>NC_086010.1:18543317-19193317 GCF_030014385.1 Trichomycterus rosablanca
TGGGTCTGTGCAGGTGCCGGCGGTTGGTCTCCTCTGGACTCCGACAGTTACCCGTGGTTACAGGTGGACCTGGACAGCAGGAAGCAGGTGACGGCCGTGGCCACGCAGGGGCGCTACAGCAGCTCGGACTGGGTCACGCGGTACCGGCTGCTCTACAGCGACACGGGCAGGAACTGGAAACCTTATCATCAGGACGGGAACATCTGGGTACGTACCGCGTTCCAACTTTGTAGCAACAGTTTAAGGAAGGCCCTTCCCTGTTCCAGCTCTTCAGTATCAGTGCCCAGCCATTTAACGGCTCATTTGAACGGTCACAAATTCCCACAGATGTACTTCAAAATCTTCCTTGTGTTGCTCTAGCTGGAAAGATCACTGTATTGTAATACATTTACGCTGACTGAATACAGTTTGAGCAATTGAGGGTTAAGGGCCTTGTTCAGGGGCCCAACAGGGGCAACTTGGCGGTGGTGAGACTTGAACCCGAGACCTTCTGATTACTACTCCAGTACCTTGACCGCTGTTTGTTTCTGAAATGTGGCATCCGGATATCTTTTGACCGCGTATCGTATTCAGAATTTTAATGGAAGCGTTCGGTGAGTGACGAGCTGTCCCACATCAGGACGGGTTTTATCTCGTGCCGCCGTGCCGCCGTTCCGTACCCTCCGTGGCGTGTGGCGCGGCAAACGTGCGCCCGTTCTGTTCCTCCACGCTGACATGATGATAAATGAAGCTCAGCTCAGATCTGTTTGCTTTCGATCCGCGCTGGATGTGACGGCGGACTCGGATCTGAGGCGAGGATTTACGACGTGTCACTTCCGTCGCTTTCACGGCACAAAATGCTCGCCGAGCCGTTCGGCGCTACGCGGCGCATTCTCGTTCCTCAGCGTCTGGTTGCAAATGGGAAAGCACGGCCGGGCGTGTCGGTCCCCCGCCCGCGGTGCTGTTCAGTGGGGCTGAAGTTTGCGTCTTTATAGAGCTTGCATTGTGCACAGGGCCTTCCCTAAACTATAGTATAATCTCCTGTGTAATTATAACTGATTTATTACACCTGTTATTGGCTGGTAATTAGAGGGGCGTCCCAATACTTTTGTCTGTATAGCGTAAGACTTCACCCTCTTTATTATTTATGCATGTATTTTGGGAAGCGGGTATGACGGAGCCTCTGAGGCTTGGCGTCGGCGGTGCTGGCAGTATTCAGCGATGGATCACAGCGGAGTCGGAACACGAGACCTGACTGTGTTGTTATAAGCGGTCGGTTGGTTTACGGTTGGGTGAGCAGCACGACCTCGACTCTGACAGTTCAGTTCAGGATCCAGCCGAGAGATTCTGTAGTGGCGGGCGGGTCGTGACCTGAACGCTGATCTTACAGAACCTGTCAGAACCGCTCGCGGGGATCCGCTAATATTTATAAACCTGTCACGGCGGGTGAGTTTCACCTCGGGTAAGGGTGGGTGGGTTTGTAGGTTGATTTGTTGTTTGTTTGAGTGATTTGTTTGTTAGTTTGTTGGTGGGTTGGTTGTTTAGTATATTGTTTGGTTTGTTGGTTAGTTAGTTTGTTGCTTGACTTATTGGTGGGTTGGTTGAACTTATTGTTGGTTAATTGGTTGGTTCAATGGTTGATTTTTTTTGTTTGGTTTGTTGTTTTGTGGGTTGGCTAATTGGTTGGTTGGTTGATTTGTTGGTCAGTTTGTTGGTTGTTGGGTTTTTTGGTTGGTTTATTGGGTTTGTTGTTTGGTTTGTTTGTTGATTGGTTTGTTTGTTTGTTGGTTTGTTGTACCGGTGGCACCGCTAACACCTGAACCTTGGTCCCCGCAGTAGTGTGTTAAGCTAATTAGACCACTGCTCCTCCCGAGCGCCCCTGTGATGTTTATTTATTGTTATATGAACATTCTGCCATTGTGAATCTGATCTGTGGTTGTTTTTTCTCCACAGGCGTTCACCGGTAACTCGAACACGGAGAGCGTGGTGCGTCACGACCTTCAGCACGCCGTGGTGGCGCGGTACCTCCGCGTCGTCCCTCTGGACTGGAGCGAGGAGGGTCGGATCGGGCTGAGGATTGAGATCTACGGCTGCTCGTACTGTGAGTTCACCGTCGGTCAGCGCGGTAATAAAGCAGACGTGTCGGGTTTAACCTCTACTGACATCTACTGACGGAAAAGAGCTCTTAGTGCCGTCTATCGATCGCTGTGATTACGAACTGCGATGATCACTAGATGGCGCTGGATAGCATCTTACACAAAGCAAGTTTGGTCATATTCTACAAATGTGTCAGCGATTTTTTATTTATTTAATTATTCATTTATTAATTTATCTTAATATATTTTTTATTTCATTTATTTCGTTTTTATTCAATAATTAATTAATGTATTTATTTATTTATTCATTCATTTATTTCTTTCTTTATATATTCATTATTTTTTATTTGTTCATTTATTGTTTATTTATTTGGTAATAAGTTTTTTATTTATTCAATTTTATTAAGTTTTTTTCATTCATTCATTCATTCATTTATTTACTTATTTATTTATTTATGTTTTCATTTATTTATTTACTTATTTTTTAATTTTTTTATTCATTTATTTATTTACTTATTAATTGATTTATTCATTTATTTACTTATTTATTTATTTATGTTTTCATGTATTTATTTACTTATTTATTTATTCATGTATTTATTTACTTATTTTTTTTTAATTTTTTTATTTACTTATTTTTTTATTTACTTATTTATTCATGTATTTTTTTACTTATTTATTTATTTATTTATTTATTCATTTTTTTATTTAATTATTTATTTATTTATTTATTTATTTATTTATTTATTTATTTATTTATTTATTTATTCATTTATTCATTTAACTGTTTCCAAAGTCGTCTAGAGTGATCCGAAAAAATTATAATTTATTTAATATTTCACGTATTAGCCTATAATTGTATTCGTCTTCTTGTCTGCCGTCCTCTTCCTCCTTTACCCAACCCATCCTCACCCCGAGTTACCGCGCATCCCCCCGTGCTCCTCGTCGTTTACCTGAACGCCGGTTCACACGGTCACTCAGAAGCTCTGAGGCGTCTCTCTGCCCCCCTCTCTCCTCCCGCAGGGGCGGACGTGATCAGCTTCCACGGCCAGGGCGTGATCTCCTACCGCTTCAAACTGAAGAAGATGAAGATCCTGAAGGACGTGATCGCGCTGAGGTTCAGGACGGGCGAGAGCGACGGGGTCATCCTGCACGGCGAGGGTCAGCAGGGCGACTACATCACGCTGGAGCTGAGGAGAGGCCGACTGCTGCTCCAGATCAACCTGGGTAACCAGAACGCAGAATTGCTGATTTAATGTCACGCGGTCAGCTAGCTTAACGTCATAGCTTAAGATTGAGGCGCGAGGCTAACTGGTCAGCCGACTATGAGACTCGAACCCAGGTCACCGCAGCACCACCTAAATGATTCCCTCTGTTGTTTTTGTGGAGCGCAGGCAGTAACCAGCGCGGCTCCATCCTGGGTCACACGGCGGTCAGCAGCGGCAGCCTGCTGGACGATCATCACTGGCACTCGGTGGTGATCGAGCGTTACCGTAGAAACGTGAACTTCACCCTGGACCAGCACACGCAGCACTTCCGCACCAACGGCGACTTCGACCACCTGGACCTGGATTACGAGGTGAAGAGCGAACGGCTTGGGGGGGGGGGGTTGTAATAATGAGAGTCGTCTAGGAACAGCACCGGAGAGAAGGGGAGGCGGATACGCCGACAGGCTTTACAAAAAAAAGGGTCTCAACTGTCAGGGGGCAGCTCTAATGTTCAAAATGAATGTTTCAGAAATTGGCTTATCGTTTGATTCAGTTCCTTCAGAGATGGTTTTGTGTTTTTGTTAGCTAATACATTAATAATAATAATAACAGTATTTATTAATTTGTAATGTTAATATCTATATTTATAAATGAAAAGTATAATAAAAATATTCTAATAAATAAATATAAAAAAATTAATGAGTAGTATATTAAAAGTAAATAAATTGATAAACAAATACATATGAATACATTAATTAAAAAATGTAAAAAATAAATAAATTAATAAATAAATAAATTATAAATGTAAATATAAATACATTAATAAATAAATACATGTAAATAAATAAATTATAAATGTAAATGTAAATATAAATAAATAAATACATGTAAATAAATAAATTATAAATGTAAATATAAATAAATAAATACAAATAAATGTAATTATGAAGTAAAGAAAAGTAATAATTGTATTTTGTTTTCGGAACGTTCTTGATGGTTTTGGTTCCTCTCTCCGCCCTCAGTTGAGTTTCGGAGGAATGCCGTACTCGGGGAAGCCCGTCTCAGGAGGGAGGAGAAACTTCAGAGGCTGCATGGAGAGCATCAACTACAACGGAGACAACATCACTGACCTGGTCAGGAGGAAGAAACTCGACACGTCTGGCTTCGTGAGTGACCTTCATTCACTCACACCTCCTGTAGCATCTAACAGGGTGCAGCATCCTTGGAGGCGGGGTCTAACAGGGTGTCCTGGTCAGGGTTGCGGTGAGCCAGGGACACTCTGGGCACAAGACAGGGCACACGGTCAAATTATTACTCACTCGTTCAGTCACCTACAGGCAGTCGAACGTGGCAGTCCGAGTGGACGTGGGGAGAACATGCTAAACTCGTTCTGCCTCCTCCGCAGAGGAACATGACCTTCTCCTGTCTGGACTCTCCGACCTCGCCGGTCTTCTTCAACGCCACCAGTTTCCTGCAGCTGCCGGGCCGGCGTGGGCACGGCGTGGTGTCCGTGGGCTTCCAGTTCCGGACGTGGAACGCTAACGGTCTGCTCCTGTTCAGCGCGCTGGCGGAGGGGGCGCTGGAGGTCACGCTGAGGGACGGGAGGGTCGCGGCCCACGTGGACACCGCGCAGCAGAAGAACCCGCGGGTGGACGTCTCCACAGGTACGTGAGCGGTTCCGGCAGGCGTGTTCCGAAAACCGGTCCTGTACAGACCGCGTCAGAGATCCTGATCCATGACCAGGAGCTTTAATGTTCAGTTCCTCTGTTCTGCAGCTATAACAGTCTCCGATCGTATAGGGAGGATTTTCACTAGAGTTTGGAGTGTGTCTGTGGGAATTTGTGCCTGTTTGATTAAAACAGCAGGAAAGGATTCACAGAAGAGACTAAGAGTCTTAGCCTTGCTGAACATTCATTCAGTCACTCACTCATTCATTCACTCATTCACTCACTCTCTCACTCACTCATTCATTCACTCAATCACTCATTCATTCACTCTCTCACTCACTCTCTCACTCATTCACTCACTCATTCACTCACTCATTCACTCACTCTCTCACTCACTCATTCACTCACTCTCTCACTCACTCATTCACTCACTCATTCACTCACTCATTCATTCACTCAATCACTCATTCATTCACTCTCTCACTCACTCATTCATTCACTCATTCACTCACTCTCTCACTCACTCATTCACTCACTCATTCATTCACTCAATCACTCATTCATTCACTCTCTCACTCACTCATTCACTCATTCACTCACTCACTCTCTCACTCACTCATTCATTCACTCACTCACTCACTCACTCATTCATTCACTCACTCTCTCACTCACTCATTCACTCACTCATTCATTCACTCAATCACTCATTCATTCACTCTCTCACTCATTCATTCACTCACTCACTCTCTCACTCACTCATTCACTCACTCATTCATTCACTCAATCACTCATTCACTCACTCTCTCACTCACTCATTCACTCACTCATTCATTCACTCAATCACTCATTCACTCACTCTCTCACTCACTCAATCACTCATTCATTCACTCTCTCACTCATTCACTCACTCACTCATTCACTCCCTCACTCACCCACTCACTCCCTCATTTAATCACTCACTCATTCACCAAATAAACAAAAGCCTGTTATTAGTAATGGCTCCAGTCACACTCACTCACCCACTCACTCACTCCCTCATTCACTCAATTATTCACTCACTCAATTATTCACTCTCACTCATTCACTCACTCATTCATATACTTACTCACTCACTCAATTACTCATTTATTTCTTAATTCAGTCAATAATTTATTCACTCACTCACTCATTCGCTCACAGGATTCGAGCTGCTTTGCTGTACTAAATTGGGAGAAATAAAAATGTAAAATAAAAGATTAGGGTTTCAGTCTCAGTGAGGTCTGAGGTCCGTCATGAGCCGCCGATCGTGTCTGAAACCAAACTCACTCTAATCAAACCCTTTAAATTATTTTATTCAGATCAGTCTCGCCGAGTGACGCGGCCGTTTCCATCAGTCGAGTCTGAGACGAGGGGTTTGTTCATTACGGAGCTCGGCGGGAGCCCACACCACCCCTGCCCCCCGTACACCCCCCCCGCAGGGCCGAGTTAATTGGAAAACAAATAGATTTTCCTGAAAGCTTTTGAAAGCTCGGATTCATTTGTTAGCGAGATTATGCTACATTAATCCTGAGAATGATCTCGGTTATCGACTCGCGCCGCGTCTGTCTGAGCCCGAGTTTATTCTAATCATTTATTATTAATACGGGGGCAGCGACGGCGGCGGCGCTGAGTCAGGAAGAGAAGAAGCTTTAACGTCTAATAATCTGATCGTCTAAACGCTCCGATTAACCAAGATGACAGATAAACGCTCATCATTAGCTTAAACGCTATAACGGATACTGTGTGTGTGTGTGTGTGTGTGTGTGTGTGTGTGTTTAGAAATAACATCTTGTAAATAACCGTCCTGGAGATCCGTGTTAAAGGAGACGACACAGCATTATCAAAGCAAGAGGGTACTGGGTTCGACTCCCAGGTGGAGCGGTGCGGGTCCTTTCTGTGTGGAGTTTTGCATGTTCTCCCCGTGTCTGTATGGGTTTTCTTCTGGGCGCTCCGGTTTCCTCTTACAGTACAAAGACATGCAGTCAGGTTAATTGAAGATACTAAAGTGTGTGTGTGTGTGTGTGTGTGTGATGAACTGCCGACCTGTCCGGGGTGTTTCCTGCCTTTCGCCCAATGAACCGCACCCACTGTGACCCTGACCAGGATATAACGAAGGTAAAACAGACATTGAATGAATCAATGAATAAAATTAACAATAGCAACAGTGACCCCTAGTGTCCGGTTGAGGCACCAACACGAGCTTTCTTGTCTGTTTTACCATAGTTTTTTCCTGGTCAGGGTCGCTGTGGGTGCCATTCACTGGGCGAAAGGCAGGAACCTGGATACTGGACAGGTCACCGGTCCATCACACACACACACACACACACACTTAACTGCATGTCTTTGTGCTGTGGGAGGAAACCGGAGCGCCCGGAAGAAACCCATACAGACATGGAGAGAACGTGCAAACTCCACATTGAAAGGCCCGGACAGCTTTCTGGGAATCGAACCCAGGACCTTCTTGCTGTGAGGCGACAGTGCTACCCATCGAGCCGCTACAGTCGGTTTTTGCTTTCTGTCGCACGAACGCATCAGTTTATCAAGCTGTTAACAAGCTCACGCGTCTTTCTCTCCTCGGTGCAGCCGGGAATCAACGAACGTGTTAAAGATCTCTGCGAATCCGCCGGCACGTTCTAGCGCTAACACAACCCTCGACGCTGAGTAATTTAAGCTAGTCAGGAGTGTGTGCGCTTCACTTTGCGGTATTTACGGTTTGCGGCAGCGGCGCGCATCGCTCTTCTCCCTCAGCACCGTGTTTATCCGGCGACGCCGCGCTCCGTGTGTGTGTTTATCAGAACGCGGGAGAATAAAACGCCATCAAAGACTCGATCTGTTTTTTTATTGCTGCGTGCGCCGGTGTTTTATAGACGCCGGCGCAGATGAGGTGCTCGCCGAGCCCGGCAGATTGCGTACGCCGCGTTTCTGATTGATGGAGCGGATCGTGACGGGAATTAAACGAGAGGAGACGCCACGGCTCGGCTGCTCGGGTCCCTCCGGACTCGCTCGGGGAAAATATTCACGCTCCCGATTCCCAAACAGTACAAAAACCGCAGCACCACGTTTATAAATATATACATTCACATTTCCTGCATTTGCATTCGCCCTCATTTTCTCACAGTTTAGTCTTTTTATTCCCTTGCTGCCTGCACCACCCCCACACTGGCAGAGGATGGCCACAAACTAGCACCCACCACCAATCAAGGAGAGCCGGATGACCACGCTCCTTCTCAGACGCGTCTCGAGTACGTGGATACTTCTTATCACCTGCACAGAGTTGTACCGGTCCTGGAGATCGTGTAAGAGACCCCGCCCGACCTTCCCTCCCCATCTGGCGTACGCAGCCGCTTCTTATCACCTGTCATGTTCCTGCACAGAGCCAAATCAGTCCTAGAGATCATAAGAAACCCTGTCCGACCCTCCCTCCTACAAACACAGCAAATCACGCTTGTGTGAAGCATTTTCTCAGTTTAGTCATTCTATATTCCTTGCTGCTTGCACCACCCCTATACTGGCAGAGGATGGCCACAAACTGGCACCCACTACTAATCAAGGAGAGTCAGGTCCGACCTTCCCTCCCTCAAAAACGGCCAGTCACATTCGTCTGGACGCCCAGCGTCCGTATATTTTGTGATTGTAGTTTGCGTTACATTGTGGTTGTGCGGCACCCACCTCTCGGCTCTGCTATCGGCCGACCGGGCGCCTGCACGGACACTCGATTGGAGACGGCTGCTCCTGTTGAATCGTCTAGTCGTCGACGCGCTTCTGGAACGCGTTTCCGTCACTTTCTTATCATTTTTTGGACAGCAGATGAAAGGCTCGTGTTCCGTCCTGCAAAGTCTGTCTGGATCAAATGCGTTTATTTGAAAATATCTGTCCCGTCTACTCTGTGAAGTCTCAGCCGTAAGCGACGTCTTTCAAAATCAGACGGTTCGTGCCGGGACTGAGACCGGAAGATATCAGGCTCGTACCGCGGGCTATAAAAGCTCAAAGCTCTCAGAACGTCAGCTGTCAGAAACGTTCTAACATTCTAACGTTCTAACGTTCCCTCTGAACCCCGTTTAGACTCCCCGACTCCCCTCGTCCTCTTCATCCCCTCGTCTCGCCCCGGACCAGGACAAACAGCGGTAAAACAGACATTGAATGAATGAATGAGTAATATGAACAGTAGCAACAGTGACCCCTACTGTCTGGTCGATACAAAGACGGCCTCACACAGAGGCTCTGTTTTAATATTGTTTATTTTTAAAACGTGACGTTCAGGCGTCCGAATACTTTTGGCCGTACAGTGTACCTGAGCGGGGCTAGAACATAAACCAGACTAGTAGTGCAGCGTTAACATTACAGCCCCGACGGAGGAGGTTCGCACCCCAGCCCGGCCCCCCCGTGCACTCCCGATGTTTTCTGAGGGATTTTTTAATGTCTCGTTCATCCTCGCTAACTATGCAGTGCTAGCGTGCTGCTTTAACCACCGCTGCAGCGCTCGGCGCTCGTTAGCGTTTTATTTCACCGCATATATTCGTTTTATAAAGCTCGTAAAAACGCCCCAGAAATCTTTAACGCCGGCGTCCGCCCGCGCCGCCTGAGCTTTAATCTATAGACGCAGTAATAACTGGTCAAGGTCACTGAATAAAGCGCCCACTCGCGTCGGCGTGATGGTTTCAATTGCTTCACGGATTGTTTTCGGGCTCAGTAGCGCCCCCTGCAGGGTATCAGGTGCACTGCAGCACTGGATTGTACTGGATTGTACACGTTACCCACTTCTGACCAGCGCTGATGAACTACATGATGTAAAATCCTCTTCATTTATTCATTCAGTCATTTACTGTCTGTTTAGCAACTGATTTATCCTGGTCAGGGTTGCAGTGGGTCAGGAAACATCCTAGGCACACACACACACACACACACACACTTAGGACAATTTGAATAAGCTCCAATTAGCCAGACTGGATGTTGTTGGACTTGTGGGAGGAAACCCACATGGACATCGGGAGAACATGCAAATCCACACTGGGAATCAAACCCATACCCTTCTTATTTTATTTAATAATATATATATATATATATATATATATATGTTATAATGTTATATAATATATATGGACACCTGACCGTGAACTCGGCACATCGTCCACATTTCTGGAAAAGCTTCATTAAAGATTTTGTAGTACGCCTGTGGGAATTTGTTCCCGTTAAGTCAACAGCATTTTTAATCTTGGGCAAGGAGGCTTGGCTTGAAAGTAGAGTTCCGATTCATCCTAGAAGGAATCAGTTTGGACTTTGTTCAGGCCACTGATAAAACATAAAACGACCTTCCCTAAACTGTTGGCACAAATTTACAGGAATATGATTTATATAATAATGTGGGCGTGGCTGAAACCTCTGAACTCAATGATTATCGGACGTTTTAATACTTTTGGTGACATAAATATAAATAAAAGTAATATAAATAAAGCTTCCCAGTCGGAAGAGTCGGAGAATGATTAATCCTGCACCAGCTTCCCACAGGCGTGTTCAATATTTCACCAGGAGGGCCGGAACATCTGTAAATGTCCTGCAATACGTCTGGAAAAAAATCCTCTATCCGGACCTACAGATTCAGGAGCATCAAAAATTCATAAGCGCGTTCATAAAAACGCGGAGACGCGGTGTTCTGGGTGTCCTGCGCGCGGTTTGTGGTTGATGACCCTCATTAATCACGCCGCGGCGCGTGAACATTTCCAACCACGGGAGAACGTTCACAGCGATGCATTTTTGATGACGTTATTGCGTCTCGTAGCTCGGCGCTTCTCGTCGTGCTGATATTCGGAGAGGGATTCGGCGCGGCGGTAAAACACGCCAGCGCACCAGAGCTAAGATCTCAGTGTGTGAGTTCAGATCTCACTTACACCACTAATGATTAGCTGTGTCTGAGGGCGGGAGGGCCGGTGGATTTCTCATCACTGCTGTAACAGCGGCCTCTGCTGGCTGGTCGAGGCGCTGCACAGAGACGGTGAATAACAGAGAGCAGTGCCTGACTCTCCGTGCCTCGTGCAGGTGAAAAGAAGCGGTTTTCGACTGCACACGTGTCTTAGAGGGCGTGTGTTGGGTACGGCTCTCCATGGTCAGGAATTGAATATGACTAAATTGGGAAAAAAAGAGGACACCCTAAGAATCATAAGGTTTCATCCCGGCCTCGTTAATTGGCTGTTGAAGTTCCGATTCCGCCCTTCGTTTGAGTCCCATACAGGCGCAACCACTTTTTCTAAAACCCCGAACAGCACAAGCAGTATCCTGTGAGTTGTTGTTGTGAAAGGAAACCTGGTGGGGGCGCTCTATCTGATGGGAGAGGCTAAATCCTTGCTGCTGAAACAGAACAGGAACGTCTAGAGTCTGGTCTGGTCAAGGTCCTCGACCTCGACCCTACTGAACCCCCTTAGAATTAACTTTATTAATTAATTATTAAGGGACTTTAATTATGAAGGGAATTAATTAACCAAGTTAATTGCTTGGTAGGGTTGAGGTCGAAGCTCTTGTCTGGGCCGCTGGAGATAATTTCTTATGCTGCTTGCGCCAGGACCTTGACCATACGCTAGACGTTCCCATTTCAGCAGCAAGCATGTGAGTCCCCATCTGGCCTCTCCCATCAAATGTAGCGCCCCCACCAGGCAAGTGGCGTCACTGAGACCCATGATCCTCTAGTTGTCAGATCCGGCGACGCTCATGCTAAATCCGGTCCGCCGTGCCCTCGCCTTTAACCTTGATATCACGTCCAGATCACATTTCGGTGTTTTTTCGTTTCCCGCCGAGCGGACGCGCGGTGCCACTTCTACTCCGCCCGTCCGTCCTGTCCTCTGCCTTTTATTGCGGGACGGAGTTTGACAGGCGTGTCCGGTCTGATCCGTCCACGAAGCACGGCGCTCTGATGGAGATAAGAGACCGAATCCTCCGGCGAATCGTCTGGCGTGTCTGGCGTATCGCTAGCAATAAAAGACGCGTTTCTCAAGTCTGATAGCGAGCTAGGTGCTGTAGCGTCACTCAGGTTTACTGGACTGTGTCCTGTTTATTTTTTTTAAGAGAAGTGTGTGTGTGTGTGTGGTATCAGTCACCATAAAATGCTGTGTTAATAAAATCTTAAGCTCACTGGTGTCCCACAGGGTTCAATCCTCTGTTCGTTATTATTCTTACTTCATATACACTATAACGTATTTGGATGCCACTTTTAATTAATACATTTTGTTTTTGCAGCCACAACAGTTATATAAAGGAAATCACATGCTTCAGACTGTGCAGCAACAGTTTAGGGAAGGACATTTCCTGTTCCAGCATTAAAGTGAGATATAAAGACATGAAGTAAAGCTCGGTTTAAAAATGAAGAAACTCCAGCGGCCTGCGCAGAGCCCTGACCTCAGTCTGAATGGGCACAAATTCCCATACACAGACAAATTCTTGCAGTGTTAATTCCACTTCTCTGATCATTCTGTGTCTGGATGGTCGCAGGTTCACGTCTGAACGACGGCGAGTGGCACGACGTTCGCTTCCTGGCTAAGGAGAACTTCGCCATGCTGACGGTGGACGGAGACGAGGCCTCGGCCGTGAGAACCCACGCGCCCGTCCGCGTCACCACCGGAGGGACGTACCACTTCGGAGGTACGTGCAGAATTTAATCTGGCAGACGGGACTTACACGTCTGTTTTGTCACTTGCTTTATCCTGGTCAGGGTTGCAGAGGGTCCACTCCACTTCGCTGTACATGGGTGTTTTTATTATACAGCCGACGTTCCTGCAGCTGGAAGGTTTTTGTTTATCTGACCGTTGGAGCTGTTTTTTATTCCGCTTCAGTTTACTCGCGTTCGCCGCTGCGCCGGTGCGACTGCGGATCACGGACGATTCGGAGCGAACCGGAGAATAACCGGCGTCGGCTTAATGAGCGGCTGTACGTCCTCCATGTTTTATTCATGAGCAGCAGAAGGATTGCGGAGTGTTCCGCGGGGAGCGGCGCAGCGCTAAACTTTTATCCTCGTCCACGGAGGCGCTGCAGATGTTCGGCGTCGGGTTGTTGTTCTGTTCTGCTTCGGAAACATGTCGGAGCTTCAGGAATTACAGGATTTAATTCGGCCAGCGCTGAAAACCGACTTTCTGATAACTGTTAAACTTTGAGACATATCCGGATCCCAGCAGTGCTATCATCCTGTTTGGGCATGGAAGAGAATAGCGACTCCTACTGGCTGGAGATTTTAGTGTCATCCATATGTAGTAGATATAACAACATTAAGAGTCGCGTCCTGCTGTGCTTCCTAATTTGGCCAGCAGAGGGAGCACGGAGGCACAGTTCGACCGGTCATTCTTCTAAGGACGGTCCGCTCCAGGTGGAAGGTTTCTGTAAACATCATGGCGCTCTTTTTGTCTTCTTTGTCAGCTCCAGTTTTCTGGACAGTATACTGTCTAAGAAATTGAGGGTTCAGGGCCTTGCTCAAGGGCCCAACAGTGGCAACTTGGCAGTGATGGGGCTTGAACCAGCAACCTTTTGATTACTAGTCCAGTACCTTAACCACTAGGCTACAACTGCCCTGAATTCACGCAGCGCTTCGGTGGGGCAGCGATAAAACACGGCAGCTCTCAAGCTCTTGAGTTACAGTCTCAGCTGTGCTATCAGCCGGTCGGGCGCCCACATGGACGCACGATTGGCTGCGTGTCCATAGGGGGCGGGAAGACGGCTGAAACAGGGTTTCCTCCACGCTGGGGAAACGGCGCCCTCTGGTGACCGTTGTGTATGGCGGTGTGTATGTCTCCGTACGCTATACTGCTCTCACTGCTCTCTGTGTTCCTTCAGGTTATTTCCTGCAGACCCCGGCGTCTCCGTCCCAGCGCTCCTTCCAGGGGTGCATGCAGCTCATCCAGGTGGACGACCAGCCGGCCGACCTGTCTGCCGTGGAGCAGGGCATGCTGGGAGCCTTTGAAAACGTCAGCCTGGACATGTGCGCCATCGTGGACAGGTCAGCTACGCCACACTTCCTTTCACTTTGGGAATTTGTGCCATTTCAGTCAGAAGACCCCGTTCGTAGGGTCCTGGCTCACAGTTTGAACTCCTTTATAAGCTGTTTAGATGTGAATTCTTTCATGCTGGTCAGGGTCACGGTGGGACAGTCGCCACACTACACGATGCTCCGCACTAGGAGCAGCTTGTTTGTTTCGCTTGTTCTCTATGTACCCGAAGAGAACGTGCCAAACTTCTTACAGACAGGGACTTAAGGCGAGGATCGAACCCAGGTTGCTGTGTGGCAGCCGCTGTACCAGCTGTGCCACCCTGCCTGCGCTAAAGCTCGAAATTATCTACGAAATGACCAGGACCCACACCGATTGGCTCAGAGGCCCCCTGGTCTAACCACCGGGAACGTTTCTGAAAAACGCAACATGACAGGTAACATAATCAGATCCCGGTCACCCTGGCACGGTTCGGACTCCGGAGTGCCACGCTAACAAGGTTTATTTAATTTTTTGGGGGGGGAATGAGCACCAGCTTGGCGTGGGTACATTAATAATGATCGATTATCCGTGTGTTTGGTCAGGAACTGGCAACCCGTCAGCACCGGTTAACACGGGGATAAACAAACATGACGGGATTGATGAGGTGAATCATGCTGTGCTTTATGAGAGTGAAATAATCATGAATTTAGGGTGGCCAATCCATCTTCTGCATGTTTATTTCACTCTAATTGGCTGTGCAACCATGCAGCACATTATTAATTATTAATTAATTAATTAATCAATTAATTGTGGTTAGATCAAAAGAATCGACTCACTTGATCAGCGAATCAAATGAATCAAATTACGAGTCAATTCATTCAATTCACTGACTCATGTTTGTGTTGTGGCACCCGTTCATCGCGGTCAGGGTCGCTGTGGGAGACGGATGAAGCTAAAGTCGGGTGACACGTGTTCTTCGTGTGTCGATGTGGGTTCCCAAACACGTGCAGAAGGTGGATTGGCTGCTCTCTATTTAACCTCAGGATGAATGACTGTGTGTGAGTGTGTGTGATGCCCTAGCCTTGCTCTCAGTGTTCCCCAGGCTCCAGACCCACCCCGACCCTGACCGGAATGAAGCGGTCACTCTAGGTGAACGAATGAAAGATGAAAGCCGGGGTGTCTTTGATGTCAGACTGATTGTAGTTGCCGATCGTGTCCTTTGATGTTCCTTGGTTTGGTTTTCAGATGTACGCCCAATCACTGTGAGCACGGCGGGCGATGCTCTCAGAGCTGGGACGGCTTCAGCTGCTCCTGTAACGGGACCGGCTACACCGGAGCTACCTGCCACACCTGTACGTACCCGAAAATACCTGCACTAAACATGACGTACCTTAATAACAGTAATAATTTTTTATAGGGGGGGGTCACCTGTTTTAGTCATATCCAGTTCCCTGATCGACTGCTGCAGGCCTCCACTTCTGACCGGGGAGTGCCGTGACTAACTCCGGCACATGTACTAAACCGACCTGCACTAGGTTCATACGGAGATCCGTATCGCGCACAGAGAGTCCCCCCGCCTCTGTTCAGCACCTCGACCGGCCAGCAGAGGTCGTAACTGCAGCAGTTATGAGGAACCCCTGTGGCACTCCCACACCCTGACGAGCCAGTCGTCGTCTGTATAAGTGCCCGGGTCTTCCAGTAGCCCCTCTGTGCCACCAGAGTGCCCGATCATTCAGTATTTTAAAACCCCTCAGCACGCCGGTGTGGTTTAGAGTTTTTGACCTGCTCTATATTCACTGTTTATTTTCACACAGCCGTCTACGAGCAGTCGTGTGAGGTTTATAAGCACCTGGGGAAATCCTCCGACGTCTACTGGATCGATCCGGACGGCAGCGGCCCGCTCGCGCCCTTCAGAGTCTTCTGCAACATGACAGGTAATTTATACACGGCGGCGGAGAGGAGGAATAAACTCAGCTTTTTTATTTCACCACGGAGGATCTGCTCCTCGTACCAGACTCGGGGAGGAAGGAAAAATAGAGAACAAAGCAAAACCTGATAAAATAACGAAAGATTAAAGAAATAATATTAAATAATCTAATATAGAAATGAAGATGAGAGAAAATAAGACGTGAGTGTGATGGTTTATAGATGATTTTGTGTTGAATCTTCTCTGTGTTCATTAGTCTGGCATCATTAGATTCTCCTGCTCATTTCATCTCCATTTACAGAGAATCATTAACACTGCTGAGTTGTATCATCACATCATTCATTCATTCATTCATTTACACGTCCATTCATTCATTTATTCATTCATCTCCATTTACAGAGAATCATTCATTCATCCATCTTCATTAAAAGAGCATCAACACTGCTGAAATGTATTCTACATCATCACATCATCCACACAACCGTTCATTCATCCATTTATTTATTCATTCATCTACACAACCACTCATTCATTCATTCATTTCATCTCCATTTAAAGAGCATTACTGAACATGCCGCCACTAAGAACAGATCATCCATTCATTCACCACTGAGAACAGGTCATTCATCCATCCATCCATCCATCCATCCATTCATTCATCCATTCATTCATCCATCCAGCCATCCATCCAGCCATCCATCCATCCATCCATTCATTCATCCATTCATTTATTTATTTATCCATCCAGCCATTCATTCATTTATTCATTCATCCATTTATTCACTACTGAGAATGGGCCATTTATTCATCAAATCATTC
Organism: Trichomycterus rosablanca; assembly: GCF_030014385.1. Taxonomy (NCBI): domain Eukaryota; kingdom Metazoa; phylum Chordata; class Actinopteri; order Siluriformes; family Trichomycteridae; genus Trichomycterus; species Trichomycterus rosablanca. The sequence continues at coordinate 18,559,974 of NC_086010.1, forward strand.
ATTTTCAGATGTAGGTGTGTAAGAGCCTCAAAATGACTCTCTGGTAGTGTTGGGATTTGAACTCACAACCTTCTCTGGTTATTAGAAGTGAATCGTGAGCTCTGGGCTTCACATTACCTCAGAGTAATCTGTTCTCATTTAGTAATAATTGATAACAGATACGGTGGGCGTCGATTTTATGTTCTGTTATTGACCCGCCTGTGTGTGTGTGTGTGTGTGCGTGTGTGTGTGTGTGTGTGTGTGTGTGTGTGTTCCAGAGGACCAGGTGTGGACCACGGTGTCGAACAGCCTCCCCGCTCAGACGCTGGTGTCGGGTTCGAGCCGGGAGAGACGCACGGTGCTGCAGATGAACTACAGTTCCAGCGTGGATCAGATGGGCGCCGTGACGGACGCGGCGGATCACTGCGAGCAGCACGTGGCGTACGCCTGTCGCTCATCACGCCTCCTGAACACGCCCGGTACTGCGTGTGTGTGTGTGTGTCCGCGCGTGTGTGTGTGCACGCGTGTGTGTGTGTGTGTGAACTCCCGCTCGCTGTTATTCGTTCCCGTCTCCACGCGCTCCCGCCGGGCCTTGTTTTCTATTTACAGAAGCAACAGCGGTTTACAAACGCCGACCCCGGGTGCTAATGCTAATCAATTAACGAGCGTACGGCTCGCCGGAGACCCGCTCCCGTGTCGCTAACGCTGCGGATCTAGCGGCTGTGCAGGATATTCATTCACTCTCTCTCGATGTAGATCTCGTCTCCCTGCAGGTCCCATTCCGCTCACTTCTGAGTTTTTCTGTTTTCTGTCGTTGGACATGGGTTCGATTCCCAGTCCGGGAGCCCACCACGTTAATATCGTTTAAACGTTGTTGTCCATTATTAATAGCTTCATTATTAACAGACCGCGATCGTCATTATTTATTCCTCTTTATCTGTTTCTGTCGGGTCGTGAGGCGGAACTTCCCTAATGTACTTTTGCTTAAAGCGCCGGCTGCCAATTTATTTTCCTAATGGAGGCGTTTAATCTTACCAGGTCGGTTTTGACAAAGCTGTTAGTGCACGGTTACTAGAAACCAACTTTGTTATTTCCTCAACTTTATCTTCGTAAAACAGTCGCCGACTTTTTTCCTCCCTTGCCGTTATTTAATTTATTTATTTATTCAATTATTTATTTATTTATTCTTTCATTTATTTATTGATTTGTTCATTCATTTATTTATTTATTTGTTCATTTATTTATTCCTTCATTTATTGATTTGTTTATTTATTTATTCATTTATTTATTTATTCCTTCATTTATTTATTTATTTATTTATTTATTCATTTATTTATTTATTCATTTATTTATCTATTCATTTATTTATTTATTTGTTCATTTATTTATTCCTTTATTTATTTGTTCATTCATTTATTTATTCCTTCATTTATTTATTTATTTATTTATTCCTTCATTTATTTATTTGTTTATTTATTTATTTGTTCCTTCATTTATTTATTTATTTATTTATTTGTTCCTTCATTTATTTATTGATTTGTTCATTTATTTGTTCCTTCATTTATTTATTTATTTGTTTATTTATTGATTTGTTCATTTATTTATTCCTTCATTTATTTATTTATTTGTTTATTTATTTATTTGTTTGTTTATTTATTCCTTCATTTATTTATTTACTTGTTTATTTATTGATTTGTTCGTTTATTTATTCCTTCATTTATTTATTTATTTATTGATTTGTTCATTTATTCATTCATTCATTTATTTATATATTTGTTCTCATATTTATTTATTTATTTATTCCTTCATCTATTTATTTATTTGTTTATTTATTTATTTGTTTATTTATTTTATTATTTATTTATTTATTTATTTATTTATTTATTTATTTTATCGTATATTTATTTATTTTTATTTCTTTCTTTTTTTTTCATTCATGTTTTTTATTTGTTCATTTATTTACTTGTTTATTTATTCATTCAATTATTTATTTATTTATTTGTTTATTCATTCATCCATTTATTTACTTTCATTAATTAGTTTATTAATTAATTCATTTATTTATTAATTTTTTTCATTTATTAGTTTTTTTGTTCATATATTTATTCTGCTCTTCTTCAGCTCTGAATCAGTCCTGCGTCCATTTATTTTTGCACTGAGGTCGTTCAGTCTAAAAGAGCGTTTGTAGAATCAACACTGATGTTGTGAAAAGACCTGGCTCACAGTCAGCATTCCGATTCATCCCACAGGTGTTCAGTGGTGCTGAGCTCAGGGTTCTGTTCCGGTCTGTTAGAGCAAAGCTGAAACAACATGCTGTCAGTTATAATGAGGGGTGTCCACATACTTTCGGTTCCGTGTCAGAGGAAACGTCGACCCACACACGCGCGTGTCGGTGAGGGTGCGATTCGTCCCTAAATCTAAACAGAAGCTCTTTATCAGAGACGTGAGGAGCAGCCTGTGCTGATAAACAGAGGCGGATCCCTCGACGCTAAACAAACACGTCCTGCATGCCGGCTGATTGTGAGAGACGAGTGATTAAACGAAAGCGGGAAGCGTTCGGGGACGAGCGACACGCGTCGTTCGCTCTAACGGCGGCCGGGTTCGAGATTTGAGGGTCTGAAACGTGGCCTTGATTGCTGAGTGTGGTGTAGAGTGATGTATTGTTCGGTCTCGTTTTGTTCTTTATCCCTGGCGGCTTTTAAAAAAACCTTTTAAATCATTATGTAAACAAGCCGCGCGTCTGAACGCTTTATTTACAGCCTGGTTCCGAATTTTTTCGGCTCTCTGTGTGTGGATAAATAATTAACGTCGTCTTTTATTTTCCTTCTCGGTCTTACAGGGAAATATTTTCACAAGCTCTTGTAATTATTGACGCCAGTTTGGTTGAATTAAAGCTTTAACATCGCCGCAAGGTCGTCTCACACACAGAGGTGCACAGGGGGCGTCTGTAGAGACGTCGTTGAGCTGCATTTTGTGACTAGATGTGCACAAGATCCCACAGAAACACCCCAAAATCCATGGGTTTGGATCTAGGTGTCCAACAAGCTGATGCTCAGGTGTCCAGATACTTTTGACCATGTTGTGTGTGTGTGTGTGTGTGAATCAGGGATCAGGAGATATAAAGACAAACCGTGTAGCGTCAATCCACCGTTATCACGACAGAGGGACGTGGCTCGGGTACCTGTTAGCAACGGATGTGACAGAATGAACTAAACTGATTCATTAGAAGGGGTGTCCGAATACTTTTGGCTATATAGTGCACATCATTTATTAATTCTTTCATTTATTCTTTCATTTATTTATGTATTTATTCTTTCATTTATTTATTTTCTTATTTATTTATTTATTTATTTATTTTTTATTTATTAATTTATTTATTTATTCATTTATTTATTTATTTATTTATTTATTCTTTTATTTATTCATTTATTGATTTATTTTTTCATTTATTTATTTATTTATTTATTTATTCTTTCATTTATTTATTTATTTATTTTTTCATTTATTCTTTCATTTATTTATTTATTCTTTCATTTATTTATGTATTCACTTATTTATTTATTTGTGTTTATTTATTCATTTATTTTTTTATTAAATAATTAATTCATTCATTCATTCATTATTTATTTATTCATTTATTAAATTTTTTATTGGTTTATTTATTTATTCATTTATTTTTTTATTAATTATTTTTATTTATTTATTTATTAATTCTTTTATTTATTTATTTATTCTTTCATTTATTTATTTATTTTTCCCCAATCCATGGTTTTGGATCTAGGTGTCCAACAAGCTGATGCTCAGGTGTCCAGATACTTTTGATTATATTGTCTCTGTGTGTGTATGGAACAGGCATCAGGAGAAATAAAGACAAACCGTGTAGCGTAAATCCGCTGTTATCACGACAGGGGGGGTGAAGGACGTCAGCATTAAAATTCTCGTCGTATCGATGATTAGCAGCGTTCAAATGGGCCGCTGTGTCACGGGCAGATGAACTTGCTCGTTATCGTACATGAGCTCCGCTGTTTTAATTTCGAGACCCTTCAAAACCCGGTGGAGCTTAACGGCCAGGTTCCGGCTACAGAAATGCCATTAGTGTTCCTCACAGGGGGTGGAGGGGGGTCTTTTATTATTTTATTCTTTTATTATTGAGCATGTTTAAATAAAAGACTCGCTGTCTGAACCATCAGTTCATTCATTCATTTCTAAACTAAGTGGTACAGATTAAGCGTTTTTAACACTGACCCGAAGCATACCGCCAAAACAACACAGAGGCTCTGAGCAGGTTTCTAAATGTCCCGTAGTGGCCCAGACGAAGCCCTTACATCCAGACATGAACCCTGAGGACGACAGTTCACAGAGCCCTGCCGTCTGACAGGGCTTGAAGGCTTGAAAAATGGGATAAACTGCACAAATCCGGGTGCAGACCTCACAGAGACGTCGTATTCAAGACCTGCAGAGGCGACCAAACAGGCTCCTAAAAGTATTGAATAAAGGGTCTAAATAATTTGTGAATAATGCAGTAATACAGCCAACCGACCTTCTCAGGCGCCCGACTGGCCGATAGCACCGCCAGGGATTCTAAATGGCCATAAATAACATGATTTATCTGGTGTTTTTCAGCCGCGGTGGTTACATGCGGTGGTTAGATATTTTTCCCCTCACTTGAGCCTGAGAGAACGCGGTAGGAGCGGTTGTTATTGTCGATAAAGCGCCGTAGGAGGAAATGGCAGTTTTGTTTGGGTTTTTTTTCCTCTCTGTCAGTGTGTTCGACGCACTAGAAGCGCTCGTCACGGTGCCAGCGACGCATTGTTGTTCCGTAGCGCTGGCACTGGCACCGGCGCTGGCACGACTCCACATCGGAGTCAGAGGATGCTTTTTTTTGTTAGTTTGTTTGTTTTTTTGTGAGGAGCGGAACAAACCCGAGCAGAACCGCATCGTGTTGTAATAATAAAATGTACAGAAACGAGATTAACGCGTGTTTAACACGTTTACTAAAGAAACGACGATTCAGAGCTAAAAAGGTGCCGGGAAGAGAATCAGTTTTGTTTGTTTTTTATTGTTGTATAAGCGAGTTCGTTCTTATGAAGAGCAAACAAACTAATCTGCATCCAACAGCTGAGATTTTGGGGTACGAGGAGGTAGAACGGAGGTGCTGAATGATTTTAATCAGAACCAGTGGCCAGTGGAAGGACTGGGAGACTTACTGGTGACCATTGTCCGGGTCCTTCAGTTCGTCTGCTCAAAGAACGCCTCGCTATTTAATGTTTAGCGTCTCAGACCTTGCCGATATCCGGAGAACATCCCGGCTTGTTTGCTGCAGAATGTTTATGTTTTTTTTTATTTAATTTATTGCCGAAGCTGTGTGTGAACGTTCCGCAAGATCGTAATTTATATGATTTAATTAGCTACACGCTCATAAAGCAGGTGATTTAAAAAATGTAGAACAGAGGTTTTACTCTGAACTCGAGTCTGGTGGACAGTGGAAGGACTGGGAGACTTACTGGTGACCAACGTCAGGGGTACTCAAGGGCCACCCTGATTATTTAGGGGCGCTCGGATTGTGGCGCAAGCAGAGACCCTCCAGGTTCGACCAAACAGCGTCTGATGAAGCAACACCTACAGTCTGGTTAAAGCTTCAGCTCGAGCAGCATTAATGCTTTCTGTATGAATCTGAAACTGCCTGGTGAAAAGAAGCGCCCAGCGGTTACACGTATGGCGTATAGACGTGAGTGGTTATGTAGATGAGATTGAACTGAGACCGAACTGAGACTGGGCCAAAACCAAAAACTCTCTAAAATGAACTCCGGCTTCGTCCCAAATCAAGCGTTTCGTGTCATAATAAATAAAAAATACCGAAACGTGTTTGTGTGTTTAACTTGTAACTAAAGAAACGACGTTTTAGAGCTAAAACGGTGGACAAACGTCGGGAAATAAATCCACTTTATTTTAGTGTAAGCGAGAAGGTTTCATCGTCTCTGTAAGTACTCGGGCGCCGACATCAAAGTTTACAGAAGGACTTCGGGCGTCACTTTAATTAAATGCTTTTATAGGAATCTTGTTGATCTCTGGAGCTCCGGCGTATAAAAGCGCGCGGACGTAACGAACACGGAGCATCAGCGCGCCGGCGAAGGTCGAACATCTTTTCTTCATCATCTGATCCGACACTCCAGCACTTTGATTTTTTCTTGATGCTAAACATTTTGTGAGCTCGTGTGTCTGAATCTACAGAAGAGTCTGAGAAGTGTTCACATCCTGCCCTCGTCTTCTCTTTTTCTCTCGCTCGATTAATAGAAGCGAGTGTTTAGCCGCGCTAATCTCTGACAGTAGCGGCGTCAGAGCGTGGAGAGGATCAGACAGCGGGGCGAGCGCCAGGCGTTTATTTAACTCCACGTCTGCTATTGAAGAGGCTCCGAGTCTCGGTGTGAATAGAAGTTTAGTGAACCGTCGTCGAGAAGGTCCTTCACTTCGTCTGCTTAAAGAACGTCTCGCTATTTAACGTTTAGCGTCTCAGATCTCTCACGGTATCTTCAGAACATCACGGTTTGTTTACTGCAGAAAGTTTTTTATTTATTTATTTTATCACCAGAGCTGTGTGTGTACGTTCCGAAAGATCGTAATTAATATTATTTAATTAGCTACTAATCGGTTCAGTCCTGCTACATCTCCTGTACGGCGTAAAGAATCAACGCCGGCCTTGATTCTCTGACTCCTTGATTCTTTGATTCCTTGATTTCTTGATTATTTGATTCCCTGATTCCTTGATTTTTTTTATTGATTCCCTGATTTTTTTGATTCCTTGAAGTTTTGATTCTTTGATTTCTGAATTCCTTTATTTTTTTATTCCTTAATTCTTTGATTCCTTTATTACTTGATTTTTTAATTCCTTGGTTTCTTTATTTCTTGATTATTTGATTCCTTGATTCTTTGATTCATTGATACTTTGATGCCTTGATTCTTTAATTTCTGGATTCCTTGATTCCTTAATTCTTTGATTCTTGGATTCCTTAATTCTTTGATTCCTTAATTCTTTGATTCCTTAATTCTTTGATTCCCTGATATTTTGATTCTTTGATTCCTTGATTTTTTTTGATTCCTTGATTCTTTGGTAGCTTAATTCTTTGATTCCTTGATTCTAAGTAGTGCACTAGCAGTAGTATTGATACACACTATGAGCAATTGAGGATTAAGGGCCTTGCTTAGGGGCCCATCAGTGGCAACTTGCCGGTGATGGGGCTTAAACCAGGGACCTTGTGACTCCTAGTCCAGTATGTTAAGACAGCGCAGTTGCGACTGCTGTCTGGTCAAGGCACCTGCACTAGGTGTGGGGCGCCGTCGCCCCCCTCAGTCAGCGTGAAGGCGGTACAAGCAATGGAAAGAAGGCCGTGCATAAATATCCCTAAACAAAAGAGCAGCTCTGAGTCCGGCGAGCTTCTGTTCCGTTGTTCTTCGTCTCGGGTTCGTGGGGCGTGAAGAGGAAATCTTTTCCTCTGTGCTGGATGATGCCGCTCAGAACCGCGAGCTGATTCGTTCCTCCGGCTTAACGGTGCAGAAACAGTCAGATCTGGTTTGAGTGTGAATGAGACGAGGCCGGCGGACGCTCGGTATAGAACCTGATGACGAGGAGCCTGAAATCGGCCGGGCGTCTCGGTTTGATGCTCGTGTTCACCCGTCACTAATCCCCGTGTTTCTGACGTGTGCTGAAGTCACGTATGAGCGAGTCCTGGCACCGTGAGGAACACGCCGCTGTGTTTTCTCTGTGTGTTCGGTGCCGTTCTGTCTCTTTGGTTTCACACGGACCCACCGGCGCCACCTACTTTCTCTCATTCATCACCGCCCGTCTGCTCCTTTATATGAGCCAACGCGCTGTACCAGCCAAACACGGGCACCGGCACTGGCACCGGAACACCCACCCGGGATAAAGAAATCACAGAAACGCTGGAGACATGCAGCAGCTGGGCTTTCTGATACGACCCAACACCTGTCCGGGGGGGTGGGGTGGGGGGGCAAAACAGTTTAATCCTGCTCACGCCTCCTGTACAGGGTAAAGAATCGACACCCTGATTCCTCGACTCTTTGATTCCTCGATTCTTTGATTCCCTGATTGTTTGAAGGCTTAATTCTGTGATTCCTTGATTATCTGATTCCTTGATTCTTTGATGGCTTAAATCCTTGATTCTTTCATTCACTGATTCCTTAATTCATTGATTCTTTCATTCATTGATTCCTTAATTCATTGATTCCTTCATTTTTTGATTCCTTGATTTCTTGATTCTTTGATGCAGTGATACTTTGATTATTTGGTTCCCTGTTTCCTTGATTGTTTGATTTGTTGATTTGTTGATTCCTTGATTATGTCATTCTTTGATTCCTGGATTTTTTGATTCCTTGATTCTTTCATTGTTTGATTCTTTGATTTATTGATTCTTTAATTCCTTCATTCTTTAATTCCTTGATTATTTCATTCTTTGATTCCTGGACTAGCTGTTCTCTAACCGCGGTTTGTTTCGGTCGTACGTCTGCGTCGTCTCCCTGAGCAGCTTGGCAGCAGGTTGTTGGTTTACGTCCCGCTTGTCAGCTTTATAAAACATCATGACTGTCCCGTACATTCCGCTCCGGTGGTGTCCGGGTTCAATTGTTCCTCAGCGGCGCCTCTTTTTCATCTAAATGTCTCTTTATTTTTGCTCTCCTGGATGTTTAGAGGCAGAAAACAGCCCCTGTGTGCCAGAACGGCATATTTAGGTGTATCGAGGTGTTCCTCTTTATGTGGCGCGTTTGTTTTGTTGGTTTATGGGGTCAGTAAACGCTTTGATTGCGTCGTTGTTCTTCTCGACCTTCATGCTCGGTAGCGTTTCATCTCAATTTCTCAATTCCAGGAGGGAAGTGGAACAAATCGAGTAGAAGGAGGATTTTCTGGGTTTTCTGGGGTTTTTTGTCGTGTCTCTCTGTAGTTGGTAAAAACTGACAAATAATGTGTATAAGGTTCTTGCTAGTAATGTACGCTGCTGTCAGCGTCGCTGTTCCGCTGTTCCTTGATTCCTTGATTCCTTGATTCTTTGATTCTTTGATTTCTTGATTCTTTGATTCCTTGATTTATTGATTGCTAAATTCCATAAATCTTTAATTTCTTAATTCATTGAATCCTGGATTCTTTAAATCATTTAAATTATTAAAATCCTGATTCCATGATTCCTTGATTCTTTGATTAATTGATTCCTGGATTTTTTAATTCCTTATTTTTTTATTCCCTGATTTAATGATTATTTGATTGCTTGATTCTTAGATTTCTTGATTCATTGATTCTTTGATTCATGGATTTCTGGATTTGTTGATTGCTTGATTCATTGATTCTTTCATTTCTTACTTATTTGATTCCCTGATTCTTTGATTCTTAGATTCCTGTATTCTTTAAATCCTGATTCCTGGATTCTTTGATTCCCTGATTCCTTAATTTCCTGATTTTTTAATTTTTGGATTCCTTGATTCTTTGGTTCGGTTAGTCACCGTTTATTGTCGGTCTGTCGAACAGAATAAAGCTGGTGGAAAACAGTCGGTTCTGATCCATCGTTCTTCACACGTCGGTTCTGATTTACGGCTGTTCCAGCGAATGCCTGCGACCCGCTTAGAGGCGCCGATGTTCCGCCGTTAAACTGTCAGGAACCGGCGGCGGAACAGCAGCGGTGAAGGTTAACACCTCCCACGTGGAGAATTCAGGTGGTTTTTTTATTGTTTGGTGGGTAGCACTGTCACCATACAGCAAGTAGGTTTTGGGTTCGATTCCCAGACGGAGAGGTCCGGGTCCTTTCTGTGTGGTGTATGAAACAGTGGTCAAACAGACAGTGAACAAGTGAATGAGTGAATGTAAGAATTTTTCTGTTGTTTATTGTTGTATAAAGGAAATCATAGGCTTCTTTAAACAACAACAGTTTAGGGAAGGCCCTTCCTATGTAAAGACATATGGGAAAGCTCGGTTTAAAGAAACTCCAGCGGCTTCGGGATGAATCGGAACATCATCAGCAACCAGCCAGCCGTACAAATGCCGTCATCTTCGGACTGAGCGGGCACAAATTCCCACAGACGTACTTCTAAGTCTTGTTAGAAGCCTCGTCAGGAGCGGCTGTCGTTCTGTAAAGGCTGAGAAGGTCACACAGAGGTCGCACTGATTTATTACCGTGTGTTTTTAAAACGCTCAGGCGTCCGAATACTTTTGACTCACGTTCCGGATGATTACGGTTTCTCGTTAGCCGGCAGTACCGCGGAACCTTTATTATTATGTTTGTTTATTTTTCCAGCGTGAAGCGGCACCGGCGAGGCACGGATAGAGACGTGAGGCGGCGCGGGAACCCGCCGAGTTAATGAAACGAGTTTGGGCGCGATCCAAGGTTGAATTAGCGGTAAGGTGGTAAGGCTAGCTCTGCGTGAGCGGTGAGGGATGAAAGAGAAACCCGTCCCCCGGCTCCGCCCGGCGCAAGAGCTGAACCTCCGGTGTGAGCGCCGCCGCTCTGACGGAACAGATTGGAAGCTAAATGAGAGTTTCAGACGGCGGCGTGTGATTAGCCGGGCGCACCTGTTGGTGCTGCGCCGCGCCACGGCGGGTATTCGGGAATTTGGGTCTCTGGGACTTTCTTTGATTAGAAGAATAAACAACAAACAGCGTGAGGAACTCCATTACTGACTGTTTAAACGGCGTCATTTTTATTTCAGCTGCTCCCGTATGTATTTAGGACGCAGGTGTAAGAGCAGGACGTCATATCCAATTCCCCAATCGTATTTCACTTCCTGCTGCAGACCTCCACTCCTGACCGAGGAGAGCCGTGACTAACACACGCCCCCTCCGACACGTCTGTAGCACCAACCGCTTCTTTTCACCTGCATCAGACGGGTTCATACGGAGATCCGTATTGTGCACGGAGAGTCACGCACCGATCAAGAATCCTCCTCAGACAATCTAATCAAGCGACAGAAAGACAGACAGACAGACAGACAGACAGACAGACAGGAAAGAAGAAGGGAAGGAAGGAATGAAAGAAAGACAGACAGAAAGACAAAGAAAGACAGACAGGAAGGAAGGAAAAACAGACAGAAAGAAATAAAGACAGACAGAAAGACAGACAGACAGACACAGACAGTAAGAAAGAAAGACAGACAGAAAGAAAGGAAGGAAAGAAAGACAGACAGAAAGAAAGAAAGACAAACAGATAGGAAGGAAAGAAAGACAGACAGACAGAAAGACAGACAGAAAGAAAGACAGACAGAAAGGAAGGAAAGACAGACAGAAAGACAGACAGACAGACACAGACCGTAAGAAAGAAAGACAGACAGAAAGAAAAAAGAGAGACAGACAGACAGAAAAAAAACAGAAAGATAGACGGACAAAAAGAATGACACAGACAGAAAGACAGACAGACAGACAGCACCGGCAGGGTTCACACGGAGATCCGTATAGCGCATGAAGAGTCACCTGTACTGCTATGATAGAGATCAGTGAGTGGCGTTATATAAAATGCTATACGTTCGCTAAGAGAGCTAACGCAGGCCGAGCAGACGCAGGTTCGATGGTTGCGCCGGTGTAAACACGCTAGCCTGTCTGTTTCCGCCGATGATTAGCGCCTCGCCGGCTCCATTGTGTCGCGTTCTGAAAGAGCGTTCTGTTCCTCTGATGGAGGCGGCGCATGAAAGGGTTTAGCCGCTCGTAGCGGCGCAGCGGCGCTCTTATCCTGTCATCTCTGAATTAAAGCTGCTGAAAATGGATCTTTGTAGCGGCGCGTGCGGTGTTTATACGTATTAGCGCCGGCGGGGTTCGACGCTCTCCTGCTCTTACAATGAGGCGCGGCTCTTTAAACTAGCATTGTTTGAGGTGTGTTTGAAAATCCTTTGATCTGGCCGAGTGCTCGGGTGTCAGGAGGGGTCAGGTTTGGTTCCCCTCATCGTCACTGCTACACTGACCCCTGCTGGTCTGGTGGAGAAACACACGGAGAGCAGCAGCACTTTCTGGGACGTCTGGCGCCACCTAGTGGAAAGAAGCAACAGACGCTAACAGCTGAAATAAATCAGTCATCAATCAGCCAACAGTTTAGGGAAGGCCCGTCCCCCTGTGCACAAAACAAGCTCTATAAAGACGTGAATCTAAGAGACATGAAGCTCGCTCGACTAAGGACGGTGTCACCAGTGTTCCATTCATTCTGTTTTACCACCGCTTCATCCTGGTCAGGGTTGCAGTGGGTCTGAATCATGGGTGAAAGGCAGGATTTCGTTCTCTCTCTCCTCTCCTTTCTCATCTCTCCTCTCTCTCATCTCTCCTCTCTCATCCCTCCTCTCTCCTTACTCATCTTTCCTCTATCCTCTTCTCTTTCATCTCTTTTCTCTCCTCTCTTCTCTCTCCTCTCATCTCTGCTCTCTCATATCTTCTCTTCCTTCTCATCTTTCCTTTCTCATCTTCTTTCTTTTCTCTCTTCTCTTATCTTCTCTCTCCTCTCACATCTCTCCATTTTCCTCTCTCATCTCTCCTCTCTCATCTCTTCTCTCTCCTCTCTTCTCTCTCCTCTCATCTCTGCTCTCTCATATCTTCTCTTCCCTCTCATCTTTCCTTTCTCATCTGCTTTCTTTTCTCTCTTCTCTCTTCTCTTATCTTCTCTCTCCTCTCACATCTCTCCATTTTCCTCTCTCATCTCTCCTCTCTCATCTCTTCTCTCTCATCTCTTCTCTCTCCTCTCATCTCTGCTCTCTCATATCTTCTCTTCCCTCTCATCTTTCCTTTCTCATCTGCTTTCTTTTCTCTCTTCTCTTCTCTTCTCTTCTCTCTCCTCTCACATCTCTCAATTTTCCTCTCTCATGTCTCATCTCTTTTTTTTTCTTTCCTTTCACATCCCTTATCTCTCCTCTTTCATCTTTCCTTTCTCTACTCTCCTCTCTCTTCTCTCCTCTCTCGTGTAGAAGTGAGACGGCTCTAATCCCCGCCCGTTCCATTCTCTGTCGGCGTGACCCCGGGTGAGAGGTGGCAGGATTATTTACTGAAGCGAGAGCTGAAGGTCGGTGTGTTTTCTCCCGCTCTGTTCCTGAAGGATGAGAGAGCCATCACTCACCGCTCTCTCTTTAATGCACTGAAATATTGTGAAGGTTTTTCACTTCCTCCACAAAACAGCGTCTCACCACAAGGTCGTTCCATGTAGCTGCTCCGTATGATGGGTTTCGCCTCCGTAATTCTCCCATAATCCCCTGCGGGATGGAAATAGCGCCAGTAATGGAATGTACACGCGTCCAATCTGAAAACGAAATAGGGGGACGGTGGTGGTATAGGGTGTTTTTATATTCTTATGAGAGTACAGTAATAATCACGAGGGAAGAAAAGAGAGTAAACAAGCAGGACAGACAGACAGACGGACAGACAGAAAAAAACAGACAGAAAAAACAGACAGACAGAAAAAAAAGACAGACAGAAAAAAAGACAGACAGACAGACAGAAAAAACAGACAGACAGAAAAAACAGACAGACAGAAAAAAACAGACAGACAGAAACAAACATACATACAGAGAAAGAAATACAGACAGTTTGTTTATTTACTGGGGCGTCAGGATACTTTTGGTCTGTGTGTGTGTGTGTGTGTGTAGTGAGTGTGTGTGTAGTGTGTGTGTGTGTGTGTATAGTGTGTGTGGTGTGTGTGTGTGTGTGTTTGTAGTGAGTGTGTGTGTGTAGTGTGTGTGTGTGTATAGTGTGTGTGGTGTGTGTGTGTGTGTGTTTGTAGTGAGTGTGTGTGTGTAGTGTGTGTGTGTGTGTGTATAGTGTGTGTATGTGTGTGTGTGTGTGTGGTGTGTGTGTAGTGAGTGTGTGTGTAGTGTGTGTGTGTGTGTATAGTGTGTGTGTGGTGTGTGTGTGTGTGTGTGTGTAGTGTAGTGTGTGTGTGTGTGTGGTGTGTGTGTGTGTGTGTAGTGTAGTGTGTGTGTAGTGTGTGTGTGTGTGTGTGTGATATAAACTGAAGGTTAGACTAGCGAGCCGCGGTGATTACGGAGCGGTTTATAAAACTCTGGACAGCGGATCCGACACGTGGAGCCGACGGCTGAGCAGGTGTTCATTAACTTCCTGTCATTTTCCCGCTGAGGCGTCTGACATTTCCTGTCCGCGGCAGGAAGACGCGGCGCGGTGACGAGTACGATTCAGCGCTAATTATAATTATCATAATTAATTGTCATTCTGAAAATACCGAGCTGACGGGATGAGGAGCAATTTACTTCAGTCAGGAGATCAGCCTCAGGTTCTCCTCAGGTTCATCTCACGTTCATTTCAGGTTCATCTCACGTTCATCTCACCTTCACCTCAGGTTCTCCTCAACTTCATCCCACGTTCACCTCGTATTCTTTTCACGTTCTTCTCACGTTCTCCTCACCTCACGTTCTTCTCACGATGAACTCACATTCTCCTTGCGTTTACCTCATATTTACCTCGCGTTTGCCTCAGTTTACCTCCTCACGTTAACCTCACGTTCTCCTCGCGTTCCCCTCACCTTCATCCCGCGTTCATCTCACGTTCACCTCACCTGCATCTCAGGTTCTCCTCGCGTTCACCTTGCGTTCTTCTCACGGTCACCTCACGTTAAACTTTGGTTCTCCTCACGCTTACCTCACGTTCATCTTGCGTTTTCCCGTTCTCCTCACATTCACCTAACGTTCACCTCACGTACATCTCTCGTTCTCTTCACATTAACCTCACGTTCACCTCGCATTCTCCTCACTTTCACCTTGCAATCCTCTTGCATTCTTCTCACGTTTATATTGTGTTCTCCTCACGTTCATCTTGCGTTTTCTTGCTCTCCTTATGTTCTCCTCACATTCACCTAACATTCATCTCACGTTCACCTTGTGTTCACCCCACGTTCTCACGTTCACCTTGTGTTCTCCTCGCATGCACCTCACGTTCACCTCAGGTTTTTGTCATGTGAATTTAGGGACGAGCTCATGAGTGTCTCTGGGTTTTTTTGTACACGCGTGTGATTGTTATATGTTTCCTGTGTGTTTCAGACGGGACCCCGTACACGTGGTGGGTCGGCCGAGGGAACGAGAAGCATTTCTACTGGGGCGGTTCTGCACCGGGGATCCAGAAATGTTCCTGCGGCATCGAGCGCAACTGCGTCGACCCCAAACACCAGTGCAACTGCGACGCTGATCACAAACAATGGTGAGTGCCGATTCTGTCCGGAGCAGGCACTAGGGGGCGCCCAGCCGGCCGGTAGCAGAGCTGCAGAGCTGAGATTCGAACACGTCGATGATTTTTACTGATCCGTTACTTTCCCTTCCTGACAGGAGAGAAGATTCCGGACTTCTGGTGTATAAGGAGCACTTACCTGTGAGCCAGGTGGCCGTGGGGGACACGAACCGACCCGGATCGGAGGCCAAACTCACCGTGGGACCCCTGCACTGTCACGGAGATCGTGAGTTCCTCTCTCTCTTAAACGCTGGCGCGGCGCCTGATCGTCCCGTTCTCGCTTCGGCACGCAGCGACGTTTTTCAAGCCTCGTTATTCGTGTTAATTGCGGCGGCTCCGTGGCTCGTGTCAGCCGCGCTCGATTGCCGTCACCTGTCGGAGAAGGACGGCGGGCGCAGACTTTTTACCCACCTGTGACTCGATGCTAATAGGGCGCGGCGTTCGACGACATGCTGGGTAATCAGTCTTCATCAAATCTGTCGTTAGATGATTTTATTTTGCACACCTGGGTTTGCAGAGCGGCGGGGCGGAGGAGGCGAGGGGTCCGGCGGGGATGGCGTGAATGATCCCGCCGTTTACCAGGTGGGCGTCGTGGTCGCTGAGTATTCACGCGGTTATTTATTTATGGAGATTGTGTAGACGAACGCCGTAATCCAGGGGGGTCCAAACTTCTCTTCTTGGAGGCCTGATGGAGTAAAAATACACAAACACGGGGCCACAGAGTCTGGGAATCGAACCCAGGACCTTCTTGCTGTGAGGCGACAGTGCTACCCACCGAGTGCTACCCACCGAGTGTCTCAGTGAGTGTGTGTGTCTCAGTGAGTGTGTGTGTGTGTGTATGTTAGTGTGTGTGTGTGTCTCAGTGAGTTTGTGTGTGTATGTGAGTGAGTGTGTTAGTGTGTGTGTGAGTGTGTGAGTGTGTTAGTGTGTGTGTGAGTGCGTGTGTGTGTGTGTGTTTGTGTGTGTCTGAGTAAGTGTTTGTGTGTTAGTGTGTGTGAGTCCGTGAGTGTGTCTCAGTGAGTGTCTCAGTGAGTGTGTGTGTATGTGTATGTGAGTGAGTGTGTTAGTGTGTGTGTGTGTGTGTGTGTGTGTGAGAGTGAGTGTGTGTGTGTGTCATCTTTGAGTACGAATCTCAGCTCTGTTATCGGTTGACTCGGCACCCCCTAGTGGTGCCTGCAGCGAACAACATCGTCCACTAGTCTGCTGGGTGGGAAAAGACGTGACTACAAAGTAGGCGGGGTCACGGACTCTCCGCTACACGTTTCCTAGCACTCCATAGCGTTATTAGCAAATCCGCTGGAGTGTCCGATGTTCCTCTGCCGCGGCGCTCCGTGTTAATGACGTTTCCTCCGGTCATTAGCGCCCGTGCCAGCTGGTTCATTAGCGGCGGCGGCGGCGCTGAAACGAGCCGCGCTCGGTGAACACGCTTCATTTGGAGGTGATTAATGGGAGTCGGACACCTGCTTTTGTTCCCGTGTAACGGCGCCAGGATTCCATCTCGGAAACGGAGTTGTCAGGAACGTCGGGGCCGTAAAGAGGAAAATCCTGACGCTGATGCGGGTGTAGAATAAATCCTGGAGGCGTGATTTGGCATCGTGTGGGCGGATGATGAAGCACGGCAGCGTTGCAGACGTAAAAAATAATTACAATTCATAATTCATGATGCTTTTTACCATAATTAGGGTTTTTATTGGATGTTTAGTGTCATTTCTACTCTCTACACTACATTACCAAAAGTATTTGGACACCTGATTTAAAACAAAACGGTATTAAAACCGAGAGAAGCTTCTCATAAGACTTTGAAGTACATCTGTGGGAACACTGCAATTTCCCTTTAGGGATCAATAAAGTAATTAATCAATCAATCAAAACGCATGAATTAATTAATAAAGGTGAATCCAACTCCCTCTGGGAATCAAACCCAGGACCTTCTAGCTGTGAGGCGACAGTGATACTCACCGAAATCATGTAAAAACTACGTAAAATAGTAAAATGTGTGTGTGTGTGTGTGTGTGTGTGAATGTGTTTGTGAGTGTGTGTGTGTTAGTGTGTTTGTGTATGTGAGTGTGTGAGTGTGTGAATGTGTGTGTGTATGTGTGTCTGTGTGTGTCAGTGAGTGTGTGTGTATGTGAGTGTGTGTGTGTGAATGTGTTTGTGTATGAGTGTGTGTGTATGTGTGTGTGTGTGTATGTGAGTGTGTTTGTGTGTGTGTGTGTGTCAGTGAGTGTGTGTGTATGTGAGTGTGTGTGTGTGTGTGTGTGAATGTGTTTGTGTATGAGTGTGTGTGTATGTGAGTGTGTGTGAGTGTGTGTGTGTGTGTGTATGTGAGTGTGTTTGTGTGTGTGTGTGTCAGTGAGTGTGTGTGTATGTGAGTGTGTGTGTGAATGTGTTTGTGTATGAGTGTGTGTGTGTGTGAGTGTGTGTGTGTGTGTGTGTGTGTCAGCTCTGCTATCAGTCGACTCACTAGGTGGCGAATTCATTAATAAAGGCTTAACATGGTTCAACAGCGACACCTGCTGGCTAGTCGAGGTGCAGCATGAGTAGATAAAGATTACAGTAAGAGCAGGCTGGTCCTCTGTCTGGACTCACAGACGGTCAGTGTTCTAGCCCTCGACCCTCCCTGACCAGCAGTAATCAATCAATCAATCAATCAATCAATCAATCAATACAAACACATGAATTCAATAATAAGCTTAGCATGGTTCAACAGCGACACCTGCTGTCTTTTTGAGGCAACAGCAGTCCTTTTGAGTAGATAAAGATTACAGTAACATCAGGCTGGTCCTCTATACTTATTAAATCCGCCTGTCCGGATCCTCAGACGGTCAGTGTTCAGCCTTCAACCCTCCCTGACCAGCAGGGGTCGTGGCGCACCCCTCGGAGGCCGCCGGAGGTCCCAAGGTCGCACAGACGATACATAAAACGTATAAAATAAGGTGACACATGTTTGGCCTTCAGACGGAGTCAGAAATGGAAGACGAGGCTATAAAACAGTTAATGTTGTATTTTATTACCTCTTAGTTACTTCCCGCTGACCTTTGCGGTGATGAACTGCGGACGGCGGCGAGGAAACGGAGGAATGTGCCAGAGTTAGACCGTGGGATGATGTTTGACCTTTCGCTTGATGTGGAAGGAGACGGGAACGTTGACCGGTCGTTAGCGAGTCGCAGAGACCCGAAAATGAACAAGCGCTCACAATGGAGCAGCTTTATTATTATTATATTCATCAGAGCAGCGTCGCCCTCGTCTTTACTTTTATACCTCGTGTTTCCGCTCCGGATCTTAAAGGTCACCGCGTCCAGCTGAAATGACCAAGTACTGACCACTGCTCTGGGTTCCGTTCCAAGGTAAAGATCAGGGGTGTGTGTTCCCTAAACCTCCTGAATCCTGGTTATTAGGACTAACGTGGACCAAAATCCCGACTGGTGCCTTTAGCAGCGCCACACACGAGTTCCAGACAGAATGACGTGAGTTTGTTTGGGTTTAATAACGTTCTGATTTTCTGTGTGTATTTCTCAGGCAGCTACTGGAACGCGGCGTCCTTCACCACGCCGTCGTCCTACCTGCACTTCTCCACGTTCCAGGGAGAGACGAGCGCCGATATCTCCTTCTACTTCAAAACCTCGGCGCCGTACGGCGTGTTCCTGGAGAACCTGGGCAACACAGATTTCATCCGACTCGAGCTCAAGTGTAAGTTCTTCTGTTTAACCACGCCGGGTTCGAATCCCCTAACAGAATGGGTGTGTTAAACTAACACATTTTTAAAAGCTCGTCTTAGGGGCGCCCCCTAGGGGGCACGATCGGCAGTGCAGGTAGTGCGAGAGACAAAATCTGCCACTAGTCTGCTGGGTGGGGTCTTCGATGCTGTATAAGTAGCTTGGTTAGTAGCCCGAAGTGCGTGTACAGAAGTGGAAGGACATGGAGCAACAGTTTAGGGAAGGCCCTACCCTGATCCAGCTTGACTGCACCCCTGTGCACAAAGCAAAACCTATAAAGACATAAAGTCCCACTCAGCAGCTCTGGGATGAACCGGAACATCGACCGACCCCACACAAATGCTGGGCACCCATTGATTGAACGAGCACAAATTCCCACAGACGTACTTCAAAGTCTTGTGTTAGTGTTATAGCTGAATTGAAACAGATAACATGTCTGAATACTCATACAGTGCATATTTTATATAAACTGATCAGGCACAAATTCCCACAGTCACTCAGAAACAGTGTGTCCGACAAGCTCGCGCTCAACGCTCAGGTGTCCAGATACTTTTGACCATTTAGTGTATGAAGCTTTAATTTGCCTATAAACCATGTTGGTCGGAGAGTCGGTCATAAAGTTGTTGTGTTTGTTCCTGGCGAGAGCGCGGTGGGCAGCAATGTGGCTTCAGTTCTGGGCTGATAAAGCAGCACACACAAACACACACACTCGCACACACACACACAAACAAACACACACACACACACACACACACACATCTGCTCTGCTGGACGAGTGTTTGATTCTGAGGTTTGGCGGCAGTAAATCCAATTACAGGGATCAGGGAGTAGAGCATGGCGAGCGCAGTCGTCCCTCTCCAAACACCTGCCGCACCTGCCACACACACACACACACACACACACACACACACACACACACTGGGGAAATTTCTACAAATCTACCTCGGAGGTTTTCTACCTCAAAACATCAGTGCCCAGCCTTACAAACGCCGTCGTATTTAGACTGAACGAGCACAAATTCCCACACACAGACACACTCGGGGCGTCCGAGCGGCTCAAGATCAGGCGTCCCAATACTTTTGGACATGTAACGTTGCAGAAAGGTGCAGATGTTTGTTTTTGTGAGCTCAGTGCCCACAGTGCACACAGACGCTTTATTAAGAGCCTGTTTACTGACTCTACCAGCGGTGCCAGTTACAGATGCATCACCAGCTCCCCCTACCTGCACCAGCTGGAACTTCAGGACAAAACCCAAAACATAACACGAAATATCAGGGCATCACAACCAACCAATATATATCTATACATATATACATACAGTGTATCACAAAAGTGAGTACACCCCTCACATTTCTGCAGATATTGAAGTATATCTTTTCATGGGACAACACTGACAAAATGACACTTTGACACAATGAAAAGTAGTCTGTGTGCAGCTTATATAACAGTGTAAATTTATTCTTCCCTCAAAATAACTCAATATACAGCCATTAATGTCTAAACCACCGGCAACAAAAGTGAGTACACCCCTTAGTGAAAGTTCCTGAAGTGTCAATATTTTGTGTGGCCACCATTATTTCCCAGAACTGCCTTAACTCTCCTGGGCATGGAGTTTACCAGAGCTTCACAGGTTGCCACTGGAATGCTTTTCCACTCCTCCATGACGACATCACGGAGCTGGCGGATATTCGAGACTTTGCGCTCCTCCACCTTCCGCTTGAGGATGCCCCAAAGATGTTCTATTGGGTTTAGGTCTGGAGACATGCTTGGCCAGTCCATCACCTTTACCCTCAGCCTCTTCAATAAAGCAGTGGTCGTCTTAGAGGCGTGTTTGGGGTCATTATCATGCTGGAACACTGCCCTGCGACCCAGTTTCCGGAGGGAGGGGATCATGCTCTGCTTCAGTATTTCACAGTACATATTGGAGTTCATGTGTCCCTCAATGAAATGTAACTCCCCAACACCTGCTGCACTCATGCAGCCCCAGACCATGGCATTCCCACCACCATGCTTGACTGTAGGCATGACACACTTATCTTTGTACTCCTCACCTGATTGCCGCCACACATGCTTGAGACCGTCTGAACCAAACAAATTGATCTTGGTCTCATCAGACCATAGGACATGGTTCCAGTAATCCATGTCCTTTGTTGACATGTCTTCAGCAAACTGTTTGCGGGCTTTCTTGTGTAGAGACTTCAGAAGAGGCTTCCTTCTGGGGTGACAGCCATGCAGACCAATTTGATGTAGTGTGCGGCGTATGGTCTGAGCACTGACAGGCTGACCCCCCACCTTTTCAATCTCTGCAGCAATGCTGACAGCACTCCTGCGCCTATCTTTCAAAGACAGCAGTTGGATGTGACGCTGAGCACGTGCACTCAGCTTCTTTGGACGACCAACGCGAGGTCTGTTCTGAGTGGACCCTGCTCTTTTAAAACGCTGGATGATCTTGGCCACTGTGCTGCAGCTCAGTTTCAGGGTGTTGGCAATCTTCTTGTAGCCTTGGCCATCTTCATGTAGCGCAACAATTCGTCTTTTAAGATCCTCAGAGAGTTCTTTGCCATGAGGTGCCATGTTGGAACTTTTAGTGACCAGTATGAGAGAGTGTGAGAGCTGTACTACTAAATTGAACACACCTGCTCCCTATGCACACCTGAGACCTAGTAACACTAACAAATCACATGAAATTTTGGAGGGAAAATGACAAGCAGTGCTCAATTTGGACATTTAGGGGTGTAGTCTCTTAGGGGTGTACTCACTTTTGTTGCCGGTGGTTTAGACATTAATGGCTGTATATTGAGTTATTTTGAGGGAAGAATAAATTTACACTGTTATATAAGCTGCACACAGACTACTTTTCATTGTGTCAAAGTGTCATTTTGTCAGTGTTGTCCCATGAAAAGATATACTTAAATATCTGCAGAAATGTGAGGGGTGTACTCACTTTTGTGATACACTGTATATATTGGGTGGTTGTGATGCCCTGATGTTTCGTATATATATATACATATTCTCTCCTCAGCCCCGAGCGTGGTCTCCTTCTCCTTCGACGTGGGTAACGGACCGGTGGAGCTGAACGTCCACTCACCCACGCCGCTGAACGATGACCAGTGGCACCGGATCAGCGCCGAGAGGAACGTCAAGGAGGCCGTCCTTCACCTCGACCAAAAACACACCAGCACCAAACCTGCACCGGCACACGGACACACACGCCTGGAACTGTACAGCCAACTGTACGTGGGTAAGATCACACAGACTCACACACACATACACACACACACATACACACACACATTCACACACACTCACACACACACACACACTCCTGAAACTGTACAGCCAACTGTACGTGGGTAAGATCACACACACACACACACACAGTCGGACACACACTCCTGAAACTGTACAGCCAACTGTACGTGGGTAAGATCACACACACACACACACACACACACTCACACACACATACACACACACACACACACACACACTCACACACACTCACACACACACACACTCCTGAAACTGTACAGCCAACTGTACGTGGGTAAGATCACACACACACACACACACTCACACACACACAGTCGGACACACACTCCTGAAACTGTACAGCCAACTGTACGTGGGTAAGATCACACACACACACACACACTCACACACACATACACACACACACACACACACACACACACACTCACACACACTCACACACACACACACACTCCTGAAACTGTACAGCCAACTGTACGTGGGTAAGATCACACACACACACACACACACAAACACACACACACACTCACACGGACACACACGCCTGGAACTGTACAGCCAACTGTACCTGGTGTGTTTGGTTGGTGCCAGGCGCACTGCAACCCTGACCAGGAACACGACTGCAGACGGTTTGATTTCTCATTATCATGTTTGTGTCTCGTCGGCTCCTCTCACGTTCAGCTGATGTTTAATTTGATGTTTATTATTTCCTCATGATTCTGTGTGTGTGTGTGTGTGAGTGTTTGTCTGTGTGTGTGTGTGTGTGTGTGTGAGTGTGTTTTATATTTTTATTCTGTTTCTCATGTTCTGTTTGATTTCTTTATGTTTTTGCCGTGTTTGATTTTTTGTTGCATGCTCCGTGTTGTTTACGCTCCTCTGCAGGAAAACCAGCATCCTGGGCGTGTCAGGACAGTAGGTAACATTTCTGTACAAACCATTCTGACAGAGAAATAAACATTTATTATTATTATTATTATTATTATTATTATTGGTATAATTATTATCACTGTTATTATTGCTATTATTACTGGTATTCTTATTTTTATTACTATTATTATGATTTATTATTGGTATAATTTTTAATATTTTTATTGTTATTATTATTATTAATAGTAGTAGTTTTATTTATTTTATTATTATTTTATTATTATTATTTTATTATTATTATTACTATATTATTATATTACTATATTATTATATTATTACTGTATTATTATATTATTACTATATTATTATGTTATTACTATATTATAATTATAATTATTATTTTATTATTATTTTTTTTTTTTTTTTTATTACTATTATTATTATTAATATTTTATTAATGAATTACTGGTTATTTTTAATTACAAAGCGCCTGTGATCAGATCTCGTTTTCATGACACCCCTGACACCCCGTTCTGGTTCTCGTTGGCGGCGCAGGCGCGGCCGGGGGGCAGCGAGGGTTCCTGGGGTGCATCCGGTCCCTGAAGATGAACGGCGTGACCCTGGACCTGGAGGAGCGGGCGAAGGTGACCCCCGGGGTGAAGCCGGGGTGTTCGGGTCACTGCAGCAGTTTCGGGGTGTACTGCCTGAACGGAGGGAGGTGCGTGGAGAGGTACAACGGCTACTCGTGCGACTGCAGCCGGACGGCCTACGAGGGGCCCTTCTGCACCAAAGGTACGGGTTCTGGTAATCAGAAGGCTACTGGTTTAAGTCCCATGAAGCGTATGAAGACTCTTACAGTTGTTCGTTGCAGTCCCGGGTTTGAGCTGTGTGTGTGTTACAGATGTGGGAGCGTTCTTCGAGGCTGGAACGATGGTTCGGTATAACCTGGTGCCGGAGGTGATGCCCGCCGCAGCGTCCGGCGTAGAAGGGGCGGAGTTAATCTGGTTACCAGCCTCAGAGCTGAACCTGACCCAGGAGGTGATCAGCTTCAGCTTTAGTACGTCCAGCACGCCCAGCGTCCTGCTGTACGTCAGCTCCCGGAGCTACGACTACATGGCGGTGGTGCTACGCCAGAACGGTACGGTGGTGCTTAACGCGGCGTCTGCTCTCCACAGATCACTCGATATTCCGTTCAGCCCGCCGCGTTTCTCTCTCCGCCTAAAGAGCCGCACTTAAACTCCTCGCTTTTTAACGACTTCTCGCTCCTCAGCAGTTCATTTGTTTATCTGTTCGTTTAGCAAGTAAACGAGTAAACGACTCTTTGTGCGCATTCGGATTCAGACGGTGCAGCTAAGTGGTGTTTAATGGCTGCTTAACGCAGCATCTTTCACCTCTCGGATCGACTCGAACGCTTCAACACACACAAACACGCCGTCCGGTCCGAAAGCTTTCTGGCTCATTAGCGCTGAGCTCGGAGGACGTGTGTGTGTGTGTGTGTGTGTGTGTGTGTGGACGTAATTATTAATCGAAGCTGTATCTCTCTCTCTCAGGTTCGTTACAGGTACGTTATAACCTCACCGGTATGACCGAACCCTTCACCATCGACCTGGACCAGCGCAACCTGGCCAACGGACAACCGCACGCCGTCAACATCAGCAGGACGGATCGGCAGGTCCACGTCCAGGTCAGAGCCCAGCGTGATAGATCAATTATATACAGTACATCTTATGTACTACTGGCTAGGCACAAATTCCCACAGACACACTTCAAAGTCTTGTGAGAAGCTTCTCAAAAGAGTGGCTGCTGTTATAGCTGAAGAGATCTCACTATTTCAAGCGTCCAAATACTTTTGACCATACAGACCTTCAGGGTCAGAGGGTTTTGAGTTTAAATCCCAGAGCCACCAGACCGCCGCCGCTCGCCCCTCAGCCCTTAATTACAATAAATATTCAGATTTACTGTTGCAGTTAACGACTCCGCACCTTATGGATTCATTAATAATGTAAGAGTAATTAAAAACGTGAATTAAAAGGAGCCGCGGGTCACGTCTGAGCTGATTAATGATTTATTAGCAGGAACATTAAGCTCTCGCTGCTCTCGCTGCTCTCGGGACCTTAAACGTCGTTTATTTTCCTCACATTATCGTTTCCTCATCGTGCTGAGCTCAGCAGAGACCTCAGAGAGCAGGAGGAGAGAACGAGAGGAACGTAAACCACACCGAGCAGCAACAGAACCGACCGGCTCTGGTTCCCTTCGTTATGTGGCCAAAAGTATGTGGACGCTTCTTCCTTCTAACGATCGAGTTCAGGTGTTTTAGCCATACTCACTGCTAACGAGTCAATCAGATGAATTATACAATACATTTAATTCCAGCTCTGTGAGTCCGGAGGTCCTTCCCTCTTCTAACATGACCTGCAGTTCAATATTAAGAAGGTGCATAGAGGAAATTAAAAGAGAATAATAATAATAATAATATAAAAATAATAGTACAGAAATAATAAATTAATAATAATAATATTAGTAGTAATTATC
This sequence comes from Trichomycterus rosablanca, assembly GCF_030014385.1. Taxonomy (NCBI): domain Eukaryota; kingdom Metazoa; phylum Chordata; class Actinopteri; order Siluriformes; family Trichomycteridae; genus Trichomycterus; species Trichomycterus rosablanca. The sequence continues at coordinate 18,585,537 of NC_086010.1, forward strand.
ATAATAATAATATTTGTAATAATAGTGATAATGATATAATGAATAATAATAATAATAAATGAATAATAATAATAATATTATTAATAATATTATAAATAATAGTAATATTAATAATAATAATAAATTCCAGATAATTATTCGTTGTTAAATGTTTATTTTAATAATACCATTGTACTCGACTAGAACAAGCTCTCGGCAGCCTAATCGATTATTTGTTCATAGGAAACATTTTTATTTCTCTCTGGTCCTGATTGGTAGCACCAAAGGAAACCAAAACCATTCCTGAGAGTGTGAGGTGATGAGAGTGTGAGGTGATGAGAGTGTGAGGTGATGAGAGTGTGAGGTGATGGAGTGTGAGGTGATGAGAGTGTGTGGTGATGAGAGTGTGAGGTGATGAGAGTGTGAGGTGATGGAGTGTGAGGTGATGAGAGTGTGAGGTGATGGAGTGTGAGGTGATGAGAGTGTGAGGTGATGAGAGTGTGAGGTTGAGAGTGTGAGGTGATGTGTGTGAGGTGATGAGAGTGTGAGGTGATGAGAGTGTGAGGTGATGTGTGTGAGGTGATGAGTGTGTGAGGTTATGAGAGTGTGAGGTGATGAGAGTGTGAGGTGATGAGAGTGTGAGGTGATGTGTGTGAGGTGATGGAGTGTGAGGTTGATGAGAGTGTGAGGTGATGAGAGTGTGAGGTGATGAGAGTGTGAGGTGATGAGAGTGTGAGGTGATGTGTGTGAGGTGATGAGTGTGTGAGGTGATGAGAGTGTGAGGTGATGAGAGTGTGTGGTGATGAGAGTGTGAGGTGATGTGTGTGAGGTGATGAGAGTGTGAGGTGATGAGAGTGTGAGGTGATGAGAGTGTGAGGTGATGAGAGTGTGAGGTTGATGAGAGTGTGAGGTGATGAGAGTGTGAGGTGATGAGAGTGTGAGGTGATGAGAGTGTGTGGTGATGAGAGTGTGAGGTGATGTGTGTGAGGTGATGAGTGTGTGAGGTGATGAGAGTGTGAGGTGATGAGAGTGTGAGGTGATGTGTGTGAGGTGATGAGAGTGTGAGGTGATGAGAGTGTGTGGTGATGAGAGTGTGAGGTGATGAGAGTGTGAGGTGATGAGAGTGTGAGGTGATGAGAGTGTGTGGTGATGAGAGATTAGAATAATCCTGGCACACGACTGGCATTCCAATTCATCCCAGTCTGAAAGAGCTAAAATAAAACGTCTTGCAGATAATCTGTAGATTAGAATGAAATGTAGTGTATAATCAATGTGTGTGTGTGTGTGTGTGTGTGTGTAGGTGGATCACTATCCTCCGGTCAGCTACACACTCCTGGACTCTGCAGATACTCACTTTAACCTGGTGAAGACGCTCTTTTTAGGAAAGATCTACGGTAGGTGCAGTTTTACTCCTATTTTTAAAGCACAGGTTCTAATCCTCGGGCTCGGGCCCCGGAGTCACAGCCACAGGAGTCTGGGTTTGATTTTGAAAAGAGTGTGGAAAACTGTTGACTGCTTATAAATCTAGCTTTGTAAGTAACGTATAATGATCTCAGGTTTGGGGTTGTGGTGTGGTTGGTTGGGGTGGCAAACAATGTATGTTATTAAAAGATTGGTTTAATGTGCCAGCCCAGGTGCTGCTGTCGACCTGGCTGGGCGTCCAAACAGACACATCGCTCACATCACATCTGCAAAATAACCAAGCGTGAACAATAAAGCGAAATAAAGAGATATTGTATTGGATGCTGGATATAGACTATATACACAGTATAGGGCCAAAAGTATTTGGACACCTAACTGTTACCTTGCTGGACGTCCCGTTTTAAAAACAAATGGTATGAAAATAGAACGCTCTCTGTGTGATCTGAGAAGGCTTCTCACAAGAGTTTGAAGTATGTCTGTGGGAATTTGTGCCCCATTTTGTCCAAAGATGACAGCGTTTGTATTCCAGTGCTGTTCAGTGAGGCTTTATAGAGCTGGCTTTGTGCACAGGGGCACAGTCATGCTGGAGCATGGAAGTTGCTGCCAAGTTAGTAGCATATAATTTCCTCTATATGGTTAGCAACTGTTGTGGCTGAAATTTGGTAATTATGAGGGGTGTCCCAATACTTTTGTTCATATAGTGCATTAGCTCCACTTTTCCACCCCCACACCTCCGTTTTTTTTGTGTTTGATCAATTTTAGACGCCTTTTAAAACAACAAATTGAACAATTGGAAAGTTTGAGGTTATAAAGCGTGAGTTTATAAAGCGTGAGTTTATAAAGTGTAAGTGTAAAGAGTTATTTTGAGTCTCTTCACATCGAAATAAACAAGGAGGCAAAATATCGAGAGTCGTTTTCCTCGTCTGTGTTTTTCTCCTCTCGTCTCTGAACCTCATGGATTATTTTCATCAGTAGGAGCCGGTGAGATCAATACCGGCTCCTTGAGCTCTAATAACAGGCTTGTTTTCTGAAAATACTGCAGGACGTTTAGAGGATCGATTCACTTTGTTTGACATTTCTGTTCACGAGTTCCGTTTGTTTGAGGGGAGAAATAGCAATTTTCTGTTCAGACTTCAGGATCTGGGATAGAATGCTTCATCTTCCTCCATCACCTCCTCTGGACATCTTGTGGTCAAATAACTCATTTATTTTTAGTTTCATAAAAGCTTTAGTGTGATGAGCTTGTAATGAAATGATGGATCCCAACAATGTTCTGCAACTACAACATTTCAGGGGTGTCCAAACTTTTCTTGTTGGGGACCTGATGGAGTAAAAAATACAACCACGGGGCCACAGAGTCTTTATTAATAAAAGAAATAAAAATATAACAGAGCTACTGATTACTAACAATTCCAATTCCTGTTTATGTGAGTGATTAATGATCCATCATCCACAGTGTCGATTTCACTTACCGGTTTAAATTAAACATACCCACTTTCCTCTGAAATCTTCTGAGTTCGGCGTCGGAGGACAGGGAGAGTTTTAGATCTGTTTGATGTGATAGCGCCACCCAGAGGTCAAACAGTTCAAGCTGTTTTTTTATAAAAACCTGATTAATAGCTGCACAAGTTTAATTTACTTTTTAAAATATGGTAATGGGCTGCAAATGCTGTAAACTGTAAATCCTGAGCTGTGGGGTCACTGTGTCTCCTAGTAAACAGAAGTCGGTGGTGAATCAAGGGACTAATAAAACATTCCTCCAGCGTAAAGGCTGCAGGGAAGCTCGGGCGGGGCCGTGTGGGGTCGTTTATAGTTTATAGATTCTGTATCTTTAGGTTCTGAATCTGTATCTCAGCTCCTGATCACCCGTCAGAGACTCGGACAGGGAAGATGATTCATTCAAACCCTCTGCAGAGGAGTCGTCATCCTGATCTATACTCTGTGTGTATGTGTGTGTGTGTGTGTGGGTGTGAGTGTGTGTGTGTGTGTGTGTGTGACTGCATAACAAGCATTTTCTGATCTAGAGGCTCATTAATCAGATCCGGAGGTAAAACCATTAGTGCAACACACTAGGAGGGCTGAGGCAGTGTGTGTGTGTGTGTGTGTGTGTGTGTGTGTGTGTGTGTTACCTAACAGTCTTACACCTCTGACTTTGTGGCAGCAGTTTGGGGAAGGCCCTTTCCTTGTCCAGTGTGGGTGTGGAGGTCTCCAGTGTCCGAACAGAGCTCTGACCTTAGTCTTGCTGAAGACCTTTGGGATGAATTGGGATGCAGACCGCAATCCAAGCCCTCTAGTCCAACATCAGTGGGGTCTGAGGAACCCTTGAGGAGGCGTCGGACGCTCCCTCGTTATTCGGTCAGATCATCACTCAGAATTTAGGCGCCTCAGTGGGAGCATTTTAAGGGACCCAAGAATTTAGACAAGCCCTCTTCTCGGGAGTGTAGGACAACATAAAATGCGTGTGTGTAGGGAGAGAGCGCTGGGTTTTCGGACAGACCCTATAACAACCCCAAGAAAGCACTGATCTAAACAGGATTAAATGAAGCGTGCTGGCACTGATGCCCACGTGCCCCTGCAGATGCCCACATAACCGGGTGTAATCGCATTAAACTGGGTGCAGCGCAGGCCAGATCCTGCTCATCTGCTTTAGTTTTGGGATTTGATTTGATCTGCCTGGGTGACCTCATGTCCACTGAGTGTGTGTGTGTGTGTGTGTGTGTGTGTGTGTGTGTGTGTGTATTTATCATCCAGCTTTACTACATTATTCATCTACTCATCCGTCCCTGAGTAACCTGAGTATTCACTTCATACTGATCAGGGTCGCTGTGAATCTGGCGCCTTTTATTCCAGCACAGTTTAGACCGGCCATTCCACCTTCTGCACTATAAAGCAACTTAAGAACAGAAAATCTGAGTATAAACATGCCACACTTGTCAGGATAGGTTCGAACCCAGGTCCTGGAATCCACTGCTTCATTGCAGCACCCTCCTTACCGCCCCTGCTCTGTTTTACTGCATTATGCTTCTCAGACTCCAGATCCACGCTGGTGGTGTATCCGTGTCCGGGTTTTCTTCTGCACAGAATGGGGGATGCGCACACACACACACACACACACACACACATGATACAGGGGCTGCAGTGGATGCGAGACACAGAAGCAGGGAGGATTTTGGAGAGGAGATACTGCAGATATCACAGGTAAAGACTCCTGTTTTCAATCAGGTCCTGTGTTTCTAACAGGACTCCTTTATGTTTCTGCATGTGGTTCATCAGAAATGATATGAAAGGTAAAGGAGAACATGCTCTGATGTTCTGTTTGTGAGGTTCTTCAGCCATGTGGAGGCATGTGGTCTCAGAATGATGTTATTGTTATATTTATTATATTATTATTATTATTATTATTATTGATTTATTCCGGTTGCTTTGCTCTGTGTGTGTGTGTGTGTGTACAGCTGTGGCGTGTGAATGTGAGGATAATTTAAGGTTCTTGATATGGATTCTGAAGCATCTCAAGGTCCTTCAGCAACCTTCAAGTGCATCTGGACTCCTTCTGTTCCAGAAGTGCATTCTGTCTCTGTTCTCTAAATGCTTTAACGTGTGGAGGGTGGATACACAGCGACCCTGATCAGTACGAGGAGGTTACTCAGGGATGATGAGTAGATGGATGATGCGGTAAATCTGGACACACACGGAGCAACACTGAATAGAGCAAATAAATAATAAATACAATAAATGTATAAAATCAGCACCACTGTGAGACCTCACGCCTCCACATGGCTGAAGAACCTCACAAACAGAACGTCAGCGCATGTGATGCAGCGCTGCAGATCTTCTGCACTGCTGGATGCACTTGAAGGTTGTTGAAGGACCTCGAGGTGCTTCAGAATCAATAAATATCAAGACGCTGCTCATTTACATTTACAGCATTTAGCAGATACTTTTATCCAGAGCGTCTCACAGTGTGTGACAGTACACAGTCTGAGTAACTGAAGGTAAGGACCGTGCTCAAGGGTCCAACAGTGGCAACCTGGCAGTGGTGGGGTTTGAACCGGCAGAGCTGAGTGCTCAAAGGTCCAACCAGAGATGCACCAGAGGTTTATCGGTGGCCACCATAAGTGACCGGTCAAAAGTATGTGGGTTTGGTCCAAGCCGCTGGTTTCTGAGAGGGCATTCCTGAAGAGTTTGGTACGTGACAGACTTGTCAAGTCAGGTGCTGATGTGGAATGAGCAGGACTGGGTCTCCATAAGGGTTCCAATTCATCCCAGAGCTATTAATAAGAGTTGAGGTCATTGTTAACCTCGCCTGGTCACTTTTGGTGGCCACTTACAAACCTCTGGTGCGTCTCTGGTTGGACCTTTGAGCACTCAGCTCTGTAGGGTTGGTGCATGTCAAATAAACATTGAAAGGACTTGTGGTTCAGGTCGTTCTTCTGCTAGGTTGTCATGTTTGACAATAGGTACAGTGTTGTTGGGATGGAATGCCTCATCTTTCCTCCATCAGCTCCTCTACACATCTTGTGGTCAAATAACTTTTTATCTGAGCAGGGTTTTTGTTTTTCTTCTAAGCACAGCAGCTTCTGAGCATGTTTTTGTAAAGCTTGCTCAACTGTGGACAGTTACACGTGTTCCAGCAGCTTCTGATATGTGATAGACGTGTTTTCTAACCATGTGACCGGTCACCCTACTAATTAGAGTTCAGGTGACAATCTAACGGAAATATACATATAAAATAAACTATATAAATGATAAATTCCTGAGGCAACACATTGGGGAAGGCCCTTTCCTGTTCCAGCATTAAAAAAAAAAGTTTGGAACAATGCCTGTTTGTCCAATAGGAGTACCTGACGTCAGAAATTCCCACAGACACACTCACGGTTACGGTCACAGCTGCAAACGTGGTTTTTGGAACAGAATGGATGTGGATGTGTAAGAAGCTCATGATGGGGTGTCCACATACTTTTGACCATGTAGTGTAGATGTGGTTCTTCACCTGGAGGGAAGATCGTGATGAATGAATCTTATTAGCATCTTAATCACGATGTGTCGACATATCACCACGGTGCAGCTCCGGCGCTCTATTGTTCCTCCCTCTGTGTGAGGTTCTCACCGCCGAACATAAAGAACCGTAGGACGGGCGTGGGTGTGGACGGTGTGTGGACGGTGTGTGTGCGGTGTGTGGACGGTGTGTGTGGACGGTGTGTGTGCGGTGTGTGTGCGGTGTGTGTGTGAGGTGATAGACGCTTTGCTTCCCTCATTACGATTCCCTCTTTTCCTCCATCCGTCCACTCCTCGCACATCAGCTTCCATTTGTTGCCATGGAAACCCTTTTGCTCCGAGCCTCCTTTCTTCCTCCCCACCGCTCCCCGTCTTTCCGTTAGAGACCCCCCCGTCCCTCGACCTGCCCCCCTGCGCCTCCGCCTCGCACATCTGCAACAACGTCTGCAGTCGTGTTTATCTAAACGCCTCCAAATTCACTGTCTGAAGACAAAGAGCCGCATAAAAAAAACAGACAACGAGATTTTCAATAATTTTTGGGACGGGGCACAGAAACGTGAGACGTCTGTCTCGAGTTCCTTTAAGAACGAATATGATAAAGAACGTCCCTAGACATTGCTAGGCGAGGTCAGTATGGACATAGTTTGCTGTGTGAATTTAGTCTGGCCTGCACAAATTGGGATGAATTGGGATGTCAAATGTGGGGCATGTTTTGTCCCCATTTTCCTCCCGATTTAGCGCAGTCGATTTGTCTTCCGCTGCTGAGGGAGACCCGATTGCATCTGAGGAGAGCAAGTCGCTGCCTGCGTCTCCTCATAGTCTGTTCGTCTCACCTTAGCAGACGCGGTGGCCAATTACTGTCTGCTGCAGGCACTGCTAATTATGCCCGCCAGAAGGCATCCAACCAACCGGTGGCAATGCCGAGTTTCGAACCGAGGGGTTCAGAATCTCGGCTCTGGTGTACTAGCTGCATATCCCACTGCGCTACATCAGCTTTTTACCTTTATTTTAACTAAATGAGCTGTAAATGAACTCCATAATAATGCATGTGGTTCTGGAAAAGAATGCCCAGCGACCCAAGGGTAAGGTGTCCACATATTTTTGAGCATATTGCGTAAATCCGATCGGTTCTGGATCATATTTCATCTTTCCAGCTCAGATCGATGGATTCAAGTCCTCTGAAATTCAACCTGCGTCCTGTAGAACACAAAACCTTCTGATTATACCCAGATCCGATCCTGCGTGGGCTAAATATGGACGCGTCCGTCATCGATCAGCTGAGTTTAAAACTTTCGTTATCGACTGTTAATGCATGTGGTTTACCCACAATGCACAAGTAATGGTGACACACACACACACACACACACGTCTCACTGGCATCACTGCAAACTTCAACCCATACCCAAGTGTGTGGGGTTGCAGTGAAACACACTGGACAGGTTGCCTGTAAATCACAGGACACAAACACACACACACACACACACACACACAGGGCAATTTAAGCAGCTCCAGGTGTCCTGACTGCACAGCTTTGGACTGTGGGAGGAAACCGGAGCACCCGGTGGAAACTCTTGTTGACACAGGGAGAACATGCAAACTCCACATAGAAAGTAAACCCAGCATCTGCAACACTGCAGTGGTTTTTTAGGATAAAACTGCTGTCCTTCAGTGACCCATTATCATTATTACTATTATTATTATCACTATTATTATTATATCATTATTATTGTTGTTATGAGTATAACTGTAATTTATTCTTATCATTATTATTATATATAAATAAATAAATACATAAATGAAGCTGTGAATAATATAAGTTGTAATTCCATCCCTAATCCTTACATTAAGAATTTAGTTATTTAGTTATAACTCACTTACTCACTGTCTTAACCGCTTATCCAATCAGGGTCACGGGGGGGCGTGCTGGAGCATATCCCAGCTTTTCAATGGGCACAAGGCACACAGTAACACCCTGGATGGGGCGCCAGTCCATCACAGGGCAGACACACACACTCATTCTCCTATAGGGCAATTTAGTGTCTCCAATTAACCTGACTGCACGTTTTTGGATTGTGGGAGGAAACCGGAGGTCCCGGAGTTATTTGTCTTGTCTTGCGTTATTTTAGAGGATCCGAGGTGTAGTGTTACGTCTCTGTGTCTGAGCTAAACGTTTTTATTCTGGATTTTAGAGAGAACAGCACAGTAAGAGGAAACTCTAACATTCGGAACACGAGCAGGATTTATGAGCGAGTCCGGGCGGCCGGCCTGAACGTCGAGAAACTGGAGAGGATAATGAGGGAACCGTATATTTAATATGTCTGTTAAACCAGAGCGATGAGAATAACCTTGAGATTAAATCACTGTTTGTTTGAATATAAAATGAATTTATGCAGCAGGTCAGAAGTTTACATACACGAGGAGACGTCTGAAATCTGATGGGTGGAAAATATTCATGCAGCAGCTTGAATTATTCATTTGTTGGTGCAGAACGTTCTGTATTGTCAGTCATCTTTGGTTCCTCATGACTCTGTGCCCATATAAATTAGGATATGGGTAGTCTGACTTATCCAGCTTTAAACACCACTAATTCAATAATCTAAACATCTGAACAGAATGTGACAAATGTGCAAACTTTTGATGGATTTGTGGTTTATTTATGACTCTTATTTTACAAAACGGCCAGTAGTGGAGACATTTGAAGCCTGAACAAAGTGTCCTCCAAGCAGCAGAGGTTGCTGAGCCTACAGGGGAATCGGCTATATCCAAACTGGATGATTAAGATTTTGATTCTGATTACGATTCCAGCTTTCTCATGCTTTGCCATCTTTTAACTGCACGTTTTAGCTCTTTACACAGATGTTCAATCAAGATTCAGATCAGGACTTAATGTGTCCTGCACAGATTCAAAGCATTCAGTACCTGAGGCAGAAAAGCAACCCCAAAACATTATTGAGCCTCCTGCTTGTTTCACAGCATTTGTGGTGCTGTTTGCTTTGAAAGCTTCTTTACCAAACTTGCCAAAAAGCTCAAACTTTGTGTTATTAATCCAATGGACTGTGATTTGTCAACATACATTTAGGCAAAACCCAAATACCCTTTAGTTTCCTGCTTGTAGAAAAGTCGAATCGAATGCAAAGCTACAGATATTTTCACCAATGTGAACCGATTTGAACCCAGATCTCGGCGGTGGAGGGCCGGCGTAAGCACCCGAGCGCCGTATAATCAAACAACGATGCTGTGACGTTGGTGAACGTGACCCTTTCTGATCCTCTCTTCCTGTGTCCCTGTGTTTACACAGAGAGCGGCCCCATCGACCCGGTGCTGATAGAGAAGTATAACACTCCGGGATTTGTGGGCTGTCTGTCCCGAGTGAACTTTAACCACATCGCCCCTCTCAAAGCGGCTCTGCGCTCGCCGCTCTCCGGACCGGTGTCACACCAGGGCAAACTGGTCGAGTCCAACTGCGGTGCGTCGCCCCTCACCGTTTCACCCATGTCGGCTGCCACGGACCCCTGGCACCTGAACGGAGGAGGTATGAGACCGTCTGCCACGTAATAATTATTATAATAATAAGAACCATCTTACCTGTCTTCAGTGTTTAACTAGGAGAAAATAATAATAATATTAAATGTTTGCATTTATTAGGAATATTCAGGGTCATTATTATTATTATTATTATTATTATTACTCATATTTTTATTATCACTATTATTATTATCATCATAATTATGAGTATGATTGTCATTTATTTTTTATCAATTTTATCCCTGTAAATATTATCATTATCAATATTATTATTATTCATATTATTATTACTATTATTATTACTATTATTAATATTATTATTACTATTATTATTATTACTATTATTATTATTACTGTTATTAATATTGTTATTACTATTATTATTATTACTATAAATTTTATTATTACTATTATTATTATTACTATTAATACTATTATTATTACTATTATTAATATTAATATTACTATTATTATTATTACTATTATTATTATTACTGTTATTAATATAACTATTATTTATATTATTAGCACTATTATTTATACTATTTTTACTATTCTTTTTATCATTAGCATTATCACGTATTATTATTATTAGCTGCTCCCTGGTTTCGATTGATTATTGATTGATTTATTACTCAGTGGTAATGACATGTTTCCTGTAGGTGCCGAGTACCCATTTAACGAGGAGAGGGTGATACCGGATGGAGTGAACAGGAACTCTGCAATAATTGGAGGTAGGAAGTATTGAAACATTATTGGACTATGCTTGAGGTCGTTGGTTCTCACTGTAACAAAGGACTGTGAGGTTTTAGAGCCTGGAATATTATTTAGAGACCTGGCAACCCTATTCATAAGCATCATTCGGCTAGAGCTGCTAGATTTCTACTTTTTTCCGCTTCTTTTCACCTGCACAATGGGGGGTTATATAGAGATCAGTATCACGCATGGAGAGTCATGCATCAATCTCAATTATCCCTGTCTTTGTGCAGTGCTATCGATCAGCCAGCAGAGGTCATAATTGCAGCAGTTATCCTGCGGCCCTCCCGCCCTCTGACTAGCCAATCGTTGTCGTTGATAATTATTATCTTCAAGGTCTAAGATCTTCTATTCTCTTCCTCATGTAGGCATCATCGCCGTGGTGATCTTCACCATCCTGTGTACTCTGGCCTTCCTGATCCGCTACATGTTCCGCCACAAGGGGACGTACCACACCAACGAGTCCAAGGGAACCGAGCGCTCCGAATCGGCCGACACGGCCATCATCAACGCCGAGCCCAACTTCACAGAGACCATCGACGAGAGCAAGAAGGAGTGGTTCATCTAACCGCTCAGAGATACAGACTCAGATTCAGGATCAGAACAAACGGGAACCCCGCACCGGTTTCAGCACTGACCCGACTCGACCCGACCCGCCGGACCTTACACCACGATCCGTGGACATGGGGGGCGTTCCCGGGCCAGACCTCCTCCCCAAATGGATTATTGTTCCCGTTTGCAACCCTTGTAACTCCGTCTTTTTGTTTCTGAGCTTTTGGTTTTGTCATGAATGTGTATAAATTATGGATACGATACATTTTTTAATAAACTGAAGATTAAAAATGAGCTCGGTTGTGAAGCTTCTTCATGATTCATTGCAACAGCATGAACATGGTAGCCTAGCTAGTATGTAAACTCACTAAAATGAATTTTGTGGGTATACAATTACCGACTGTAGTTATCACCCCCATTGTACCCCACTTTACCATAAAAAAAACAAGCCTTATAGGACACACCTGACCAGATGATGTTTGGGTGGTGGATTGCTAGAAGCACTGAAATGACACCAACATGGTAGTTGTTCTGGTATGAGTGTATGAGGTGCAGCAGTGTTGTTGGGACTGTAAACACCTCAGCATGAATGCTATGAATGCTGGGAGGAGAACCGTGCTCCAACCAAAAATATAAAGCTTCTGAACCAGTTCTACCAGGGTGTGTGTTACTAATGAACAGGCCAGAAGTCCCAACATTGCTGCACCTGCTACTTAAAGCAAAAACAGTGGTAGCCCAGTGGGTAGCGCTTTGAGCTATCAATCGAAAGGTTGAGAGTTTGAATCCTAGCTCGGCCGCACAGCCACTATTGGGGCCTTCCAAAAGCAACAGATGAGCTACTGTCAGTCATTGTATAACCAGGCTTATCAGTATGGTAGGGGTAGGATGGTAATATATTGCACGTAGCAGACAGGTGTACCTAATTAAGTTGCCTTTAGAATACATAATATTGCAGTGTGAACGATCCGCCACCAGATCAGAGAAATACAAGTACTGAGAGAGGCAAGAATGCAACAGCAGGCGAGAGGAGTCGATGGATTTGTTTTATTATGTTTAACAGTTTTCCCCGTCAACATTACAAATCAGCACCTTCAGAGGCAGAAAGAGGAACCGAGTGGTCACGAACCCTCAGGGAAAGAACGAGCGCAAAGAGAGAGCGAGAGAGAGAGAGAGAGAGAGAGAGAGAGAGAAGGTTTCTGAGCAGAAACGCTGGTACGAGTTTCCCACTGGAAGAAATGAATGATTTTAGCTAGTAAATCACAGCAGTTTTTTGTTTTTAATAAATTACACAACGGCCAAACCAGTTTACAGTCTGCATAAATAAACAGGGACAGGTAAGGATCTCCTGACAGGTACGATTGTAGAAAAGTGTTATTGCTGCGGCTGCATCACGATAAATCTGATAGTTTGAAGTTCTGACATGTGATTATGATACATTCAGGTTGCAAATTAATAAAAGGTTCACACTGATTAATAAGTCACATTACCCATAATTCATCAGTCAACAAAATATTGAACATTAAGTGTAATGCAAGGGCGTTATGTAAACCTTGCCATTGCTAGATTAGAGGGCTGGGGGAAGCGGCACATATCAGTGCACCCTTGGTGCCAATCCCAAGCCTGGATCAAAGAGCATCAAACCTAAAATACACAGGAGCAGCCGAAAGTATTTATTCAACTGCTAGAAATTGTGCTCACGTTGTTCAGCACATGTGGGTGATTACAATAAACCAGGACCAATGAACAGGCTGCAAAATGTTACAAAAATGTTAAGTGTCCATGCAGAAGTGCCCAAAAACCAATCAAACAGTCCAGAAATACATTTCTGTATAACTAATATGCATAAAGTACAGACATGTGCACTGTACCCACACACACTGCGAATGGTTGCTATAGATTAGCTTCATAAATGGCACATTTGTGCTGCTTGGTGCTTTTGGTACAACCTAATTCCCATATTTTAGCCAAAGTCCTCTTTATTTTACATCGCGCACCAGTCTGGGTTCGTACATCGTAAATCCCCCACCCATTCTAACATTATTAATTATTGCTAGTGTGTCTGATCCAGACAATGAAGTCTAATCAGTCTAATTTGCACAGACTACCCTAGTGGATGCTTCACAGCAATCTAGAGCAAAGAAACACGACTATTTTTTAGTTAATGAACGGCTGACTGCTGAAACATGGGTAAGCACGGAGCTACTGTGTGCATTTATTAATAGCAACCCTTGACGTGAAGTGGTACCTGGTTTGGTACGACACTGAGCTCAAACTACAGGCTGGATGACGTCCGCTTAACCAGCCTTAAACAGGAAAAGATTAAAACTAGGTGAATTATATTATAGAATTTATATAAAGTTCACATAAAAAAAAAAAACATCATGCCAGGACTTGTACGGAGTATGGAGCTTGGTTGAATGACAGGAAGACCTTAGTGACTGTCCGAATATTTTCCTACAGTGACGGTCTGGCCAAGAGCTGCTCGAAGACAGAAGGATGTAAATAAAAGACAAAAAACTTGATAACGTTCCCTGATTCTACTCCATTTAAAAGCTTTGTTCATGCACACACGATCACGGACGGTTCAGGACGACGAAACGATTCAGTGTAATTCTGAAGGCACCGTGAGTTTAATACTGAAGCTGTTCCCCCAAAACGGTTTGTCTTTTTATTTATTTATACAAGACTGGATCCAGAAAGTACTGAAAACCTCTGGAAACCTGCGTGGAGACGCTCGTCATGGCAGAGAGACTGACTTTGGTTTAACACGGATTTAATGAAAACAAACCAAACAAAAAAACTGCTCAGACTTGTTCATAATGTGCTGGGATGTTAGGCACCGCACTGATCCCATAATGAATAAGAATGTCAGTGTACAGCCTGTGTGTGTGTGTGTGTGTGTGTGTGTGTGTGTGTGTGTGTGTGTGTGTGTGTGTTCTACACCCTCGGTTTGGTCCAACTGTCTACAGAGATAACAATAAAATAAGAACATTGTCCGGAACGCTGGGAGAAGAAACGGCTTGAAGCTGTAAACAAGTGAATGTTCAAGTTACTGTCAAAAATTCCCAGAGTAAGCCTGTTGGTCAGGAGAACATACAAAATACAGAGGAAAAAAAAAACCCAGGTGAAGTGTAAAAAACCTGCTAAAAATATCCAAGTAGATAACCAAGATAACCTTGTCCTATAAAACCTGGTACTGAAAATGCATGTGGAGAGAAAATTCCTGAAGTGTGTAAGGCGTTTGATCCAGAGGTAGACGGCTTCATGGAATTTCCATTTCACGTTCGATGCCCACGTACTTCAGAGCGTCTGCTTGACTGTATCTGAAATTGAAAAGACAAGTAAAGCGTGAATGTTCCGTCGGTATGGACGAGTCCTAATTAAATGGCTTTACGTCTCTCTGTAGGGCTGAACGCCTCCGTTTAGAGCTCTGTAATGATGGTTAAATAGCGACATGATTAGCACAATGGACTTGATCTGATCTGTACTGTTCCAGTCTATAAAACTGTGGACACAGCACAGAAGATCAGCAGTTAGGATGACTAGACTGCCCCCAAGTGGTGATGCTCAGTACCAGCATCAGTGCAATGAAAATGACATTGTTATTCCCACTGAATTCTACTTTATTTTGATGAGTAGTCATTATTAAAACATACATGCTCGGGTTGCTCTATGGTCTATTACATAGCCCTGGGTTTTTCAATAAACTTGTACACAAACGCCACCTTGTGGAGGCTTTATGTTCCATCTTGCCTCATGTTTAGTGTTCACTAGTGGAACCGGACACACCGTGATGCTAAACAGGATTAAAGTGGTTAAAACGTCTTAGGTTAAGTGAAGTATCTGTGCAATTGTTTTTGTAAACGTATATATAACAATGAGGGTGCAATTAATGAGGGTTTATCAAACCCACCCAAGGGTCACAGAAAACTAATTTTAAAGGGGTACATAAAAACAAAATAAACTTGTACACGAACACCCCCGCGTGGAGGCCTTATGTTCCATCTTGTAAACCACAGTGGGACCAGATCACCACCGTTTTTGTTAATGAAGCATATTTAGGTTTGCGTTTCGTTTTGATGCGTCGTCTGTGTTGCCCGGGTCACGGTAAAAATCATGGACGGTATTGTGGGTCGTGATTATGATAATTACGTATAATATAATGCACACCGATTGCCTTAAAAATCTGCATAGACGAGAAAATGGTAAACTGATCGTTACCTGTAGTCGAAGAAAAGCTCCTCTCCTGTCTGTATGGCTCTCTTGGCGAAAATGCCAATTCTATGATCCCCATTAACCATCATAACTATCAACAAGAGAAAAGGAAACATCATCATCATCATCAGATCTGCAGTTTATCGTTATCAGCTTTCCGAGCGACAGTGTCAGAGTAAACGTACCTTTTGCATAGCAGTTGGGATTGACAGAGTGATTGGCGAACCTGATCTTGTTTCCCTTCCTCGTCGCGTCAACAACAAAATCTGTGAAAACCCGAGATTCACCTCAGACCAAGAGAAGCAGAACACCATCTCTGAGCAGCGGTACAGAGAAGAGACGGACTTACCGTTGTTCAGGTTGAACAGGAAACTACACATGTATTTATCGTAGACCTTTCCTCTGCGGTCGGCCTCGTCCTGGGAGATGATCTGCAGGAGAACGGGAGAGCTTAGAGAGTGGTTCAACGCAGAGCTTGAGATTAAAGCTGCATCATCTCCAGACTCACCTCGCCGCAATACTCCGAGATGAACTCGTTCTTTTGAACTGGCTCTTTGATGAAGATGCCCCATCCAGCCACATCAGATGGTGCCAACAGTAAGTGCTACATACAAACAGAATAACAAGAGTTTATTATCCATATTCTACTTATTAGAGTAGAAGTTTGGAATAAGAGACGGGGCTGAATTTTCACATTTTCTTCACCTTTTCCATCTAAACATGGCTGGTTACCTGCACTGTACGTACAGTTCTGTTCTGCTGCCCTGACTTTGACATTTTTTGGCATAAATAGGGACCTCGAATGCAAACCAGGCCTTCTCAGACGGTGGTAGCCTAGTGGGTAGAGCGTTAGGCTCTCAACTGAAGGGTTGAGAGTTCAAATCCCAGCCCTTGAGCAAGGATCTTAACCCTCTCTGCTCCAGGGGTTAAGTGGCGCTCTGACCCCGACTTCCAAATAAGGTAGGATACGTGAAGAAAGGATTTCAATGTACTGCACACGTGTGTATATGTATATATGGTATATAATGTGTCAGTCAGTCAGTGCCTGATCCTGCAAATGCCCTTTTTACTTAACATGAACAATACAAACAACAACGATCGAGTGTCTACAAACTTTCGGCCACGAGTGTGGACGCGTGGACGGAAACCGACCTTCTTGGCTCCTCTCTGAATGCTGCAGTTCTTGCACGAGACGTTCTTGCTGTCCCAGTGCTCGGCCGCCCCGCAGGTCAGACAGAGATCGGGGTCGCACTCGCGCACCGCCAGGTAACACGGACACTGCTTGGTGTTACACTGAGCCTTACAGCGGCAGCCGGGGAAGCGGTTCTGACCTGCACGGGGCACACACGGGGTGAGAGATGTAGAGTGGGTGCATCACGGATATCACGCTCGTGCTAAAATCAGTCATTACGGGGATTTATTTATTTATTTATGAGGATTTGAGCCGCGTCGAGCGTGTAGGCTGCTTTTCTCCGAGTACGTTTGACTCACTGTGTGGTTTACTTACACTCCGAGCTGCACTGACAGAACTTTTCACAGAAATTTTGGGCAGTGACGCAGGGGCAGGAGCTGTCACACGGCTGCCTCGGGTGGTCACACGGCTGGTAGTTGTACACGTGATTGGAGGAGCCGTCTGTAAAACGAGAGGATGCGAATCTGTATTGTGTTCCAGTGATGATCCATTAATCGGTTTAATAATGCACAATGATTAACGCATGCGGCGGAACATCTACACCCTCGCATTTAACAATGAACTGTTTCAGACGGAAAACAACACGAACCTTTCTTCAGCTGAATTTTTCGACAGTGTGTGGCCCACAACCTGCAAACACACTCCAGTTAGTCCCAGAAGAAGCAGCAGCACAGATCAACTCAAACAAACAAACCCAACACTGTTGAAATGAACCTCCACTAATAAATATAAATATAAACATAAAACATGCCTGTGTTTCCTTTTCTTCTTCCTCGGCGGCGTGTCTTCGTCTTCAGCGGGAGCACGAGCGATGATGCTGGATTCCTTCACCCTGAATTCATACACCTACAAATGAAAACAATAAAAATTTAACACTGTGTGCACGTACTGTATATCATAACAGATTTCGGTTTCCGTTCTCACCTGTCTGCAGGTTTTGGATCCGATGAGGCGGGCGATGGTGCAGAAGTTGTCGTAATAGGTGCCGATGAGCACGCGGAAGAGGGAGGCCTCCGCCCCGCTCCAGTCCACGTTCTCGGGAGGATCGGAGGGCTTTAATTTCACAGGAGTCTGGCAGCGTGAATTCGCCTCTACAAAGCGCACGCGTTAGAAAGTGTTATGTTATGTATACAAGGAATGATTACGAGAATTTGATTAGCATCCTCCCGTCTTCATACCTGAGGAGCTGGTGGTCTCGTCCTTCTTGTCCTCGTCGTCTCTGTCGTTGCTGTCGTTCGTATCCGTCCCGCCCTCTCGGTCGCTGTCCGTGTCTTTCGTTTCCGCGTTGACCGTGGGCGTGCTCGGTCTGCTGCTGCTGTTGGGGACTCTGCCCCTACGCCTGCCCACCGTGCGCTTTATGGGGGTCTTCGAGCGCTCGGCTACCACGTCCGCTGCATATTCCTTCACCATGCCATCCTGACACACACACACAATGATATTTTTGATAAACACTTTTCCAGTATATTTACAATCCCTATAAATACAAAATCACAGTCCTTTGATCTGGATTTTACCCCTTTTATCTCCCAATTATGTCATTTCCAGTTCACGCATGTGAAACCACTGTCGTGTGCACAACCCCAGCCGGACCACTCTGACAAGTGTCCAATCTGCGACGGCTTCTTATCACCTGCCAATGTTGGGTTCCCACACTGACCACACTAAGCTCCATGTGACTTGGGTTCAGGGTTTTTTTTTTTTTTTGACACCCCCTGCCAACAGCTTCGACGAGTCCCAGTGGCCACGGGTTCTGCTGCTCCAGAGCATAAGTGATAAAGGGATGAGATGTATGCTGAAAAGGGGTTTTCTGACGTTTGTGCAAGCCCTAACCTGTTCGCCAGAGCACCAGCACCTGTGGAGATTTATGGGACCTAACCAGTGTCGTCTTAAGCCGACTATGAGCGAATAGATGCCGATAGAAAAACATCATATCGAATATACAGAATATAGAAAACTTGTTTTGTACCCCTACTGAATAAGCCTAGAAATTCCATACCTGAACCAGATACATATAACAATCGACACCACATGGCTTGCCGTCCACCACGTTCTCCAAATTCTTGCGTTTGTACGTGTTGGGAGTCGCATGGAAAGCTGTACAGAGAATCAAAGACAAGCAAATTAATCCAAAACAGCTTCAAACCTTTTTAAACAAGAGTGCGAATCAGAGATTGGACTCACGGTGCAGGAAGCAGTCGTATTTAAAACAGCGCCTACAGAACAGCGTGTGGAAGGAGTGCAGGCTCTGCTCTCTCTGGACCGATTTGGCGTTCGGGCCGTCGATGTTGGGCGTGCACTCGGGAGGAAGCGTCCCTGGGAGCTGCTGCTCGGTCAGCTCTTTATATCTGCGCGTGTATTACAGAACTAGTGAGCACGCCTTGTGGTAGATAACAAAACGGAGAATCGACAAAACGACTTCCGCGGGGGGACTTACTTTTCTTTGAGCTCTTCTGGAGAACCTTTATCAGGGAACATGGAAGAGATGGCGTCAAAGATCTTATCAGAGGGGAACCTCTTGGAGTAGTCATTCCTCCGACCTGCAGGAGCAATAACGACAGTGAAATTCAGACTAGACATGTCGCAATATGACGATTTTTTAAGCCTATTGAATAACCTGTGTGTGGCATGTTTATTTCAGAGAAAACAGAACCACAGCGACGTTAATCATTTACATATTCAGCATTTAGCCGAAGCGACTTACAATTGAGAGTAAACACTGCAAATAATTAAGGGTTCAGGGCCTTGCTCAAGGACCCAACAGTAGCAAGCTGTGGGGCAGATATAGGGCTTGAACCAGCGATCTTCTGATTACTAGTCGTGTACCTTAACCACTGAGCTACTCCTACCCCGGCATATTTAAATGAATAAATTATGCACAATCTGTTTTATATTAACCACATATTAAATAATGAGGGTCTCTCGGGTGGTGCAGGGGTTCAAAGCTTAGCTGTGCTATCAGCTTGGCAAATGTCTACACAGACATAATGGCTATGTCTGTTGGGAGGTGCACCCCAAGGTATGGCGTTATGAGTTACCCCTTCTTTGCTGGGTACTTTATTTTTTGCCTCATGTACTTTAAGTTTAGACTAGATTCAAGCTTGTGTATCTAAAACTCTTAAAATAACTGATAATGTTCTCATGCGCTCAGAGTTACGGCTTCGGCCCTTACGAGAATCATCCACGTCGTGCTTCCCGTCACAGTTATCCAGCTCATCCTGGTCCTCGTCGTCGTCCTCGTCGTCATCTTCATTGTCGCTGTACTGATTGAGAGCGCTCACCAACTCCACAAAGATCTCATCGTTTATAAATCCACACTCTACATTCGAAAACAATCAGAAACACCTCGATTTGAGACATTCTGAATATTGTGTTATACATATAAGACAGAATAAATGGCATACATGACAAATACACCACACACACACACTATTTGAGTACTTGTGATCATAATACTATCTTATAAGCATAAGAGTCAATAACATGCAGCCATTTCACCCAGAAAATGCAACTACTTACATAAATACTGCTAAAAACACTTAGGAACAAACCTCTATCTCCGTGAACTTTGCCATCATAGTTTTTAATAAGCTCTTCGATGAAGGTGCCATCCTGTTCCAGGATTTCATCGCCCATATAAGGGATGTTGTGCAAAACAGTCTCGTCTTCGACCTACAACAAAGTACAACAGTTGCAGAGCTGTTTGTTTCGTTTATTAGGATTTTAACGTCATGTTTTACACTCTGGTTACATTAATGACAGGAACGGTAGTAACTCATTACACAAGATTCATCAGTTCACAAGTTTCATATCAAACACAGTCCTGGACAATTTAGTATCTCCGGTTCACCTCACTTGCACGTCTTTGGGCTGTGGGAGGAAAGCCACGCGGACACGACACGGGGAGAACATGCAAACTCCACACAGAAAGGACCCGGACCGCCCCAACTGGGGATCGAACCCAGGACCTTCTTGGTGTGAGGCGACAGGGCTACACACTTAGCCACCACAAGAATCCACAACACTGATAACTGTTCATTATATTCCACTAATGCTGCCGATTTACCATGAAATTCTGTTGAAGCGGAGACCAGGAATACATCACAGGTACAGAAGCTACAGCATTCAGAGTTTTAAGAGGAATCACTTGTCTGGAAAATTCGGAAAAGCCGCTGTCGACCGCGCACTGGGAAGCAGAAAAGTAACATTAAGCCGTTATTTATACCATTATTTAATATGGAATGAGTGTTTTCAAGAGGAGGTGAAGCACTAACCTCTCTTGTCCCGCGTAACGAACTCACAGGGGTCATGAGGTGCACCGGCTGAATACGCCTCAGCTTCCACTCCTGATTTAGGATGTCGGTGCGCTCCATGATCTTCTGTCTGTTGGAATTGAACATGCTCTGTGGAGGTGTAGAAACAAAGAGTTGTGTTTACGCTGACGGATTAAGTCCTATAATATGATCTTCTGTTCACATTTCATATTGTGTCGCACTCCTCTTAACTCCAGGTGAATACTTGGGCTGGCTGAATTAATCACTACCGAATATTTTATTCATTTTCATAACGCCTGCATATATGGGGGCAAAAGTAGCATCACTATTAAAATGCATTTCATAAAGTTACGAACCTTCACACTGGAACAGGAGACTGAATAAATACGTCCTACTGAAGCTGTCCTGATCCACTTTAACCCCCTGATACTAACCCAGCACTGATACTGATCTAAAACTAGTATTTTTCACGGTTCAGAGTTAAGCACGTAGGGATGCACAAAAAAAGACAGCCCAACATAAATAAGACAAGAATAAACAGCTCTATTAGGAGTTCTAATTGTTTTTTTTTGCATTTACAGGTGCTGATCATACTTACATTCACATTTTAAGCATTTAGAAGACGCCTTTGTCCAGAGCAACTTACAAGTGAAACAAACAGTGGCAAGCTGGCAGACGTGGGGCTTGACCCAGTGACCTACCGATTACCAGTCCGGTACCTTAATAGCTGAGCTACCCCTGCCCCTTATACAAGATACTTTATCTTATATAAGAAATCATTTATGCACACTCATGTTGAGACATGATTCTCTTGCACAATTCTGTACTACTTTACCCGCGTAAAAACAAGTACCAAGACTGAGCCAAACTTTTGCAGACGAAATAAAAAGACTTAACGGGTCTCACCTTGACCTCGTCGGCTCTTCTGAAGCGTTTAAGCTGCCGTAAGCGCATGTACTCGGACTTGACCCTCCTCCTCCAGGACACTGGGCCTTTTTCGGATTTCTTCCCAGTCAAGCCCATGGTTTCCCTGCAGAAAGGCACACGGAGAAGCACAAGCGGAGAGTTTTAATGGGAGCGAACGTGCAACAGGCTGTTTTTATCTGGCTGGACATATTGCGTGGTGCCATCTTCGTGGAGGCGGGACGTGCGAGACGCTGACTAAGTGCAAAGCCGCACAGACGAATCCACGCGTACTGAACTGTGGACAAGTTCACCAAGTTCTGCACCTCATCAGACAGGCGCGTTTGAAAATTCAACAGACGAAATGTCACGGCTCATGTTATCGCTGCTCCAGACGGACCACACGGCCTCTCACTTACATTTACATCTGCTTTATTACACAGCTACAACAACTATATTAACTTTCTCTTTACTAATCATTTAGAACAACCTAATTATTAAAATGTATAAAACTATTGTGATAACGTATAGAATGAATAAAAAGACATTTGAACATATTCTAGTAGTTATTTGTATTATAAAGTCTTCAAGGTTAAATATACTGAGCTGAAGTTACCTGTGTACTCAGCCAAAAAACACACACCTAGAAACCAGCCTGGTGATGAAACAAAAATCCACCAAAAGGAAACATCACCATGGTTAAATCCTCTGGTTTAATACCAAACACTATTCACTCTGAACTCTGGTCAAGGGCGAATATACAAACACCAGAGAATCGTGTTCATAAACAGCGTCCGTGAAAAAAACAGAATAATAAAAAGTTAAAGGTTAGCCAAGTTAACCATAAAAAAGCTTATACTTTATTCCTAAACCGTGCCATTAGAGCTCGACACTGTACGCTCTACACTCTCGTTACAGTAAGTCAGAATTAAGAGCGAGTCTTTCTGCCCAGTCTGCACTTTCTGACAAATTAAACCAATCACGCCACACTTCAAACGTGTTTCTGGCTAAAACCGACCAAACAATTAAAGCCTTTACGGTGACGACTGCTAGGACGAGACAGCATGATGCTCTATACCCGAAAAGACTTTAAGAAACACAAGTCGTAATGAACGATATGGGCAAACTGACTAGTAAATGTAGGATTCATGGGGTTCTATTAAGCTGCCTGCAAAATAAAAAGGTCGGGCCAGTATGGAAACTTTAGCAAAGGGCAAACGTGCATACAAGACCAAGGCATGGATACGAATCTCATGTATCAGTACTCTACACAGAAAGGACCTGGACCGCTCCACCTGGGAATCAAACCCAGGACCTTCTCACTGTGAGGCTACAGCGCTACACAGAGTATTTTCCAACCAAAATATTGTGGAAAGCCTTTCCAGAGTGGAGGCTGTTATAGCAGCAAAAGAGAGAGGGAAGGGGTACATAATAACACCCATGGTTTTGAAATGGCAGAACTCATGACAAGCTCGTGGTCAGGTGGTCAGATGTTTTTGGGCATCTAGGTCTACACACCTAAAGCAAACAGTCTTCCTTCTGGGTGAAGACCCACATTAAGACGTAAAGAACATGCCAAACTCCTCAAGAACGTGACCAGAAGACAGCTTTGAACATGCATCCGCAGGACCACATTGAGTGTCGTACTATTTATTACCTTTTGATACCGATACATCGATAATGCATCTGCATGGTCAAGCACTTGGTCAATCAAATTCTAAACTTAACTATAGCTTTAACCTGGTCAGAGTCCCGGTGGGACCAAAGTCACCCACACAGGATGGCAAAGAGTACCAACAGGTTATGACAATCTCCCAGTCACTTATTGACATCTAGGGGCAATTCTGAGGGGCAGCCTGACATGGAAGAACATACCAAACTCATCAAAGGAAGTCCCTAAAAATTGAGGTTTGCTCCCAGGACCCCTGATAGTTGTCTTCTTGGTGCATTTGCTCTGAATGCTGATCCCTTTAAGCGGCTATTTTTCTCTCACCGTGTGTGTAATCTTTTAAACAAAGACAGAATACCGCGACACCTGTGTGTGGTGCAACTAACCGAGTTCAAGTATCGCGATGTGAGGTTCTGCCATACCGCCCACCACACTGATCACTTCAGTGATAGCTGACTAGCTTCAACTACTTCAGTATGACCACTAATAATGAAATATAAACATGTTCATAACGATGTGATGGTTTTTATATGTCGTTCATACCTGCAGGGATTCTGTCCACATGAAACACGGAAAGTTTGCGGCTCTCGCGGAACAAAGCTTCGGTTGAAAATTAGCACTTGACTATGCTAAGCTAACTCGGCTATTCTGACTAAACCGGGTTGCTTGAACCTGCGATACCGGCTGCGAGCTTCCCAAACAAAGATAACACAGACGATTTCGAAATGTTTCACTTCATGACCTTACAGAACTTGTAGATTTCGATATTCCTAATAAAATACGAGTTATAAACTGTAAATATTATTCAACTCTATTTAAAAAATTTCGAACAAAAAATTTCCGTTGGTGAAAGAATTCAAACGCGCTCTCTCTCAGCTCGCGCTCTGACTCCGCCCACAACGAGCGCCAAAACAAACGGACCAATCGCATCCAAACACATTCAAGAGTCAAACAAACTGTCCAATCAGAAGCGTCTCTGTGGTGCAGGGTTAGAAAAAGAGCGCACGCTGAGTGCACGTGTCCCAAATCAGAGCACACCTAGCCTAGTGCACCAGTTAGTGAGCTGTAGAAGTGAGAAGTGAAATACTGTACTAAAGATGAGGCTCCCGAACTAGTAATCGGCTAGTAATTACTAGGTTGTCACTGCTGGGCCCCTGAGTAAGGCCCTTAATTTGTTTAGACTGTATACAGACACAACTGAATATGGTTGCTTTAAATAAAAAAAAGTGCTGAATGCTGTAAATGGTTTTATTATTGGTGTTAAATGATTGCTTTTTCTTTGGGTTGGGTGGGTAGATAGATAGAAGGATAGATGGACAAACAGGTAGAATAAATAGATGGATATAACACTCTGAGTCTACACTGACCTTCAAGAAATGTCTTAAGACACTTATTCTTTAGCATTTCAAAGCATTGATCTTAAGCAATGGGGCTGAATTTCTTTGTAAAAAGTGTTTGAATATGTTTGTGTATGTATATGTATGTGTATTTATAGTGTCTTATTTGGGATATTGTACGTATTAATGTATTTATGTTATTGTGTAGCATTTATGAGTTTTAATTTTGTGTTTTATTATATTCTATTTTATTTTTACATTGTAAAGCACTTTGTGGCCTGGTCCTAGAAAAGCGCTATATAAATAAACTTTACTTACTTACTATATAAAGTAGGATATATGGATGGATAGAGATGGATGGATGGATAGCTGGACAGACTGACGGACAGATATATAGAAGTGGATGAATAAATAGATCGGAAAGTAAAGAAGAAATGGAAAATGACTTTGTGTTAGTCCTTATTAAAAGCCAGTGAGGAGCCATACAGCAGCCAGCAGAGACGGCATCTTCAGTAGCCTTTTTGCAGCATCTTGGTGCATCTTCTTGTGTGGGTCTTGGTGTGTCTATTGGCACCAGAGAACGAAAATGGGTGCATGACAGAAATATGCTCTGGACTGTGCACTAATCCATTATATGGCTCCAAACTCACTCACACTACAGAGGATTTAATGCATGCATTCCTCAGACCTCGTCTTCTTATTAAACTGTTGAACAACCAGCTTAATTTCTGTAGGTTAGTGTAAAAATACTGGAGCTGAGACATAATGAAAACAAAGTGTACTCTGTAGTGTGTGGGGAATGTGGAGGTGTGTGGTGCTATTTGGGACACAACCAAATGCCCCTTTGTTCTTTTATGTTTCCGCAATCATATATATTTTTAAAAATGATAAACTGATTACAGGCAACAGGTTTTATTTAGTTAGTTCCTAATTGTTATTTAATTTCTTCTACTATTATTAATTTACTTGTCAGCTTCTTTCCTCCCTTCAGCCTCGACACGCTGTGAACGCGGGGTTCATCCGGTATATTAAGCACCGCCCATTTGTTGTGACGCAGTGGTTGCAGTAGAGTCGTCAGAATGACGTCAAATGTGCTGTTATACAGTCATACAGTTCAACATGGGACAGAATATTAACCATTACAACGGAGGCTGTTCTTGGAGCAGCAAACGTGGGGATGTACAACCAAAAAGTGATATGGTGTATACAACTTACTGGTTGCTCTGCCATCATTACTTCAGCCTTTACACTAAACATCTTAGAGAACTTATAAAACCCCGCTCTGTACAACGCAACCTTCGAGCCACAAGTCTCGCTCGTCTTGATCCTCCATCCAGAACTCGAGGAAGACCGGCATCAAGCTTAGAACTGACATGCACTTACTAATCTTCTATACAATCTGTAAAAAAAAAATATATAATACATATACACGAGGGATCCTTACTTGTATATTTTGGTTGTAAGCGGTGGGAGGAGTAGTAATCGATCGCATCTGAGAGACGCTTATAGTCCGGATTTAGCTCCATCTGATTTCCACCTTTTTGGACGCTCAAAGAAGCTTTAAAGGGAAGAAGATTTTCATGTGATGATGATGTGAAAGCAGCGGCGCATCAGTGGCTACGAGCTCAACCAAAAACATATAGAACTGTCATATAGAAACACTGATTGTCTGATGCTACTATCGGTCACATGACTCATGGACTGGAGGCTCATTACAAGGCAGTTGTAGCCAAGTGGTTAAGGTTCTGGATTAGTAATGAGAAGGTTGTGGATTCAAGCCTCACTACTGCAAAGTTGCTGCTGTTGGACCCCTGAGCAAGGCCCTTAACCCTCAATTGCTTGCCTTGGATAAAGATGTCTGTTAAATGCTGAAAATGTACAGAACCATTCATGATAAATAAGGACACTCACTCGTTTCCTATTTTACCTTTTTTATTTAAAAAGATTTGAAAAGAAACCTAACAGTGCTTTGGAATGAAAGAACATTCTGATTCAGAAACGATAATCTCACTGCATTCTGGGATCAGGCCGCCACAGTCCGCGAGAACCCTGCCTCAGGTTCGAGCTCTCTCTAAAACCCTCAGAGTTCGTCTCTCTTCTGCGAGAGCTTGGTGGCGTGCTCCTCTATAAACCTGCTGAAGCTCTCGGCGGTCCTCTCGCCGCCCGAGAACTGGATGGGGCTCTGCTTCTTGTTGCTGGGCGCGAAGTATATCGTGGGGAATCCCTCCACCTTGTAGGCTTCGTGAGGGATGTCGTTGGCCGTGGCGTCCATCTTGGCGATGACCAGGTTCTTCTCGTTCTTGTATTTCTTCCCGAGAGCGAGGTACTCGGGCTCCAGTTTCTTGCAGTGCCCGCACCACGGGGCGTAGAACTCGATCAGGACGTCCTTCGTGGTGTCCATGACGATCTCGTCGAAGTTTTTACCCACCACCACCTTCACGGGTCCCTTGTTGTTTTTGGGAGTGGGCTGCGACTTCACGATGGGCTTCAGTTTTCCTGTTAGAGACACACAAATATTCAAAATATATTTATCTCAATCCGGCTTCGTCCTATTTACTAGCATGCGATTTGTTACACAGCCAGAGTAGTACACGGTACAAATTCTGTGCGCTTGATATAGAAGCAGGCCGACCCAGCGAGCCCAGTTCGCTCCTCACCTTTCTTGAAGGCCTGAACGAATTCCCGCAGCACGTCCGAGTCCAACTCCTCGGGCTCCAGGGCGTACTTCTTCCCTCCTTCGCCGAGAATACCCACGTTCACCTCCTCGCCGCTCTCGCTCAGCCCGAGGCTCTTCAGCTCGTCGGCGTAGTCCTGCTCGTCCGCTATGGCGAACGTGTACTCTGGGAAATCCTTGGCCACCTCCACCACTTTACTCCTCCAGAACTGTGTAGCTGTGTGTGGAGCGGGAACAAGAACACTCGAGTCATCTGAGCTGATCAGGGACGAACAGGTTTCCTCTACTGCTGAACTACTAGTGATGGGTTCTGAACATAGAAACATCTTACATGTTCACTGGGACTGACAGGCCTACAGGCCACGCCTACTTCATGGCCTAACAAACCCTTAAACCAGACATCCTTTTCTGGAACTGACAGTACCAGAGGCCACACCTACTTCATGGACTAACAGGCCCATAGACTGAATGTCCTTCGGCTAGAGTCCACGCCTACTTTATGGACTAACAGGCCCATAGACTGGATGTCCTTTGCTAAGACTGATGGGCCTAGAGGCCACGCCTACTTCATGGACTAACAAGCCCGTCTGGATGTCCTTCAGCTAGAGGCCACGCCTACTTCATGGACTGACAGACCCATAGACCGGACGTCCTTCACTAGGACTGACAGGCCTAGAGGCCACGCCTACTTTAGGGACCAACAGGCCCATAGACTGGATGTCTTTTAATACGAATGACAGGGCCAGAGGCCACACCTACTTCATGGACTAACAGGCCCGTAGGCTGGAGACTAAGACTGACAGGCCTAGAGGCCACGCCTCCCTAACAGAGACAGTCAGCTACAGAGGGCACCTTCACTTTAGGGCTCAACGGTTAAGGTACCAGACTAGTAATCAGGAGGTCGCTGGTTCTAGCTCCACCGCTGGCAGGTTGGCAGGTAGCAGGTGTGTGAGTAAGTGTGTGTGTGTGTGTGTGTGTGTGTGTGTGTGTGTGTGTGTGTGTGTTGCACCGCATATCATACATTAATATTGAGAGTGGGTGACAAAACTGTGTTTGTACAGAAGTGAACTCTTTACACGTACCAACTCTGTAATCGAAGCCGAAGTCCACCCCATAATACACCACCACCAGCGGGCGCTTGGCGTACCTCTTCTCGGCGTTGCTCTGTTTTCTGTGCCCCACTAACGGCAAGATGTGTTTCTCAAAGAAGCCCTGAATCTCTGATGCAGATGTGGAATCCTACAGGAGGATGAAAGATTACAGATTAAAATGTAAACACGGCAAGGTTTCGTTCTCTGTATTTTAATGCCTTCGAGAAGCAGTCGGGAACTTACTTTAATAGTCAGGGTGTGTGAGGAGGGCTCGTGTTTTGACCTGAACTTCTCGGGCTGGATCACGACCACCTGACCCGGTGAGGCCTTCAGGTAGTCGGCTAGTTCGCTGGTGAAGGTGTGGCGGAACGTGTAGTCGTCTCTCAGGGTGTTGCCTGGGGAAAATGAAAGAGAACGTTATTTGAATGCCATGTCTAAATACTTAGATCCATTAAAATGCTCCTACTGAGGCGCCTTCATTCTGAGTGATAATCGAGGGAGCGGGAATGAGGGAATCCTCTCTACTGAGGCAGCTGATCAGGTAGGGAGTAGGGAGCAGGGTGGGTCGATGCAGGGTGGGTTTTCCTCCTCATGCATGAAAAGAATGGAATAATGTACTCACACGCCTCCTGATAGATCTCATAAGCAGCATCGCCTTCACTGGAGAACACGCCCACGATCACGGCATCGTCTCCATCCTTCACCAGTTCCTGGATCTGCTTCTGGGTCTGCACCTGCTTGGACGGAGGACCCGCCTGCTCGCTCATGTATTTAACGATACCTGCACACACACGTCCGTATTCCCACGTCAGTCAGGCACAACACCCACGCCCGGGTGGAAGAAAATAACACGAGACGTACCGAATCTCTCCCGCGGCCCGTTGTAATCGAACGCCTTGCCCTTCCTGAAGATCTTCAGAGTCGGGTAACCGGACACGTCGAACCGGGAGGCGAGGTCGCTCTCCACGGTGGCGTCGACATTAGCCAGCGGGATGGGAGGAGATCGGGCGGCGAGCTCTTTGGCGGCTTTCTCGTACTCGGGCGCCAGTTTCTTACAGTGACCGCACCTGTGTGTTCAAAACGAGACGGTCTAGACAAACAGGCACAACAGCGCACGCTTCATTTGACATTTTCGGCGTTTAGTGGACACTTTCATCCACAGCGACTTACAGTTCTGTGACAGTGTACAGTCTAAGCAAATGGCGGTTAAGGGCCTTGCTCAAGGGCCCAACAGTTGCAGCCTGGCAGTCGTAGGGCATGAACCAGCAACCTTCTGATTACTAATCCAGTACCTCAAACAATAGGCTTCAACTGCTCTAAACGTACTGTTTACAGAACTGTGACAGTATACAATCTATGCAGTTGAGGGTTAAGGGCCTTGCTCAAGGGCCCAACAGTTGTAACCTGGGAGTAATAGGGCTTGAACTAGCGACCTTTTGATTACTAGTCCAGTACCCTAAACACTAGGCTACAACTGCCCTAAATGTACTGTTTACAGTACTGAGACAGTATACAGTCTAAGCAATTGAGGGTTAAGGGCCTCGCTCAAGGGCCCAACAGTTGCAGCCTGGCAGTCGTAGGGCATGAACCAGCAACCTTCTGATTACTAATCCAGTACCTTGGCTAGGCTACACCTGCCCTAAACGACCACACACACGCAAAGTACCAACCAGGGGGCGTAGAACTCCACCAGGATGATTTCTGCATCATTGACCACGTCGTCGAAGTTATCCTTGGTCAGAACCAGCGTGGCCTCTGGCGGAGGTTTCCAATCCGGCTGGGCGACCTCCTTAACCCGCTCGACGATGGCTGCAAGATCAAATTTGTGAGGTTAGCCAGATACACCCGTTAAAAAGGGCGTCCACACACTTCCCGCCCCGTCCATACTCACCCTGTTCGGTCCTGTCGCCGTCGTACTCCACCGCCTCGCCCTTCTTCAGGATCTTGATGGTCGGATACCCGGACACCTCGAAGCGATTCCCCAGCGCACTCGAAGTCGTGGCGTCCACTTTGGCCGTGGGAACCGGCGGCTCGCTCTCCTTCAGGCTCTGAGCGATCCTCTCGTACTCGGGAGCGAACTGTTTGCAGTGGCCGCACCTGCAGAGGAACAGGAAGTGAGCTTACCCGAGCGTGTTTGCACAGCCAGGTAAATAACACACCTCTCACCAGGGTAACTCACCAGGGAGCGTAAAACTCCACCAGCACCGTGTCTTTGCCTTCCATGAACGTGTCGAAGTTAGCATCGGTGAGAACCAGCACGCCGTTCTCCTCCTTCACTTCAGTACTGTCGTCTTCATCATCATCCTCCTCCTCATCATCATCATCATCTTCATCACCTTCAACAATCTCACCTACAGTTAAAATATCATTCATAATAAATTCATTCATTCTTTTATTTATTCTGTTTCTTTTCTCTTAGTCATTTACAATTGCAACCAGTTTCCTTCAATCCTGCCCAGTTTTCAGTTCCTGCAGACGGATGATGCTACCACCACCGTGCTTCACTGTGGGAATGGTGCTCTCTAAGTGATGGGAAGTGTTTGGCTTGAACAACACACAGGTTTATCAGTCTTATTTAATCAGAGAACCTTCTTCCATGTTCAAACATGGCTTTTTTGGGGGGGGGGGGGGGGGGGGGGGATTTAAATACACGGCTTAAAGCGGTCCTATGGAGACACACTCCCATCTCCATGATGTGATTGATGGCCTCCGTGTCTGGTCTGTGAGTCTTGCTGGACATCATTCTCTTGTTTTTCCATTTTGCTATAATGGATCTAACGCCACTCCAAGTGGTGGGGTGTTAAAATTATAGGATGTATTTTATAACTCGGATCCTTACTTCTCTCTGACCTGTTTGAGGAGCTTAGACTCGAGACAGAAGTATTTATACTGACGGTATCATGCGATGGATTATCTTTCACCTTCACTGGACATAAATAGACATTAATTTATTAATTATGTGATTTTTGAAGCTAGCTGTTCGGACCAGATTTTTTTGGGTGAACGTAAACGCCCACAACAACCAAAAACGAGGATTTTTTTTCATGCCCTGTCAACAACGACATAAAATCGACATAAAATCTTAATTTTAATTAAATGTGGTTGTGGTTCAGGTTTTTGTCTTGCATTCTTAAAGCATCTAAATAAATAATTGTGCTATTTTCTAACCAAATTTGACCTGAACAGGTTTTGTTTACAATTTGTATATGAGGGTGGCACAGCTGGTAGTGTAGTGTTGCACAAAAAAAAATCTGGGTCCTGAGATATGGGTTTAATACTTACCACTAGTCACTGTTTTGCATGTTCTTCACATGCCAGGGCTTTCTCCAGGTGCTTCAGGTCAGTTTGTTTTAGGCTTGAATGCTTGCAGCATTTTATTCTACCCCAATACACACCTGACCCCGGTAATCACACTTACTTGTTCATATATTTATTGTTAATAGAGCTGGTGGGCATCATAATATTGCTTATTTTATAAATGATTCAGGTTGCCTAGTGGCTCTTTTATCTTCAGTTAACTCTTTAGTGTTGGTCACCCCCACCCCAAGGATGCAAATGTCCATTTAAAGTTTGTTTTTAAATCAAAGCGAGTCAGTATGCAAAGCTGCAGACATTCGGACGTGCTGAACTACCCGAGAGGAACCACAGTTTGTCGTTGTGTTTTTCAGAAAGAATGCCTTCATTGTACACATACACATCTTCAGAAGGTGGCCTGCCAGGTTAAGACCCATGCTCAAGGGCCCAGCACTGGTAGCTTGGCAGAAAAAATGTTTTGAAACCCTCAACTTTCAGACCGACAGCCCACAGCCTTAGTCACTAAGCTACCACCACCCAATTTTATCCATAGTAAAACCACCATCTAGATTATTATAAATTAAACTTTTATCCAGAGCGACTTACAGTATTGTGACAGCATATTGTCCAAGCAATTGAGGGTTAAGGACCTTGCTCAAAGCCCATCAGCGGCAAACTGGCAGTGGTGGGGCTTAAACCAGCAACCTTTCGATTACTTGTCCAGTACATTAACCTCTAGGCTACAATTGCCCTAAAACTGGGCTAATTAACCTACTTGTTATTTGTTGCCTGTAGTAATTGCATACCAATCAAATATGTCCTTTATAAGACTTCATACAAAGGCAACGACTATGAAGTGTCATAATAGTATTAAGAATGCATTACAAAAAAGGTTATACAGAGTGAATGCATTTAAAACGTGCAATAATTAGTGTGCATTGCCAAAAAGTACATTCATAACAGTTGTTTTTAAGCATGCATTGTTTTTAAACGTACCAAAGTGAAGTGTGTGCAATACTTAAATGTGCATGCATTAAAAGAAAATCTAACAGTGACGTATGCAATACCAAAAACTGCACAAAAGGGTGCATGTGTGGAACCAAAGCTGCACTAGTGCAGGGGTTCTCTCATGCTGAATACCTGGCAACCTAATTCTGAATTGTGCAGCAGATCGTGGTGATGATGGTGCACTAATATCTCACCCTCATCCTCCTCCTGAGCTCTGCTGATGTGACCGAGCTGAGCTAAACCGAGCAGCAGCACCAGCAGCCAGATCTTCTTCATCTTCCCTGTATTTACTCTCTCACAGGGCCTGTACTCTCTCACACTCTAGCACTGCACGGTTCGAACCCTCGGCTCTCAGTTCAACCCTGTAGGTCCTGATTTAAACCTCGAACTGGGTTCCAACTTTAATCTTAATCTTAATCCAAGTCTGAATCCTGCGCGGAGACCTGAAGGAGTTTCACTGAAATCCCTCCGCTCGGCTGCTCCATCCACTCCAACTTGTCTGACTTGCCACGCGCTGATTGGCCGCAAAAAAGACAGCTCAGCCAATCACGAGTCGCCACTCAAGTCCGGGCCGCACGTACGTTCGGAGCTCCGATTGGCTAATTGTCGGGACGCGACGCGATTGGATGTCGATGCATGAAGAGAAACTTCAGCGTGTGAAAGAATTTAACCGTTTATTGAAAATCTCCATGGCCAAAAGTATGTGGACGCCCCTTTGTAAGATACTTTTTTAAAGATTTTAAAACTACATCTAGGGTGGCCACCTCCATAACCCCAAAAAGGAGATCAGACCCCAAAGAGGAGGACATCAGTCCATAGAAGGAGACCAGACCCCAAACAGGAGGGCATCAGACCCCAACAAGAATGACATCAGAGTCCAAAAAGGAGGACAGCAGTCCATAAAAAGGAGATCAGACCCCAAAGAGGAGGGCATCAGACCCCAAAAAGGAGGACGCCAGTCCATAAAAAAGAGATCAGACCCCAAAAAGGACATCAGACCCCAAAAAGGAGATCAGACCCCAAAGAGGAGGGCATCAGACCCCAAAAAGGAGGACGCCAGTCCATAAAAAGGAGATCAGACCCCAAAAAGGAGATCAGACCCCAAAAAGGAGGGCATTAGACCCCAACAAGAATGACATCAGAGCCCAAAAAGGAGGACAGCAGTCCATAAAAAGGAGATCAGACCCCAAAGAGGAGATCAAACACCACAAAGGAGAACATCACACTCTAAAGAGGAGGGCATCAGACCCCAAAAACGAGATCAGACCCTAAAACAAAGGACACCAGTCCCCAAAAAGGAGAACATTAGACCCTAAATAGGAGATCAGACACCAAAGAGGAGGGCATCAGACCCCAAAAAGGAGAACATCAGACCCCAAAAAGGAAGCCTTCTCAGAGGGTGGCTGTTGTCACAGCTAAAATGATCACACAGAGGTCGTTCTGTTTTAATAGCGTTTGTTTTTTAAATGAAACATCCAACAATTTATTTAGTTATTAAGAGTAGACATATTGCTTCTTGATCTTAACAGCATTGACCTGGTATGTTTATTTCCTCTTCAGAATATTTCTCTGCAGATGTACAGAACTGTCCATGTTCCATTCTCTCAGATGCATGACTTGCTGATGTTTTATCAAACTTCATGTCCTGGCCGGTCAGATGAAAACGCTGTGATTTATTTGACTTTAGTGTCTCAGTGTTTTCTATCTGAACTCTGATGGTGTGATTTATGCCAGATGATGTTTTTAAGTTCTTAATTATCTGCACTGGTGATGTAGAGTTTTTGGGTGAGATCATTTTGGCCTTATCTGGAATCGTTCCTTCACTCCATCCAAAACTCTGCCGGTACTGCCATTCAAGTGGTGACCTGGTAATAAAAGAGTACATATTTAGTCTGCCATTCATTTACATTTTATTACACAGTGATAAGGAAGGAGGAAATGCAATCCAATCTCAACGCTCAAGGGCACGATTTAGGATCTCTGACTGTGCTCAGGTACAAGCACAAAACCTGAGCCTGAACCATCACTGCATTGAAGTTTTTGTCTTTCCATCATCTTTAGGAGAGCTCTACCTTGATTTTTCATATGGATCGAAAGGTTCACCAGACATGTTCTGGCAGTCGCTTGGCACCATGTCCACCAGTTTATTAACCTCAGCAATCTAAAAAAAAATATATATATATATAACCACAAATAATCAAGAACACACAAAGCCTTGTATTGTTAACATAAATCAACAAGTGAAAATGTAAAACTATATTTTAGTTTATATCCTCACCTCTGAGCAGTAGTTATACGATGTCTGGTTCTCGAAGATGTCCTGTTCCACTCCGAGAAGATCCTCGTTACTGGAAATGACGCTGAGGCGCACCAAGAGCTCATCAACAAGATCCTCAAACTCCTCCAGAACAAAATTCTGTACATGGAAATAAAATAAATAGATCTTGCCTAGTGTGAACGTAATAAAGTAATGAAATAAAAATATTAGAAAAATATATAAGAAATGAGAATATTTCTGTTATTATAAATCGATGTGTTGAACACTGGCTGGTAATTAAACAAAACAGTACTAATGAGAAGAAGAGTAATTAAAGCAGCTCATTACATTAGTGTTGGCGTAATTAACAGCTCGTTCCTTCCTTCCTTTGCCAACCAGAGCCAAAGCCACGTCTTTAATATAATTGCTAATTTCAGACACAGACAGGTACAGGTTTTTTCTTTTCTGTTTTGCTGTTGTTTTCTCCTTGTACACGAGTACACCGGTTACCTGTAAAATAATCATGCAAGCAAAAAAAGTTAGTAATATTGAGCGCTAATGTTTTGTAAAGCCACTGAGAAATGACACCTACAGTTGCTTTAAATGCAGCAGACACCAGGCAGAGTAAAGCTGTATAGAAACACAGAAGCAGAACAGGCTGGTTTTGGTGATCAACCCCATGGAGCGATTTGATACCAAAGCCGTGCATAATGACTGAATAAAGAGATTTTGGAAAGCTGCTGGAGGCTGGAGAGTCTGAACTGAAGAGCAGGTTTCCCAGACATGAGAATGCAAGATTAAGAATCACTCCAGCTACCTAAAACACACACACAGAACTTAACATTTCAGCACATTTTACTGTAATTACTTTGGTTAAAATTTGAATGTTTGAATGTAGAATTGAATCTGTAAGTACCAGTAACCAAAGCAGGTGGGAGAGAATAAAAGCCGTCACAGATCCAGCCGTCGCCATCAATTCATTCAGGTATAGTAAGGAACAGCATTTCATCAGCAGGAGAAACATCAGAAGGCCACGAAGTGAATTATTAAGCTGTAGAGAAACAGAATGCTTACAGATTTTCAAAATCACATCCGCACATTTTCATTATCATGGCATTTGCTTCGATCAACCAATCAGAGAACACCAACAATGTCAGTAGATGGACTGGGTAAACTAAAGCCTGCTTATGCTACCATTTGTACAGGCATCTAATGTCTCTAGATGGTTCGCTGGTCAGATAAGGAGTGAGATTAATGGGGGTGATCTAGCTTGGAAATTCTCCAAACCAGAAGGCACTGTAATGAGCCCAGGCATTAGCCCCCCTATCATCCTGAACAGCACAAAGCAATGGGTAAAAATAATTAATTGAATAAATCCTGCCATACATTTGCTGTATGTATTACAGTCTGTGTAATTAGACCCACTTTGTTTGGCTCCCTTTTGCTCTTTTGTATAGGTACAACTTTATTCCCTAAGGAATACAGGTCTATAAATGTATCCTCAAAGGTACAACAATGTTCTCTAGGGGTAAATTAAGTACCTCAAATGATTTCTGCATGAACACATTTATTTTTCCTCTGGGAAAAATACACAGAACAGACATTCTGGGGCCTGTCACTTGTTCCATGCCTCAACCAGACAGTAGGAATCACTGTTGCAGTGGCAACAATCTGATTTTCCATCCAACCTACTTACACTCCAGCTTGAGACTCACGTTATTAGACTGCTGCACCACTTTAATCACCTGTTCCAATGAAGAGACAGGATTTACATCAACGAACATCTTAAACTCTTCTCTCTGCAGCTGATCCAGTACTTCTGTCCTCAGTGTGAAATGATGCACAGAACACACGAAACATGAGAAACCGATCAGCGCTGTGACGACCTGCCGGGCACACAGACACGAAATATGAGACTAAAAGTGATTTCTACCTGAAGGAAGTGAAATGTTTTAGAGTTAAAGGAAATCACCTCTAGCCAGTTCCACGGGTCGCTCAAGTAAAGCGATCCTATCTGAGAGATAACAAATATTTGGAAGTAGAGCTGAAACAGGGTAAAGATGAGCAGGAAAAGCTGAGGAGGTACAAGGAAGAGACTTAATTACAGCCTTAGCACTGCATTTAGCATCAACTATCAAGTGATCTAGGTGATAAGAGCTATAAATCTTCATGTTTCTCACCTCTCCTGCTGTAAGACAGTAATGAAAAGCGTGTGTGAAGTGGTGAATCGTGGTGGACTGTATGTACACTGAGGTCAGAAGAACTCCGATGGGTGATTTCTCCCCCAGCACGGTGGCTGCAGTGTAAAAGTTATAAACAGGACTGTATAAAGTAAACCGGATCATCACGGCTCGGGTGGATCTGTTTATCCAGCCTGATCTCCATAACATCAGCAGTGTCCTGGATGCTGCAGATCTGCAAAAAAAGTGAAATGAAAGGACATATGTAATATTAGTGAAGAAATGTGAAGGAGCAAAACAACAGGCCACAACATCTAAACTTATCATGATAATACAGCATCAGTGACATGTGGTACATAATATGTGGCTATTCTTACCTGCTGTTTCCTAAATGGAGGCCAATTCCTGTTCCTTCATAACAGTCAAGTTTCCCACATTGTTGTGAAACAGGAAAATCAGTCACTAACTGACAGGGTTCAGGATCTTCAGAGGGACGTTCAGAGGAACAGGATGAAAAGTTCACATCCAACGTTTTGGAAAACTAAAAAATCATTAGCATAGCAAATTTCATGTTAAAACAACTTTCATTTCAAGGTAAAAATAAGGTAAAAATACTAATAAAAGAGTAAAATTTGTATAGCGAAGCAAAATAATGTATAGCTACAGTATAGTCAGTGCAAAACTTAACATAATCAACAGAATTTAACAGTATTAAAT
This sequence comes from Trichomycterus rosablanca, assembly GCF_030014385.1. NCBI lineage: Eukaryota > Metazoa > Chordata > Actinopteri > Siluriformes > Trichomycteridae > Trichomycterus > Trichomycterus rosablanca. Next base: position 18,623,574 of record NC_086010.1, read on the forward strand.
AATCTTAATACACCAAGTGATTCTTCCATTCCACATTTTATGTCACCAGTGAATATAAAACATGTTTAAAAAACAGATAAACGGTATTAACATTAAAATAAAGCTTTACCGGATATGGTAAGTTGTCTGCATGTTCCATCTTTGTGATGACTGGTTCTCCAATAAGGTAGAATGACCCACTGGTTGCTTTTGCCTATTAAATTCAAAACATCATTGTCCAGTCATGATGGAATACCAACAATTCAACAACTATGCTACTTATAATCAAGATAAGATAAGATAAGATAAGATAGCCTTTTATTATCCCACTGGGGGAAATTTGAACATAGAATATAAACACTACTAAGCTACACATTTAGGTTTAATAAAAACAGATTGGACTTTGTGTTTGTACTGTATACAAACGATCTCTCCCATGGTCCAGCATCTTCTGACTAACAGCAGGCGTGTTTTTGATGGCTCTTTGATTATGTCTATCTGGTTTTCTAAGGAAACTGAGGAATTAGAGGCCATGACATGGGTTAAATAACATTATACAATTCTCTACAGCATTAATTAATGATCTAAGTTGCTGTATGTATGTTTTTGACAAAGAAAACTCTTAATAAATGTATGAAAGAGCCCAAATTTATTAACGGTTCTTCATATATAGAGGTATGTAAAGGACATACATGTCCCTTATAAGTGTGTCTAAACTCTGGGCTTTTACTGTATGAGCAGGAGTGTTTTATATTGTTTTATAAGTGGATTTTAATGTGTTATTGATTGTTATAACCACCTTCTCTACTGGGATGTTACAGACGCCATATACTGGTATTGGAGGATCATACTGGAAGTGAAAGACGCTGCTGCTAACAATATGGCCGCAGACTGTCCGCAGTATTTGTACATTCATCCTAAAATCAACTGTTTACTGCACTTTATTAAACTATTTTATTTTTGGATAACATTTTAATAGTGTGTTGGTCCTAAAATAACCAAAAGATGTCACTGTTTTACAATCTGAGCCATATTACCGGGTTACAAAATCATAACCGGAACTTCAACGTACACAGTTTGACAAAGTTTGTTCAAAGCTAACACAACCTCTGAGGGGGATTTATTTTTTATTATTTTCGTCTTGCAAATGTTAATGTTCAGTTATTTTCTGTTTGTAGAACTATAAACAATCGTGACGTGCAAACTTTTGGACACCCTATAAATCAGTATTCAGTAAACAAACCATCTTGGTGAATATGACACCTAGCAAAGCTAATTAATTGTAGCAAGCTAATTAAAATAATCACTGTAATTAAAATGCATTGAGCTAAAAATCAGGTTTTAAGACTCACATTATTGTTTAATTCATTAGAATAACGAGAAAAAAGATCAATTGTGTCCAGAAGTGTGTTTGCTGTCCAGTTCCACCAGTCACCCAGTTTCTGACCAGACTCACTCCTGCATTTAATAACAAAATCAAAAGTTAAAATCCATTAACATTTAAAATCATAAGAAGTATTTTGTTTAATGTACTAGTATTTACCTGGTGAACTGAGTTCTGAGCAGATGATTGAGATGAAACTTAGCAGTAGAAGAATGTTCATAAGTTACAAAGCCGACTGTGGTCAGGGCGATAGCACAAAATGTGAGCTCTCTGCAAAATAAAACAAATATCTATTTAACCAAGCAAGTAAACACGATTCAAACATTCATACTAAAAATGATGACTAAAAGTGGAACAATAACTAAAATGTTCCCATACAAAATTTCTAATTGACATTTAATTATGGTATGGTTGGTATGATTGACTGTTGATTGTAAAAAATATCAAATGGCATGTAAGCCATATATTCTTTCATGCCATAATCTATAAGCCATGTATTTATTTTAAAAATACACAACAGAATAGTACTTAAAATCTAAAACACAGACGGGGTCCATTACAAAACATTGACATTACAAAATACTGAACAGAAAAGGAACATTATGACTGTATAGTTAATTAATTATGGACTATATATCTTGTAATAAATAAAAAACAGACCTCATTGTTTTGTGAAGCAGCGTCCACTTTTTAATTTGGTTTCTCAGACCCTTTAGCTGGGTGGAAGTCGGTGGACGGGTGAGTCGCAGATATCGAGCTCTCTGACGGGCTTCCAGTACCTGTCAAACAAGAATGATTGAAAGAGAAGTACCTGCCATGAGAGGTGGATTATCGCCAATTTAAGAATACAGCTTGCATGAAAAACAGCAGCCTTAAAACTACAACCTTTAATAAAATAATAAAACAAAGTAACAGAGGTGGTTGAATGATCAAAGTCAGTGGTCAGTGTGTGCAGTTCACCTTCTCAAAGTCCATGTTAATCTCCTGGGTGTGATGATATAAGCAGGATGATGAATGATTTTCAGCTGGGCTTTGCCTGCTATTTCTTATCATCTCTATAACAGGCTGATCAGCATCTGAGTTTTGGAAAGCATAGGGTCGTTCTCCATGCAGCAGAGTCACGACGAAAGCAAAGACAAGAATCTGAATCAGATCAGAAAAATGATCACAATCATGGCGGGATAATAACCGCAAATTATTCTCTGGGAATTTGATATAAATTGCTTTCCTATTCAATGGTAAGTACATGATTATAAGACTAACCTTTCTGTTTATATACTATTGTATAATAAAATGATAGTTTTAATTTATGCTGTGTTTGATCAGCTTGTTTTGTCCATGTTTTCAGGATAAACAAAGATGGTGAGAATTACCAGAGCTGGATGAGCTATGAAGGCACAGAAGACAAAAGAGAAGAAGACTGACTGAATCCACAGCAGAGTCTTCGTACAGCTGAACCTGTAAATAAAAGTATTCATGCCACTAGGAGTCTTTTTTAAGCAACTGAGATCCTAAGATCATCTTAAAACCAACAACACTGTACCTACTGAGATTCAATCATTTCCTACTCAAATTCCAAGAATGCCATGACATTCCTGTCTGTGTGAATGTTTCACATCAGCTGGGTTTAATACATTTATTAATGACTTACTTTAGTCCGAGAATCACAGTAATGATCACACAAGCCAGACATAAACACAGCCAGACAGCCCACGTTCCATAATAGCACCACATCTGCAGAGTTCTGCTTCTGGAGGAGAGAGGAATCTTCACTGAAGCATTTACTGCAAAATTAATAAAAATAATAACATTTATTTATAACATGGGTGAAAGAAACTCCAGTGTCCTGCACAGAACCCTGACCTCAGCCCTCTGAAGAGCTTTGGAATGAACTGGAACATTAACTGAAGTCTAAGTCTTGTGAGATGATAAAAACGTTGTGTTTTAAGTACCTGGAATGGAACTTGACTGGAGGTGAAACCATCTGCGTTCTGAGCTTTTGCTCTGTAATTTGTCCTCATCATTCAGGATCATTTCTTTAATCATTTCAACACGAGAGCTGGAGTGTGGGGACTTGTGCAGGGTTGAACTGTCTGCCAGCTTGCTGCAGGACACACACTCCAGATCACACGTCTTCAAAACCTATAGGACATTAGAAGATGGTATTTAATCCAGAATGCAGAGATGGGATTCCCTGCTCTTCTTTTTTTTAAACTCACCTCACTTTTCTTCATCCAGGGTGAGACTGAGCTCCAGGACAGATTCAGCTCCGACACGCTGGTCCTCCACGAGAGGTCATCGCCACTATCTGTACGTTTAGACAGTGCTGTGAAAAGAAATTGGGTCGGGGTGTTTGGTGTTTGTTTTAGATCTTACAAGTAATTTTAATATAAGATGAAGACGACACAAGTGAACACAAAATGCTTTTTTAAACTGTAAATGTAAATACATGCTAGCATGTTAAATCATTTGGATGACTGGATGTGAGTGGCACATTGATAAAAAAAATACCTTGTACAGAGACGGGAGGCAGTCGTAGTTTATACTGGTCTCCTGAACGGTTCCTGTTTTTGGTTTTCTACAAACACAGCAGAAAGAAGAACGGTCACACTCACAGGTACGGTGCTAATTTAGGATAGGATTCACTTTTAATTAAAGTCCAGGTAGTCTGATTATCTGTAATGAGATTAACCATCTGGGGAAAGTTATGACCGACAGAGATTTCTGAATTAATAATAATTTGGTTTATTCAGACCTGGCCGATGCGAAAGAAAAAGGACACAAGCGTCCCAACAGGCAGCAGAGTGAGTGCAAACAGTCCCGTCCTGACCGAGACCAGTGACACACCAATCAGCCCAGACTCACACCAGTACTGACACCACCAACACAAAACACAACACAATCAAGAGGTTAGGAAGCACCGCAGAATAACAAAACCATTTATTTATTGATAGAATTTGATATGATATAAACATGGTCGTGTGTCTGATGTATGAATGTATTTACCAGATCTGTCTGTCTGTACATGAGCAGCGCATTCACACACATGTAAACCAGCAGAACCAGCAGACACACACTCAGGCGCTGAGAGTGTGTGTGAGCGCTGTAGGATGGGCGTGCGTACACCGAAAACCAGGGGTGCAGATCCTTCAAACATTCAGTAACATTCGCAAACAGCAACTGTACAAAATCATAAACAAGCTTTTAAAAAACAAATAAATCATGTTCAGTACATCATACACTGATGTGTCAGAAGGTTAATAATAAAATTATTATTAATAATAATTACAAATACAATATTAATAATAATACAAAATAATAATCATAACAACAATAATTCTTTTTATTATTATCCCGTATTTAGGGTCGCCACAGCGGACCTGTTCTGTATACCAGACTGGGCACAGTCTGGACGCCCTTCCTGACGCAACCCTCCTATTTCTATCTGGGCTTGGGACCTGCACTGAGAGCGCACTGACATGCACTCTCCCCTCACCCACCCCCACAATGGCTAGGCTGTTTAAGCCCCATTTGAACCCACCCCCCATGGTTGGACATTAGGAAATCCATGCAGACGCTCAAACCCTGGATCACCAAATCCCCATAATACTGCTGCACCATAATAATAATATTAATAAAAATAATAATAATCAGCACAGTTTCTCACCTCTCTGAAGGTCAGTTGTCGTTCCAAAGCGAGCAGCTTTCTCTCCACCCGCCCATCTCCTTCATCCAGCGCCAACCAGCACTGAGCCGGAAACATCCAGCTCGAACCCTCGGCCAGATCCTTCACTCTTATAGAACCGAGGAACCAGCTGGGAGTCGAACCTGCACCATCATGCCACACGTTGACCTGCCGTATCCGACCCAAACTTAAAGCAGAACTGGAACATCACACACACACGCAGCGTGATGAGGATGGATTTGCACTCATTATTATTTTTTAAAGGTTCTGGGTGGTACCTCAGTATGAAGGTGTTTCTGGAGTTACAGGTGAAGAGTTGGTGGTCGGGGTGGCTGAGCTCTCTGGTCTGAGAAATTCCGTGCTCTCCATAAAGCACCAAATAAACCTTAAAGGGCAGGAAACACACCGGACAGGTTGCCAGTCCATCACACACACACACACATTCACACAAGTCAATTTACTTTTGTGGCATTTAGCTAATGTTTTTATCCAAAGCGACTTACAATTATAACTGAACACAATTTGAGCAATTGAGGGTTGAGGGCCTTTCTCAGGGGCCCAACAGTAGCAGCCTGTTGGTGGTGGGGCTTAAACCGGCAACCTTCTGATTACTAGTCCAGTACCTTAACCAATCTGAGCTCTGAGTTGTCCTGGGAGGAAACCCACATGGACACATGGAGAACATGCAAACTCCACACAGAAAGGACCCTAGGGAATAAAACCCAGACCCTTCTTACTGTGGGGCCACCGCTAATATTATTATATTATGGCAGTTGTAGTTAAAACACCTGAACTCAGTGATTAGAGGGGCTGTAAAAAGTGGAACATGGGTGTAGAAATGTAGAAATGAGTCTCGGGTGGGTGCTGTACAGCACAACGGTCTGGGTTCAAACCTTCCCTCTAATCACTGTATGAACTTTAATGTTATTAAAATTGAATAATTTTAGGACCCAGTTACCCTGGCACTCATGCGGGCCCTCGATCTGAGCCCGGTGTCCATGGTGACAGCGTAGAGGAACTGATCCGCAGGCTCGTTATCGGGCAGGACGAACAAACCCACGTTCCTCTCCGTCTGAACATCGACATGCCTACAGAACACCAGCAGCACGGCGTACAGAACCAGTACTGCTGCCATCACCACACACACGGCCGGGTTCGAACGGACGCTGAATAAAACACAGGAACGGCCACAGGTTAGAGGAGCACATCGTGTAGGACTGGACCTTCATAAACCTTCAGATGTTTTGGTGTTACCTGGTAAACTGGGCGACATCTGAAACGGTCAGAGAGGTTCTGATCGTCTGGTGTGAAACGGTGAAGGAGGAAAGCTGATCACAACTGAAAGATCATTAAAAATATTCATTCATTCATTCATTTACTGTGTGTTTTACCACCGCTTATCCTGGTCAGGGTCTCAGAGGGTCAGATTTACTGGGCAAAAAGGCAGGAAACAACCGGTTGCCACTCCATTACAGGGCACACACACCCACACACACTTAGGGTACATTTTAATTGCTCCAGTTGGCCTGACTGCATGACTTTGGAATTGTGGGAGGTAACTGGAGCATCCAGAGGAAAACCACACAGACACTCGAAGAACTGGGACTCTAACCCAGGACCTTCTCGCTAACCAATAAGCAATTATGAAAAATTAATTATCATCATTAATAATAAAATATCAAAGCTTTATGCTCAGTCTTTGGCAGAAAATGTCCCTTATAGATCATAATTTGAGGTCATTACAACATGAATTCATGATGTACATGCGTATTTTTTACCTGCTATTTGAATTTTTAGCACACCCTTGTGTTTGGGAGTGGAACTGCAAGTCTATTCTGCAGTAAATGCATAAATCTGTGATACTTCTGTGGTAGTCTGACAAACGACGATATAAAACGAACCTGCAGTTCATTCTGGTCGAGGTAAAGCTTGGCAGCGCACGACATCCGTCAGATTTCCACTCTCTCACCCCGTCCCAAACCAAACAGTGAGTGGACTCGATGTTCAGGGTGTAGTTCACCGCGTCCGCGATGTACTTATTATTCTGAGTTTTATCATAGTCAGCGCTCAGGAGCATCAGATAAGCAACTACGGAATCTGCATAAATGAAACAAAACCATGTTGAGTGTTGATACTCTGTAATCAAGATATTCATGATGTCACAGATATTCATGATGACGTGTGTGTGTGTGTGTGATCTAACACTGAGCACAACCGAACCCTTCAGAAATGAACGAGGGAGGAAGATCTGAGCCGTCGCTTCTTTCCAGTGAAATAGTTTTTGTTTGTTGTATAATGAAGGTGTTGGTCTCTGGTGCATCCTGTCAGATGGAAAAGAAACAGCATGTTATATATTTATCAAAAGCATTTTTAAAAGCAGAAGCAAATGCTTATGGCTCATTGTATTTTTGGGCCATGGCACACGATACAGGTCCACAGTTTTACTTTATTTCTACACATCCTCTTAGAAAACATGTTTTTTTAGTTTGAATGTTGTAAGGTGAAACGTTACTGTACCGGAAGAGCAGCAGGACGGGAAACGCTCGCCCTGACGGCCTTCTGAAGTCCAGTCGAATCTGCACGGCCTTCTTTAGCATCTCAGCAGTGACGTTGAACTGGTGCACGTTCACCTCCAGACGGGAGAGACTGAACTCCAGACCTTCAGTCTTTTTAGAACAAGTGATGGATTTTGTATCAATCAATTTAAAGAAATAAACATAATATTAATATTACCTTATTTATTTCATCACGTTCACTGTTGTTGTGACTCTAATAAACAATTTTCCAAAACATGCAGTTTTGATGCCACCATGACTTTGAAAGTTCAACATCTTCTAAAACATGATGCACGTGGTTCTGTAAATAAGCTCCGTACCTTTTTCTCTTCGTGTTTCTGGAACTCGATGATGAGCGGCGTGGATAAGTGTCTCATTTTGATTTCCTTTCTGCTGCTGCAGTTAAAGAGTCGAATGTCGGCAACGTCCCGATTCAGCTATAAACAACAACAACAACAAAATTCCACCTTCCATTATTCAGACAGTGATGTTTGTTATCTATGTAGTCTTGTATCTAATCTACACTCCTGTTTTCTAGCTAGTGACCACAGAACACTACGTATGTGTCCCATGCTTTCACAGACTAGTTGTTTTTTTCCCTACTAGATATGGCTAAAATATGTGGACATGGCTTTTTATATTTCAATCAAAAGAAAGTGTGTAAGGTCAGGCACTGATGTTCCAATTCATCCCAAATGTGTTCAGTGGGTTGAGTTCAGGGCTCTGTGCAGCCACCTGAGGTCCTCCACACTAATTATTGTATTCAGTATGTTTTTACCCAAGTCTTCATTTTAATGACTATTTTTACTTGTTATTACTTGAGTAGAGACTGAGCGACTGTACCGATCACTTTATAAAAGCACAACAGTAATTCACATGGTCAGAAACAACCTCCCCCCTCATGCAGGTGAATAACAGACGGCCGGTTGTACCTGTGTAGACGTCGGGGACCAGTGATACGGGTTCAGTCTGTATGATGTGAGCTGAGTGATGAGACAGGATCCGTTTTCTTTCCGAGGAATGTAAAACGTGGTCGTATTTACAGTTTCTGTTGTAACCGGGGGGTCGTAATGCTGCCAGGCTTTCAGATTCATGAACGTGGTGTTTACGCTGTAGTGAGAGGATCCGCTGGACTGCATGTACATCTGTAATAAATCAATAATAGTAATAATATAGTAATAATAATAATAAGGACCGTGTGATGATGTTTCTCCTACCAGCACTGAATCTGCGGTGATGTGAAGGACGTCACGTGTTAGCTGTGGCCCCAACCTGGATGAAGTTGTTGGAGCTTCCAGAACGTATGAGAGCACAGACATGAGCGCCGTCATCATCCCACGATCCGACACATCCAGCACACGACGGGAGAACAGGTCCTGAATATGTTTTATTAGTAGTCTGGAACTATCAAACATCACCTGCAATGGAACAGAGTACATGGAACATGAAACAGTCCTAGAGAATAACACTGTCACCATTATGTTTGATAGTAGGTACAGTAATGTTATGTAAATAGAGTTTATAGAGTTTTACTTGCTTGATTGGAAACTTTCAGAAGTTCTGTAAAAGCGAGCAGGACGTCCAGCAGCAGGTTCTGCAAAACATTTACATTTACATTTTCAGCATTTAGCAGACGCTTTTATCCAAAGCGACTTACACAATGAGCTGAACACGATGAGCAATTGAGGGTTAAGGGCCTTGCTCAGGGACCCAACAGTGGCAACTTGGTGGTGGCGGGGCTTGAACCGGCAACCTTCTGTTTACTAGTCCAGTACCTTAACCACTGAGCTATCACTGGTTAAGGTACTGAGCTATCACTGAGCTATCACTGGCCAAAACATTCAAACCTCTGATCAAATAAAGCAAGAGTGAAAGACGTATTTATTCTAACTTCATTATAACACACATATAAATAAATAAAGTTTCATTATGATCATGCTCAGACCTGCTCTGTGGTGTTAATTCGACAGGCTGATTGGATGAGAGCTGCTCTGGTGTGTATCTGCAGCGTGACGTTGGATCCTGGGTGGAAGCTCCGACGGTTCAGCGCGGTGGTCAGGAGTGAGAGGTAGTTAATGATGTCTCGGCTGTTTTGGGTGAGTATCAGGTTGGTTAGGTTACCAACGCCGTACTCTAACCTGGAGAAACAGGGACGATTAGTTCTGTTTTTTACTAATCAAGCCCAGTGTATATATATACACATACATATTACCATGTTAATGTTCTATATATTCTATAGATTTATCTTTATTAGCTCTGCTGGTCTCACTGAGACAATAATGTCCCATCTTATCTTACATTATCTCATTGTATCGTGTCATATTAAATTGTGTCTTATCTTATGTTATCTTATCTCATCTCATATCTCATCTTATCTCTTAGCTCATCTCTTACATCATCTCTTATCTTATCTTTTATCTTATCGTACCGTATCATATCTTATCTCATCTCTCATCACATATCTCATCTTATCTCTCATTTCTTATCTTATCTCATCTCTCATCACATATCTCAACTTATCGCTTATCTCATCTCTTACCTTATCTCTCATATCTCATCTCTTATCGTATTGTATCGTATCTTATCTTGTTATCTTATTTCATCTTTAATCACATATTTCATCTCATCGCTAATCTTATCTTAACTTATCTCATCTCTCATATCTCCTATCATCTCTTATCTTATTGTATCATACCATCTCATCTCATCTCTCGTATCTCAAAATACAAAATACAGAAAAAATTAGCTTAGCTTCTGTGGAGTTATGGTAAAAGCCATGCTGTGTCTGAGTTCTGGGGGTTCGAATCTCAGACTGGACTCACAAATACAAAAAGGGCGCCTGGTGGTATGTGAACCTAGCTGTTGTTGGAACACATGTCAGTGCACCTTTAGTGCAGGTTCCAAGCCCGGATAAATAGGAGGGTTGGGTCAGGAAGGGCATCCGGCATAAAAACTGTGCCAAATTAAATATCCAGACGAATAATCCGCTATGGCGCCCCCTATCAGGAGCAGCAGAAATGAATCATTCATTCTATCTATGACAACACAACACAACACACATCCATATACGTACAGCTCCTGATCCGGACTGAACTGAGAAGACGGAGTTTTTGTGAAACTGGGCCAGACGGTGACGTTAACAGGACACGGGCGAGTAGAAGATCCAAATCTGTTCTGAACCTCAATGTAAACAGTGACTGAGAGGAAAAGCATCAAACAAATGTGAGAAGTGGAGTTAATAGTAAACATCATGTTTCATTTAAATTTGTTGTCATAGTTAGCAAATGGTATTGAATATTATATGAATAAACAATGCAAAGCAGACGAGTAATGATAAAATAATGTAGAGTACAATGTAAATATGTAAATACCTGTATAATCGTGGTCAGGGTCTCCAGACGGAAGATTGAAGTAGCGCTGGTAATCTCGGCCCGTGTAGAGGAGTCTATCTGAGGAGTTCCCGACTCTAAAGCTGTATTTAAATAACAGATCCTGTCCAGAAATAAAGAGCAGAATTTCATTTTATTTACTGGTCTGAAAATTGATTAACCTGTCAATTAATTTTTTCAGATCCATCATCAACATCACTCATCTAAAACCTCATAAACAACTTTGTCCGTTTTTATACTGGAAACTTGTGCTACCGGTCGGCTGGGCGCCCCTAGCGGGCACAATTGGCAGTGCAGACAGTGCAGCAGACGAAATCGGGTGCTAGTCTGCTGGGTGGGAAAAGATGGGCCAAAAAAAAGTGGGCAGGGTCTTCGATGCTGTGGCGCCTGTACAGAAGTGGAGGAACGTGGAGATCAGTGCGTGACTCTTCATGTGCGAGACCGACCTCACGCGCTGATCCTCAGAAGTACGGGCGAATAAGAAGGGGTTGGAGGGAGAATAAAATAATGAAAATGAAATGAAGGTGATAATGAAGGACCTCTTTTCCGGAGGTGCAGAAGATGCTGAAGTGGGTGTGAATCTCTAATCCTGAACTGGGCTGAACGTGACACACCACCCCCTCCGGAGCCGGACGCGTGGAGAAGAACATCTGAGCTCTGCCCTGAACATCCTGATCAAAACCTGTCAACAAAAAACACACACACGTTTGTTTACAGTGTGTTTGTGTCTGTAGATGAACTGGAGATCAAAAAAATCTAATAAAAACGTACTTGCAGAAACCTCGAGCATGTAGAGACGTCTTGGTTTGAGCGTCCTGGATTTAAACATGATATCAGAGGAGGAGGTTCCTAAAAAAAATCCCACAAAGTGCCAGTAAAGTGTAGAATTAGCACAGGTGAAGGTTCGGGGTCTTCTCCAGACCCTGACGAAGAGAACAATGTTCTATATTTGCTTTTCAGGCCCTATTTATATGGGTACTGAGTTTTGGGGGAATGCTACAGTTATGACCTCTGCTGCCTGATCGATGGCACTACACAATAAGACGCAACGAAAGTCGGATTCACTGTGGCATTTAAATAATGGCTTGCAACTCAAAAAACGTACACAGGAAGGACCATGGCCGCCCAGCCGGGAAACGAACCCAGGCCCTTCATGCTGTGAGGTGACGGCGCTGTTTTGATGCTGATTTGAGAAATGTTGTGATAAAAATGCATTTTAAAACCCAGTGCAAGTTTACCAGTGACAACAATTAAAATTAATCATTCAATCAAGCACAATGTAGACACATGCACATGTAGTGTTCATTTCCCCCTACATATGAACTCAAAGTTTGATGGAAACTCACCTGTACAGGTATAAGAGCGGAACACTGCAGGTGGGACGAGTTCTCTGTGTAGGTCCAGTAAGGTTTTCTCATACACCACATGTCCAGCATGTCCAGCATGTCCAGGACCCACCAGGTTATCACCCTCAAATTCACCTACATGAAGGAACCCATCGTCCACACTGTAGGGTCCTGAATACACAGCACATTTAAATAATAAGAGTGTATAAGAGTGTATAACTGGAATTTGATGTTATTTCTGGTAAACGTTGATTGAAGTACCTGTCGGTCGACCTACTAGATCTCCTGTGTCCGCTTCCTCAATCCCGGAATAAAAATCTTCATAATCTAAAGGAAATAAATATATTTCAACACATTAAAGCATTTAAAATAAAATTAATAATGCAATATAAGAGGAAGATGTTTCTGTCATCGTGCCTTGATGTGAGTGGATGTCGTAATATTCTGGCATGATTTTCTCCCCCTCGGTGGGTCCCGGATGGAGTAACGGAGGAGAATCCAGCTCATCTCCGCCACCTAAGCAAAGCAATCAGAACGAAGACTTACACATTAATATTTTGGACGTTTACACATAATATTTTTAAAGTAAATCCGGAAACACCCTGGACGGGTCCATCCAGGATGATAAACAACCTTGGCTATGTTTCCACAAGCATGCAGGAGGTGGATTGGCTGCTTTATATTCTAGTATATGAGTGTGATATTGCCATGGACACGGATCCTTCTATGATGAGCATCATACCTGAGGAACCATCGCTTTCAAACAGGAGGTCCGACAGATCCGACAGATCCGACGATCCCTGCTGCCCTGCTGACCGCTCCTGTCTCCCCCGGTCGGTGTAAATCATGGCAGATGGAGTAGCTGGTGTTCCGTCCTCTATTTTGGAGGGCACACTGATGTCCAAACTGCTACAAAAAGGTACTAAAGAACAAGAGAGATAAAAGAAGGTATGAACTCATGGATGGAGCCAGGAAGGGCCTCATGGAAGGGCCAGTGATAGCTCAGTGGTTAAGGTACTGGACTAGTAGACAGAAGGTTGCCGGTTCAAGCCCTACCACCACCAAGTTGCCACTGTTGGGTCCCTGAGCAAGGCCCTTAACCCTCAATTGCTCATCGTGTTCCGCTCATTGTGTAAGTCGCTTTGGATAAAAGCGTCTGCTAAATGCTGAAAATGAAAATGTAAATGTAAAAGATCTGAACATGATATAAATCCCCATACCTTCCGGAGCGCTTCTACTTGATGCATTGACTAAATGCAGCTTCCAGGAGAAGGAGATGTTTTGTGTACAGTTTGGACACTCGGCCACCACGGAGAAGGGCTCGTCCCAGCCCACTGAATTCCCCCGACACTCTTTGCATGAGACGTGAACGATGCTGCAGAGAAACCATCAGAATCATAAAACCACAAACGTCACCGTAATGTGAGCAGAGGCGACATAAATTCCTTATGGATTTAAAAGTACGATAATTTATGAATTCAGTAATTACAAAGGGGCGTCCTGATACTTTAGTCCCTATGGTTTAATACTGCAGCGTTGTTAACCGTATCGTTTCTTCACCTGGTGGGTTTGGATCTCACAGTGATGAAGATCTCAGATGAGGAAGATCGATCAGCGCTGTGGACGGTCAGCGTGAGTCTGAACAGGTCGCAGTTTGGTCTGAGAGAGCCGACGGGAAACGTCAGCACCGAGGAGGACGCAGCGATGTGCTGGGTGAAACAGGAAGTTTCGGCGGCGTTCACCGGTCCACACTTCCACCTGTAACTGTAAATGAAAGTCAACAAGCATGAAAAAACAACCTGTTTATTAGATTCCAGATTTTATTATTTATTTGATGTTTTATTGGATGGGAAACATCAGTGCACCCTTAGTGCAGGTCCCAAGCCCGGATAAATAGGAGGGTTGGGTTAGGAGGGGCATCGAGAATTAAAACCATGCCAAATTTAATACAAGGACGAATGATCCGTTCTGGTGACACCAAACAAAAGCAGCCGATCTCTCCGAGTTTGAATGTCAGCTCTGCTACCGGTCAGCTGGGCGCCCCCTAGCGGGCACGATCCACAGTGCAGACAGTACAGCAGATGAAATCGGCCGCTAGTCTGCTGGGTGGGAAAAGACGGGACTAAAAAGTGGGCGGGGTCTTTGACGGTGTGTAAGGACCCTGGTTAGTACCCCGAGGCGCCTGTACAGAAGTGGAGATCAGTGAGTGACTCTCCGTGTGTAAGACCGACCTCACACGATCCACCAAAGTACGGGCGAATAAGAAGGGGTCAGTGGAGCAAGCACACGTCGGAGGGAGGGCGTGTCAGAAGAATATACCCTAATAAACGCCATCGAGGTCTCCAGCAGAGGAAGGGAACTGGCTATGACTAAACTATGAGAAAAATGTTCTCGCTCCCAGTTTGTTACCTCATGATGTTATCAGGAAAATCTGGATCATAAGACCTTCGTCCATCCAGAACGATGTTAGCGTGACTGTTGCGGCGGTCGATGAAGAGATTAGTGCCCCCGCTGATAACGCTAACAGGGGCGCTGGGCATCACCTCGATCAGAACGGAGAAGTTGCTGTAAACGACGCTGCCGACGATCTGAACCTGGATGAATAAATAAAATAATTCTGGTTAGTATTTTGTTTATTGAATGGTGCCGCACAGAGTCGGGGAATATTTGTGACCCTCTGTGCGCGATACGGATCTCCGTATGAACCCACTTGGTGCAGGTGACAAAAAGCGATCTGTGCTTCACACATGTTGGAGAAGCGTGTGTTATTCATGACCCTCCTCGGTCAGGACTATAGGTCTGCAGCAGTGGAGGGGAAATACGATGGGGGAATCGGATATGAGTCAAAAGAGAGGAAAATCATAATAATGGTTGTACTTTGGCTACAGTTCTGTACGTCCCATAGTGAAGCAGGAACGCTGGCAGTTCGAGACGCTGCTGGTCCGTTTTGACGTGCGCGATGGACACCCGCCGTCCATCCGGACCGTAAAGGGTCCAGCTGTACCAGAGACCTCTGGAGGTGTCGCACCGGATCTGAGCGTCGTACGTCACGCCGACGTGCACGGGCTGGTAACGCCACACCTGAAACATCAACACAAGAGATGGAGATTTAATCCCGGAGTCATTTTGTTTGTGTTTGTTTGTGAGGCTCTGGGTTTATCTGTTTCTGACCTGGATTTTATTGGGTCCCATGTTCTTCACAGGTGGAGGTTCACAGGGTTCAGGAACGATGAAGACGTGTCCTGTTACCGATGCAGAACTCACCAGGTTGGACGCCGTCACCTCTACTACAAACTCACCCGTCCTGTACAAATGATCAGTTAGTAGTTCAGGGGTTAAGGTGCTGGAATAGTAATCAGAAGGTTGCCGGTTCAAGCCACACTGTTGCCACTGTTGGGCCCCTGAGCAAGGCCCTTAACCTTCAGTTGCTTGAACTGTATTGAGTCATATGGAATGACGGCAATGCATCATCACATATATACACACACATTATATGGTCAAAAGTATTTGGACGCCAGACCATGAGCTTGTCGAACGCCCCTTTTCAAAACCTGATGTTAATAAAGTAGAGCGCCCTCTATGTGATCTTTTCAGTTCGTCTAATAAGGACCCTTAGAAGACTTTGTGCCCAATTTAGTCAAAACACGACAGGCCACTGAAGCTTCTTTAAACCGAGCTTTTCTTTATTTGTGCACGGGGCACAGACACCCTGGAACAGGAACATGTACACAAGGGTGTCCCAATACTTTTGCTTATGTAGTGTTACCTTAGATGACCACGTTTATAGACATTAATCATGTCGTTTATAATTAAAATTCACCTGTTGAAGACGTGGCGCTCGGTTTCCCGTCCCAGCCTTCGAGTCCCATCTCCAAAATCCCAGAGGTACGAGACCTCTGTACCAGCGCTCATCCTGCAGCTGAACGTCGCCGGCGTGTTGAGCAGCACCGAGTGACTGTACACCAGTCTGTTGATCCGTACGGCCCTTTGGATCACCACGGAATCGAACCCTGAGCTGAGAGGAGCGTGGGCACTGAGCGTCCTGACCGAAACACTGTACCTGTACAAAGTGAGGTGAAACTCTCACGTCAGGGGGGTGCAAACTGGTAATAGCATTATCAATATTAATACATAATATTAGTATTATTACTCACATGTTTATGACTTACAGGCCAAAACAACAATTATATTATAATCACATGTTATTTTTGGAGGAATATAATACACAGCATACTGATTTAAGGAAAGCAGCATTATTGTAAATAAAACTGCTAATAAAAAGCTTTTAGATTTAGAAATAATCCAGCAGACGGCTCTTACTTCTCCTGCAGACACGTCTCACAGCGTGAGGAAGGATCAGACACTGAAGGAGAAGCTGAAAAAGTCAAATAAAATCAGACGATCATGACAGAGCTGTAAGTTATCAGAGGTCAAATAAACGGGTGCACACCAGAGTCCAAAGTTCCTTCTGCATGTTCCAGAATAAAGAGTAGAGCAGCACAGAGCAGCAGTAGGTGCTGCATCGCTGCTGAGACCTCCAGGTATGAAGCTCAGTACACTGTTACTGACCTGCTCCTGACCCGAGGTGTGAAGGACCGACCCCTGGTATCAATGGGACCCTAATTAGAATTCAAAGAGCCTCAGGATGCTGCTGAGGGTCCTGCTGTCATGAATGAGTAACTGCTGGAGGATCGTCCACAGTCAAGCAAGCTTTACATTGCCTCAGGCTTAGTGGCACCTTAAAGCTCGACTTCTTGTGCAGCATTCTCTAAGCTCATAGTAATTTAAAGCTTGCTTAAATGTGGACATCTGACCGTCCAGACAAATTTCTTGGCTATACAGATAGATACAGCCATTTATGTCTGTGTAGACGCCTGGCTGGCCAACAGCATCGCTGAGATTCAAACCAGGATCTGCACAGTTGTAAGCTAGTGAAACAGACCCCCAACCACCTGTGTGCCTTAATATACAAATGTAATATAAACATTTATTTATTTATTATATAATTTTATTATAATATTATTATATATATTATATTATTTATTATAATTTTTTATTATTTTATTAATTAATTAATTAATTTATGCAGCTATATATATATATATATATATATATATATATATATATTTACATTTATTTATATGATAGTTTCTTATTTGATTTGATTTGATTTATTTCTTATTTTATTTTATTAAAATCTGCACACCAAGGACAAGAAATTCAACATAAAAAGATGTGCAGATTATATTTAATTATTGATTTATTGATTTATTTATTGATTTATTAATATAATAGTTTGTTATATTTTTATTTAATGTGACCAGGAAATTCAACACAAAATATGTGCAAAATTTACATGTATATAAAATAAATTCAACTTTAATTGTAAGAAAAATATAAGTATTTATTCATTAATGTATTTATTTATGCAGCTAAGACTTGATATATATAATTTTTAATTAATTAATAATTGTATTTATTTATTTATTTATATGATAGTTTGTTATTTTTCCTGAATGTGCAGATGATATGAATATTTCTATAAAATTAATTAAACTTCAATTGTAATAAACGTTTTATTATTTATGGTTTATTGTTACACATCTTTATAATTAATCATTATAATTAAACGTGCACAGTTAGCAGTTAAACACGGCGTGTGTGTTTATGACCGCACTGTTCTGGACTCTCATTGTTTCTGCTCTCCGGTGCATTTGCACACTGTGGATGATGAAGAGCTCTGAGACTCAGCAGCACTGTGTGAAACCTTCAGCTTCCTGCTCAGATGAAAAGTCTCTCTCACTTCCTCCTGATGTTTCAGCCTGAGAAAGAGAGGAAATTCTCACTTAGACGTGTGAATCGAGGTCTCAGCTGCATCAGGGGGCTTATTATTTATTTTTATTTTATGAGGCTGGTGTCAGAATCAGGTAGAAAAAATGAAGAATGAAACCATGTCGGTTTTGTATGGAATTAATAAGACAGCATTAAAATTAACACATGACTTAGTCATTATTATAAGCACTAATTAATCCTTGGATGATTTGACTGGTGTTAAAATATATAATATTTATTTATTTATTAGGATTTAACGTCATGTTTTAGACACTTTGGTTCCATTCATAACAGGAACAGTAGTTACTGCGTACACAAGGTTCATCAGGTCAAATTTGTATCAATTAGTATCTCCACTTCACCTCACTTGCACGTCTTTGTACTTGTGGGAGGAAACCGGAGCTCCCGGAGGAAAACCCACACAGACACGGGGAGAACATGCAAACTCCACACAGAAAGGACCCGGGACCTTCTTGCTTTGAGGCGACAGTGCTACCCACCTACGTCTGACCATCCAGACAAATTTCCTACTATTAAAAAGACACTTTTGAGTTTTCTTCCTAACCTTGACATGAGACAACTGTTCCATGTACTTTCTGCAGGTGCACTCATTCTGTAGTCAATCATAATTACTAGCAAGTAGTTAGGAAATTATAAGGACATGCAACAAAGCTCAGTGACTATTCTATCTAAGTTTCTATCTATGTTTTAAATCGAGGCCCTAGACATGACATTGACATTGTGGGGGCCCAAATCTGCCGTGTTTGGGGGCTCCTGCCATTCTAAGACATTCTTGCTGTATCAACAACTGATGGGAACAGTGACAGATCCTAATATTACTAAAGCTACTGAGTGAAATCTGTTTATTCATAATGTTCACGTCATTATATTTGAGGTGGGGGGGGGGGGGGGGGGGGTGGGGGTTCTGTTGAGCATATCTGAATATTGGGGTATCCTTCATATATATTGTGTTTAAAATTAAATTGATCCTAAATTTAATTTAAACAGACATTTTGAAGCACGTCTTGTTGTCATGCAGGATCAGGACGGTGGTGTTTACACACAACAGCACTTTAAAGGGAACTTCAGCTCTGAGTGGATCAGTTTCATTTATCATCTCTTCACTTCAGACACACACACACACACACACACACACACATCTATCTCAGACATTTCTGCTGACTTCAAAGCCTCCTGCACGTCCCCTCGCCCGAGAGACGGAGGGGTTCAGGTGAAGCATGACGAAGCACCAGTGACCCAAGTGACACAGCAGCGCAGAAGAAAACACGCCGGTGTGAAAGTTAGACGCCGCCGCATTCCTGGCTGAGGGCTGGGAGCACTAATTTGGGCGTTATTTCTGGAATGTGGGGGTATTATGTTATGATGAATGGGATCAGGGGCGAAACATCTGTTTACTAGTTGAGAAGCAGCCAAGGGCAAAGTGGGTGACAGAGCTGAATGAAAATAACAAAATAGCTCTTCTTAACAGCCGTCTATTAAAGTCGTGCAGGAGGGGGAGGAGAGGTGTTGGGGGGGGGGGGGGGGGGGGGGGTACAGGAGGTGTACAAGCCTAAATCATGAAGGTGCCAGAGAAGGTTATATGAACCGATGATGCAGAAGAACCTGACATGGTTCCACAGGAACATTTATGATGCAAAGGTAAAGGACGATCCATCGACATGTTCAGATCCTTCCTGGCGCCTATCTGAGGTGTGATGGTGGCCTACAGAACAGGCGGGACAGGTAGTTTAGGGGGTCTAATGTTCTGATCTATTGATCTTTAAAAAAAATAATAAACCTTAATAGACCCAGTTTTCATAAAGTTAGTTATTTGTACCTGAAAACACTTACTTTATACTTTATACATTAATCTTATATTTATATATTTACAGTACTGTGACAGTACACTGTCTAAGCACTCGAGGGTTAAGGGCCTTGCTCAAGGGTCCAACAGTGGCAAATTGGCAGTGATTACTAGTCCAGTACTCTAACCACTAGGTTACAGCTGCCCCTAATCCTGAACAGATAATTTCCAAAATTATATACAGTATTATTTATTTATTGCAGTATCACCACTAAACACTGTATTTTAACTTATAAAATCAATAAAATTGCACAAAATTGGAGTTTTAAATATTTAAATAAAATAAGAATTAGTCATTAAATATCCACTGAGGATAAGTCTGAAATCTGGATATTTAGCTTGTTAATAATAAAAAACATTCAGGATTTAATTACAAAGAAATAATTCAGTTAAATAAAGTGAATAAAATTCGAAATAATTTTCTAAACTAATCCAAACTAAGTTAATTCATATGAAGACAAATTAAAAGGAATTTTTATTTGTTTAATGACTTTAAGTAACATTAAACTCATTAAACTCATTAAACAGAAACAGTTTCCTCTAAAATATATTATATTATAATATAATATAAAATATAGAACAATTATAATTAAATCCAAATGCTCTGCATTCATTCTTTATGTTTTAGGTTTTATTACACAGAATAGAGATGGACCCAGGGTTAATTTTATTCATGTTCCTGGATCGTTTCTGTGTGTTTGGATGTTCGGTTACAAATCCCTATAATATAAAATAAAAAATAAAAACAGAACATTAAATTGACGGTGTAACCTGAGCAGAGCAGAACCTAGAGCAGTGGTGATGATGAAGATGATGATGATGATGAAGATGAAGAACGTGGACACCATCTGTGAAACAGCTGCTCAGCTCATTCCTGCTGGTTTAGTCCAGATTTCAACAGCAGGGGGCGCAACTGAGACCAGCCGCTCATCCAATCAATACACCGACCTGAAAATAACAATAAAAACTATTTAATTTAAAATTAATTTACAGTTTTTACACTAAATCAGTCAGGATTAGCATTTATTGTGTGTGAGTAATTTAATCCTGAATGATCTTTATCTCTAAATATTTATTTTTATTTAGTTTAAGTCTAATTAAAAATACAGTAACAGCAGTTTGTTGCTGTTTTAAACGAATTAATTTAAATTATAAACAACAATAATTATAATTATAACAAAAATTATAATTGATAAAAATAAATGATTAAAACAACAATAGTAAAGTAAAATATATTTAAATAAATTAAAAAAGTTAAATAAAAAAATAAAATATAAATAATAATAATTATGCAAAAGTATCAATAATTAAAAAAATAATAGTTATACTAATGATAAATACAAAAATGATCAAAATAATAATAATAATTATTAAGGTTGTTGTTACTAATTTATTTATTATAATTATTTTTTATATTTTAATCAGATATCATTTTATTTATTATTATTATTATTATTTTAATCATTTATAATTATTTAATCCTAGAACACAATGGATCTGGATCTACTGCAGAGCATCGCAGTCACTCATCTACGGGCAATTTAGAGCGGCCAATCCACCTGCTGAATGTGTGCCTGTGGAAATCGCGACAGTTCAGTTAAGAGAGAGAAGCATTTGTGAGGTCAGTTAGTGATGTTGGCCTGGCTCTTATTCAGCATTCCAATTCATCCCAGATGTGTTCACTGGAGTTGGGGGCCACAGTGGCACAGTCATACCAATAAAAAAAGGACCTTCCCCAAAGCATATAGCTGATTCTATATAATTCATACACCTGCCATTGATGGGTGTGGCTAAAACACCTAAACCTCATTAAGAAGGGTATCCACATCTGCTGGAGTCCAAAATGATATGAGCAGGATCTGGTGGAGATTATTGGGTGAAATTATAGAATTCCATGGTCATATATCAGCCAACAAATACCCACAGACATACTCCAAAAATCTTGTGGAAAGCCTTTCTAGAGTTGAGGCTATTAAAGCCAGAAAAAAAGTGTAGACGGAAGGTTGCAGGCCCAAGGTTTGGAATAAAAGATCCAACAAATTCATAGTGAAGTGTCCACATATTTATGGCCATGTACATTTTAAATAAACACCTCATCTTTACATCCTTCAGACGTCCTCCACTGCCAGTGAGGAAGACAATGAGATGCAGCAGCAGGGCAGGGTAACAATGCCCGGTCAGTCCCCGTGGTCCCGGAGGTACTTCATCACAGCTGCTGCCCTCGCCACGTTCTCCTCCATCTGGGACAGCTACAGAGGAAACGGCGAAGCTTCGACGCAGCTTGGAGTGATTTAGGAGGTATGTTGCGCTTGTGGCAGGTACCTCAGGGGCACAGATCCCCAATCGGATCCGTGACATTCCTCCTCACGTACTCAACTCAGACCTGTAGGAAACCGGAATCAGAAGGAGCAAACAGAGCAGGAAATAAAACCACTAATCATCTCCATCCACTAATCATCATTTTGTCATCCTGTCTTCCATCTGAAACAGGTTCCTCACACCTACGTTCCTGGTGTTTTTACCTTATATATTTTTGATTGTTTACCTTAGTTTGAAGTCATTGATGGGGTCGACCATCCATCATTTATTCATCTTTAGTGACCGCTCTATCTTGGTGAGGGTCACAGCAGAGCTGGAGACTCTTCAAAAAACATTAGATGGAAGGTAGAACCAAATCACAGAGCATCACATTCATTCATTCATTCATTCAAAAATGACTCCTTTCTGGTTTAAATGATGAAAGCATGCACACTTCCAATCTCGCTAACTAACAAATGAATCCATGACAAGAAAAGGATTAAAAATTTGGTCTTACATAAACTTTAGTCATTGGATTAAGGTCAGAGGTTTTTGTGGTGGTGAAACAGGCCATCTGAAAGAGGACGTCTTCTCTCGCTTGTGCCTTTGCCAGGTCATGGTTATAGTTGGCAGCTTTTCCAGGAGCCTGAACAGCCGTGTGCTGAATAACTGGGACGGCGTCCAACAGACGAGGCCTCAGAAGGGTTCTTACACCTAAACCAGGCCGAGAGAGACACGGGAGAAAAACAGCAGAGGGATAGAAACAACACGAGAGAAAATGAGTGGACGTCTGCAGAAGTTTTAGGTTTTATTAATTTAGCACAGGCATACAGTCGACGGCAGAAGTATCTGCACCACTGATGGTTAAAACAGGCCCTGAGAAACGGGTTTAAGGATTATTAGAGCCAATGTTTAATTAAAGTAAACTGTTTTAAGAAATGAATAACCATTATCAAAAATTATGCAAAGCAAGCACGCTGGGAGCACCTACTCAGTCTACAATAGTTCCAGATCCTCTATGATCTTGAGTCTTCTCGTGCAGACTCTTTAGCTTAAACCCACAGGCTTTTCACTTGGCTTCAGGTCAGGGAACTTGGATAACCTTGTCAAAAGTTTGATTCTCTCAATCCCCTGATCTAAACCCCATAAAAATGCTGTGAGGTGAGCAGGAGAGGAGAAAGTACACCAAGAGGTGACCGGGTACTTTGGATGATCTGCAGAGATTCTGTAAAGAGGAATGGTCCTAAACTTCCTGCTCTGTATTCTTCAACCTTATAAGATGTTATAGGAGAAGACTAAGTGCTGTTTTATTAGCAAAGGAAGGTTATACAACATATTAAATGCAGGGTGTCGTAACTGAGAATTTATACAATTTTTTTCTCTGAATTAATGAACTTTCATTTAATGTTGGAGATTTTTTACCTTTTTTACTCTTCTTTTCCAAGTATGGCAACAATTTTACAGTATTTTACAGGGCAGTATTTTAAAAACACATGTTTGTATTTCTAGATTGTGTATTCTGTGAACTTTAACAGCAACTAGATTTTAATAATGATGCAAAACAAGCTGGATAAGCAAACACACATTACTGTGTCAAAATTCATTATTATTATTAATTGTCATATTTAATACAAAGATATATATTGTGAGCATGATTTTAGTCATATTTTATTGGTACTAGAATAGTGTAATTAGATTTTTATTAGATTAAGATTAGAATTAGATGTATTGATTGTTGCTGGAATATAGAAAAGGATAGAAAACCAAACAAAAGTCAGTTTAGTTTAGTTTAACAATTAAATTAAATTAAAAATTGTTTTTTAGAAAAGTCCATTAAAATAATAGTTTAACTATTATATAAAAAACAATATCAAAAACATATAATAATAGCTTTAAGTTGCCTGTACGCCAATTTAACTGCTCAAAGGCTTTAAGAATTCTAGACTTTAGAACATTGTAGAAAATACAAAGTGCAATAAATAAAGAAAACATAAATGAATTAATAACTACAGTAATTAATACTGATATAAATCGTATCTAAGTGGCAACCATAGCAAACTTCCTTTGAGTAATTATTGCCTTTAGTTCTACAGCACGAACTACGCTGAAGCTCCTTCCTACAAAAGCTCTAATCTGCATCTGAATGGACTTTAATGGGGTAAAGATGTTAGATTAGGGAGTAAAAAGGTTAAAGCTGCAGGAACCAGACAGGATAGAATGAGAGCCAGAGATTGATGGGTTACAAAAACAATGAGTTTATAAAACTCCAGTAGATGACAGAGGAAAAGCAAGAGGCACAAATGGGGCCCAAATGCCACATCTAACCGAGTAACTTAAAATTTAGCTCGATTTTATTGGTTTAAGCTTAAAAGAGCAAATAATTTTAGCTCTGAGATTTATTATCTTTTAACATTTTATGCAATGAAATAAAGTGCAGTTTTAGTGTGTTAGTGAGTTTATAAAAGGAAGTAAAATCACTCAGAGTTTGTTAAACAGAGCATTATGTGGCAATAAAGAAAAACTGTAAATATAAAAAAACTGCAGAAATGTCTTGATTTATTATTATTTTATATTAGGTGTCATTACCGTCAATCAACATTTCACAGAACACTACTGGGTTACAGTGTTCAGTCTGGGCTAAACATTTCAAATAATTCATAAAACATGAATTAAATCAGATAAACACTTATACGCTTTATATAAATAACCTGTGCAAATAAAGGGAACGTGTTGGTTCTCTCTGTAACTGCAGGAATTAAAGACACTCAGACGAAGTCAGTTTATTGAAAGTCTTTATGGACTGTCCACAAAAGGCTAATTTAAAGCCATATTGAGAATATGGAATTTACTTTGTGCTTGTCTGTTGGTAAATGTCTAAATCTACATTACTCTCATGTTAAAACTTGTTCTAAAAAAAACCTAAAATAAATAAGTGATTCTGTTCAGTCTTCCACTGCAGGTTACTGATGTAAAATCTGTTGGGATGAGTTTATCTCTGTTGTGTTATTATGTAAGCAAATGAGTTTTAAACCTGAACTGGTTTTCTCATGTTGAGTCTGTATTAAATTTACTTTAGTTCGCTAAAATTCAGCAATAAAGAAGCAGCTACAGAAATTAGACTCGTGACTCGTTTTTATTTGTATTTATTTTCAAAAAAGTGATTTTCATAATGTAGTGTTATTATATTTACTATCGATTTACTAAATTCCACTTGCAACTACAGTTGATGGTTTACATGAGTCCGGATTTTCGTTTTTTTTGGTATTGACCATCGTAACATCGTCCTTAAATATTTGGACTGCTGCTGATTGGTGATAATTTAAGATTTTAACACAAAAGTTGCACATTTACAGCATGTGATCCGAATTCACTGAGCATCTCTAATATAACACTAATAATTAATCCTGATCTAATCAAGTTTGGTCTCCAGTCTTAATTACAATCGTTAATTTTCATTAGGCAATCGTTAGGCGTATCTGATTCCCGTTGTAAAGACATAATCGGAGTTTTAAATACTAGTCATGAGTTTTTTCGGAGTTATTTTTATTGTCTAAAAGATTTTTTAGGATAAAAATATTTGTACATATTGCAAAATGCAAACCAGACCGAAACGTTACGAGATCGTTTTTAATTTTGTTTTGATGTAATGCTTTATATTCTTTCTCTAGATTGTATATATAACTATTATTAAAGTCGTAAATGATTTTAAACTTTGATTTTTGTATTATTTTAAATGATGCCTATAATGAATGCCTATAATGAAAGTTTATATTATTTTGATTAAATGGAGCTCCATCAGGAGAGAAAATGTTCTTTTATAGATATACAGACAGATTAAACATGAGAATTACTTTTTGTAATAAGAATCTCTCCTCAGATTCTTTCGGCTCTGAGATTAAATTAAAAAAACATTAAAATTCGATTCAGTCGCCCGTTAATAGACTTTAAACCTCTATTAACGTTTTACTGTGTAATAAACACGTAAAGACATTTTTTCTTTGAAGAAATGTGATTTATAATGATATTTATTTTATTACTTTGGTTCTACCTAAAGCCTGGATGTTATTATTTTTTTTATTTATTTGAGATTTATTATTTTACGGACCGGACCGCGTTTTACTGACCAAGCTGTCCGATGGTTCGCGAGAAAAAAAATAAATTAACAAATAAACAAAAACGAGAAAATAAAAAGCTTTTGACTTTTAATTTGCTATTTCCAGTTGTAATCTCGTTGCAGATATTTTATGTAAACAAACTGATTTCTGTTTTACCGACTTTATAAACAAATGAGATTTTTTTTCTCATTTAAGATGAATATTGTTGGCTACATTCACACAGTTCATTTATAATTAAGAAATAATAAAGGCTACACATTTTTAAAAAGTAGATAAATCATATTAAATTCTGTAGAATCTATGAAAATTTGTAAAAAGGCTAAATAACAGAATATAGAACAGAATACAGCTACATACAAATCACATATTCTACTGCAGTGCAAATATTTTACTTAAGCTGTAAGGATTTTTTATGCTGTGGTATGTAGACAAAATCCTGCACAGTAGAAAGAGATAATCTCAAAAAATGTCCTGCTTATAAAGGAAAACCTTTTACATAAAATAAAAAATACAAACTAATTTCCCAGCTTCAGAATAGCACTGATATCTATCCATCCATCCATCCATCTTTATTATTTATATCTATATGAAATGGTATTCACTATGTGATTAGAACAACAGCCACTCATTCCAGAGCTGTTAAGTGGGTCTGAGGTCAGGGCTCTGTACAGGACACTTGAGTTTCTTTATACTAACCATGTCTTCATGGAGCTGCTTTGTGCACAGGGTGCAGTCATGCTGAAACAGGAAAGAGCCTTCCCTAAAATGTTGCCACAAATTTGGAAGCATTTCCTTGTTATGACTAATTTATTACACCTGTTTGCAATCGTTTTGGCTTAAACATTTGAATTTAATAATTAGACAAGGTGTCCCAATACTTCTGTCTGTATAGTGCATATACACATATATAAAGACACAAATGAATATGACAAGCAGATGGTAAAAGTGTAAAATGTTTATTTTGATGTTTTTATGCTGTGCAACAGTCACAATACAATAGTTATTTATACAATGACCAAGAAGACATGAACACTGAAGTAAGTCTATCTACACCAGCCTAGAGGTCATGACCTTTAACCTGCTTCTGGAAAATAAAAGTCCGGTGAATTTTCTGATTTTCTTAAAGCAATGAAAAAAATATAGAACAGGCCAACTACAACTAAACATTAGTTTTTCACCCTCGTTTCTTTTTTCTAACGTATACAGGTCTTATATCATTTAAAATGAACTTTATATATAATATTTTCTTTCATACACTGTCAATGGCAGCTAAATAGAGCAGGAATGTTTAGTAGGCCTAACTAACCAAGAAAGGCAAACGAGTATTTCTCATGCATTTAAAAGAACATACATGCTTAAAATACAAGCAACGTGTTTCTGATTCGATTCTGAAAAAAACCCAACAATTAACAAATAAGTACAAATAAAAGGATTCAGTCGATGATGGAACCACCGTGTATGTTCTGCAAAACCCAAAGCTTAGAGCCACGATAAGGCTATTGTTCCAAAACGTACTCGGATGAAATGTGCCACTTTCACTAGATTAAAAATATCACGTGTGATGGAAATAATGACGACGACAGCAGCAGCATGACACTGGCGTGGGAAAACAGCTGGATCATCTGGAGCGATTTCATCACCCCGACGAAGTGGAGGATCCATTCAGAGAAGATTTCCGTACTTTGTTGCCGAATGTGAACTGCCGACTGGAGCTCCCCATAGAGGAACCGTTGATGGGATTGGCGATATGGGGGAAATGGGGATGAGAGGGCTGAACTGGTGTGCTCGGACTTGGTAGTGGTGAGGACGTGGACGGCGCTCCAGCCGGGCTGTTGGCTTGGTCGCTGGCGGAGTCACTTTCTGAGCGGTTGGCACTGCTTAGGCCAGTGATCTTCATCTTTTTGCAGTTGGGACGAACTCGATATTTCAAGGGCAGAGGTCCGTTCTGAAACGATAGAGAAAGAATCGTTTCTGATTAAAATATAATAAGAAAATAATGACAAGTGGTTAGTGATACAGTTTCTAAACACACGAAATATTGCAGAGCTATTTTAATGTATGTATTTTTGAAGCCTGCTCACCCTTCTCCACGTGTAAATGTATGCAATGTCCATTAATGTGTAGTAATCCTTTAGAGGCTCGTCCTCATACATTACTTCAATCTGTGAGTAAAAAAAGCTCCATTTCAATTTAAAGTAGCATAAAAAATAAAAGTAAGCAAAATAAATCTAATTAGCTGAGAAGAATTACCTGAAAAGTACACGGTATGTCCATTTTGCTTCTAAGAAATTTCCTTAAATGCATGACAGTCATGGCAGCAGGACACTGCAAGTACCTTTTGTTATTTACCTTAAATGAGGAGATAAACAAAGTTAAATACAATACAACAGGAGATCAAGTGAAAAGAATTTATCTTGATAAAACAAGAAAAATCTAATGTACTAAAAGAGAAACCAAAAAGATAAGCATAACCGTTCAACAGTGACACAAATATTTCTGCATTTTACCTCCTCTTTACTCTGTTTCTCTCCTTCACTGCTTTGCTGTTTGGATCTGAAATAAAAAACAAAATTCAATAAATATTTCACGTCCAAGAGCCACACAAATAAAGTTTTAACATGTTTGTCCAGCATTTCATGACGTACTTGTGGTCGAAGAACTCGATCGACAGACTGATAATCTCGTCATCTGTAATGATTCTCTTATCTTCATCGGCCACCTCCCCCCGATCCTCATTAGACCCGTTTGCAGCTTTAAAAAACAAGATATGTTTCAAGTAATGAGCAAAGATTTAAAACACACTGTATAAAAAAAGAACCGTCAACATGTAAATAATAATAATGATAGGGCTGCAACTCTCAACTTATGGCTTTCATTTGAATAAACAGTGTGTGCAGAATTTTAAAGTCAGGCTCAACACAATTATATGCAAACAGAGTGACATTTATTTTACAAATTACCTGGTTTTAAAAATTTGGTTTATTAATGAAAGGCATTATTATACACATTTTACACTGGGCAATAAATCTGAGATTTTGAGCATATTAAGAAAAATAAAGCAAGATTTGAGGGGAACAATTATTTATCATCAACATTCACTACTGAAATATACTATTAATTATTCTCAATAGTCATGCAGTAATAAATACATTAATAATATAGGTTTTACCATCTACTGATGGATGTGCAGCATAAAAATCTCTCCTCCTCTTCATCTCATCTGCAAGGATGAACAAACACCCTCGGTCAGAATCACATTTACTTACAGAGAGTTTTATATTGTACTGGGACATGAGGTGTTCTGAGCAGCTATTTAAAGAGCCAAGCTTGTTTTGGTAACTTGTACACAGTAGATGTTTTTCTGTTAGAAAAGGCTATAAAGAAGCAATGAATTCTAGTCGACAGATTGCTATTTTGATGTAGGTTAAGGGTTTGGTGATCCTCAGATATCAGCCCAGTGTTTAATCTGTTATAGTTCCAAACCCCCACACCCCACACCTCTAATCATGCTGTGCTTTAGTGCAACTTACTTTTGAAGAGACCTGGGACCAACTTGTACACGATATCCTGTAGAGTTTTGTCAGACCTGAGACAGTTAAAGGGAGTTTTATTAAAAAAAGGGTTTTGTCTGGGGTGCTCCAGGTATTAAATCATCATAACATTATCCACAACATGACTGACATCTATTAGATAGATAGATAGGACACACACACACACACACACACACACACACACACACACACACACACACACACACACACACACACACACACACACACACACACACACACACACACGAAAAACACTTGTACATGCAATTTCGATATTTGTTTTCATTTGTTAAGCAAATGAATGTCACATTAGCATCACCAGGTTCACCAGATTTGCTTTTTGTTAGCTGTGTGACTGTTTTCGTGTGTGTGTGTGTGTGTGTGTGTGTGTGTGTGTGTGTGTGTGTGTGTGTGTGTGTGTGTATTAACTTAAATACATGTACAGTATTGTGACCAAGTATTGTGCCCACCAGTTGTAGGAGGTTAAAAGGAAAAAAGAGAAATGTTACCTTATATTGAGAAGAGGTTTTGTTTTATGGACCTGGACGTCACATATGGGACAGTATTTGTTGGTCTCCAGGTACCGGACGATGCACATTTTACAAACTAAATCATATAGATACACAAGATACAGCAGGTAAGGAAAGTCATCTATTTATACATGTGACCATAATTATAAACTGTTACTGATACTTACATGAATGCAGGCATTCTATGATTGTTGTCGCGTCAATAAAATATCCACCACATAACACACACATCAGATGTGGATTGAGCTCTGTGATCTTGATCCTGGTGGTGCGATGCATCGTCATGGAGGGTTGAGGTCCTGCAGAGAAACCAACACACCGTGTAACCATTGTGGTTTGGGAAATTAGGGCTGAATTAAATTAAATCCAGAAGAATCTTATTATGTAAACGTGGTTTTTGGTAAATAATCTATTATATCGCGTTTGCACTGTAATAATCAGCACTGTTCACGATCCATCAATAGATCCTGCAATGCTTTGGTACATCTGAGACTTTGCATTGAATTATTGACAATCAGGGATGAATCGATGGATCCATGAATAGATCTGCTGCTGTTTATCTCTGCTGATGCCCAAACAATCATGAAACCTGGATCTCTACCGAGTCGAGTCGGTTTCATTTTACGCAATTTTGATGCAAGTCTGCTATTAATGCACCAACAATCAATTTGCATTTTCTTGCATTTGCAGTAACGCACAAATAACTCAATAATTTATAACCACCTATGCCGACCAGTCCAATTCTACTCGGATAAAATTCATTTATGAGAATTGAAAACGCTTGCTGTTTCTATAGCAACGCTGCTCCATTCCACGCCGCCGCAAATTAAAGGCGCAAAAGCTTTCCGACAAAACAAATAGGTTGAATAAAAAGCTATTTAAAGCAAACAACCCCACAATGCACAATTTTAGCAATACAATCACAAAAGCACTCCATGTTCATATATATTCAATGTAATGAAACCCAAACATTTCGACCTTTTTGGAATTTCAACATCAGCCAGTGAATCTGAAGATGATTTTCTGCAACCATCATCAATTTTGCACGATCCTCTGGTATATTAGCTAGCTATTAAAATCACCAGACTGTTTTATTTCCAAAATGCATGACTTTTCCAAAAGGCTAACGATTTATTCAAACCACAACGCTGCACAATCCGCCAACAGCAGCAGAGTCCAAAGGTTCATCCTGACTTGATTCTGCACTGAAGTCTTTACTGTCCAGTCTTGCACAAGTTGGAATACGAATGTACACACATTTATTAAACAAATTAAGCCAGTTATGCAAAATTAAACACTTCAAGTAACCAGAGCTGTGTAAGGAGAGCAGACCGAACTCACAGCTGAACTGTTATTGGCACATATTTACAGATGAAACCACAGTGCTTATTTAGGAGACCTTAATTGCACCATGAACTAACTACTGTGTGGCAAGTAATAACAATACAGAACACACACAGCCTGAGTCAGACGAACAACTGCATCATTTGATGGAACTACAGCCCATTTAATGCCTGCTTTTCATGTCTGGTTTATGGTAAATTTCCAAGCTGAGACAATCCTCCTGCTGCATGATCCTGTTCGATTTTAACTCTATAGTACACACACTTCGGGACATCAAGTTATTAACTATATGACAGACACAGGTCATACAGATCCCTAAAGTTGAAATGGTTTTACTGGACAAATATACCATGAGTAAATCAGTTCTTTACTATAACAGCGTATTAAATTAAATTATAAACATTGTTTTGCGGTAAATAACCCATCCATACAGTGCGGGTCAGATGAGCAGATGATTTAACTAGTACTGGTTTATGGATGGTTTGCTGCAGGTTGCTTTATTTACAGGCTGATTCATGTAATCGCTTCAAACGGAGGTCACAACTAAGATCTGCACACTTTCTTCTACAGTCTTTGACACACCCACATGGACATGAAGCACATGGAGTAGATGTTCCATAAATATACACAGTGTGATTCATATACGCAATGCTTATGAGTTAAACTGAGATCATCCTAATGTTCTAACATCAAATGAAGCTTTAATCCATGTTACACAAACTATACCACAATTATTCAGTCATGACGGCTGCCAGTTTGTCAGCTTTTTGTAGCTGATTCATGAGCCTGATTATCCTCTGTGAATTAAACCTTACACCCGAATCTAACATTCAACATTCGGAGGTACAATATTATTTCAACACACACTCACTAGTGGAACTAATTCAAGTCTGTTATATGCCAGAATGTACTGAATTCACAACTGTATGGTACGTAAACAAACGTAGAACTTTAACTGAATTGTGCATGTCAACTTTTGCAACAACAAAAAAAAAACCAGACTGTAAAGCATTGACAGATGCAAGTTCCAAAGTTTCTCTCCTATTTTCTAGTGATCGTAGAAATAAATGTTATAATCTGTGCAAATCTTACGCACATTTCAGATGAATTGCACATTTATGGCTAAATCACCAGATAGAAAGATTAAGCTGCAGTGTTTAAGCTAGATCCAGATTCCAACAATAATGCAAAGCTAAACACCACTATAAATACTTGCGTTGTATAAAATTAATAATAATACCGTATAATCATAGATCTCAAAGTATTTTAAAAGCTTCGTGTGAGTTCCTGTACCTCAGATTTGCGTTTGGGCTGTTTTAATGCGTGCAGGTTTATTTAGGATTAAGGAGAAAAGCATGTGTGCACCAAATCAACCAACAAACCAACCAACCCAGGAATGTTTGGAATAATAGCTGCACACCTCGCCCTGTATTAGTGCACAAATTAATGTCTGCTAATTGTCGTTAAACAAACATTCAGACTACATGAATATGCTGACTGGAACGCAAAGCTAAGAAAATAATAATAATAATAATAAGAAGAAGAAGAATCATAATAAAGCCACAATTATACAGTGTAAATGCATTCTGCATTTCTGAAGAACGACCAAATGACATTAGATGGCCTGACAGTGACAAGTTCAGGCACCTCTACCGACCGATGGTTGGCAAAGAAATATATTTTAATGTCTTAAAGACAGTAACCTTAAACATGAGCGACATCACCAGCTAGAACACTGGAACAGTCCAGGTAGCAGCAAAGAAATGCCAGATGAACCATAGTGACCACATAGGTGGTTAAACTGATAAGTAATCCAATAACAGGACTGGCAACCCTCACATGAAAGCACATAAGCCAGGTGGATGAAGGAAGAGCCCTGTCAGTATTACAAAACGACATAAAATACAAATTAGGTGCATATAAATAAGCTTTGCAAAAACGACTGACTTGACAACGCTGATTTTGGTGACCACTTGAACCACAAAGTGAACCAAGCACCTATTTGCAACATGTTTGTGACGGCTGAGAAGACAAATCATACTGAGATGACTATTCATAACATGAATATCACATTTAGCCCTACATAAATAGGACGTGTGTGCTGCAGACAGATGTAGTTTAGTTGGTGTTGCAAACTCATGCCAAACATGCAGCCACAAGTGCAACCACATAGGAAACGAGCATCAAGGACCGTTTAACTTTTAACGTACTGCTATACAGCAACGTACATTTATATTAATTTGCTATGTGAAAATATGTTGGCCCAAGACTTGTTTTAAGCCAAAGTTGAAAATGAAGATGTAGGAAATTTTTATAACTATATGCAAATTAAGAAAAAACAAACAAACAGGAGGCGCAAAAATACATCTCAGAAGCAAATAAAAATTTGGAAGAATGACATTTACACAACGAAATGCAGCACGAAGACGTCAAAGTAAGTCATTATGAGACCATACGTAAGCTATGTAAAATTAAAAAAATATATAGTAAACTAGAAATTAATTAGAATAAAATCCTCAGGCCAGCAGATACCAGCGTGACAACTTCACTGCATGGATAAATAACACACACACACACACACAAACATAGTGTGTGAATCACCAATATTGCTGTTTTTAAGTATTTCTTCACAATAAAATATGTATTCTTTATATGACTGATATTAATTCATTTTATTATTTAATTTTTATCCCTCTGCGACTTCACTGTTCACAAGCTTTTGACGATACAAAGAAACCTTCGCCACCCGACAATTGAAAGATCGTATGAATTTAGGTTAAAAACCCTGTCAAAATAAAACCCTGAACATATCATCCATACATCACCTGGTATCTAATCACCTAGGGATCACATATCTATAATATGACAGCATTGTATAAATAGGATCTAAACAAAAAATCCCTTTGTTCGCGGACTGTGGTAAACATCAGACCCGAAAGCTCGCCGAGACTCACTCCGGCTCCACATAATGACCGATAAAAACACTAAATGTAAGCAAATAATCAGAAGTAAATATTACCACACGACACATCAGACACATATTAAGACAACACAAGCAAAAAATGCACGAAATATATCAGCTTTTATTAAAAAAGAACTAAAACCCGCAGCGAGTGCGCGGTCAGTGTCGGCTGCGAGTGTTCCGACTCCGCGGATTCCGCATACGCTGAAACGCGGATCCATTTTACGCCAAGAAAAAAAAACACACACTCGGGCAAACCAGCCGGTCTGAAAACGCGCATTGGTAAGAAATCATGTCGCACATCACGTACCTGAAGGAACACGGGTTCGATCCTGGAGAGCGGGAGATGTCGGACAATGAAAAGTTGCGAACCGATCAGCAGAAAGCGAGTGCGAGCCAAGCGGCCATTTTGAAAAAGGGTTGCAGACGCTGTCAATCGCAATGAGCGGCGCAGCTTGTGCGCATTCTCCTAACGCCAGAAACCCGCTTCTCCTGTCTTCAGGTGCGAATATCGGTCGATTGTTAATATCCGAGTCCGAATCGGTTCATACAGGCGTCCGCGGGAACTCTCTCTCCAGGCTGAGATCCGCGTATCGTGTCTGTGCGCTGATGGCTCGGTGCAAACTGACACCGTCCCCCAAAATGGCTTGCGGTTCGACCGCCCTGCGTGGTCACGTGATTCCGTTGCTTAAGGGCGGCTTGGGAATTGCAGCTATGGGTCGGTGCATTCACGCATAGGTTAAATACGAGTTAGATTTCAGTCTGCACTGGAAATGCTGGAAGAAAACATTTAGCAGAGATGCGCCTGTATATGCAGCGTGTGCGCCATTGCACGACTGAACATGGTTTCACCGTTTAAACACGCTTTCCCCCTGAATTTCCCATTTCTGCTTCAGCTTTGGGTAATACGTGCAACATTTGTCCAAACTTACATTATCAAACGATTAAAAATCCACACAATTATTGATAACCATTTTTCTATGTGCGTTAAAGCGCAAAGCTCCTTTCTGTGACCAAAAATGATTCCTGCCGTTATCATTTCTTTACATTATTATTTAATAAAGCGTGTTCGGTCAGTGAATCGAAACAGCAGCCTAGAAAAAGTCAGCCAGTCTGCGCTTCCATTTCTTACATTACTTCTAACTGTTATAGCTGTTTATAACCTGTGCATTAGAAGAAATACTGAAACGGAAATTAATCAGCAGGTCAAACACACCAAGGCTGTGCGGCAATGGTTTAAAGTTAGAAAAATACTTAGTTCCAAATATAATTACGTATTTTTCAGACTTAGTTCTGTTTATATGAATTTATTTCATTAGAGTCATTAGAACTGTGGCGAACACCTAAATACCTCGGTATGTTGTGGGAAACAGTTACTGCTTTTACACGTTTCAGAAATGATGTGGCACCTCTTCCGATTTTACCCTGATTATAACAGAATCGTTTGACACATAATCCTAATTTTATTGTAATAAGGACTTTGTCTAGTGGACCACTTTTAAATCACATATGGTTTTCACGCTTACATCCAAATAATATATATATATATTTAATATTAAACTGTAAACATTTGGACCCAATTGGTGGCCCGTTGGAGCTCCATTAATTTAATGTTTCATACATTTTTTACAAAAATGCGTAAATAAGTAAATATCATGGCAGTCAGACTGTCCTTCACTCGAATAAATATATACAGTACAAAGGCAAATAGTTCCTCTGTCATTTCCTTCTCTCTGGAACCGCTGTTTGGATTAAAACCCTTACATTAATCCGGGCGAATATTCCAGTATTGGGTGTTACTGGAACTGAAAAAACGTTCGGCACAACCAGTTACCCTGCTGGCCTTTAATAAACCACCAACACTTAAAGTTCACTTAAACAGAAAGTTCACAGTTCAATAAAAGGCAAATGAGTTTATCAAATTGTTTTATTGTAAAACTGGAAACATGAAGGTAGAAGACAGAGAAATCACAAGTACAGGTCAGAGATGGTCCTCTTGATACAAGCTGCACATCATAAAGTTATATAAATGTATATAAAGTTGAATTAGAGCTGTGTGGCTCTCTCCACACTCTTGGCTGCGTCCTTCAGCTTCCCCACTAAATCCTAAAAAAGGTTTAAAAATGAAATGATGTTGGCAGCAGAATACACGATTTGCATCATTTTTACAATCAGTATTCACCTTTTTTTTATCTGAAAGTTTAAGGACTGAACAGACCCGACCAAGTGATTTTATGTGTAATATATCATGTTTTTCAGGTTGGTCTACATTCTGGGTGTTAATTTGGATTTATTTAAAGTAAACTATACAGGGCCGATACAAAACCAGCACTGCTTATTAAATAGTAATTAAGTACTAAATCTGCATCAAAATCTTAATAAAACCTAAAGACCTGATCCTTTTGATAGTGAAGTTTGTGTCTTCATGTTTACACTCTAAACAAAGTAAATAATTTATTTAAAATATTTTATAAGATTCTTAAAAATAGAAGTCAAGTCGAAGCTCGTTGTTCTTAAGGAGACGTGGCACTGAAGGATACGGATTCATAAACAGTCCATAAGTTCTAAAAACTACCTAATATCTATTAAATAAATGATGATTTATTTGGTTATTTATTCTGTAGAAGGCCAAACAGAAAGCTTTACTATAAATGATGTATTAATTAAAACGTGTTTGGGTTTTTAATAGATGCCTGTCTGTGCCGGATTGTTTCGACAATAATAAAGTCACTAACATGTCAGTTTAACAGCCTGGGTGCAGTTTTAAAGTTTAATGCGCATTATTGTTTAAAAGCAAAATGAAAAGATTTTATACAACTTACATTTTATATATTTATTTATTCAAGTTGGTCGGCATCATGTTTGCTCCACGGAGATAAATGAAACCAAACCTATAAAATACTGGGTATAATTCTACCTACTGGAACTATCTAGTTTATAGACCGGCTCTTAAATTTCGGATAGAATTGTTGTTCACACTGAAATTCTAAACTCAGTAATAAAAAAATAATAAATAAAAGATGTTGTTTAGATTCAGCAGACCGAAAACCTAACGTAAAGCACGTAAAATAAAACTTATTAAATGCGACAGTTTACTTGGTTCTACTTGGAGAAACTGTGACACACAAAGTTCAGATGCTTTACATGAACTCAAGATTAAAACCGAGTAAAAACTCACGTCGTTTTAAACAAGCTCATGCAACAAGACGCTTAAAACATCACGACAATGACTTCTATGTTTTATAAGATTTAAACAACATGAATAAAACACAGTTCCTATTTGCTTCTTTATTAGCTGAACTGCAACAGGACCACAAGTAGGCAGCAATTAATAGATCGTATTAACAAGCCTATTGTATAACACGTCTGGACCGCAAATTCCACCGGTCAGGTCTGAAATCCCTCATCAGAAAATGTGCTGTGCTTAACAGATATAAATACATATGAGCAAAGTACTGATCATGATCATGAACTTTTTAAATAAATACCTGCAGTTGCACCAATGTACAACTAAAATTGACTTCAGAAGAGACCTCGTTATCACCACTCTGTAAAATAAAAACATACATTACGTGAAGGAACACCTTTCCTTAATATTAGATGTGGTAAATGATTATTACATTTTAAGCAAACTAAACACAGACACATACCTCAGTGTTTAGAGAAATCAGATATGATGGCTGATTAACCTTGTGCACATGGCTGTTCTAAAGAAAAAGTTTCATTAACAAATCAAATAGAACAGTATTTGATGTCTGTTTTTATATTTTGCAAACTAGGTACCTTTATGCAATAATCCAGGCGCCAAGAGACATCGGTTATGTGAGGGGGGCACCTATCAATGCTAAAAAAAGACCATAAAAGTAAGATTTTGATTCCATGTAGTAGAAATCCTGCTTAAGATAAAAAAAACTATAAAATATTCTAGCTAACTAAATCATACATTTTCTCATTTTGAAAAATATTTAAAAATAAACTGTCCTCTTCTTTACTCATTATTACCTAGTAAGTACAAAATGCAGGTGACAATCAGACACGAAAACATACTTTCCTAAGCAGCTGGATGTGAACTACTAACTACACTAACCAATGGAGTGTTTATTGCTAAAACAACATAACTCACCCCGACAGAAGATTTTCCAGGTTTGTTTTGTTTTTCTAAAAAGTAAAATTAAAAGCAGATTAGTCTGAAGTTAGTCTGCTACCCAACCGCCACAATTTACACTACTGGCCAAGCTTTAAATGAGGTTATCACCTGGTAAATGGTATAAAACACGTCCACTTTATCACTGTTGAATCTGATGTCTTCAAGGCAAGAGCTGCAAGAACAAATAAATCAAGACTTTATTACGTGTGCACACAATCATTGTGACAAAGAAACAAAAAATGGGCATTGGCATGGGCACATGCTTGTGGACACAACACCAATTTGGTGGGTTTTGACTATTTTGGTATTTGGAAATCAAGCAATAAAATATAATATTTAGGGACTCATTAATGTTTACATTGATGCCACCATAGAATGCAAACTTTATTCCAAGTAAATTAGACAAACTTCTTTCCAATTAACTGTAGGTGGTGTTATTGTAAAGTGTAAATGTCTGGGAGTAGAAACAGTTCAATCACAACACCTTTTCAAACGAGTAGAGGCTATGGTATGGTGTAGACAAACAACATCCCATTAATGGCCCCAAACCTCCCAAATGTTTCCTTTGGTCCACACAGGATTACCTGATGGTTGATTTATCTGTGTTCTGTTTCACTGCTTCTAGTATAAATGTTGCTGCTGCAACGTGACATTGTTTCAGGAGAACTTGGTCAATGTTCTTCAGATCTGGTTGGTCTGTGGAAGAAAAAGAGAAAGGGAAATAAAGATAGACTAAGAATGTATATTGTAACATAAGCGCACCCATACAGCATACAGACCACTATAATAAGCCCATCTCATTTGGTCTGGTCAATTTATTAGGTACAGCTACCTTGTTATTACACTGTGATTGGTGTGTGGTGCCGATACTACAGTAGTGTATAATTACTAGTTAATAATAGTAGTATGTGTGGTACTGGGGGCGGTTCATTATGGTAGTAAGTGTGGTGCTGCTATATGTGTATAATGATAGTGTGTGTGTGGTACTGTGACCAGAGTATCTCGGTAGTGTTGAGGTGTTGTGACCAGAGTATCTCGGTAGTGTTTTGATGCTGTAACCAGTTGGTCTATGGCAGTAGTTTGCCTGGTGTTGGTTTAAGTGTATGGTGGTAGTGTGGGTGGTGCTTTGACCAGTGTATCTTAAGGAGTGTATGGCAGTAGTTTGCATGGTGTTGGTTTAAATGTATAATGATAGAGTGTGTGTGGTGCTGTGAGCAGTGTATTTTGGAAGTGTTGAGGTGCTGTGACCAGTGTATCTAGAGGAGTGTATGGAAGTAGTTTGGCTGGTGTTGGTTTAAGTGTATGGTGGTAGTGTGGGTGGTGCTTTGACCAGTGTATCTCGGTGGTGTTATGGTGCTGTAACCAGTATGTGTGCTGCTGTGACCAGGGTATTTTGGAAGTGTTGACTGTATGGTGGTAGTGTGGGTGGTGCCTGTGCCAGTGTATTATGGTAATATGTGTGTTTTACTGCTATGGATTTATAATGTATGCCCAATAAATGCACACATTTGTTGTATTGCATGAACAGAATGCATCGTAGGCTATATGCTAATATGCTAGCACAGCCGAGCATATTCTGGTGGACTATCTGATGTCCATTAGAGCTGCACGATGGTTTATAATCAGACATGACGTTACTGGTTTAACAGCAGTTAGTAGTGGCATATATGTAAAACGTGGTAAACATGTGCAAACGTCCATTCTCTGTTATGTCTGGTTATAATAAGAACAAAGGAGAGAAACGGAGATCTTACCGAAAACACTGCTGGTGTGAGGAGACAGCAGACTGTCGAATATCGCCTCGGTGACGGTAGTGAATGTTTTCAGGTTAAAATGAGCTGGATCCGATAAGGTCTGAAGCCCCTTGATAACAGAATCAGACAACTCCATTTTGCAGTGCAGAGGCGCTAGGCTGGTCACGTGATCTGGTCAGCTGATCTGAGCCGAGTTCCGTGTTGTGACTAGGCCACTATGGATGCTGCAGTGGTTAAAAAATGAACTCGTTAATCATAAACACGGTCCAAATGTTTCATTGTGCTCAAACAGCTCTGAATGATGACTTTTAGTGTTTAAAGAAGCCCAGCTAAGGACTATGGACTCTGTTAAATGTTGCAACACTCAACATATCTTAAACATATCTTAAATTGAGTGAATGGGTTCTTTAGATATTTAGCAGTTGTACTTGTGGTTTCTGGTTTAGTTATTTTTTGAAAGTTGTATTCTAATAATCTTCATTATTTTTGCTCTTAGGACTAGGATCAAAATAATAATAAAAATAGTATACAATAGTAGTAGTAGTTATTGTGGCAGTAGTACAAATTCTCTGGTTTGTCTGTCTTGGGATCCTTTAAGCTCTGTGTAGAACCCTAAACGAGTTTTAGGTAGAATATAGCCTAAATACTGAAGGACATTTTGCTGTGCAATAAGGACACACAATCTAAACAAAAAAGGGGATTTATCAATCGAGAACACGACCTAAATATGGTGGTAAAGTGTGACTAGTTTATTGGGTTTCATCAGGTTTGACTGAAACCCAGTGTTTCGGTTTTGACGTATTCTGGCCAAGCTTTGTGACTCTCTGGGTTACTCTTATGATTTATGTATTTATTTAATAAAAGGTTTACTTCAGTGTCTACATGTAAACGCCCATATACATGCACAATCGAATTAATACATTCACTGTACACAGAAATTCAGGAGGGTGCGATCAGAAAACCATCCAGCTGTTCACAATCATTCATGCTGATGTTTAAGCTTTAACAGATATTCTGTCATTATTACTGATTACCAAAGTGGTTTTATAGTTTAATACGATATTATACCACAAGGTAAATCTAAATGATATACTGTAAAACATATGTAACTTGTCTTCTTTCGTACGCACATTTGCACCTTTTTACTTGAAATAACTATTGCACAATTTTTTATACTTGAAGTCTGGCAGTGTACTGCACTATACAATAATACAACTTTCTATTATTTAATTAGATGTTTATGTTGACACCAGCACCAAAAGAAATTCCTTGTACACCTGGTACTGAAAATAAAGAAAATAAAGATTCTGATTCTGATTAAAAACATTTAGAGGGTCAAACAAACAAAGTCTTTATAGAAATAGCTTGCTTTTTGTTAGAATAAGGCTACTTGAACGTCATGTTAATATTAGGTACCTTGGAATCAATAATTAATAGCACTCATTGGTTTGTGGTTTCCGAAATACATGTAGGTTCCCTTTCTTCTTCCTTCTTCCTTTTCACTTTCCAGCTTTGCATGTTGAAATAGATTGGCCCTGTAAACCCTAAGATTGATTTTTTGTGAAAGATTTACACTTGAAGTTCACTCGTACGTTAATTGTAATTTGCAGCTGACCATGATCAAATAATTTCCTTCTTGAAATGACATGGTATTCTGTGCTTTGTAATCAATGTCTGTTATTAGTTGAACATGTTTGCAAGTCTCCATTGTAAATGAATTCACTTCCAGTCCTTAAAGCCCTACAACCCTAAAATCTGTAACCCACAAAATGCCTTTTAAAGCCAAAGGCCTTAATCAGTGCTTAGGTTTATATTTATTTTAGAGTTATAACCCCTCTCATAGTCCCTCTGTACAATAAAAACCTGTTTCCATATAAACAGACTAAAACAATGAACCTAGCTTGCAATCAATTTATTGATAGTACTGTGTCTAATCCCAATTCCCATTTTCCTGTCGGCATTTCACATGAAACATTCCACAATAGACTTGAAAAATTTACAATTAAGTTTATTTGCTGTGTACAGAATTACAACTGACATCAAATAATTTATATTAGAATTATTGACAAATCTATTGTCAGTGTATTTTACTAATAATATTTGAACACTATTACAAGTAACAAGTGATTAAACATTGAACAATCACATGACCATCAGTGTAACTAACACACTCTCATCTCTCCTCCGCTTCTCCTGGTAAGGGTCGTGGTGGCAGCTGCGTAAAAACATAAGCCAAGACTTCTCTATCCCAGGCCACAGATTGCAGCATCTCCTGTGGGATCTCTGTGGTCTGTCTGCTCTGTGCTTTTGATCCAATGAGACGCGTCTAAAAGAGCTCCAGCAGGAGCAGACCAGGGGGCATCCATGTAGGAGGCTTTGTTGTTATAATTAAGGTTGTAGGTCTTTTTAAATGTATTCAAATGATTTATGCAAACTGAATGAGATTCAGAGTTTTTATTCATCAAAAATTAAGACAAAATGACCAAACTGAGTCTAGCTAAAGATTATTTAAATAAACTATTATTTAATAAATCAGGTTGTCAGTTTTCCCTTCTAGATATAATATATTTATATTTATTATTTTGTCTACTATTACTTTTTTAAATAAACCTACACATTTGTACTTAACAGGAATACATTTGTTAAAGAACTTCACATATTTCTATTTGCCTGCATTTCCTAAAACCATGCATAGGACCAACTAACCTTATATTTTGTGTGTGTGTGTGTGTGTGTGTGTGTGTTAGCTGTGTTTATCATTAAATTATAGCTGTTTTTTATTTATTTAACCGCAAAAAACTTATTGGCATAAATAATATAAAATTGACTTGTTATATACAGGAATCAGT
Source organism: Trichomycterus rosablanca (assembly GCF_030014385.1). Lineage (NCBI taxonomy): Eukaryota > Metazoa > Chordata > Actinopteri > Siluriformes > Trichomycteridae > Trichomycterus > Trichomycterus rosablanca. The sequence goes on from NC_086010.1 coordinate 18,667,158, forward strand.
TTAGTTTTAATTTATTAAATACCCACGTATTTATTAAATACAACTTTTTTGGCTTTTTATAATGAATTTGTTTCGTGGGCAATTTTACTGGCACTTATAAGACATTAATATAATAACACGCGTATAAAAGCAACTTGCTTGATGGTTGAATCTTGTCTGGTAGATGCACTAAAACAACAGAATAAAATAAAGATGCCACAATTAACTCTCGATTGTTTGTTTCTTAAACATAATGTTGATTATGTCTAAACTATTTTTTCAGAATTAATTATGAAATGCATTATTCATTATTTATTGTGGAACCTGGTTCTAAAACCTGCTTTGGCTTGTTGGGAAACGGTTCTTTTTTCTTTTAATTTGCTGATGGGTTAAAGGAGTGTAAACGGATTTTTTTATTTAATGCCATGCAAGAAACACTTACTTATGCAGCTAGTGTCCTCATGAGCTGAAAAGAGAGGACCTGAATGTTCCTTCAGAAGTTTCGTTCTTTCTCTTGCCGAATTAAAAAAGTCCTACCATGTTACAGACCTCATTAACTTCAACACGATGCAATATAAGCAATGTTCTTCTTTTTATTGGGTGATATGTACTTCTATATGTTTACTTCTATACCTGCTAGTCCGATGCTTTGCCTTGTTTATGCTCTTGCGATAGTCGACCGTATTATAGACCGACTTACAATTCCATTTGTTAATCGATTATTTGCTATCGGATACTTTGGTTGGAAAAACTGAACCCTGATTATCTGGTTCTACCTCTGGTTGTAGATCATCACATCGGATAATCTGTGGTGATCTGTCCACAACCAGAGGTAGAACCAGATAACCAGATAATCAGGGTTTAGTTTTTCTAACCAAAGTATAGAGTTTGCTATTTTGCAAGTATTTTCCGAAATCTAAACTTAAACTTAAATGTAATAAAATTGTCGTGAGGGTTTTTTGTTTACCTTTAACAGTTTAAAATGCAAGAAAATCCGAACATTCTGTGGATCTCAAGCGGCCACAGAATCTTCATATGACGAATTTTCCCCCAAAAAAGACAGAAGTTCAAGACGTGAAGAAAAAAACGTCTAAAAACGTTAGGGAACACAAACCTTAAATATTTTAATAAAACAATATACTGTCAGAGTTTTAGGGTTGCCAGATCTACCATCTGTAAAATAACAAATGTGTTTTTGAGACCTTGTTTTTGCCCTAAATCACTTTGGTTGGATTGGCATTAATGCCTTTTGTCAAATGGTGCGGCTGTAGAATATGCATGATCCACCATATTCTAGTTCAAAACGCAGCTGAATCCACACCTCATGTGGAGAAGAAAAAGAAAAGCTTTAATGTTTTAATTCTTTTACGATCACAATCTGACAGAGTGGATAACAGATCGAATTTTTATACGTCGTGCATAATGAAGAATTATTACTTTGTTTTTATTAGAACTTTGTGGGGTTACAAAACATTTCTATTCATTTTTTACCTATTTCTTCTTTAAAAACAAGGTCATTAAAACATTTAATTAAGTGTAGCAGATCGTTTACCGCGTCTAAATAGACAAACGTTTTGACAGAATTGGTCACAAATTCCCACAAACATTGTTTTAAGATTTTATGTCATTTACACCTATTCCTAAAAGAGCCCCTTTCAAAATTATTTTTTATTAAAACAATGAACACATATTCCTGATTCTATTTATGATGACTTTTACAAAAAGAACAAAATATAAACACATTGATAATTATTAATAGTAATGCACAGTGATTTCATGTGGGCTAAAATATTTTTAAAGCTTTTCTTTAATAACAGAAAAATGTTTTTTTTTCGTCAAAATTTCAAAATCAGCCGAAACATTAATTACACAAATTAATGTCATTTAAAAAAAGACAAGGTAAAAATAAATAATTGTGAAAATATCAGTAATAGAATCTTTTCGGTGATGTCTGTGTTAAAACAAACAAACAAACAAAATAAACATACAAACAAACAGTCCAGTCCAGGGGCTTAAATAAAACTGTAAGGAAACTGTAATTAAAACGATATTCGTGCCCCCCCCCCCCCCTTACCTTTATTTGGATGGTGATATTAATTACCAGAATTGTTAGCATTATTAGATTTAATAAATGCTGTTTAGATTTCCCTATATACATTTTTATTAATAATATTTTTTTCAACTCGTTCCCGATTTGTAATAATGTTTAAATGTTTAAAAATCTGAGAGCAGGAGTCTGTGAGAATAAATGCATTATTTGTGTTTCACAGAAAGAAATCCATCAATTTATAGAACCTAGTTATTATAATAACCATAATAAGATAATGGCTGACATTCAGTTACATTATTTATTACATTTACTTTCTAAATTGTTAAAATAAAATAAACTTTTGTTTAATGTTCTGTGTCATTAAATATTTTTTTTTATTTAGTTAAACAAGAACTTTTACTCTAGAAGCAAAAAGGTCCCGGAAGATTCATTTGACTGAAGCAGAAGATAAAATTTCCTCCAGTAACTTCGGTACAAACGTTTTATTATTAATAACAATTTTAGGAAATTTTAATGGCAGTAAGAACAAAACAGAACTCTTTATTTTAGGCCTAACTAAAGGTAAAACAAAATTTAATTCTGTTAATATTTATTTACTGTTGTACATAAAGTATTACAGCAAAATAACGTGGTAACATAGAAAATAATTTAACTTTCCTCAGGTTAAAAAGAAATAAAGTAATTATTATTATTATTATTATTATTAATAAACAACGATCATCGTTTATAACTTGTTATAAGTGTTCATGTTAAGTGTTTCAAGACTTTTTTTTTTATTATTTTGAATTTGTCTTCTTCCATTTAGTTCCTGTTAGTCTGTAATTATAAAAATATCACAGCATGTAAGTGTAACTTATTGAACCATTTATTTTTTACAAACAGCAGTCTAAAAGTCTGAAAAATTCAAGCAGTAAGAACTTTACACCTGACCCCCTACATGAGCTACCATTTAATAACCAGGAAATAAGCAATACATTTCACATGAACTTAATTAATTAGTATATTTTTCACCAAAAACACATTTAATAAATACATGTTAAGCTGCTCATTCTCTAAATAAAGCTCATTTATTTATGCATGTCTAAACCTGTACAATCAAATATATTTTATTTACAGTTAATTTAGCAAATGCTTTTTTATTAACCAAAGTTAACTACAAATGTGACAGAATAGAATCTAAGCAGTTAAAGGTTAAGGACCTTGCTCAGCGGTCCAACAGCAGCAACTTGGTAACAGTGAAGCTTAAACCAGTGATATTTTGGTTAATAGTTTAGTACCTCTATCACCGAGCTAACAGTGTGCCTATTTTTTATTCTAGGCCCTATAGATTTTAACACACTTTCTCACTTTTTGCAATTAAAGACCCAATCCCAATTAAACAAACTACATATATAAATAAAATAAATCATTTTGAGGCATATATAGCGTCTCTACTGTAATGTATGATAGTAGGCATTCGTCTTTTTGGTGTGTTCCAACACATTTTGCATTTTTATTCAGTTTAATTCTGCATCTTTTCTATTTTTATTTCCTTAAAGATTTGGATGTTGTACTCTACAGAATGCTGCGTTTTTTACTGTCACTTTAAAACCCAAAGTTATTCATATAAGCTTAAAATTCAGTGTATTATCCCCTGATTTGATTATCCCCCTGTATTTATGTGCATTCTTTTGACGTAAATTAATGGGCTCTTAATTTGGAAACAGATTTCCATTTTTTTGTCCTGACCCCTGATAATATTCCTGGTAATAATCCGTTTTAGTTTAGTAAAGTTTAGTAAAATAAAACTTTTAGATAACAGACATATCGCGTAAAAGTAAAAGTTATATTTTAAGGTGATAAATGAATTATGTTTAAAAATATGTTATAGACTGAGAATCCTAAATGTAAAAATGAGAGTTGGAACTGTGTGTGATGTCTGGTATGTAAAATTATAAATGAAAGAGTAAATGAAGGTGTCGAGCTGAAGTATTTAGACTGAAGAGTTCTTGACTGAAGCCCTGCGGCTAGAAATTTAAGATGCTTAATTGGTTGGTGTGTGTGTGTGTGTGTGTGTGTGTGTGTGTGTGTGTGTGTTGTTTGGAATAAGAGGTTCGGGCCTGCTAAGGTGGAATGTGCTAAACCCCTCTGGCTGATTCTGCCCTCTATTGGAGAACATGTTTGTCCTAATAACTTGTATGAATTATTGTTCTATCATGTGATGATAAATAAATAAATATGCATGATTTATCAGTAACATTCTTAAGTTTTACTCCTTACATAAAAGCTCCTTTAAAAGTATATGGTCACAACCAAGATTTTATTGGAGAAAATACATTTCTATTAAAACAGCCAAAGTGACTTCACTTTTTTTATGGATGCAGTAATTCGAAACAATCTAAAAGGCAAATAAAATCATGAAATTCATGGTTCGTTTTTATCTGTAGTAAAATCTAAATATTTGATCAGATGGTAAATTTAACAAAGCAGCAGTCTTAAACTATTATTTAAACTGATAAATTAGAACTCATTTATCATTGACAAATTAATTTCATTTATCATTCGACTGAATAAATGTGGGAAATGCTGCATTTCAACTGAACCTGCATTGTTGTTAAATAGCTTCTGTGGATATGCTCATTAATGATTCAACAAAAATAAATGTAATTTACTAAGTCAAAGAATTTACTAGTAAAGCCTGATTTTTGTTTGAGATGGTTCAGTAAAATAAACAGGCTGCACACCCACAGTTTGCTTTGCTGAAGTATGTTGAGTGAACAAAACACACATTGTTCAAGTCTCATCGCGGTGGGTTTTTAAAGCCTGATAATTAGGAGGCCTGAAAGAAAAAAGCATAATGACCAATAAAAAGCTTAATATGTTTAGCTTGTTTTGTTTGGATGCTAACAAATGCTAACAAATGATTGTCTGAATTATAATATATGTGATTTATTATTTGACTTTGTTATGAAATTCATATACATATAACTGTACATTAATAAAGCCACACTGGTCAAATTCTAAACATGTTTTTCTTATTGTGCCTTAGTCCAAAAATATACGTATATGTTTTAATACCTTGTGTTAATTTTATTAAAAAATAAAACGATTCAATATTTATGATCAGTTTTTTTTAAATAATGAAATATTTATAAACACTAGAAATCAGTGATTACAAAATCTGTGGTTGTTTCAGGATTTTTATGTATGCTTATAGGATATGGCCTGTTTATTTTTCTGTTAACGTAAAACGTATGGCCTATTTATTTATTTATTTATTTATTTATTTATTTATTTATTTATTTATTTATTTATTTTAGTTATTTAATAAGTTTAACCAAATATTAAAAATTCTAATTTATTTGTAATGTTAGTCAATGAAAATTCAAGTATGTTAAATAGTTTTTTTTTTCTTAAAATATTGTTTGTAATCATCAGAAAATCTATGGTTAGGATTTGGTACGTTTAGGGTAACTGACCGCATCCTGTAAAATCCGTAATCCAGTTTTATATTCACTTGCAAACTCAAAAATTAAAAATATATATAAAAAATATAAAAGCAAATTTGACCTGCACTGTAATCTAGCAAATAAGCAACAAATCTGTAACCACACTTGTCAAAAGTCTTAATGTTTAAACCTGATAAGCCTCAGGAATTTCACTTCAGTTAAATTTAAAACACTTCAGTTAAAATTATTAGGATCATTTAAGAAAAGTAAAATAGTAAATTTAAAAAAACTATATTAAACTAAATCTACTTTAATAAATGAAACCTCCTTCAATTGAGCCATTGCGTCTTTCGGTTCCGCTTTTAGCCAACAATTATTTTAATGTCATTTATTTACTGCGTAATAAAATTGTGGAGGCCTATACATTTAAATAAAGTGAATTTTATCAAGGTGGGCTTTTACAGATTCGTTATAAGTACCTGCATTTATACTAGAATGAAAAAAAGGAAGTTTAAAATGTCTAAAACGAAACGCACAAACACGAACAATTTCGAACCCATACACGCATGTACGCGCAGGCGCGTTGGCACGGCCGCACGGTGGCAGTGGCGAGGTGTGATGGTGATGGGGTTCTGAGTCGGGGAGGGAATCCGGGTTTTAGGCCGCGGTGTTTCTTTTTAGTCGGAGGGGAAGAACAAAGACTGGGAATCCCAACGTGCTTTCAGCACACACACACACACACGCACACACACACGCACACACACACACACACACACACACACACACACACACACACACACACACACAGCAGTTCTCACGTTCCCTCCTTGAAGGATCTCGTGCTTCATTTTTTGACAGCTCCAAACCGAGCAGCTTAAACTCTGTTAGTTTCTATTGTTGCTGTTAAGTCGCAGTGAGATGCGCACATGTGTCGAGCCTGGTCATTGTGTTCCCAAAATATCAGATCCCCATTAAATGCACTTTAGTGCCACTGGTTTGCTTTTTACTGGGCGACTAAAAAACCTCCACAATTAAAAGGCCGAGAACCCTAGTTTAACCTAACATGGATAGAGATAGATAGAGATACTTTATTTATACCGACGTAAATTATCGGTCTCCAGTAGCTGAACAAGAACAAAACAAAAAAGAAGAACTAATATAAATGTACAATGTGCATGTAAAAAATAAACAATATGGAAATAAATGCAAAAGATGTGCAATTGTGCGTCTAGTACTGTGGCTTGAAATACAACTAAAATAGCAGCAGTGTAGTGTGTGTATTCCTATTAACAATATATACAAATTATGATAATCAAGACATATAATTTGTATATATTGTTAATAAGAATATTTATACACTACTACTACTTCTGCTATTTCAAGCCATAACGTGGGGCTTTTCAGACTTCTTATTTCAAAATTTTAGTTATGTCTAACATGAGGCTTTTGTAAATGTATTATTAATGACTTTATCCTGCATATTAAAGCACTGATGGATTTATAAATTTTAGGCTACTGTTCATAATTTAAGAATTCATCTTTATAATACTGCTAAAATAGCCCTTGGTATAAATTTTTGGTTTTCTTTTATTTCTTTTATGTACTCACTGCATATTACTGTAATAAAATGACATTAGTCCTAAACCTTATCAATACAGTACAAACGACAAGCTGCTGATTCCCTACTGATCCAAAAAGGGAAAAACAGCTCGACTAAACTAAAAAGTCCGATAAGTAAATTACTTTTCTATTTTACTCATTCTTAAATTACGTTAAGTAAAGTAACTAAACCCCATTTTACATATTTTGCATATTATGTTTTAAGCTATTGTTGTTGCTGCTGCTCTTATCACAAATAGTCTAGGACAAATTTACCATGTGGACTGAAAGTTTAACGATTTCACGTTGGTTCTATAAGGTTTTATAGACGTTACTGTTTTATATGTTTACTTAACATTTTGGATGCTTAAACATTTGCAGAAACGTCGCATGAACACTTACAGCAAGAAAACTGTCAAGAAAATTATTAAAACACACAGAAAATCGTAGAAACATTTGTGTAACCCCTTAATAATCTCATAATGTTGTAATAGCGTCGTCTAGTTCAGGAGTACTACAGTAAGTTAGAGCTAAGTAGTGCTACTTTACTTAGGACAAGATGTTCAAATGAGCACTGATTTATAAAGAGTAATAACAGTCTTAAAAGACCAACCATTTAGGCTGGGTGTTGTATTAACTATAACAATTCATATAGAGATCAGAACCCGCTTGTTAGCTTTTGTTGAGTTCTGAACGTGTTTATTCGTATTTGGCAGCGGAAACCTAAGACCAGCAACCCGCTTCTGCTGGTTCGTTTTCAGCACGGGTTTAAAAGAAAGTTTTAGTCCTTAAACGTTTAAGCACTTCAGCTCAAGCTCCATGTATGTTTTTGCATTGACTTTATTTCTGAACTTTTCTAAAACTCTACTGCGATGATTCTAGTCTGAAACGTTTTTCACATTTAGGTTTGAGTTCCATGTTGCGTGAACATGGTGAGTGAAACCATGAATTTACCAGGTTTTCGGTTTCAGTTCCAGTTTGGTCTGTATAAGATCCTGTTAAATACAGAATGTTCTGATAAAGTTCAGCCATGAGTGATTTTGGATTATTGGTTGTTCTGCAGTTTGATCTTGCTCTGAATCTATGAATCTGATGGGTTTCAGATCTTGGGCTACGGAGGCGTCATTAAAATTCATGCTTATTGTAAATTCAATTGAAGGATTTAATAAACAGGTCTAGATGTGTCTTTAAGTAGGTCTACAGAAAATGTACACATAAGATTTTGAGGTCTTAATGTGCTCGGAAGGGAATTGCTCGGTGGTCCTGCTATTCGCCGATGTGGCTGGAAGCTTTTCCGCACCGACACTCCGACTCGATTTTCCTCTTAGCACAATGTGGGAATATTTACGCACAGGAAAGACCCCTCTACCACATAAAATAAACATATAATAACAAGTGTGTGTGTGTGTGTGTGTGTGTGTGTGAATTATATTGTGGCTACGTCTAAATATTATTGCATTCACGTCAACTTTAAAAATCTATTTGCTCATTTAGGTTTAGTTATGAACCCTAGATATTCACAGCTGACGAGCGGTCTTGTATTTAGGCTTATCATTTTATTTATATAATTTTTTAAGTAGGTGCACCACATTTTATCTACTTGTTCATTTTCCAGCACCATAAATTGATAGAATAGCCTATCTAAATTTGTAACATTATTTAATCAAACAAGACTTTAAAAATTAAATTAATCTAATCCACTATACAAAATTGTACAGTTGCTATAGCCTACAATCCCCCACAGTGCGCGTTGTAGACAAAAGCTGACACGTTTAACATTTGGAGTTTTTTCATCCAGGGTTGATTGAATTCGGTGTTCTGTTTAATGTTGTAATGTTGTGACCATCAGAAAGGAAAATTATAAGCTGTAATAGGGACTGAAAATGTTATGTAATATAAAACACACACACACACACACACACACACACACACACACACACACTTTCCCTGCCTTCCCAATTTTTAAAATTCCCCACCCCAACAAAACGTTACACCCCGATGATTTCTACATTTACTATAGAACCACAGTGCAAAATATTTAATTAAACCCGTTCGCTCGATCACCGATTTATTTCGGCACCTTCAGCTTTGTTCAGGTTTTATTGACTAAATTCTTTTATTGCTGTTTACATGTGCCTTTATATCTAATTAATTAAGATTTGTGCACGTATATCAATATTATTGTAATATTATAATAATAAACAACTGTATTAATTGTAATAATAAACAACCACACCTACATTTATAGGCCTATCATTATGTATTTAATAAAGCAGCTTCATTTGCGTAAATATCATCTTTCCCAAACCAGATTGTGTTTAAACATTTATCACAGCCTTTTACAAACATATAATTCGTGTTTGTTTTTCGGTAGGGCACCACAATATTACAGTAATATTATTTTATCAATTTATTTAAGGGATTATGCTGTGGGCCTGACTAAAGTAGGACGATTTAGATTAAAAATGTTCAAAGTTATGAACACTGTGAGCCGAATTTTCGCAGTTATATATACTTTATATATTCTTTTGCTGTTCACTAAATGTCTAAGAGTAACCTCAAGTGTTATTGCATCTGTACTACTGAATTAAGACTTAAAAAACAGACAACTAACACTGGTTAACATTAAGGTGTTGTAAAATACTACATTAGTAATTAATACCACAAATAAAACTAGTATGTGTTTAACAATGTTGTTGATATAAATGTGAAAGTACATTACACTGTGGAAAAATTGCATGTTTACATCCCTCCTGCAAGCGCCAAGAGTTTTCACTGGACCTCTGCATGTACTGCTCACAAATGAAAACATGGTGCATGCCCTTCCTAATGCCCAGCATCTAATGTGGTCAGTAGTTCAGCTAGTCAAAATTCTACCCCCTGCACATTGAAGTCTCCAGTATGGCACGTTTAGGCAAAATGCTTGACCTATTTGGAGTAGACAAAAATCCAGAAACTTATCTGACCAAAAAAAAAAAGAACCCTGTGTTTTCTCTGCCACCGCTGAATCCGCACAACCCCCCTCGATCCGATCCTGTTCCTTTACACTTCAGAAATCGATCTTCTCCCCTGCCTGGGTGTATACGTTCCCCCCCTCATCCTTCTCTTCAGCTTCTTTCTCTTTGTGTGTGTCAGAGGTCAGGAAGTGATGAAATCTCGGTCCCCGTGGCAACAGGCGACACGTGGGCCAGGATGGCACAAGCAGATGCCTGATCTATGATAATGGGCATTGATAGTGGAACCAATGAGGTATTGATCCATATCCTGGTCTGACTGAGTGCATGGAAAAGATGGAAGGGTTTGGCAGGGAAGAGGACACTGGGAGAGAAGGAAGATCTGAGATCCTAGTTTGCAATGCACGATGAATGAGGGCAAAATGAGAGAACCAGAACTATATTGTTAAAGGTTAATATGGCGTGGTGTGTTTTTTCTGTCCCATTTAACACCCTTCTGCTGTAACAGTTCTTTACTTATAAAGCTCTATGGATCTTAATGGAAAATGGACAGAAGCTTTAAATAGGAGAGATTGGGGGGGGGGGGGGGGGGGGGGGAATCAATTTCCTCCCAAAGTGCACGGCCTAATGGTGATCTGGAGGAGAAGTTCGCATTTTTCTCCTAATTGCCTTTTCCCAGAACATGTAGTTCAGTACTTAGAGCAGCAGGTCAATAGAGCATTACAATTAAGTGATGGAGCATGTTCTTTAATTCTGCCCATTCTTGTAATACAGGAAATCGATTATATTTATAAAAAATGCTGAAGGTTTTCTCTGTAATTTTATTACAGTGATGGATATTCACTGCAAAACTGATTCATCGCCAATATGAATTAAACAAACAAGATTTATCCAATTATATTTTTATATATGAACATTAGTTAATGGATGTCGTTACTATAAACACTTTGCCACGAGAATTCATTGGTAAGGATGCTCATACCTGAGGTATATACGTTTATACACCTACATACATACACATACACATGGAAAATAAGATAATAATCGTAGTAAAAATCTTCCATTCACATCAAGTATAACTCCCTGATATGGGAAAAGGCAATCCCTAATATAAAATTCTGATTAATATTAAAATTAATAATTATCAATATTTTTATATATACTGACACATTTTGTTCCCCTGAAACATCACTGGGTCACAGCGAGGGAACATCTTTAGTGAACGTTACATCTTTATTTATTTTTGCACACCTATTCAGTTATGCTACACATTCACTTTTAGGCTTGTCTGCTGCAATGCTGATTAGGTTTGGTGCATCAAAACCAACATTAAAGCGATCAAGATTTAAATAAAGATCAGAAAATGTGACATTTTATTCATTCAAAAACTTGAACAGGGCAAGTGTGTTATGCCCTGCAATGGACTTGCACCCTGTCCAGGCTGTGTTTCCACCATGTACCCAGTGTTGCACCCAGCTCCAATGACTGTCTGCTTTGAATTCTTTTATTTATTTGGAATCCAAATCTAATCAGAGTTGCAATCGCTGCACATACTAGATATGCTTTTAATTTGGTCAAGTGCTTAAAAGAAATTCATTTGATTAACGTAGTTTGCCTAAATGAAAGCTCTGTTGTGTGACAAACACTCTGTGCCCATCCTCCGACCCTAAATAAATCACTGTTTGGGCAGTGATAGCTCAGTGGTTAAGGTACTGGACTAGTAAACAGAAGGTTGCCGGTTCAAGCCACGCCACCACCAAGTTGCCACTGTTGGGTCCCTGAGCAAGGCCCTTAACCCTCAATTGCTCATTGTGTTCAGCTCATTGTGTAAGTCGCTTTGGATAAAAGCGTCTGCTAAATGCTGAAAATGAAAATGTAAATGTAAATAACAAATATTAGGGCTGATTTTGTGATGTGTGCAGTTTCACTATGCGTAGCGAATGCATTTAGTAGTAAACAGGTTATGTCAGGAGTGCACCTAAAAGTCCCAGAAACAAGTCCCTTTTACAAACATATATATATATTGGATTAAAATATGCCAACGTAATTTACTTGATTAAACAGATTATTGATTTTGAAGCATTCAAACAGGTTGTTAGATCTGTGGGCTCAGGAACCAGGAGAGTTCATTTGTGAGTAATAATACAAGGAGCTCAATTAAGATGTTAGTGGTTCTGATCACCTTAGGCCCCCATTGTGACCCCCCATACACACACACACACACACACACTACAGGTAGTTTTGGATCTGCTTTTTGTAAATGATAATAAACACACGTTTATCAGGTGGGTGTTTTGCAGGAGGTTTCCAGTTTGATTCCTGCCAATCCCTGTTGTCCCAGTGGCCTGATGCCAAGGACCATCCACTCCACATAACTCACATCATCACTGCCAGGCTGATTGTGTAACTGTGTACAATTTTACAACAATAAATGATTTTTAAAAAATAAATCTATATAAATCTAATCGAGCAGAATCATCAGTGTTAGAGCCGCGCGTTACTTTCATTTTGTGCGCGTCCCTCCTGTGCGCTTGTGGATGAGAGTGAAGTTACCGTGGTGAATAGCAGGCTCGCATGGCATCTTCATCACCATGGAGACGCCTAGCTCTGCCCACTTGTGAAGGGGGGAAACGGTCGCCATGGCAACGGCACACACTGTTTACAATATGAAGTCTCACTTCACCGAGAGTCGCTGATGGATTCGATTTGCATGAACGTTCTCCTGTACGGAACACACCGTCGGCCAGATGAAAGGCATGTCTCACCGGAAATTGTCCTTTAAAGAACACCGGGGGGTCTTTGTTTCTCAGGGACTGCTTGCTTGGAAAGATCTCGCCGTCCAAGCATTTGGAGAAGATGTTCATGGATGTATCAGTGAAATGCAATAAAAAAAATTATTGAATAAATGTATTTATCTGTCTTCTGTCGGAGCTGCTTCCTAATCAGGGTCGCGTTGGGTCCAGGGCGTCACAAACTCACCCATGCATTTACGCACACACACACACACACACACACACACACACACACACACACCTTCCCTACGATTATGTCCGTTGGCTACAACTCAAGCAGACACAGAACAAGAAGAACATGCCAAACGTCAACAACCAGGACACATGTTGCTGTGCAGCACCCAATCTACCACAAACACAATTCTGCAAGTGCGTAATTATTTAATTATCCGTTAGTATGTATTTATTATTTATTTATTTGTTGTCAGTGGGAGCAGCTTCCTAGTCAGGGTCGCGTTGGGTCCAGGGCTACCCGAAAATACTCATAGCAGGGCAAGAACACCCTCTGACAGGTCGCACAAACACTGGGCGTCACAAACTCACCCATGCATTTACGCACACACACACACACACACCTTCCCCAAGCAGACACAGAACAAGAAGAACATGCCAAATGTCAACAAACAGGACACATGTACATGTGCAGCACCTAATCTACCACAAACACAATTATTTATTTATCTGTTATTATGTGTTTATTATTTATAGATTTGTTAATTTCTGATCCTCGATATTATAATTAAACTCATCATTTCTTAAAGATGGGTGTTAGTGTAAACATTTTCATAAGTCAAAAAGATGAATATTTTATTATGTTTGTGCATTTTAAGTAATTAATTTAAATAGCTTTAGCGAACAGTTGCAGAAGTTTGTGGACGCTGTGAATTTAGGCTACATAACGATTTCTGCATCACTCATATTCGCATATTCGGATTTCTTTCTTCAATAGCTTTTAAAAGATGCGTCCAAAAAGGTTAATCTGTGTAACTGCTCATTGTTGGCAATCAAGACAATCAACTACATCTCAGTTTACTACAGTAATAGATGCTTTTAATAATGTAAACAATACATCACTTACAATGTGCTGTAACCGCTACAGGAGCTCAGGGAGTCTAAACACTCACATAACACAGAAACAGCAGCAGATGGAGATCACAGGGGTCCAAGCACTAACACCATTTATTTTGTTTTAGGAAATACTTTTAATAGCTTTTTAACAGCTCATCACTTTGAATTATGATAGAATAAATAAACAGGCTTCACACAATATTTACACCTCTCAGACTACATACCTTCCAAACAATTCTTCAAAACGCTCCACAAGAAGTTGAACTTCATCAAGTATAACCCACATTACATACCAAACCTGCTATACTGACACGGTCACCCTTTATTACAAAGTAAAAACTGAGCGTTTATTGAAATAATTTCAATAGGTTTTAAAGTATGTGTCATATTGCTCCAAAACATACATAGTAAAAACAGATTTTTATTAAATATTTTCAATAACTTTTAAACTTGTTTTGGAGCAATAATTGTGTTTGTGGTAGATTAGGTGCTGCACAGGTACATGTGTCCTGTTTGTTGATGTTTGGCATGTTCTTCTTCAATATCAATATATCAATATAAGAGGTGTAGTATGTAATGTGGGTTACACTTGATAAAATACAACTCTTATATACTCGTTAAATACAACTCATTTAAAAGTTATTGAAATTATTTGATAAAAATTTGTTATAAAAGGAGTTGAAGTATGTAAAATGAGTATTTTTATAAAACACTACTTGTTTTGGAGCAATATGACCAGTTGTTCAAAAGCTATTCAATTAAATTCACAGAAATAAATCTACCACCACAATTCAGCTCATGTTAAAGCTAGCAGTTGTGTAGAAGGCAGATGTTCTTATACTGCTTATTATGGAGCAACACTGTCATTTCATCAAAAGACCAAATAAAAGATTAATTAACCAATATATGTGGTGTAGCATAAGGGGTTGGAATTAAATACATATTGTTTTGAAGCAATATATTACCAACAAGATTGGAATTTTTACAAGAGCCTTTTATTACTGGCCTACAGATGTTAAAATCACCAGGATAAGAGGTTTAGTCATATATGAGCTACACTTGTGTTTTTACTGTGTACTGTAATTTGTAGATGGTAACTTAGCGCTTCCAGTGCTCACGGCTGCATGTAGACCACAACATGCTGTGTGGATTTCAGAAGACAAACTTTTGTGAAGTAAAGAAAAGTTGTAGCTGCTTGTCTTGGATGTCAACAACGATAATTTGCTATTATTAAAGCTATAGCACGAACCTTTTAAAAGCTATTGAAAATAGAAATCCGAATATGCGAATATGAAACCAACTTTACCTCAGTTCCAGCCTGGTCTAAACCACAATCACAGGCTATTTAAACACTATAGAAAAACTAATACACTATTGGGAGGAATGGTTAATAGATCTAACAGGGCTACAGCAACATGTGATTCTGAACAGTGGGTTTATTTTATGGTTTTACTGGTTTGCTTAAGTGTAATGTGCTTCCCAGTATTCATCCAGAACTCAGGATCGATTTCAACCAGACACTAAACGGTTCAAGTAAAGATCTAGACAGTTATCTGTTTAACATCACTTAAATTAACCTGCAGTAAACCTTGTTTACCCTAAAAAAGAGAGATTATCAGAGTCTCAGGACTATCCAGAACGGTCAGCACCAGAACAACTGGACTGTCCTTAATGGGATTATAGCGGCACATATAAAATGTCCAGCGCGCTTAATAAAACAAGTTTATCATAAACAAAACAACAGCGACTGCAGCTGAAAAACACAGAAAAGAAGCTGGTTCATCCAGCCATCCACCGCACAATCTGCACAGTTTACAAATAAAAACATGGCAGACTCCCTTGCTAAACGACCAGCATTTTATGGTCGTGTTTGCAGAGGAATAACATGATCTGCTGCTGTACTTCACTTTGTAACCAGCAGAGGTTAAATTCCCCTTTATGCATAATTCATGACTGCTGGGAGCTTTGTTAGGAGCATCAGGTTTCCTGTATCTGCTGATCAGACTTGCACAAGGGTGAGGTGGAACTGTTAAATCATTTTGAGATTAGACCAAACAACCAGCCCTCACTGGGTCAGGCTCCAGCATCACAAGTTTACATAAGGTTCAGACTCCGGTTGATACAGTTACTACCAAGTGGTTAAAATTTCATTTGAATGTATTTGATCTCAACGCTGCTGCCAATTGCTAAAAAGTGAGGCGTATGTTCGTAACCCTGGCCAGGTTTGAACAGCCCGCTGTAATAAATACACATGGCATTTCAGCGTGGTTGGAATTGGATGTGACATTTGAACTCATATTGACTTGCAAACCAACTCGCTGCCTGCAGAAGCTCAGCATTAATGAGACAGACGTGCAGAATGCAGACCAATATCTCAAATATATGTCAATATATATCCTGTGATGGGTTGCTGCCCTGTCCAGGGTGTTCCTGCCCTGCTCCCAGTGTTTCCCGGTGGAACCAGACCTGCAGCGGCCCGGATCAGGATGAAGCGGTTTATTAAAATGAAATTAGAAAGGAGAGGAAGCCAAAGTACTTGGTGGAAACCCAAATGATTCCAGAACCCTGAAGCTGTGCTAACAGTTCTACATACTATTAGTAAATGGTTTAATATGTTATAGGTTATAAATATTGCTTAGTTTGGTCAATGCAATCCTGAGAAAGCCAGCATTCTGGATGTAGACTGTAGGGTAATGTGGTTAGAAATTAGGGACGAGGAAAGTATCTAATAGATCAAATAGAAATGAATGAATGAATGAAAATTAAAGTGTGTGTTTCCCTGTGTCCACAACTTTAGATCTGAAACAGAATTGCACCACAGCATCGTGTTCTACACTTTGATAAGATGGTAAAATAACACTTTCCTGTCTGAGCTAAAAGAAAACCGGGGGGAGAATCTGCAGGCCGTGCCGCCCCACGCTGGGCAGAATGAAGCCAAATGGACTCCTTACCAGGAAATCCATTAAATTAGGGCGCACCACTGGGCCAGAAACCCGGCTGGTGTCTGTTTTTAAAAATTCCTCATTAGGCGTAATTCAGAAATTATCATCAACATGGCTTGAATATGGAACTGCTAATAATAATCATGGTAATGGCGGTAATGATATAAAGGCAGGTGGAGCAGGTGATACCGGCCTCGTCGGGCCATTGTACAAGCCTGAATATGATCTCTCTCTTTCTGTCTGTCTCTCTCTGTCTGTCTCTCTCTCAACCAGCCCTTAATGGATAATCTAAAGCCCTGTCCATCCTGGAGTTCTGCCCCCGGGGGGAAAGAGGGAGGGAGGGACGAGGGACGAGGCCATGGAGGGGGAGGTTAATTTGCACGTATTAGAGAGGGCAGAATTTCTCATTAAAAAGAGATTGAAGTTGATATATGCCCGCGCGCAAGTGACACACTGTACCTCCAGATCCTGATAAGTCCTGAGCAGAACAATGAGAGCACAGAAAGTGGCAGGAGAGCTTCAGGATATAGATCTCGAGCTCACCCCACCTCACACGAGCTCTGTTTCAAGCACAAGCACCAAACTATCAAACGCCGGCGACTATAAAGGACTTTCTTGTTTAAATCAGAGGAGTTAGGATCGGTCCGGATGAATTGGACTGTCGGCGGGGAACGTTTACTGTGTCAGCCGGAGAGGAAACGCGGCAGCTACTGCAGTGTCTTATGGGAGAAAATTGCAGCTTGGCTTTTGTTGTTTAGTCTTCCTGGGTGCATTAAACTGTGTGTGTGTGTGTGTGTGTGTGTTAAAATGGTTTTTAACAATGTGCACACTCAGCTGCTGAATGCACCGGGGCAGCCGTGTACATTATAGAACAAAGCAACTATTATCTAAGCCACTGGAAGCTCCAACTTGAAGTAACAAGTGGAAATTTCTATTAGTGATCGAGTTTTGGATTGCAAAAGTTTACACACACCTTCTGTGAAGCGTATTTCGTGGAGGGTTCTGCAATTTCAACATTTCTGCATCTTGTTTGTTGGTGTGTTTTTATTTAAACTCATTGCGTCCATTAAAATAATGCTAGTTTATCTGCGTCCAATGCAAAGAAACATAGAAAATCCAAATGGTCATCTTACGCTGAGAGGAAATTTGTGCTCCCAGAACCACCAAAATATCAGTCTGTAGGCTGTTCTTTATCAGAGGTGTAGAGAATGCCTTGCAATAAAGAAATGCAACATCCAAAATGCAAACTAAGTCTTTTATATATATATATATATATTTATTTAATATTTTTTAAAGTAAATGGAGAGTTTTTTTTAAAAAGAACCACATGAAGAACCCACTGAGGAGCCCAAGTCAATTATTCCATGGTTGTAAATGACTTTAATTAGGCGGTGTGTAGCAGCTTTTTCTCCAGTCTGCTTTACGCTAATGGTCTGAGCAGTAATTTAACACAATTATTACCCGTCCAATTTCTTTTTTTTTTTACCAAAACAGCTTTTACAGCAATCACACAGACTAGCTAGTTTTCATCCCAACCATCCAATGCTTCATCAGCTATTGTATTAAACCCAGTATCTAGCTAGCGTTTAGCCCAGTCCTTCCAGTTAAATTGTAGATAAGTTAAAAAAGAACTCTTTAAAATTTTAAAGAAACATTTTGAGGTGCAAAGCAGCCTTTATGGACCCTCTTTAGAGGTGCAGTTTGCTTTAATTAAGCACTGTGCCATCACTTTCATTACAGTCTCTTTAAACCAGCAGCACTGGTACTTTTGTGCCCCTCTGCCCTGCTATCTTCTTTTTATCTTAATTAATGAACTTCAGTAAAAAAAAATCTTTCTGCTTTTAAGTTACGCAATCACCTCCAGCAGCAGCTTTTCACAGAGCGAGCGTTTCAGCCCCGGCTTCATTGTTTCTGTGAAAAAGCAAGTCTCTCTCTCCCGGTCTTTCTCTCTCCATTATGTGCCCTGTCAAACAGCTCAGCCCAGACAAAGCCTAGCGACTGCTGCTAATTGTGGTGTTGTGTAGCCGCTCGTGTTAGTGCGGCCCCTCGGCCTGAACCTGGGAGGAGCGCGACTCCTTTTCCTGCACATCTGAAAACCACAAAAGCGCCTTAGAAACCGACTAGAGACAGAAAGATGCCGTCAGAGATATAAGTACAGATCCACTGTATGGACCGGAGTACAGGGGAGCCGCTTAGAATTATTGAATTCATGTGTTTCAGACACAACAGTTACTAACAGGCGTCATAAATCAGTCATATAAAGGAAATTACATGCTTCCAACTTTGCAGAAACAGTTTAGGGAAGGTCCTTTCCTGTTCCAGTATGACTGTGTAGCTCTATAAAGACATGTCCAGCACAGAGCCCTGACCTCAGCCCCACTCAACATCTCTGGAATGAACTGGAACATCAACATCAGCACCCAGCCATACAAACGCTCTCATCTTTTGACTGAATAGGGTACAAATTCCCTTAGACATACTTCAAAGTCTTGGGAAAAGCCTTCTCATAAGAGTGACCGTTGTTCTAGCTGATAAGATCACACAGAGGTCGCTCTGTTCGAAACAGCCTTTGTTTTAGAAATTGGGCATCCAACAAGCTCACGTTCAAGTGTCCAAATACTTTTGGTCATGTCGTGTATGCAGAAGAATAGATTCTAATACTAGACAATACGATTTATAAACTTCCCAACCTTAATAAAGTGAAAATATGATGCATAATACTAAATAATCCTTATTTTTTAAAGATGGCATTCAACCATCCAACCAGCATATAACCTTGCTAACCAACCAATGACCATGCCAACTGACCAAGCAAAATGTCAACTAACTCGCTTGTGCACCAAATGTACAACAAAGCAACCAATCAATGCACTGAAAACCAACGTACATCAAACATGCAACCATTGTACCAAACAGCTTACTACCCAATAACTAACCAATAAACAAACGAGTTATTTAAACAACTACCTTCCAAACTAAGCAACATTCCATCCAACTTAACACAAGTGATTTAAACTAAACATGCAACGAACTTATTCAACTAACCCATAAAGCCAACCTACCAACCGTTTAACATGTTCTCCCTTTCTGTGGAAATTCTGTATGCACATAAATATGTGAACACCCCCCCCCCCCCCCCCCCCCCCATCCCCCGAGTCTGTTCTGTTTCCAGCAGTCCAGCTGTTTTGAGTCCAGGCTTTTATGAACGATACACTGAAGCTCTGATGATTTGTTAAGCTCCTCGTACAGCTCATCCTACACAACACAAATCCTACAGTTTATAAAAAATATAATAAAGCACACAGCACACGGCTCAGCACACTATACACACTACACACGGCTCAATATACTGTACTGTACACACTATACACAGCTCAATATACTGTACTGTACACACTACACACAGCTCAATATACTGTACTGTACACACTACACGGCTCAGCTCAATATACTGTACTGTACACACTACACACTACACACGGCTCAATATACTGTACTGTACACACTACACACTACACACGGCTCAATATACTGTACTGTACACACTATACACAGCTCAATATACTGTACTGTACACACTACACACAGCTCAGCTCAATATACTGTACTGTACACACTACACACGGCTCAATATACTGTACTGTACACACTACACACTGTACACACTACACACTACACACAGCTCAATATACTGTACTGTACACACTACACATGGCTCAATATACTGTACTGTACACACTACACATGGCTCAATATACTGTACACACTACACACGACACACAGCTCAATATACTGTACTGTACACACTACACATGGCTCAATATACTGTACTGTACACACTACACACTACACACGGCTCAATATACTGTACTGTACACTACACACAGCTCAGCACATGCCCTCCAGAGCTGCTGTGCTCTTGGGATGGGTGGGAGGATTTTGTTTTATGGATTAATAAACCTGTTGACAAAAGGCAGGAGAGAGCAGGTTTAAAAAGTCAGATTTTTATAAATAAATAAAGGTAGTTTATTATGTATAAAAGCCCTGTAACAAAGACAGTAATGATTTTTATTCCAGCTGTCCATCAAACACCCCCCACCCTGCTTCTGCCTTTACCACAGCAGCCCAGAAACTTTAGTAGATTACAGATTTAATCTCTGATTTTTCAGTATCTGAACCAGCCCAAATATCGTCCCGCCGCCGCCCCTCTAGCGTTTATTTTAACCACCCAGGCAGATTTACTTTCAGCTGTCCAACATGTTTTTATTCCAAATCCTCACACAACAAACGTTCCCTCATTTTATTACAGCCACAAGCTCACAACCTCTAGAGCTACTCACACCCAGAACTCTTTCATTAATATTTTAAATATTTGTGTAATAATTTGTATTAATTGATTTTTTTTTAATCTATAGATTGAAGTTTTTTTTTGTTGGTTAAAGAAATATTTATATTTTATTTGTGTCTCTGAGGCAATGTATGCAATGTTTCTGTAACTTTATCTAGAGATTTAAATGTATTTTTTAATGTTAACTATATATTAAATGTGTTAATATTTTGTAATTTATTGTATTGCACCATATACATTTAAATTAATTTGATGTATTTACACTATACAGATAAGTATAGCACTTTTATATCGCCAGCACCACCACTACCACCACTACCACTACTAATAATAATATATTGCATATCAGGTTTGAGCTCTGACTTTGGTGTTGTGCAGTGTAATGGTTTTGAGCTCATGTGTGTATAGGTGTGTGTGTATAGGTAAGTGTGTGTGTGTGTGTGTGTGTGTGTGTGTGTTAGTAACTGGATTTTAAAAGACTGAATAATTAATGAAGTCTCGGGAGATTTGCTGTGGCCCTGGGCGGCCCTCTGCCCGCTCACTACATGCATATTTACAGTGTTCACAATGAAAAGCACTTTTACACACATCCACTATACACCACACACACACACACACACTCCCACCACACACACACACTTTTGCTTTTTTATATTTGTTTTAGATTCACTTTATATTTACACAATCAGTAAATTATTTAACATATTTATTTAATATTAAAAACTTGTGTAATATGAATATAATAAAAATGTTATTTAGTGCAAAGCTGTTGTTGACTTACAGCTTAACAACAACAATAATAATAATAAAAATAATAATAATAATAATAATAATAATAATAATAATAGTAATAATTCTAATATTATAAAATTATAATAATAATTTGTAGACACCAGTCTTGGTGCTTTTCTGCTGGGTGATGAAGTGAAATTGTCCACTAACATTCACTTTATTCATGCTAATCTGAAACTGTACAAACCCTACACACACACACACACACACACACACACACACACACACACACACACACACACACACTGTGTTATAATAGCTGATGCTGATTCTGTTAAACGTTTCAGTAATGAAGGCTCTGCTCTGTGTGTCTGCTGCTTTCTGACTAAAGAAATATATAATTTTACTTCCCTTTTAATCTCACAGAACTGAATCATTAAATCATTAAATCTAGAGAATTGTAATCATTATCAGCAGCTCATAGACTGAAGCAATCAAGTCTTTCTATTTTCACCTGATTATTAGGCCTCAATAATTCAACTCCATAAATCCTGTCACATTTTTCATGTCTCCTAGAATTATAATTCATCTCTGTCGTGCAGGGAGATCTCCGGAAGAGTTCAGACACATTTCTGAGTAGAAGACATGAAAATATTACTTAGATTTAAAAGAAAAGAAACAATAGACTTTATATTGTTTAGTGGCCGGCTGCTATTCTGCACACATTATTTCAATAATCATATAGACTGTTTAAAAATATGGCATATAATACTAATACTACTACTACTAATAATAATAATTCTTCTTTACAAACTGCATTCTCAGTGGGTCACAAGGCACCACACACTCACACATAACCAATCCACCTTCTGTATTTTATTAGAGGTGGAAGGCAATCATGTATTCAAAGGGGAACACACACACACACACACACAGAACTGTGTAAGTCCTCACAGACAGTAACACAGGCAAGGATCGAACCTAGGTCATTAGGACTCATGTTGCTTTGGTATTTTTTCTGAAGCTTTAATAATTTTATTTGTATTGTTTATGTTTATAGAAACGTACATGTAAGTCCTGTGAGACACAACAGTGCAGATTCTGCATCTGTGATGAATTTAGGGGGCACGACATTTTAATGTAAACATAAACATATACTAAATGTACAGAGACACACACCCTGAGGGAACCAGCAACAAAGGAATTTACATTCTAATGCTTCCATTTGTTGGAGCGACAATAAAGACTAAATAAATACAGAAGAAAATAAATACAGAAGTCAAAATAATAAGAGAAAATAATTACTACTAATAGTAGTAGTAGTAGCAGAATATAGTAATAATAACAATAATAGAAGTAGTAGTAGTGGTAGAAGCTTAATAATAATAGTAATAATAAGAATAATAGTAATAAAAAATAATGATAATTATTATTATTATTTTACATCTACAGCTAATAATAATTCACTAAAGTTTTAATACAATAAGAACTTTTCCACATGCAAATTAGGAATCAGGTTTTTGACGCAAGTGTAAATTATTTCTATTATTATTTTTATTTTATTTTCACTGATGATGTTCGTGTGTAATTATGAATTTAGATGAGAAATGAAGTTCCGGTGTGTTTGGTTGTAACTGAGTTCTGATTTTCCTCAAAGCAGGGAAAAGCAGCGCCAAGAACCGAGTGTGTGTGTGTGTGTGGAGGGGGAATGCCCTGAAATGTGTGTGTTGTGCTGGAGGAAGAACGAGGTTACGTGAGTGTGTATTGTGAAAGCAAGAGTGTGTGTGAGTGTGTGTTATTATAACAAGACTCAAATAAGGAAAGAAAATACTTTAAGGCTACTACTACTACTACTACTACTACTACTAATAATAATAATAATATTTTTTATGCTTTGGGTTTCATTTTAACGATTTACAAATTAAATGAAATAAATTACTTGATTTTTACGTAGAAAAACATGTCTAAAAATTTTATTTTATTTTCTTTATAATGTATAATTTTATTTATTTATTTAATTGTAATATATTTAATGCTAATAAAAATCATTTTAAAAAAGTAAATAAAAAGCTTTTCACAGTTGTTTTTTTATGGTTTACATATCCAACATATACTTTGGACAGAATCTGAAAGCATTAATTATCATTAATAAAAATTAAACCTCTTGTGATTTATGAGATGAACCTGATTTGACTGTAAATGTTCTGATTTACTGAAAATCACTTTAATCTGATTATTGGTTAAATCAAACATTGATGCTCAGCACCAGAAACCACAAGAGCATCAGAAATGTGTGAGTCTGCAGTACGAAAACATTACATTATTAACTTATTTTATTATTTCTGATCAGGATTAAAAACCATCCATCCAACATCTCCAACATCTGCAAATCCACCTTCTGCATGAACGTTCGGGTGCAGAACAGTTAGAAGAGCTGTTCAATTGTACGTCACTTACCTTTATACACAACATGCCCAAAAGTATGTGGACAGCTGACCGTAAGCTTGTTTTTTACGCCTTCACAGCACTTTACAACCCCCTACCTCCTGCTATAACAGCCTCTACTCTTTAAGGGAGGCTCTTGACAAGACAATTTGTGCCCATTCTGTATGGCTGGCTTAAAAATCTTTCATATGAATGAATTTACTCCTCTTGTGACTGAAACACCTGAAATCAATAAATAAGGAGATGAGGGTGTCCTCACTTTGTGCCATATATTGTTTATAAATAAGGATTGATCTATAACACTACTTTGTATGTTATGTGGTATATATTGCATGTATGACACCCTGTGACTCTAAACATTATTAATAATCTTATGACAAACGTGTGTATGCTACAAACATGGGGTAAATGACTTTGGTTCAGGCATTAGGGTGGGCAGATTTGGTCCTAAGTGGGTAGATGTGGGAGGCTTTGGAGGCCTGACTGAGGGCCGTTAATACAGCTGAAAACAAGGGGGCTGGGAGTGAAGAGTGAGATGGGAATGAATGAGGGCTGAGAGGGGTGAGAGACCTAAAGAAAGAGAAAATAATAGGTGAGAGAGAGAGGGAGAGGGAAGCCAAATAAGCTAATGAAGAGAAAGAGGACTTGAGGAGGGTGGCGATGGACTGTTTAAACAGCCAGACCATGACTGACAGGTCTGATAACTTGAGAGGGGGGGATGGGGGTCTCGGACTCATGCTCGGAGTGGAAAGTGAGCTATTAATTACCAAAGCAGAAGCAGATGTAACAGAAGGGTGTCCTGCATGGGGACGGGCAGCTGGAAGTCATCAAGAACGCAGAAAAACCAGAGGAAAGAGAAGCAAGACAAAGGTGACCCAGCCTGCTCGTCCACAAAGAAGCTGATCAAGTAGGAAATGTGCACAGACGTTGACTAAAAGCACCTCAGGCCACTCCGGGTGATTGAACACACTCGACTGTGAGTCTTTAAATCCGATAGATTGTACAAATCAGGTTAGCGTGGAGGGTCTGCAGAGCATTATTTGGAAGAGGAAGCCCTTAAAGCTGAGGAATGTGGAAGGAAGGGGCGAGTCAGCATGCTAACAGACGAGTAGGGACGGACGCAACATCAGACAGGAAGGAAATCTGAACGGAGAACCAGAGAGTTGAAGGTTGTTCAGCTCCCAGTTTGGGTTTTTGTTTGTCTTTGCACTGGTCTCGTCCACGGAACAATTCAGCACCAAAAACGAAGAGGGATCGAGAGACAGGAACTGCTTCCAAATCCAAAATAAATCATGATCCTACCTAAACACCAAGCTAAGGCGCAGAACAGAGCTTTGTGCGCCCTGAACAGAGTGCCAATCCACCTTCTACATGTTTTATAATGGTAAAAGAAATCAAAGTATTTGGAGAACACCACAGACACACAGAGAGAACTGGGTCCCCAGTGTTTACAGCTGACATTATATGCACTATTACCCAAACCATGATAAATTATTCTATTAAAATGCAGTGACCCGGTACAGCGGGTTCGGACGTGATGCACATGTGTACAGGACTTTGTTTTGGTTTGGTGCACCAAACTTTGCACATCTGGGTGCACTTATTTATGCATCCAATTCCTATTTTATCATTCAGCGTTGGCAAGTTTTAGATCATTATTTTATCTACTTGATGCCCTGTTCTTTGTACAAGTTGCTGCAAACGATTTCTCTCTTATTTTTTCCAATCATTACGCTTTGCAGACACTTACCTTGCTAGATCTTATTAGGGATTAGTTAGTAATCAGAAACTGGAGGTAATTAATTATTAACATTATTATCTTAGTTTCTCTCCAATAGAGAACGTTAAATAAACCTTATTGTGATCGGTGTTCTGTTAACAGAGCATTTCATGCCCCTCATCAGGCTGGAAAAGCTTTTAAAATAAACACTTAAGTGAATGAATGATTTTATTCCGTTCACACACAAGCTGATCTAATCTAGTAATCTCAAGGAATCGTACTTGGTATTATTGTAAAACCATTCCTATAATACCTGTACCAGTCCACTGGGAATTTCAGCTCTGAGGTGCGTTTTTTTAACGGCTGAATGGTCAAAAGCGCACGCGTAAAACAGTCACTGGATTTGATCTCACAACCTTGTGATCACTCGTATGCACTTTGATGCAAACATTTTTTTTGTATTTAAGAATGAAATTAGATTACGGACAGCAGAGCATAATTTTACATGAAATGTTTTTATTATTATTATTAAATCATTGGAAAATCTTCAGCGCTACAATCTCAGTGTTCAGCATCTCGGATCATTACGAAGCAGGACGTGTGTGTGTGTGTGTGTGTGTGTTTATTTATTCTTCTGTATTATTCTTAAATACAAACTTTGTTTTCGTAGGCAGGGCTGCCTAATTTCTATACAGACACGTAGAAATAGAAATATAAGTATAAAACGACATCAATCAACTGCAAAACTTAAAAAAAGAGGAAAGAAACACAGACCTGTACATAGAAAAAAATAAATTACCTTGCATCAATGTTCCTATGCTTAATTCATTCCACCTGAACACATCAGATGGGTGTAATAAATCCTTCACACAGAAACACATAGTTCATAAAATCAATAACCCCCCCCCCCCCCCCCAAAAAAAAAAAAAAAAAACCATCAAAGCTAAATTTCAACCTCTGAAACCCAAAAAACAACCAAAATAAGTTCATATTTACACTGAAATGGTTTTATGCTCCAACATGAGATGTTTTAATCAAAAAATCCTCACAAGATTCAAATGAAATGAGACATTTTGTACAGTAGTATAAAAAAGTGAGACTCGGGCACTGAAACATTATCTTGTGCCCGTTACAGAAGAAATGCAAATAAATAAACAAACATAAGCAATAGGAAGGTTCGGAAATCATCGACGCGGCACGATAACTGAAATGTAGGCGTGTGCCAATACTCGGTTGTACAATATATTGAAATGATACAATATCGTGATGATATTGTCTGTTCATGGAGTATCGGCGCACGCCCGTGTAAATCAGCCGGCGTCCTGAGCATCACAGTAACAGGCCTGCCGCCCGGGTGGCATCGCTCGTTATTCAGAGACTGAAATGTTTATTTCAGTTCTGGATAAGAGTCTCGAAATAGAAAAAGGAAGCGAGAGTGGCAGCGTCTCCAGTGTGTATCCTCGTCCTCGAGGGAATGGAGGGTGATGCCAGGCACTTGGGTAGGAGTCCTGGTATTCTTGTTAAGTATTGATTTCATCTTGGCTCAGAGAGGTAGGTGCTCGTTTTAGGGGTTCAGCAGGATCAGTGTGTCCCAGTTTTGGGCCTACGTGGAAATAAACAAAGGCCTTTGTGGTGGCGAGAGCATCAATTAGAAACTTAAAATGTTTTGCCCTCGTTATTAAACATATAAATCAGTTCTTATTTATTTTAAGAATGTGTCCAAGCCGTGTGTGGGCTTCTAGAGGTAACAGCGGTGTGCATCAGAAAAGAGGCTGGCGCATTTCAGTCTCCGGCCGAATTCGCTCGTCACCCCCCGCACAGCCCCCACCCCCCACAGTGATTCACACAAATGCATCGTGTTCAATAGTGTGTGTGTGTGTGTGTGTGTGTGTGTGCACGCCTCGGCCTCCGAAGTAGCCCTGTGGGACTCGAACGTGTACAGCAAGCGAAGTCATTTCAGTGCAATGTCAGGGTTTGAGCGATCCTTCAGCCGAGGTGTGTGTGTGTGTGTGTGTGTGAGTGTGTGTGCACGTGTGGGTTAGTTTGCTAGCTGCTCTGATGTTTGGCCCTGAGAGAGAATGTTTTTCCTCTTCTCCCGCTCCAGCAGCCACGCCCGGTTTCTTCAGGTGTTCTCCTGGCCTGAGATGGACACGGCATGGTCTCCCAGCCTCTACACACACACACACACACACACACACACACACACACACACACACACACACACACACACACACAGAGAGAGAAGAAAATGATAAGCATTTGCGACAGTCTGATTTAAGTCCATATCAGGTCGTTCTACTTGAGTTATTCTTGTGATTTTACATATTTAACCCTGGACTGAGTTTGCCAGCGAGATTTTGTGACCACTTTGAGCTTCTTGCAGTCTGTGTGTGTGATAAACTCAAACTGGCTTTAATCACAGTGCAAAATTTGGGTTATTCAACTACATTTCGCTAAATTTACACCAACAGTACCAACGTTTCCATGAACTACACACTAGTAACAAACGCAACTGGAACTCGAACCTTGGAAACTTGCGCTCATGGATGGCTATGAAATTTGGAGATTGCGAAATGCAATGCAAGAAAATAAAAAGCATAATTGTATTTACTTTGATGTTGTATTTTCATGCATTGCATTTCATGGCATTTTTAGGACCTTTTAGGGCATTTTTAGACAAATCAAGGCCTTTTTTAACATCAAGATAAACAAATTTATGAGTTTTTTAAGGATCCGTGGACACCCTGTCTATGTAAATGGTCGTATTACATTATTTATTAAACGTGTAGGAACATTTGGGTTTTGTAACTTCATGTTTGTTCAACACAGCAAAGAAAAAACGTCTGTAAGAATAAAATTTTATTGAATTCAATCGCAGCAGGTTCAGCGTAACACACATCAAAACTAAATAATTACTGTGCTTCAGTCACAAGAACTGCTAACAGGCTTAATAAATTAATCATATAAAGATAGTTATATACAATTTAGGGAAGGCCCTTTCCTGTTCCATGATGACTACAGAGCTTGCTTTGTGCACAAGACATGATCTCAGATGAACCGGAACACCGACTGATCAATCAGTGCCCAGTCATCTTTTGACTGAATGGGCACAAATTCCCACAGACATACTTCAAAGTCTTGTTAGAAGCCTTCTCTAGCTGATGAGATTACATAGTTTTTATGTAGAATGTCCGGCAAGCTCATGATCAGGTGTCCGAACACTTGTGGCCATATAGTGCACATACAAAAAAACGGATTCTCAAAAGCATGATGATGGAACATGACTGACCGCTGCTTTCTGACCGCCGTTGTCGGGGTGTAGAGCCAGGAAAGGGTTAGCAGTGATGGCACCCTGAGTGACAGGAAGCAGGTTGCTGATGGGCAGCTGGGAGGAAGAGAGCTGCTGCAGGTCGTGCTGCTGGTGCTGGTGCATCATCTGATAAAGCAACGCATGCTGCTGCTCCTGCGCATGGAAACCAGAGAGTTAAACAGAGTTCAGTAAGCTACAGCCAGCGTAAATGACGCACCGATTACTCAGCCTTACACACTGACCACTACTACACTTCTGATTTCTTATTACGGCTCAGAAATCTTGACCAGACGGGGTGCATTTATTCGAGAAATTGGCTCTTCCTCATAGTCTGGTTTCCCCCAAATCATCTGTGTCATTTCTGTCACCAATATTAACAAATCAGCATCATTTCTTAATCGTCTGGGCTGCAAAAGCACCCTTCAAACTGAACGACTTCGCTCTTGACGGTTCGGAATCTCAGTTAAAGTGTCCGAGTTCCCTGTGTAGTCCACTTCACAGAAAACTACTGGGGTGACTGGAACACACCCGTGGAACTTTGGAAGTTGAATAAAAAGTTAATTGGACCGTCCATCAGTGACGTTATTTGCAAGATCTGTTGGTATATAATGTGTGTACATGTGTGTGTGTGTGTGTGAGTTGTATATGTTACCGTTGTGGGCTGCTGAGAACCGATGAGCTGCTGCAGTTGCTGATGATGCAGGATAAGCTGCCGCTGCTGCTCGGTGAAAAGCTTCACCGCACTACAAACACACACACGTCCGTCAAACACACACAGAACATCCCATCATCCCACGCAAGCGTGGCGGGCTGCTCAAAAGCTAAACACACCCTGGGTTCAACACACTCGTGCTATCGGGAGCAAATAAATAAAGCTTAGACTGGAACTACAAGCGGAGCTTAATTTATTGAAAGTAGACTTTAGGCATGCACACACACACACACACACACACTCGCATTTCTCACCTGGTTTTCGCCGTGGTCACGCTGCTGCACTCAACAAGCAAAAGCCAGAATAAATAAACAAAAGGGGGGGGGGGGGGGGGGGGGGGGGGGAGAACAGAGCAAAGGTCAACATGCAGGCAGGTCTACAGAACTACAAGCACTTTCAAAGCGTCGTGCATGAGCTGGCACAAAACAGCCCCACTCTAGAGCTTTGGAATGAACCGGGACATCAACTCAAGAGTTTTGAGCCATTTAAATGCTGTCATCTTTTAATTGAATGGGCACAGATCCCCACAGACATACACAAAAGTCTTGTGAGAAGCCTGATCAGCTAAAAAAGACTGCATAGAGGTCATTCTATTTTAATAAGGTCTGTTTTTGAAACACAGGCGTCAGGCGTCTGAATACTTTTGGCAACGTGGTGTATGAAGTGCCAAAACATTAATGGTTAGTTAGAAGCCTTTAGTCTTTAACAGGCAGTAGAATAAAAAAGGAGACGCCCCAGAGATGAGGACGCTGCAGATTTTTCTTCCCACCAATCGACAGTATATGTATACCATGAGTCCTGAAAGGGAGGGGGTTCCATGTCTTTTTTTACCCCCCCCTCTCTTCTCCTTCAGGTGCTCCTGTGTGTATTTAGGGGTCGGCAGGGCAGATGATCCTTCCTGATGTGGCCCTCCTTATTTATCTGGGCTTGGGACCTGCGCCGAGAGTGCACCTCACACTGGCTCGGCTGCACATCGGCCAATCAGGTCTGTGTAGACGTCCCACCGGCTGATAGCGTCGCTGATTCAAACCCTGGATCTCAGAGGCAGTGGGCACCGACTGAATATTTGGCAAAGCTCCCTGTACAATCAGTAATCTATATAATTTATTACCCTTACATACAAATTAAAAGCATCTCACTATTTGAAGCTCATGCATCAGCTCTCATGCACACACAAAGCATCTCTTTATCGCCGCGGTAACAAAACGCCACCCGAAAAACGATGAGAGTGCAGACTGACCTGCTGCTCAGGCCAGCGGTGACGGGCAGGGACGTGGAGGTGACGGAGGAGGGGAGAGGAGCGGGGCTGGACGACTGAATCACGCCGTTCAGAGCACCCACGACGCCACTCATGGCCCCGTGGGCGCCCTGCAGCGCCCCCATCAGGCCGTTCACCTGCTGCTGGGGGGGGCTCTGAGCCACCGAGGGGGGGGTGGAGAGGGAGGAGGTGCTGCTAGCGCTGCTATTGCCACCAGTCAGGAGATCCTGTGGAAAAACAGAAGAAGAAAGAAGAAAGACACAGAGGGACGTTCGTGAAGGTTTTAATCTCGTCGCGTCGTTACAAACGTCTGCTCGGTGGCCGGACGCGCGTTATTAACTTTGAGGCGTTTCTTTACACCTCGGGGGAGCAGAGAAACGCCTGCGCGGTCATAACGCCGGTCCAGCCGCCGAGGATTATTGTATTTTACAAACCATAAGACACTTTC
Organism: Trichomycterus rosablanca; assembly: GCF_030014385.1. Lineage (NCBI taxonomy): Eukaryota > Metazoa > Chordata > Actinopteri > Siluriformes > Trichomycteridae > Trichomycterus > Trichomycterus rosablanca. Next base: position 18,698,943 of record NC_086010.1, read on the forward strand.
TCAGAAATTATTTAATTAATGATGTTAATCTGAGCATTTGCTGAGGTATTTACAGTGACCATGATTGGTACTTGATCTATTTCTTCATGATTGAACCTAGACGTACCCAGCATTCGGGTATTTACTGTAGTACCTTCAATTAATTTGGGGTTTTCATGGTTGGTTGGTTTGTTTACCTCCCAATGTGGTCATATCCAATTCCTGATTGTGAACCCACTGCTGCTTGCACAACCACACGCCTCGTGCAACAGTATTAGGTTCCCAAATAGAGCCGTATCACGTATGGAGAGACACACTAAGCTCTATGTGACCCCCCCTTTCCAATTCTTGGACATATCAGGCATATTGAGAGGACGCCTGCACAGGTCAGCGGCTCTGCTGAGATTAGAACTCGCCTACCTGTGGTTTTTACGGTAGTTTACTCATTTGTTAGGATATTTACATTAGGCAGGCGATCAGCGGTCTCTTATGCCTACCCACAACCTCTGAGACACGGGTTTGAATCTCAGCTGTGCTGTCGGCCAATTGAGCAACTACACAGACGTGACTGGCTATGTCTGAGGGGGCAGAGATGGCCAAATTGGAGCAACAAATTGCTCCTTCTATGCTCTATTACTTCTATTATCATTTCTATTAATTGATACCACAGCAGTTATGAAAATAGCAAATCCCATATAGCAGCTTTAGGGTAAAAATGTACACCTAGCAGTATGTACATGATGTGTCTTATAGTGGAGAAAATACGGCACTGCTACGGTCAAGCAAAAGAAAGAAAGATTTGGCAAGTTCCCCCCCCAAATAAACATTCCTTTAAATACTGGAAAGCAAGAGTTCATAACACAACACAGGCAGCAGATTCATCTGGAGGTTTTGTACCAGTTACCGATTAGCATTACACCACTGCCAGCCCCAAATGAAAGAAAAACCCAAAGAACAATTGAACGTGAGATTTTATGAAAGGTTTCTATAGGTAACGGGAACCGGACTCGGCTAAAGAGGCCGTCGGTCCTGGCAGACCCGATTCTGATTCTGATTCTGATGTGCAGAGCAGGAGGAGAGCGAGTTACCTGAGCGGCCAAATGTTGAGAGGAGTCTGTTAAAACACTGCTGCCTAGCTGAATGCTCTTGCTGTTCAGCATGTCTGGGGGAGAGAAAGATCGGGCAACTTGACATGAGTGACGAGCAGATGAATGGAGCTGAAGCAGGGAGGGAGGACAGAAGCACCAGCAGTGCAGGAGGAGTGTGGGAGTGTGTGTGTGTGTGTGTGTGTGTGCGGTTCGCATGCCGGTGCAGGCGTTGATTATTGTGCAGGTTGTGTGTGTGTGTGTGTGTGTGTGTGTGTGTGTGTGTGTGTGTGTGTGTGTAGATTATAGAGAACTGTACGTGGCTGGACGGCAGAGAGGAGGACGAGCTTTTCCTAACAAAGCCTGAATATATAAAGCTCTAAAGTATTGGGTCACATGACCATGAGATTGTCGGACATCCCATATGATATCACCCACTCTTCTGGGAAGCAGTTCTATAGGACTCCCTTCTATATGGGAGTGTGTCTGTGGGAACCTGTGCCCATTCAGTCCATAGATTAGGTCTGGAATAGAGGCACTGATTAACAGATGTGGAGGAAACAACTACAGTCAATCATTAGGAAAGGGTGTCCACATACTTTTGGCCATGTAGTGTGTATGCATAAAGCTGATTTTATAATATATAAACCTATGATTTTATGATATATAAATCTATGATTTAATGATGTATAAATCTACAATTATATGATATAAATCTATGATTTTATTATATATTAATTAGGGCTGTCAAACGATTAAAATTTTTAATCGCGATTAATCTCAGAATTTCATATAGTTAATCGCGATTAATCGCATTAAAAAAAATCTGTGTAAATGTTATAGAACACAAGGATTTTTAAGTGAAATGTTACAATTAAAATGGTGAACACATTTTATGCTAAATGTACTTATGTTAAAAACTGCTGGGACAAGAGAAAACTGTAAGGGAGTTTATTCACTCACATACTAGGCAGTAAATGTCAGATTGTAGGTTAGAATTTCTCCATCAGCAAACATTGTAGATCAGCGGTGCTTTAGGTGGGATAAGGCGTAGTTATTGTATCAGACTTGTCTGTGGTTGTATCGTGACAATGGTTTGATGGACGTTTCTACACGAAGTGAGTGTGTTTTGACCCTTTGGGGCTTCCATAGTTCATGAACTAACGTGCTCGACTCAGCTTTCCGGTATTCGGTACAGAAGAAGAAGTTAATTAAGTGTAATAAAGTGTTCTGCTCCCGACAACTTGTGAATATAGCGTGTATTTATTTCTTTATAAGTGCATCACTACCACGATCGGTTACATTATGTTAACAAACCGCAAATGAAAAACGGTGGCAAGTCCGACATTAAAACGTTTGTTCTACCAGTCAAGTGTCAACATGAACTAGAATTTGCGTTAATGGCACTCATTTTTTTAATCGCGTTAAATTGAGGTCGCGTTAATGCGTTATTATCGCGTTAACTTCGACAGCCCTAATATTAATCCTTGATGTTATGATATGTAACTCTATGATGTTATGATATATAACTATGTTATGATATATAAATCTAAGATTTTATGATATATAAATCCATGATGTTATGATATATAAATATATGATTTAATGACATATAAATCTACAACTATATGATATAAATCTATGATTGTATGATTTATAAATCTATGATTATTATATATAAATCCATGATGTTATGATATATAAATCTATGATTGTATGATATATAAATCTATGATTATTATATATAAATCCATGATGTTATGATATATAAATCTATGATTGTATGACTTATATAAATCTATAATTTTATGATATATAAATCTAAGATTTTATGATATATAAATCCATGATGTTATGATATATAAATCTATGATTGTATGACTTATATAAATCTATAATTTTATGATATATAATCTATGATTTTATGATATATAATCTATGATGTTATGATATATAAATCTATGATTTTATGACATAAATCTATGATTTTATGATATATAACTATGATGTTATGATATATAAATCTATGATGTTATGATATATACATCTATGATTGTATGACTTATATAAATCTATAATTTTATGATATATAAATCTATGATTTTATAATATATAAATCTATGATTTTATGATATATAAATCTATGATTTTATGATATATAACTCTATGATGTTATGATATATAAATCTATTATTGTATGACTTACATAAATCTATAATTTTATGATATATAAATCTATGATTTTATGATATATAAATCTATGATTTTAGGATATATAACTATGATTTTGCAAAGAATATGTCTTATTTATTTTAAAAGCATTTAACTGCACTTTTGCCTCTCATCTCATCTGATTTACCTCCTGATTTAGTCACTTCCAATTCCTGAACGTAAATCACTGCACTTCTTATCTCCCCCAGCTCGTGGGGACACTCGGACCAGTACCCACGTTCGACCTTCCGTCTCTTAAACACGGTCGACTGTGTGTAAGTGGACGCCCGGTCCGGTCGGCAGCTCTGCTGAGCATCGAACCCACAAGTTTGAACACTCTGCTGTGGACCATGCCAGTCTGCCAAAGCTTCTCCCTAAGGGCGCTTGGGTGGCAATCGGGGCTCCACGCAATTTGTGCATCCACGTAGGAAAGGAAAGACGTCTGACTGATGCATCACAACCCCAAAATCATCCGAAAACAGAGGGGCAGGGAGGAGGGGCACAATCCTACGATTCCAATATCCTCAGCACGGCAAAATATTTAGGCTATAACCTATAACTTAGCGACGTGTGCGCTATTTCACCTCCTCTCTGCAACCAGGCGGCACACGTTCACCGAGACCCGTGTGTGTTCGTGCGGTCTGGTGCGGTTAAAAAGGAAATAGAGCTCTGTAGTGTGTGTGTGTGTGTGTGTGTGTGTGTGTGTAAGCGACTCAGACATGTGTGCGTGTCTAACCTGTGTGTGTGTTGCTGTTGTAGAGCGGAGAGGAGGCCGAGCTGGTCGTGTTGTTGGCGTGTGTGAACGGCACCGAGAGCTGGGCGCTGAGCAGCTGCAGTCGCTCCTTCTTCATGGTCAGGGTCCGGATCTGCTCCTCCAGACGCCGGTTCTCCATCTGCAGCTGGTACAGGGATCTCAGCAGGGCTAACACTGCGCACACACACACACACACACACCCGATTTAGTCATTTCCAATTCCCAATAGTAAATCACTATGCTTCTCATCTCCCAGTTCCCAGATTTGACCTTCCGTCTATCAAACACGGTCGACTGTGTTTAACTTATGAACGATCTGTCCAATATATTCCACACGGTTTTACAGACACGCTACTTAAATAACGTCTAGCCCCGGTCCACCTGAGCTGAACCCCACTGCAGCACAAACCCAAACTTCCCCTTCCTGCTGGTTTAGGAGCAGTTAGATTTACGTTAAACCGCATTAGAGGAACCACAGAACTAGCTTTTAGATTAGCAGAGCCCCTACACACGCGGCCACTTCCTGTCGAGGCCATGTTGAGCATTTCCTCTCGCACATTAGTAACAGCCGCTACGGCGTCAGTACGACCTAAAGCTGTAAAGTATACCGCTGAATAGAATAGAATAATGAATTATACCAGCTTGTTCGAAAGCTGGGGTCAGAGCGCAGGGTCAGACGTTGTACGGCACCCCTGGAGCAGACAGGGTTAAAGGCCTTGCTCAAGGGCCCAACAGTGGCTGCATTACAGAGCCGGAGTGTTAAAAATCGAAGTAAATAAATCTAATAAAGCTTAAAAATAATCCTGCTGCCGACTTCTGATCCATTTTAATCCACTCACGACCGGACAGGCAGGTACAGATTACCCATGATTCATGGACGAGCATTTGTCTTAGGACTGTGTGAGGAAACCCTGGGAATCGAACCCAGGACCTCCTCGCTACCCACAGAGTCACTGTGCCTCCAAAATCCTGATGATCAACCAGGCTTGTAATTACTGAGGCAAAATGTCATTAATTCATTAATCTGGTAGCGGAAGGTGGCCTGAATGAGAAGCAAACCGAGCAAAGATGTAATTACACATCTCTAACTGGTGTGTGTGTGTGTGTGTGTGGTTTGTTTGACTGACAACCGGTTTAACATAAATAATTATACATATTTTATGGAATACAGACGCGCGCCGTCATTCATGCCTCCGAAACACAAGACGCACTCACAAGCCGGAAAGTCAACACAGGACAAACGAGCAGCGGAGATGAAAAGGCACGAGGTTGTTTATCTGATGCGTCGAGGAAATGATCGCGTCTTTAAAAATCTCACGAACGCTCTAATCAAATTAACGACTGAAGCTGAAGACGGAAGTTTGCTTCCGAAAAAAAATACGAATAAAACAAAACACCCTCCGCACTCACATCTGGTAACGAACAAGCGCCCTAATCAAGCGGTATTGTGCTGTTAAAATAGAAACATCAACGTAAACCAACCCCGAGAACCCGAGTGTGTGTGTGCGTGCATACGTGTGTGTGTGTGTGTGTGTGTGTGCGCTCACCGTCCCCCTGCGGTCCCTGCTGCAGAAGGAACTGCTGGCCTTCGTTCCACTGCCTCTCCAGCAGCTGCTCGATGCTGGTGGCCGCCGGCGGAAGCGACTCCGCACCCAACCCGGGCACCAAAGGTCCCGACGGGTCATATCGGATGTGAAGTCCACTTAGCGGGGAGCTGCGAGAGAGCAGAGCATCACACAAGACCGTTAAAGCAAAACGTCCTCCTACGCTCCTGAGAAGAGGGCGTGTCTAAATCCTTCGATCATTTAAAATGCTCCTACTGAGGCGCCTTGATTCTGAGTGATGATCTGACCGACCGACGAGGGAGCGTCCGACGCCTCCTCAGCGCTGAGGGCAATCCCAGCATTCAGCGCGGCACGACTTCCCTCACAAAGACGACAAACATGGCGGACGAATAAACGCGGAGCAACCAACGGAGTTCCTTTCAAATGTCAATAAATTCTCATTGATGTTTAATCTGTATAAAGGTGTAATGATACGAGTGTCGTTCATCTGTAAATTGGGGCGTCAGGGAGAGTAGTAGTGCGTCTAAATAATCTGATTATGAGCTCCAGGTCTTATTAGAATCCTCTCTACTGAGGGAGCTGATCAGGTAGGTAGTAGGGAGCAGGGCGGGTCACATAGAGCTTAGCACGTCTCTCCACGCGCGATACGGCTCTGTGTGGGAACCCAGCATGGTCAGGTGATGAGAAGCGGCCGCAGACTGATCAGATCTGGGGTTGTCAGAGCGGGAGTAGGTTCACAATCGGGAATTGGACATATTAGAGCTGGTAATCGATGGAAGGGGTGTAGGAAACAGACAGGATGTGCATCCATGCTGGAGCAGGACGTGGATTCATCTTTAGAGACGGCACTAAACACACAGCTCTAATTAAAAGAATACACACGAGGGAAAGCGTGTGTGTGTGTGTGTGTGTGTGTGCGGTTCTTCTGGCAGTGCCGTAAATCTCAGCGCGCCCTTGTTTGGACAGACAGCCTTCTGTGTTGTTATGAATGCGCCGCTCCATCAGGGGCATCCCCGAGCGTGTGAGCGCATCTCCGGGGTAATTAGGAAAAAAACAGACAGGTGCCGCACGCCCGTAAATCTCCGCTAAGAGCGGGCGCGGTGCCAACGAGCCACTGAGCTCGCCATGGAACCGAGGTGGGAAGAATGGCATGGTTTAAGCACTTGTGCTGACCGGCAAATCATGCACGTCTACGTATTTTAGAACTACCGATAGAATTAAAATAATAATAATAATAATAAGCCAGACATACAGGATAAAAGGGGTGAGAAATACTGCAGTTTCATTACAAAACATGAATGTTTGCTATTCAAACCACTGAGTTAATGTTACTGTAACTGATAAAGAACAATACGAAATAGTTAACAGCGTAATCCTGACGTACTGTAGTATGAATAATAGTCACGTGATCAATTACATTGCCGATCAAATAACGAGTGAAATGTAATTAACTGTGACATAATGTCATATTATATACATTACAGATTGTATATACATTTAATATGCGAAAGCTTCACGTCCAATCCTCTAGGACAAAAAGCTGAGGGCCAACAGCCAGGTAAAAGCTCGCTCGATTCTCGACGGGGACGAATCGTGTCGGGTGTGGGTGCGTTTCTCACCCCGCCGGGTTTTTCTAGGGGGAGAAGAAGGTAATAAAACAAGATCATGTCAGATGAGCGGCGCTGTTCTGTATTTCTGAGCTACACCGACTACGGATCTAATCTTCCTGATTAGATGATTAGATGATGGTTCTCTTACTGCTATAATACTCTAATATAGCCGAATTCTACACGTTCCTCTTTAATTTGACACTTTCAGTCGGGGAGAAGTGTGCTGACCCGCACACCGACGCACCGCGGGTACGAAAACACCCCCAACATGGGTACATTTGATTCTCTAGCTCAGGTTAAAGCTTGTGTAGCATTACACAGTTTATTATTTATGTTTATGTAGCCGTAACGCTTCGTGAGCTTACCTGACGTCCGAACATCTCTAATAAATCCGAACATCTCCGCCGGTTTACATCCATATAGATCGTTTCACTCAGAGACACCAAAACAAAAAGAAAACACAACCCGGCGAGGTCGATCGGCACCCTGACGCCAACAGGGACCCGGCGGAGGACCCGGCGGCCGGAGGAAAGAGCCCGAGACGGACGGCGCGAGAGAAGGGGGAAGGAAACGAGGGCAGAGGAGATTACAGACTCCCCCTCCAGCTGTGGAATGTAAATAGGGCTTACCGTGGGGAGAGGTTCGCCTTCGGTGGGGTTCCTCTTCTGGAGAAAGCCAGAGTCCCATCCCCCAGCTCCTGATCTGAAAGATAAATAGAGCGCCATCGATAAGCAGCTCAGGGGGAAAACGGGGAGACGAGGAAGCGGAAGGTCGTCCACGATCCCCTAGCATCAGCACTCCCTCATGCAAATCCATCTTCCGCATCAGTGTTGTCTCTGGCAGCTTGGTCTGCACACTGAGTGTCACCTAAACGCCTCTCCGGCTACTTCACCCCCTATTCTCTCTCACTCGCTCTCTCTCTCTCCTTTCTAGCCGAATTCCCTCTCGTTCGCTCTCTCTCCCTAATTCTAATTCTCTCTCGCCCCCGCGCCCCACCCCCTCTGCTGCCCCCCAGGCCCCACGCCAGACCCCGCTTTTCATTTTCACTAGTGAAAGTAATGAATCACACATGTGCTTAAGCCCGGCGTTACCCCCCCTCCACGTTTAACGTCTCCCCATCCCCCCTCAGAGTCTCCGACCCCCCCCCCCCTCCTCCGCCCTCCTTCCTTTTTCAGTTTAACACTTTCCAGACCAGCAGCTCGAGTGCCCGTCCCCGTCCCCCTCCTGTCATTTTATTTTTTTTGAAGGGGGTAAGGGGGAGCTGGTTCATCGAATCAGGACCAGCGCAGCGACATCAGGGAACATTTCACTGAACGCTGCAGGTCAGAGCATCACACGGAGCGCTGACGGACGAGGTTAAATCCGTCCTGTTCACGCCGAAATGATTCACGTCAAATATTCACTAGAATTTAAACAATATTTATATTCATATAAAACAAACAGCAGAAGGAGCAGAAACAGGAGATTTTTTGAGAAAAGCCGACTTCATTTCACAGGAAGCACGTGGAGGCTTCACGCCAGCTTCATTTATCTCAGATTTACCCACAAATTTTGGAACCCTGGAATGTGCGAGTCAATAAAAACAAAAATGCAGAAAGTTGCACTTCGGATCTTTTTGTTTCGTTTTTTTAGGTCGACCCTGGAGAAGAAGTGACGATTATTTCTCTGTCTGCATCCCATCACTGATATAAAGTGATATAATAATATTATTCACGACACCTAAACATTTTAAGCTGCACTGCTATAAAAGTAAACAACCCAAATACACGTGGGGTTTAGGAAAGTAAAAGTTAAAATAATTTGATATTTTTTATTTTGATTCCAAATGACATTTTAATAAATAATCAGCAAGGCAAATAAATCACAAATATTAATAAATAAGAAATAAAATAATAAACCGAGTAAAACTAACAAAACCACAGCAATTAAAACAAAAAACAAAAGCACTAATTTTTATATTTGAACTATATATCTATAAATATACCAATAAAATAATAAATAGTCATAAATACGAAGCTGCTCTGGTGGAACGTTTGACTTTACTGGGTGCAGCTGAAGGAAAATGTCACGTGACCTTTAAGTCTAAACCCAACAGATTAATTCTAATAAAATCGCTAAATAAATGTTTATATTAGATTTTATTTTTCTTATAAATGTAATAAGCCAAAACTGAAGTATCTATAAATTAAAATATAAATTAGACTCGCCGTGTTTAGCGGACGCTTTAATCCAAAGGATCATTAAGAGCCTTGCTCAGGAGGACAGTGCCAACCAGCGACCGTCTGACCGACTAGTCCAGCACCTTAACCACTGAGCAAAATACATGCACAAAATGCACATAAATAAAAAAAAAACTAATATATTTAAGAACTGAATAAAATACAAACCAAATAAAAAAACTAAAGTTCAATTTAAAAGGTTCATTTCAGTTTTAGTGAATCAGCACCATCTTAAATCCCACCAATCCATCGTTTACCTTCAGCTTAAGTTTTATCCCTCCAAAACTACTAATCACAACTGTATAAAATAAAATTAATTAATTTATAAGCTTAATTAAGGTTTTATTGAATCAGTGTACAACCTTAAAGCCATGTGAGGTTCTTAATCACAACTATATTTATATATAAAAGTCTTTAAGAAACAAAACCACCCAAAACAAAATAGGAGTAAAAACATAAGAGAAATAATAAGAATTTTAATATTAATTAATATTATTTTTGTTGGTCCTCGTGTCTAAGTGACACTTGTTCGACTCTGACGAGTTAAATAAAGTCCGGTGGGTAAATTTATGATGTTTATTATTTTTTTTATAAACTTGTTTTGTCTGTGTTTTACCCACTCTTGTTTCTGGTCTCCTCTCAGCTGGACGACCTGCTGACCTCGCCTTTAAGAGGACGCCACGACTGATCCATTATTCGTCAAAGGCCACTTGGTTCCCTCACCCCTCCTCCCTCGCGTTCCACCCTCACAGGTCTCTGTACTGAGCATGTGTGGGCTGGGCTGGGGACTGTGGGACCGGCGTGGCACGGCGCTGTGCGGTGAGGTGAGGTGAGGTGAGGGATCTCCCCACTGTGTCATTTCCACGCTCACTGGTCAGATGAATGAAACGTCCGAGCGCTCGCACGCTTCATTTAACAGCTATGCAGGACTCGCTCCTCGCTCGGCCCACGGACTCCCCGTCCGCCTCCCCGCGCATCCCGATCTTCACAGTACCGGGGAGTTTCGGTCTCTCGGCCGAGCACATTCCAGCGGAACGGAGGAGCGAGGAGAGGCCAGGTTTTAGACGTGACCTCTGGGGGGGGAGGTTAACGGCATCGGAAGCTCAGACCGGACGGTCCACATGTGCGCAGATGTGGCGAATACGCTCAAGGAATGATGGAAAACAGACACGCGCGTGGACGTGGAGACGTCGTACGAGGAAAAGAGACGTCCAGGCAGATGAATAACGTTTACACAGACGCTGATGATGAGCGCTCGGTTTGGGCTTCGTTAGTCTGATAAAAACCTTTGACTGAACCAACACAGATGCACTACATGGCCAAAAGTATATGGACACCTGACCGTGAGCTTGTCTGACATTACACCTCAAAAACAAATTAAATCTATCGTATATTGTATTTAATCTTTTCTGCGACTTTAAGGTATGTCTGTGGGAATTTGTGCCCAGCGTTTGCATGGCTGGGCACTGACTGATCAGTCGATGTTCCGGTCTATTATATATTTATATTTATTTCAGTATTTAGTGGGCACCTTTATCCAAAGTGACTTACAGTACTGTGACAGTATACAGTCTAAGCAATTGAGGGTTAAGGGCCTTGCTCAAGGACCAAACAGTGGCAACCTGGCAGTGGTGAGCTTCAACCAGCGACCTTTCGATTACCAGTCCGTGCTCATGCTGGAACAGGAAAGGACCTTCCCTAAACTGTTACTGCAAACTCGGAAGCACGTGATTACCTTAATATGCGTGAATTCAATAATTACTGGACTAGTAATCATAAGGTTGCTGGTTCGAGTCCCACCACTGCAAGGTTGTCGCTGTTGAAAACGTGTCTGCTAAACGCTCCATCCTGGTCAGGGTTGCGGTGGGTGTACACGTGTGTGTGTGTGTGTGTGGGAATCCTCACCTGCCGGCGAGTTCTCGGACTGGGCGATGAGGGCGGCCATGGCGGAGTTGGGGTTGAGCCTGTTGCCGAACATGTGGGGCGGGGCCAGGTTCAGGGTTCCTGCTAATGAGCCGGACTGCAGCTGCAAGAGAAACACATTCAAATTTATTCAAAGGGCCGCAGTCAAACAAGCCGAATATAAATCGCGTTCGGAGTGAGCGCGTGTGTGTGTGTGTGTGTGTGTGTGTGTGTATGGGGGGGGTTAATAAAGCACCACGCCAGCTGTACTTCTTGTGACTGCAGACGACAGCAGCCCCGTACGCCATGTGTTCTAACACTAATTATTTAATCCAATTAAACCATTTCCCTAATAAGAGCTCTGAAAAAAGAAAAAGGAGGGAAGGAGGGATGAAGGGGGGGGGGGGGCAGCGAACGCCTGACAAAACGGCAGAGCTAATTACAATAAGACTCGGTGTTTATCACAATATAAAAACACACACGTGCTTTAATAAAACTACATTTGTCGCACGTTTCTCAAACACAGAAATTCAGGCGGCATTCCTTAAATTTTGCTTTTATTTAGGTTTTATTTCTGCATTTTCTCCGTTTTTCAGTTTGTCTTCCGCTGCTGTGGCCTTTATTTTTCATTATATTTTATGCATTTTCTCCCATTTTATCTTAGTCAGTTTGTCTTCCGCTGCTGGGGGATCCCGAGGTGGGTATATCCACCCATGCACTCTGCACAGGCGCCTCTATCCGCCAGTCAGGGGTCCTTACACAGCGTTTGAAGACCCCGCCCACGTATTCCGGTCATCCCTCGCTCCAGGCACCGCCAATCATGCCCGCTAGATGGCGCCCGGCCGACCGATAGCCCCGGGGTGCCCTGTTGTTGATGTTTTGATCAGGGTGACACTAAGTGATCGGGCTTGGCACTAATATTTCAACCAAACCACCCGCAACAACAATATCCCACCTCCTTATGTCAGGCGGGCGGAGCCGACACTCAGCTCTCGTTCATTACGAGGCCGATCTGGCACGTTCCAAGCAGGACCCCTTGTTTTCGCCCTACGATCTGCTAACCAGGGTCCTTGCACAGTGTTTAAAGATCCGGTAGTTTCCCCACCCAGCAGACACGGTGGCCGATTAGTGTCTGATGCAGGCACTGCCAATTGCGCCCGCTAGATGGCGCCCAGCCGACCGACGGCCCCGGGGTGCCCTGTTGTTGATGTTTTGATCAGGGTGACACTAAGTGAGCTGGCTTGGCGATGATATTTCGACCAAACCACGCACAACAACAACTTCGCACCTTTTTATGTCGAGCGGGCGGAGCCGACCCTTAGCTCTCGTTCATTATGAGGCCGATGCTTTTGCGCTCACACTGATATTTAAGGTCAGATCACCTCAGTCCCACCTTTCACCTGCACTCCGGTCTTTCTGCTTGGGGTCTGTTTAGACACTGTTTTCCCAAAGCAGCGGAGATCCATCCATCCTTCACAGATCAGAATGATACAAGTGTGTGTGTGTGTGTGCTATTTTTATTTGAGCCCGATCGCGGCTTTTAAAAGCTTCTCTAATAACTCGCTAATCCATCAACATCCTTCCTGAAAGGCTTCAAACGACACGGCGGAGCGGAGTCGCCCTTTTGTTCGCTTTCCCACGGCGGCGGCGTTTGCAGGATTTCCTCCGGCGACCCGTTACACATTTTTCTTTCCCCTGACAGAGAGGAGCGATACAATGCCGAGGCCCGACCCCCCGCGGGGCGTCTCGTTCAGATCAGGGGAAACTAAAGGGGTGCGAATAGTTATAATAATAAAAAAAAGGTCATTTTTATTCCAGCCTGTCGGATTCCATCAGGACGGAACGCCGTGTCTGTAAAATACCTGGTCATTTTCACCATTATTTTCATTCCTGGTTGGTTAAAGGTGATCGTGGTGAGTCCGTGCACGCCTTCAACCACTAGATTACGAGTCTGTGCGAAAACCTATCGACCCGTCCTGCTCCCCACTACCTACCTGATCATCTGCCTCAGTAGAGAGGATTCTAATAAGACCTGGAGCTCATAATCAGATTATTGAGACGCTCTACTTTTACGTCACCGTACGTTACGTTATGACCCTAACATGATGAGTGCCGCCCTGTAACGGGCCCGATTCCACCTTAAACCTGCCCGATTTAAAAACGTGGTGCCGGGAACCCAGTCCTAAATAACGGCGTGTTCGTGTAAATACTCACGTGTGTGGACGAGGTGGCGGTGAACGGCGCGGCGGAGGGCAGGGACGACAAGATTGGCATGGAGGTGCCCGGCATCTCTGAGCTGGAGACGGAGAGACAGCCTCCGAGCACGGCGCTCGGCAGAGGGGCGGTCACGTCGCTGCTGCTGGGGTACGTCACTGCACCACACACACACACACACACACACACACACACACACACACACACACACACACACGAGACAGAGCAGGTCAAACACTGACAGTTTACAGTACCTGGATTTCGTTTCGACTCATCGCTGACCCGTTACGACAGTGACTGTGGGAACGACTGCACATTTTAAAAACCCTACATGTTCCTGAATCTTTTGCTGTGGTTCACATTCGATAGCAAACGACGCAGCGCCAAAATTCAAGCGTTGTTATACGACTATAATCAGAGTCTCCACCTTTATACTGGAGCACGATGCAAAATATCCACATCAGTCCACACAGATCCAGATGTGCAGAGTTTAAAGTAAAACAAACACTGGTGCGACGACTCAGTAGATCTGAACAGTAGATAGTTTCAGGTATCGAAGCAATACGAAGCGACGACATATAAACAAACCGAACACAAGTTGTGATGTCACAAGACGTGCGGGCGAGAGAACAGAGGACCTAATTTGGTGTGTGTGGAGGAATTTCTGGCGCCGTTTTGACTCCCTGATCCATCTTACCCCCTCCTGCTGTGTTCCCAGTTGGTAGAAATACCAGCAGATGAACACAAGCCCGATATAAGCTGGAAAATATACGACATTTGTGCGTCATGTCTCTTTATCTTAATTTATTTTGGTTCGATTGTAGATTTGCGCGTGCGAACGCTGAGCGAACCAGAACTAAAATGGAACGACGTCCGGTTTCCTGGTTCGGTCCGGAACGAGGGAGCGTACGCTGTCCGGATTAGCCACACGCCTGCCGTTAGCCTGGCGGCTTTAACTGGGTCAACAGTTAAAAGGATTTGGTTAAATTTGCACTTCTACTTAGAAGGTAGCAAACAGGGGCGCGTCACGACGACGTCGTCACCCGAGTCTAGACCAGACTGATACTAGACTCAGCATGGGTGCAACTGGGTCCTCTGCCAAGCAGCCCAAATTCTCCACGCGCCCGTCAGTCCTGTTTTTTCTCCCCCCTCAACATGTACCAATTTATTTATTAAATCATCTACTAGCTGCAAGTCCGAGCATTACAAAACCCCCCAAAAAAACCCCAAATTAATTAGAGTGGTTCAGTTTATACTGGAATTCAGCGACGGGAGGAACTTAAAACAGCAACACGATCACAGGAGTCCCGATGCAGCCCACACACTGGATTCTCAGTTCCTGTTTCACTGATTCCTTTTCCTGTCTCTCTTTAACACACCCTCTAGACCCCATTATCGCCCCCTCCCACCCCAAATCTGAAGCGACCTGCTCGGATGGACGAGGCTGACCCCTGGAGGCCCCCTCGGCCCACAAAGGAATGAATGGCTGGCGGCGGTGAACCTTCGTTACAGGAACAAGAGCGCATTGTTGAGCCGGGAGCAGCACGTGAAGGCGGCTGCATGCTCTCCACCGAGAGGCGGGTTCGAACCCCCGCCGCTGCAGCAGCGCTCCACCGACGCCGGTATGTGCAGCTAATCGGGGGTCAGAACCGTCGGCATCGCTTTCAATTTTACGTTTATGCACGCGAGTGTGTGTGTGTGTGTGTGTACGGGTTGGGGGGGGGGGGGTATTTGGGTGGGGGGCCTTTTTACTAACACAAAGTCAACAAGTTGAGGTTAAAAATTAACTCGTCACGTTTCTGCAAACGCAAACATTTACTCGCGCAAAACCTCAAACAGTACGATCTTTTTTTTTTAGGTTTCACGAAGGCTTTATCCTGGTCAGGATCACGGTGGGTCCTGTTTCCCCATAATCTCAGGGCGAAATGCAGGCCGCGATCCGTCGCGGGGCCTCGACCACCACCCAACCCGGACGCAGACGGACCATTTCTGTATGCAGGCGCACCGTCAAGGATCCCAACCCTGGATCCCGGTGGTAGTAGCTTAGTGGTTAAAGATTATGGTCGTAATCAGAAGGTCACTGGGTCAAGGCCCACCACTGCCAGGTTGCCACTGTTGGGCCCTTGAGCAAGGCCCTTAACCCTCAATTGCTTAGACTCTATACTGTAGGTCGCTTTGGATAAAGGCGTCCGCTAAATGCCAAAAGTGTAAATGTTAATTACTTAATTAGGATTAATTAAGATTATAACTGATTATATATATTTTATTTGTCTTAAATAAATAATAAACAATTCATGCAAATTGGTGTAAAGTCAAACACTTGAGGATCCTGAGTCCACCTGAACAGTATCTGAGGCGCACGAGGTAAAAAATAAACAGCTACCAAAGCTTTGGTCGACGGATTAGTGATTAAACCCGGTTAATGACCAACACGTCTAGAGCGCTCAGCGTTCGATCAGACGTGAGCAAGGACACGACTCCCGACACCCGCTATGTGACCGGGACTGGACGGGACGCTCGGTCAGGACCGCGGGATCGGATCAGACGAGAGGACGGAAACTTCCAGTGGGATGAAACAAGTCGAGCGTCACTTTCACCCGGCGCTCAGAATCCAGGCAAGTTCAGAGAGAGGTTAACGACCGGACCTGACAGTGATGAGCGCCTCGCACGTTCTCCACGTTCCCCACACACACACACGCGCGCACACACACACGTTTGTTGCATTCCAATCCAAACCTATCGATATATCCAGCCGTACGGAGATCCAGGTCAAAATTTAGGGTGGCTAGAACGACCCGAACGTAAGAAACATAATGGACCGACATTTTAACAGATGAAAGCATTTAATCGTGATGAAATCCCTGTCCCTGCACGCGCCTCCATTTCGGCTCCGGACGGCACCCCGTAAAGTCTCCGGCCCCTGAACCCGCCGGATGAATGTTTGCCTTTAATGTCGGCCCCCGCCGTTCTGCCCGATAAAGCCGTCACCCATCGTTTCCCGGGAGGGCCGGATAGATGAGGCGCGGTACTACACCGGGCCTGGCTAAATATTTACAGTCCAGTCGGAGGGCAGCGACAGGTGAAGGGTCGAGAGACACCGACGATGTGAGGGAGAGAGAGAGAGTCGGCGCTCGGGGTTTCACCTTCACATCGGAGGAGTGCAGCACAGGAGCATTGGATGGGTTGCCAAGCAACAGCAGGAGAGAAATGAGCTCTTAAGTAAGCGTATGTGTGTGTGTGTGTGTGTGTGTGGGGACGTGCGCCGAGTATACATGGTCCGTGGTACATTTTAAGGACGTGCAATACAGCCGTGGAATAACATCACGATATTTTGGAATGTTTTCGTACTAGTATTACTGCTGTGTAAAATATGAGTGTGAGTGTAACACTCCACCGTACTTCACAGCTTCGTTTCCACTGTAAAAGCTACTCTGAAGGGTTTTCATGCCTTTTTTATCCGGGCTTGGGACCTGCACTAAGAGCGAGCGCACTGACAAGTGCACCTTTCTATTGGACAGCCACTTCTTACCAGTGGTGAACTAGCTTTGTTTACAGAGGCACAGAGTGCCTACATTTCATCACATTAAAGATTATTTTGTGTAAATATGAATAAAAAAACAGGAAATCAGGGGTGTTCCAAGACTTTTGAGCGCTGGTGTGAGTCAATTCTCAGATTTACCGCCCGTTCCTAACCACTAAACTTGCAAGAGGTAGAAAATTAAAAATTCTACGAGACATTAACGACCGACTGATGACCGGAAAACAGGGTTTGTCGAGTAGCGAACGCAGCACGAGCGCCCGGGACCGGTACGAGTCCTGCTCCTTGTGCTGTGTACGCCGTACACACGTGGAAAAAGAAATCAAACGTACACGTACGCAAGCGTACACGAGGATTTTTAAGCGCCGTGTTAGTACAGTGATCCATTTACCAGAAGTGACCAATAAATAACAAGGAACACACACTAACACACACACACACACACACACACACACGGCGGTAACGGCGTGCTCGGAGCGGCTCGCTCAGCGCTGACGAGTAAACGTCCATCTCTATGGAGATGGAGCGGCTCGGTTCGGCCTCGCGCAGTACGAACAGCTGCTTCGTCCACTTCAGTCGTAATGAGCGCTAAACGGAACGATTACGATAAACCGCCGCGGGAGCGCGGCCAACGCTCCCGCTCTTTCTCCGAAGGATTACAGAACTAATCGTTATCGGAAGTTCCGGCTCGGAACGACGCGAGCGCTCCGACAGGAAGGGAGATCGCTTTAACGTTCCTCGTTCAGCCGTTCCTGAAACCGTACCGCCCCTCCACATCACCACCATAGCGCCACGCACGGACTTTCTGACCTTCCCGACCTTAGACGCGCCCAGTCGTGTCTGTTGGACGCACGGCCAGGTCGGAAGCACTTCCGTTTTGTTCTTACCTGTTGCAGCGGGCGGCAAGCTCACGGTCAGACCCTGCAAACTTCCGTTCCTGAGCAGAGACGGCGATTTCTGATTGGCCAGACTGTTGGTCCCAGCTCCTCCCACCGGCATGTTCCCGGTGCTGATGCTGACGGTGCAGTTCCTCGCCACCAGAGAGGAGGAGGGCGGCGACAGCGACAGCGACGAGGAGGAAGGAAGAGGCGCGGCGCTGAGCTCCGTCGTCTCCGGGGTCTTGTTCTCCTGGGTGGTGAAGCAGGGCCCGTAGCGGTTCTTCCAGTTGCCCCGCCTCTTCTTCTTGACCCCCTCGTCCACGGCGGAGGAGGACGAGGCCGCCGAGGAGGACGACGAGGAGGACGACGGCTGGGCGCGCTTGAACCCCGCCGACGCCGGCTCGCCGCCGGCCGAGTGCGAGTTCTCGTAATGTTTGGAGGAGCCGGACGCCGGGGCCGCGTTCTGAGGAAGCGACATCATGGAGCCGAAGGTGTTCAGGGGCGGCATCCCTTCAGACGCCGCGCCCTCGGCCCCGCCCTTCATCAGGCAGCGGCCGAACGAGGGCGGCGTGTACGAGTCTCCGGCCCTCAGGCCGGACTCCGAGGAGAAGCCGTGGAAGTCGGAGGCGGGCTGAGCTGCAGAACCGCCGGACGACGTCTTGCTGCTCCCGCCGGCCAATAGGAGCCCTGGATGAAAACCAGGAGAGACGTAAACAAACAAGCTGCTGGCGAAGTTACAGGTACAGAGATGAATTCACGTCACACAGGCAGCACACTTTACTTAAACGTTCGAATCCTTCCAGTTCCTTCCAGACACTCCGACACCCGACACAGGATCCTCCGTTTACCCAGGAAATTCGGTTTCAGCCGAAGTTTCCCCACCGTTTCTCGTCTCTCCTGTTCCTGTTCCTGTCGGACAGGCTTCGTGATGTCAGGACATGAGCCGACACGTCACGCTGAATCAAAGTTCTACTCTACTCTTGTATTTTAATTCCTATATGATTATATGCCCATCCCGGACGGGACGACATTCCCTGTCAGACGCAGCCAGACATGTCTGTGTAGACGCCTGGCAGGCTGGTAGCATCGCTAGGATTCGAACCCGGATCTCAGAGGTGACGAGAAAGCGTAACGGAGCGCTGCGCCACCAATCAGCATTTGTTTCTCAGAATTAACATTTAATGTTACACAAACACGCACAAAAATGTACACACACACACACACACACAAACAGATACACACAAACACACACACATATAGATACGCACATACACACACCAAGACACACACACACAAACAGATACACACAAACACACATATAGATACGCACATACACACACCAAGACACACACACACAAACAGATACACACCAAGACACACACACACAAACAGATACACACAAACACACACACACATATAGATACGCACATACACACACCAAGACACACACACACAAACAGATACACACAAACACACACACACATATAGATACGCACATACACACACCAAGACACACACACACAAACAGATACACACCAAGACACACACACACAAACAGATACACACCAAGACACACACACACAAACAGATACACACCAAGACACACACACACAAACAGATACACACAAACACACACACATATAGATACGCACATACACACACCAAGACACACACACAAACAGATACACACAAACACACACACACATATAGATATGCACAAACACACACCAAGACACACACAAACACACCAAGACACACACACAAACACACACACACATATAGATACACACAAACACACACACACATATAGATATGCACAAACACACACACACATATAGATATGCACAAACACACACACCAAGACACACACAAACCAAGACACACACACAAACACACACACACACATATAGATACGCACAAACACACACCAAGACACACACAAACACACACACACCAAGACACACACACAAACACACACACACACACACCAAGACACACACACAAACACACACACACACACACACACACACAAACACACACACACATAGATACGCACAAACACACACCAAGACACACACAAACACACACACACCAAGACACACACACAAACACACACACACACCAAGACACACACACAAACACACACACACACACAAACACACACACACATAGATACGCACAAACACACACCAAGACACACACAAACACACACACACCAAGACACACACACAAACACACACACACACCAAGACACACACACAAACACACACACACACCAAGACACACACACAAACACACACACACACAAACACACACACACATAGATACGCACAAACACACACCAAGACACACACACACACAGATACACACAAACACACAAACACACAAAGAAACACACAAACATTCAAACATACGCACAAATACACAAACATAGATACGCACATACACACAAAGACACACACAGAAACGTACAAACACACACACACACACAAGCATGTGCACACATCCATACACATGTACACACACACACGGCAGACACGTGCGCACACACACACACACATTTAGGCAGTCAGTGCTGCTCCAGACTTTAGCTGCGGAATCCCACACACACACACACACACACACACACACACAGACACACAGACACACACACAGACACACACACAGACACACACACACAGACACAGACAGACACGTGCGCACCTAGACAGACAAGCACACACACACACACTTTCAGGCTGTCAGTGCTGCTCCAGATTACAGCAGCGGAATCCCTCACACACACACACGTACGCACATGCACAGACACACATGCACAAGCGCACACACACACGGCAGACACGTGCACACACACACACACACACACACACACACTCACACACATGCACAAGCACACATGGCAGACACGTGCACACACACACACACACACACACACACACACTCACACACATGCACAAGCACACATGGCAGACACGTGCACTCACACATGCACAGGCTGTCAGTGCTGCTCCAGATTACAACAGTGGAATCCCTCACACACACACACACACACGGACAGACACGTGCACACCTAGACAGACAAGCACACACACACGTACGCACATGCACAGACACACATGCACAAGCGCACACACACACACGGCAGACACGTGCACACACACACACACACACACACACACACTCACATGCACAAGCACACACACACATGGCGGACACGTGCACTCACACACACACACACACATGCACAGACACACATGCACAAGCTCACACACACACATGGCAGACACGTGCACACACACACACACACACACACACTCACACTCACACACATGCACAAGCACACACACACACGGCGGACACGTGCACACACACATACACACACATGCACTCACACACATGCACAAGCGCACACACACATGGCAGACACGTGCACTCACACACACACACACATGCACTCACACACATGCACAAGCGCACACACACATGGCAGACACGTGCACTCACACACACACAGGCTGTCAGTGCTGCTCCAGATTACAACAGTGGAATCCCTCACACACACACACACACACACACACACACACACACACACACACGGACAGACACGTGCACACCTAGACAGACAAGCACACACACACACTTTCACACCTGATTCAGCCATAACACACACACACACACACACACACACAGATAGTCCCTTTCACACAGAGTTGACCAACCATGTTTAGCTTCACCTGCAGTGATATGAAGTGACCACGCCTGAGCTCGTCCCACTAACACTACTGCTCCACTGGAGAGTATTACATTATTAATAACGTCTAACAGCAGAGAGACTCCACACAGATCCGGCAGCCGGGCGCTAGTGAAGAATGAAGCTAAACCCGCGGCTCACCCTGCTGAAAGGGGCTGGACGACGACGGGACGGTGGAGGACGTGGCGATGGTGACCACGGGCCCGTGAGATTTGCTCGGGTTGGACTTGCGTCCCCGCGAGCTGGAGCCGGAGCCGGAGCCGGAATGGCTGCTGGACTTCTTGCTCTTGCCCTCGGAGCTCTTGCCGTCTCTTTCGGTCGAGCCGCCGTCCTTGGAGCTCGGACCCGAGTGAGACGGGACTTCCTGGAAGTTGGCGTTGGTGAAGCGGGCGGCGCTGTCGTCCATCCGCTTCTGCGAGGCGGACGTGACGCTGCCGCTGCTGCTGCTGTAGCTCTGCGAGGAGAAACGGTTCGGTTAGGACAAGAGGCTTGGAGTGGAGGTACACGTCCTGGAGGAAGCACGTGTTAGCCATCAGTCTAGGACAGTCAGGTCAAAAATGGCCTTTGGCAAATTTGGGTCATTTCATAATAATTCAACACAATTATCTCCCAATCTAGTCATATCCAACTCCCCATTGTCGATCCGATCAAAGAGAGCCGGGTCATGGCGAGTTAAGATCTCAGCAGTGCTGCTGACCAAGCCGGGCGTCCACACGAACACGACTGGCCGTGTTTGAGGGAGGGAAGGTCGGACAGGGTCTCTTCCAGCCCACACACACCGCCGCCGTTCCATGCGACATCCGAGACTGGTCCAAGAGCCTGCACAAGGAGCTTGGCGAGGCTCTCCGTACGCCATACGGCTCTTTGCGGGAACCCTGACAGGTGATAAGAAGCGGCCGCAAGTGGCCGTGTTTGAGGGAGGGAAGGTCGGACAGGGTCTCTTCTCGCCCCGCTGTTACACGTGATAACCGAGACTGGCGCTATACGGCTCTCCGCAAGAAGCCTGGCAGGTGATAAGAAGCGGCTGCAGACCGGACACGTGTGAGGGGGGTGTGGTGATCGTGTTAGTGGATTCACAGTCCAAAACAGACAGGTAAAAGTAAAGGATGGACGTACGTGTGCAATCACCTTATCCGGAGTGAGCATCAGGGGTGGAACGAGGGGCGACGACAGGTCCAGGGACTTTTTATGTTTGGGTTTGTGGCGGTCTCTCTCCTTATGTTTCTGAAACAGAAAACAGATACAACAGGATTTTATCAACAGAAAAGGGGACAAAATCTATAAATAAATAAATCTATATTTTACTTTGAGTGGGGGGAGCGAAGGAACCCCCGAGACTGGTGCGCTGGAGTCTGCACGGATTAGTCCCGGGGACGAACCCACGACCAGATTTAACGACGACCGAGATAAACGATTCGATTCCTGCAGGACGCTCGAGCTCTCATCTCAACGACATCGACGACTCGAACTCGGCTTAATTTACACCCCCGCCTGAGCGGCGGGCGGCACTATTCTCGCCCCAAGGAGAGGGAGCGCGAACGAATTTACACCTCCGGCCTCCTCGCTCCTCCGTTTTAAACAGGAGAGCTGTGAAAGAGAGAGACGAGCCGGGCGCCGTTACGGATTCGCGCGTTCGTCGGGGGCGTCGATTATTCAGGAGGAACTGACGACGCGATGACAGTTTATTCAGGAACAAGTTAAAGAAGAAGTAAAAAACTCGCAGGTCGTTCCTAAGTGGATGGAAATGAACAGGAGCTTCGATTTATTAAAGCGCTAACAAGTCGAACTTATAATGGAACAAAAAAACGTCTTCTCACGCTTTTACATCTGATGTTTCACGAGCAGCTCTAATAAAAAGCCACGAATTCGATCAGCCCCGGTACTAATTCTTTATAATTATTTAACGAGCAGCTTTAATCAAAAGGCAGTGTGCGTCTCGGTGTCCTTGTGATCTCCGTAAATCAGAGTCCACCTCATCTGAACCGCACAGTGACGTCCTCCCTCAGGCACGCACCGATCACACCCGCACTTCAAGACTTTGATTGGCTCCAGTTTCTCATCAGTTTCATATTGCAGTAAATTTGCAGACACCATAAGAGCAATTTTTGACGTGTTGCGCTTCAAGAGAATCCCAAAACATCATTTTGTCATGTACACGTTAGTTACAGAGGACGCAGCAGCAGCAGCAGCAGCACTGACCGGTGTGTTTCGGCTCTTACTATGTTACAAATCTCACTATATATAAACAAACATCATATTTACGCATTTGCCAAAATCTTTCGGCGGTTACCTGAGCAAAGGTGCATGAGGCAGAGACCTCACCGTAAATAATAACAATATACACAATAATAATAATTACAATCATTACAATAATCTCACAATAATAACAATATAAATAATAATGTTAATAAATAAAGATAACAAAAAAATAATAATAGTAAATAATATAATATTAAATAATAATAATAAGCAATAATGTAAAATAATGATAATAAATAATAATAATAATAAATAATATTAATAAATAATGATAGTTAAAAAATAATAAACAATAATGATAAATAATAATAATAAACAATAATGATAAATAATAATAAGCAATAATGATAACTAATAATAATAATAATAATAAATAATGTTAAATAATGATTATAAAAAATAATAATAAAAAATAATATAATAATAAATAATAATAATGATAAATAATAACAAATAATGTCAAATAATGATAATAAAAAAATAAACAATAATAATAAATAATAATAATGATAAATAATAACAAATAATGTCAAATAATGATAATAAAAAATAATAAACAATAATGATAAATAATAATAATAAACAATAATGATAAATAATAATAAGCAATAATGATAAATAATAATAATAATAATAATAAATAATGTTAAATAATGATTATAAAAAATAATAATAAAAAATAATATAATAATAAATAATAATAATGATAAATAATAACAAATAATGTCAAATAATGATAATAAAAAAATAAACAATAATGATAAATAATAATAATAATGTTAATAAATAATGATAGCAAAAAAGTATAATAATAATAAATGTTGACACATACACATATTAATAATAATAATAATAAACAATAATAATATTAATAAATAATAATAACATTTGGGTCCCGTGCAGTGGTGCTTGTTTTGATCCTGAGCTTAGCGCTTAAGGTACTGGACTAATATTCAAAAGGTTGCCGGTTCAAGCCCCACCACTGCTAACTTGCCACTGTTGAGCCCCTGAGCTGGATTTAAATTGTCTTTGCGTCCACACACACACAAAATAATCACTCACAACACAGAACCAATCAAACCAGCCCGAAAAGATCTGGATTGTAAATATGCAGCATCTCTCTCTCTGCCTGTGTGTGTGTGTGTGTGTGTGTGTGTGTGTGTGTGTGTGTGTGTGTGTGTGAGTGTGTGTGTGAGTGTGTAGTTTGATTCCCAGATGCCGCTCTCTCTCTCTCTCTCAGCACATCTGAACCGCCTGCAAATTGAGAAGCTTTTAGCAGCTATTGTTGTTTGGCCCCGGGGTTTGGAATTAGCTAGGTATACATCTGAGCCCTGTAACCTTTCACCTTTCCCAAAAAAAGTGGGGGGATGGGTCCCCTTTGCTAATGCAAATCAGGTGCCGTAACAATAGCCGGGCCAGAGAGCAGAGCTCTCCACTACGAGGAGGTTTAGAAATGCCGCTCCCACCCACCGGCGTGGAGAGAGAGGGTCAGAACCTACCAACACACGCTTTTAAACAAAAATGACCAGGAGCGCCAACTTATCCGGTCTGAACAGGGTATAAAACTCACTATAAACACCTCGATATAATCACAGTTTTAACACGTTATAGAACAATAACCCCGATTATAACATACCATTACAGGTCCAAAAGTATATGGACACCCTCCTAATTACTGAAGCTAGATGTTTCAGCCGTACCCCTCGCCGGCGGGTGAATAAACACTCCGGCTGGTCTATAAAGACGCGGTTTGATGAGTCTGGTGAGGATGAACTGGGATTCAGCAGCAACTCAGGCCCATTCTTCCATCATCAGTGTCTGTCCTAACAGCGTTCACTAAATAATGGGCACAAATTACTAACCACACACTCCAAAATCCTGAGGAAAGCCCCTCCAGGAGGGGGTCGACTACTACAGATGGATTTGGAACCAGGCGTCTAACAAACTCAGTGTCCATATATTTTGGGCTATAATAATAATAATAATAATAATAATAATAATAATAATCAATAATTAATAATAATAGTAAATAATAATATTCATAGGTAATAATAATAATAATATTAGTAGTAAATAATAATAATAATAGTAAATAACAATAATAAATAATAATTGTGTTATTAAATACTACTAATAATAAATAATAATAATAGATAATTATAATAATAAATAATGTTAATAAATTATAATTAAGATTAATAAATAATTATAATAATAATGTTAATAAATACTACTAATATTATTAAATAATAATATTAACAATAATAAAAATAATAATAAATAGTCAATATTAATATGATGATTACAAATAGTAATATACTAATAATAAAATAATAAGAATTATATTGTAATACAAATGACAGGAATAATAATAAAGATAAATAGTAATATTATAAATAATAATATTGTAAAAATAAAAAAAAGTAATAACAATAAGAATCAGAATCATAAAGTAAACATTTAAGGTCGTTTTTAGGGTTCTGCTAAACTCAACACCGAGATCAAACTTACAGGACTGATGAGTGACGTGAACGTGGAGCCACGACGGATGGAAATAAAGAGGAACGAACAGATGAGCTCACGTGGACGAGACAGGCGTGCGGAATAAACCACATGAACCTTCACTGTAGGAGATCTGCTAATATACCATCATCCAAATCAGAGTTCCATTCACATCAAATATATACACACGGACGGTGTTTATATAAATGTGCGCTTGACGGCGTATTTATTCGAATTTTATGATACTGGTTGAATTATCTTGATTACAATCACAGCGATGATGATCACCACCGCCATAATCACAAGCATTCAGACTGAAACGATGGTCGAATAAAATGGAACGTCTTTATCCGTGTATCTCAGCTGGGGTCGGAGCGCAGGGTCAGCCGTCGTTCAGCGCCCCGGGAGCTCAGAGGGTTAGGGGCCTTGCTCCGGGGCCCAACAGAGGCTGCGCGGCTGAGCCGAATGAGTGAATTAGAAAATGAGAGACGAGGATTTGGCACTCTGTACTTAAAACGGTGAAGCTTTATGTTCAAAATAACGTCTAACGTGTTGAAAACGCGCGTGTTTGCGCCGGCGCTTTAAATAAACGCGACACTGTAATGATTTTAACTAGATCACAACACACCTAGGCATATCACCGTGTGTGTGTATAAGAGCATGCTTAACACACGCCTGCTTTGTGTTTCATAATAACAGGGTCCAGCACACAGAATTATGGGATTACCTTTATCAGAGACGTGACCACGCTGTGCTACTTTAGCAGACGGCTGAGCGGTATTCCAGCGGCGTTAATCATGCTTAACGTGCGGCCTATCCGGGCTGCGTCCTGAATTCAGACACGATGGTCCTCGGCACATGTATGCGTACGTTTATACCATGTGACCAAAAGTTTTCAGACAGACTCTGTATGTCTGTATGGGAATTTGTGCCCAATTCAGTCAAAGAGAATCAGTCAGCCTGGGCACACACTGTGATTAACAGGCGTGAATTTTTAATTTCATTAAGCTGAAAGGTAAATCAGGGTGGCTGTTTGGGCCGTAACTAACACGCAACACACGCGTGACTGATCACTTTCTGAGTACCCGGTTCTCGAATCGCTCTCGAATCATTTCTATTCCGTCCTCGGCTTTCGAATCCTGGCCGGACGGAAACCCAAGGGGCGACGTTTCGGGAGCAAAGTGAGCGAGTACTACGCGTTAAGGACACGGAACGGAACGGACCTCGACGTGCGAGGAGGGAAAAGGGCGTACGAGTGGCGCATGGCTGATGGAAAGGAGGTCAGCAGGCTGCCTTACCTTCTTCTCCTTGTCATGGTGTTTAGCCAAAGAGTGAGAGGAAAAATCGCTTAAGCTTTGAGCCCTACTACCCCGGCCTTTGCTCCTTCTCTAAAAGGTGAAAGAGGAACTTCGGGTTACCATATAAAAATCGTCGTCTCTCACGCAGCAAGAAGAAGAAGACAAAAGTCCTACTGACAGATCACCATAACAGGAGTGTGTTTACACACACCAGAGATAAACATGGTCAGATATAAGCTGTCGTTTGTTTTCCAGGCCACTTTTTTAGTCCACGGTTTCTTTTCAGAAGGATGTGAAAGCTCCCGAAACCGTCCAGCATGTTTGAAATTCTCGGTGATCAGCCAATGAGAACGTCAGAACGCACCAAAACAAAAGCAGCGCATCCCCGTCTGTACCTCCGTGCACCACATACAGCTCAACAGTTATTTGCTTCTCCACATGACGCCGTTAAAAACGGATCTCAGACTGATGATTCGGGCAGCGCCACGCCTGATTGGTGACTGATTGCGTACCATGCACACCAACAACACACCCCCACCCAACGCCACGCTATTATAAAATGCCGAGGACAGCAACAGAATCACGTAACGTGCACTAGGCTTAAGACGTCAGTGTTAAGAAATATTTCACAGGGGATTTATATATAAATAACTAACGTAAGCATTTCAGGTGTCAAAATAAAGTCCAGTTAAAAAAGGAAGAAAAGAGAAGAGAAGAAACATGAAAAGAATAGAGAAAAGAAATGAATAAAGAAGAAAGAGGAAGAGAATAAAGAGGTAAAATTAAAGAAAAGAATAGAGAAGAGAACATGAGAGAACAGAGAAGAGGAAAAAAGAATAAAATTAAAATAAAGAAGAGACAGGAAAAAGAACAGAAAAGTAAAAAAATAAAGAAGAAAAGAGAAAGACGAGAGAAGAGAAGAGAAAAGAAAAAGAAAAGAATAAAGAGGAGAAGAGAACAGAACAAAAAAAGAGAAGAATACAGAGTAGATAACATTAGAGAACAGAGAAGGAAAGCAAAAAATAAAATAAAGAGGAAAGAATAAAAGAGAATAGAGAAGTAAAGAAAGTGGAGAAAAGTAGAAAAGGAACAAGAACAGAAGAGAAAAGAAAAGAAAAAAGAGGAGAATAAAGAAAAGGACAAAAGGAGGTGAGAATAAAAGACAAATAGAGAAGAAATGAGAACATAAGAGAACAAAGAAGAAAAGGAATAAAAAAAAGATCAAATAAAAATAAAGGAAAGACAGCAAGAAGTAAGTATAGAAAATAAGGAAAAAGAGGAGAATAAAAAGGAGAATAGAGAAAAGTAAAAAAGGAAAGCAAAGAAATAAGAAAAGAGAAAAGAAAACAGAAGAGAATAAAAGAGGACTAAATGAAAAAGAAGAGACAGGAATAAAGTATAGAAAAGAAAGAGAAAGAAGAGAATAAAATAAAGAAAAGTAGAAAAAAGGCAAAGGAATGAGAAGAGAAGATGATTAAAATCATCACTGTGATCAATCCCACACGACTGAACCCTCAGAAGTGAATCACAGTTTAATCAAAGCTTCATATATTCTGTAAATTCTCATTAATAGAAGCTGATTATCGGGGGCAGAATTTATTAAGATACTAGGAACTTTTTTTCTTATCTGACTTATTTGACGTCCCTGAAATCCACTAGATCCCATTAAATCCTGGTTGTAATCCATCACGTACTGGGATATTTTCACCGAGCAGAGACACACACCTAGTGGTTACCGTAACTTCATTTCCTTTTCAGCCTCAAACCTCACAGGTTTTATTTCTCGTGATACCAAACAGGCGGTCGGGTCGCTTTTATCACCGCTAAACTGGAAACTGTTGGACTGTTTTATGTTATGGTTCCAAACCTGTACAGATGTGCCAGATCTCACCGGTCACGGCACCGATAATGACACACAGTTCATGCAAAATGCTGTTTGGCAGAAACGCGGCTGGTTTTGCACCGACTCCTCCAGCCGCGCTCATTAGAGACCCGGTTCCCCTCCGCCAGACTCTTAAGACCTGCGGTGTGTGTGTGAGTGTGTGTGTGTGAGTGTGTGTGTGTGAGGGGCCTTTGTTGGGAAGGACGCACATGCGTGCACACACAGACACACAGGACAAATCCATGAAGCAGCAGGGGGTTGTGGGTCCAAATCCCAGCGCAGCTCTGAAGCTGGACGGCGTCCCCCAGCCTGTCCCGTCGCCCCCCGTCCATCACACACACACACACACACACACACACACACACACACACACACGGCAGCGAGGCAGGAATGAAAAGCGCAGTGCCACTCATCCTTGGCTGAAACTCTAGCCTCTCTGGGAGAGAGGGATTAAACGGCCGAGGGGAAGAGGGGGAACGACGGAGAACACAAAGGTTCTAAAAGTCGCTGCTGATTGTCGGTGAGATTAGGGGGTTATTGGGCTGTGTGTGTGTGTGGGGGGGGGGGGGTGTAGTACTGGCTCATTTTGTGTGTGTGTGTGTGTGTGTGTGTGTGTGTGGCGACTTGATTATGCAGCAGATCATCTTTCAGCAGCTGGGACTGAAGACGGAGTTTGAGAAATAAGGCGTGAGGCGTGTTCCAGATGCGCTCCGGAGGCGGCGGATACGAGCCGACACGCGTCCCGACGCTCCTATCTGGTACCGATGGATCGTCGCCATGGCGATAGAGAACAGATACGGCCCGGCCCCCGCCTTAATAAGCGCAGGCGACGGCAATAGCCATCGCAATTAAGCTAATTAAGTGCGCGGAAATGAAAACCTGTCAGCGTTACATCTGTGGTGTTTTACATAACCAGCGTACCGAGGGGCGCAGACGCCACATCACGGCCTCACAGCCTCAGAGCATCGCTGATAACCCCGCGGATTTCATACGCGCGTCGTATTGAGAATTAAAAGGATACGGGGACGTCCTGGCGTCGTTTAATATCGCAGAGCTGCGCTTTACCAGGTCTAACAGACTGTTAACATACTGTCTGGTTTCTTTTTCCGGATCCTCCCGTATGTAAAGACCGTCAGACCGGAACTTTCTAGTCTGAATACCCGATTCGAAACAGTTCTTTGGTACAAGCCGGGTGCCTTTCCTGGCGCACGCCTTATTTTTTTATTCGGGCTTGTGACCAGCACAGACAGCGCACTTACAAGTGCACCTACAAACTGGGTTCTGGGTTCCAATCTCGGCGGCGCCGAGGCCCTGAGATGGATTGGCGCCCCGTCCAGGATATGATATTCAGTCTTGAACACGATATTTTAGGGTAAAACCTGACCCACCGTGACCCTGACCAAGATGACGCGGTTGATGAAAACGAATGGAAAACTAAATGCAGATATTCCAGCTATTTAATATTCCATAATATTTCGATTTAGTATTGATTATTACCTAATCCTAATCAAATCCTAATTTACTGTAATAATAAACCTATTAAAAATATAAGCACAGCTTTGAATCTGAAACAGTGCCATCACTTACTACCACACACACACACACACACACACACACACACACACACACACACACACACAGAACTGAACAGCGTCTGGTCTCGCGTCGCCGTTGGTCAGCAGCTCAGCAGCAGAACTCGTGTGCAAATACTCAGACTTTCAGACTTTAAGGCAAATGAGGCAAACAAGCGAGACGGAATGCAAATAAAATAAAAATAAAAATAAAAAACCACTACAGACACAGGAAGAGACGGGCGTCTGCACGGACGAGCCAGACACGTCAGAGAACGTCCAGAAGCTGGTGACCACCGGCGCTACGTCACTTATTACGTTTGAGTCGTTATTGTATCCTGTCTTTATATTGCGGGTTAATTTAATAATTTCATTTTTATGGCTGTGAGAGGTTAAAACTGTTCCGTCTGGTATTAAAACTCTCTGTCTAGACAAACCGGGAGTCGGTTCTCTTGATTTGGATCTAAATTGTGCTGATATTTTGTTTATTACTGACTATTTTTACTACATTCCATTTATTTATTTACTATTTATGTATTTATTTACTAGGATGTCGATTTCATTCATGACAGTAGTGTGACAGTATATTATCTAAGCAATTATGGGTTAAGGGCCTTGCTTAAAGGGCCCGACAGTGGCAACCTGGCAGTGGTGAGGCTTGAACCAGTGACATTTCGATTACTAGTCCAGTACCCGGACACCTATGTAGCCGGTCAGATGTGTCACGTTGTTAAGATCATGCCTTTTAAACAACTAGAAGGATTCCAGTAGATGGATTAAACCCCAGTCCGTGTCTCCGTATCTTTAAAAGTTTGGACGCTCAACTACAGACCTTCTCGTCTTCATGAGGTGGTCAGTTAACCTTCTATGGTCACCACATAATAACACAAGCAGAACCGGCACCGAACAACCCCCCCACCCACCCACTAACTATAGATCCTGCAGGGAAGCTCAGATCGCCGAGATATTTGAGGTTATCGCAAAAAAACTAATAAATATTAGGAGATTTTAATAAGGTCCTACATTAATAAAGAGAACAGGGAATCTTCTCAACCACGTCTGAGTTAAGATTGTAGTCGAACACTTTTACTTGAAGGTGGCACAGCCTGGCATGCCACAGGTTTAGGGCCGGTTTACGCCGATATTCGGTCAGCCAATACCGTGGACTGTTTTTCGAGGTCGCCGCTCACTAGCAAAGGAGGCAGGAAGCCGCTCTGCCACGTCTCACGGACAAACGAGAGCGCAGTACCGCAGGTATCCCATAATTCTCTCCAACACACTCAGGTTCAGGTGCATTAGGTGTGTCAGTACGATATTAAGCATAGCCCTGGTTCTCACCAGTTTGCTGTAATGGTATTTGCAGTAGCCGCAGTACTTCACGTTGTCGGCATCTGAGCCCTGCTCCTCACACAGCAGGCCGGCAAACTGAGCGCTGGGGACACAAACGAAAACATGTCAAACACACGGCGGCATCAAACATCTCCCAGGTTAGTAAGTAAGTAAAATTTATTTATGTAGCACTTTTCACAGATAAGAATCACAAAGTGCTTCACAAAAACATTGCAATACAAAATATATACTCTCATCTACATAATAAAACACAACATAAAATAAATTAAACAATAATAATAAAAAGTAAAAAAAAAAAAAAAAAAAAAAAAAAAAAAATAAAAAAAAAAAAAAAAAAAAAAAAAAAAAAAAAAAAAAAATAAATAAATAAATAAAATAAACAAAATTTACAAAAATTAAAAAAATTAATAAATAAATAAAATAATAACACAAAATAAAAATGACATAAAATAAATTATTCATTCAACATTTACATTAAATCAATTCTGATTCCCGACTGCGAACTGGCTGGCGCTCGCACAGCCCCCGATCTGATCGAGGAGTGTCGGGTTCACACGTAGAGCTGTATCGTGTACGGAGAGACACGCTGAGCTCCACGTGATTTCTCCTCCTCTCATCGACTTATACGTGCGCATATTGCAGCTGAAGCGGGAAGAGGCCCCATCCAACCTTTCCTCCCTCAAACACGCACAACTGTGTCTGTTTGGATGCCCGGCCAGGTCGCCACACAGATTCGGTATAACTGTTACTAAACTGATATTCACACGAGGTGCCCGGGTGGAACCACGATCGCCGAGATCCGGGTTCGGATCTCTGTGCCGTCGAGGCCGGGCATCTAGACAGACATGACGGGCTACGTCTAAGTAAGGAATAGATAGATCTGCGAGCCAGACCAGGACGAAGCGTCTAATGGAAATCAAATGAACGAAAATAAACGAAGAAGAAGAGTCGGCGTGTTGCACATGCTTAAACCCACCATGTGACGTGGAAGGCTTGACGGCAGCCGTGTTTGTTACAGGTCATGCAGGCTCCGGTGGCGGCTTTACTCTCACGTCCTTGTTCTTCACAGATATAGCACGTCTATAAGGGGGGGGGGGGGGATGTGGGGGGGGGGGGCACAAGCGTGTTAAGAATCAGACTGAGAAACATCAGAAAAAAATATAAAAAATTCATCACAGGTTATAAGATTTACAGGGTTTTGGACTGTGACTGTGGTCATACATGTTCCCTTTTCCTTTACTGTGACTGGTGGACAACACGAGGTGCTTATGTGACATGGACCTTAATGTTTGACTATTCCGTGCACGTCCGATAACCCCTTGCTGGCGCACGCACGCACGCACGCACAAACGGCGCAATTTCGCGGCTTTCAGAAGCTGCCGGTGTGATGCGTATACGGCGCATCTGTAGAAAATACGGCGCGATGGGTGTGAAGCCGCCACGATCGAGGATCGAAGAATCCTTCTCGAGTCTCGCGGCCGAGGGTAATAAGCGCGGCGCTTTAACCCGGCTCGGAGCGGAGACTCGGGTACTGAGAAAGCGGGCGGCGCATCGATTGGTTCAAGCATGAAATGAAAGCTGCACTTGGCATGCGTGGCACACAGAGGCGCATTCCGGGTTCATAAATACTTCATCGTATGGAATTCGGACCGGAACGATTCGCGACGGGGCGTCTGGTGGTGCTTTCAGGTGAGATCTCGACTGTAGGATGTGCGAACAAAACTGCAGGAACTTCTGACGGAGCTTTATGGCCACTAATTATTAAATTAAATTATTAATAAAATTAACCCAGACAGGCACTTTTACTCAAACAGCTGCCACACTTGAGTCCGTCGAGGATTACTAATTTAGGAATGCATTCCAGCCTTGGCACGGATGCCCTTCCTGGCACGTCGCCTCCTCCTCCTATTTCTATCCGGGCTCGGGACCTGCACTGAGAGCGCACCAACAAGTGCTCCTCACATTGGCTAGACGGTTCAACCATCCCCGACCCCCCTCAGACACAGCGAATCATATCTATATAGACGCCCGTAACCCCGCATCTCAGTGTCAGAAGGCCAGAGTGATTTAAAGCACTGGGATGCGACCCGTACGGCACGCTCACCTTGTTGTATCGGTCGTGAGGGACTGACTGCAGAACGATGGGCTCCATGGTGGAGACGTTGGCAAACTCCACCTCTGGGATGTAGAGCGCACAGACCACATGAGCCCAGCCTGGGAGAGCGAAGGAAAACAAAAAACACCTTTACATCGTCGTTTACTCCCGAGATGCACACGCCAGACACAGATTCATCCATAACAGCACCAGAAGGTTGATTAAACTGTCATTTTAGGGGTTTTTTCATTCATTAGAATGGAAATTTGGAATGGAGAGATCACTTCTAGTGCGTGTAGAGCCAGTAATCAGATCAGCGGCTCGTAAACATACTGTAAACAACATGACTGACTTGGTGCGGGGGGGGGGGGGGGGGGGGGGGGGGGGGTGATGTGTGAGGTTTGTCCAGTCAGCCAGGGGGGGTGGGTGGGGGGATAACAGGCGTAAACTTAAAAGTGAACCCGTGACCTGTCTTTGACCTCAGACAGGGAGGGTACGGCAAGGTTCTGAAGTCGCTGGAAGAATCTCACAGAAGCCCATAAAACGGGGCCATAAAGAACCCAAACACACCCCGAACGAACTTCTCACCCCGTCACACGCACCAGACTGGCACAATTTAAACCTCGGGGAAGAGGGAGGGGGGGAGAAGAGAGAGGGGCGGGTGCCGGGCCGCGGTTTGGAGCCGGTACGTGATGAAATTTCGATTTATAGGGCTGTATTTTTATTTGTTAACCAGATGTAGCGACACATCACGGCAGGAAATAATCCTAATAGATAAAATAATAGTTAAAATTTATTATTACAAGTAAAATAAATGAATTTGGTATCAGATTGAGATTAAAAAAAGTTGTTTGATTATTTATTTAATTAAATAAAGAAAAAAAACTTGATGTTAAGGTCACAAACTTTATATTTATTGACTAATATTGTGTTTTTTCCCCCCTATTTTTAGATGAATAATATTTATTAGCCCTAAATTGAAAATAAAATCCTGACCCTGACCACTTCTTTTATAATAAATTAAATAATAAAACTAATACATTTATAAATTTTTCTCATTTCTAATTTTTTTTCCTAATTTTTTCTTAATTTTAAATCTATTTATGAATAGTCTGGCAGTCAGCTGCAGTAAATAAATGTATTGCTTTAGGAGATTTTTAATCTACTGTAATTAAATAAACAAACAAAAAAATGAATCTGGATTTAGAAGCCCAGTAGTACAGAGCTTTGACGTTCAATCACTAACAGTTTCGCCCGTGAAAAGGCGGCGCGGCGCGGCGTGAAGCACGGCTGTCCCTCATGGCCGTTTGACGGTTTCGGGGGCTCCGGAGGGGGCGCGGTGGAGCAGCTGTGTGGTGCGTCCGCATCGCTGTGTTTACTGTCTCAGCGCTGGCCTTACCGTGAACCCAGCCCAGAAGTGTAGAAGTGCGGTAGAAGTGCACTCGCAGCCCCGCTGTGACCCCGGCAGGACCGCCCCGTCATAAAAAACCCACGGCAGATAAACACACAGTGGCCCCTCCTATCGTCACGAAGATAAATACGCGGCAGCCAAACCGCCGTGTGTGTGTGTGTGTGTGTGTGTGTAAAAGCTTTTATTAGCTGTGCTGATTAATCTCACACCAGTACAAAGTCGCTACAGTTCCAGTCGAACGGAGGCCAAGAACCAGTCCAATGATGACCAACCAGTCCAATGATGCCTGTACTGCTGATTTATTAGAGATAATTTCCACTGTGTTAAAGATCGTGATGATTGTTGTAAGGATATTACAATGTGGGGAGGGAGGAGGAGTAATCGCTCATGTCTGAGAGACGCTTATAGTCCAGATCTGATCTCCACCTTTTTGGACGCACAAAGAAGCTTTAAGGGGAAGAAGATTTTCATGTGATGATGATGTGAAAGCAGCGGCGCATCAGTAGTGCATTAAAAAGTTGGTACGATGCTGGAAAAACGCATCGGAAGGCGACTGTGTACTGAATGACTTCTTAAAAACATAGGACTCAAAACATACGGTACTATAAATACAATAAGGCTGATATGATATGGTACATAGGAACGCTATGGTAGATACCATACGATAGGTACAATATGTTAAATATACATTAAACCCCTATTTGAATGCTAGAATGCGTAACTTTGGTGTATTAACGATCATAACATCCTCTCTACACAAGTACAGGCTCCTATGTGATGATTACAGCTATAAAGAACATATTTTATGTGTTATCGTTATTACCTCCATTATCTGTCCTTTTCAGAGCTCCGTCTTTGTGAGGACACAGCTCACATCTCTGCAACACAGCACAAACACACACGAGGCGTTTTATCACTCACTATTATTAATCCGACATCTACACACACGCAAAAATAGGCATAATAAAATGTCTGTTTGCTTTTATAGCGGCATGTTATTACAGTTATGATATTAAGAGCAGAAATCGCTGCTTTATTATACAGGGTGTCCCTAAAGTCTGGACACATAGGCAATATCACTAACTATAACTAACTATATGTTTACTAAAATACACACACATGCATATCGCATCACAAATAGTGGAAAATACATTGAAGATGAAATAAAATAATGTTGAAAAATGTATTAAAAATATGCATTTTGCCTACGTGTCCAGACTTTAATACTCTTCAGTCTTATATTATTGACGAATTTGAGGATTATTTCCGTGTGAGAGTTATAATTAATATTTTGTGCGTATGTAGTCTTTGTCTTTCTCTGTTGTACTCTGGGCGCTCGTTCAGGTTGTTTTTTTTTTATGGTGATGGGTGTCTGACATGCTTCTCAAAGTCTGGGTTCTTCTCCTCATACGGAACGACCTATCCTACATCTGGTGTAGATAACTCGGTCTGTACGTCTCCCATCATGTATTTTTGGGTTGCTCCTGACGCTGGGATGAACCTGGTGTAGTTTACTGTTCGTTTGTTTGTGTGTTCCATTCCAGTTGCAGAGTAAAGCTTTTTTCCATTTTTAAAGCGAGGTGAAGTGAGACTTTCTTGCTGAAAGCACCCAAACCGCGCGGCCTCGTTCTGGGGGTGCGTACATATGAAGTGTACCACAAAACAAGCCAACACTGAGCTGTCTAACAGGCTTCCTGTTCCTGCCACGTCCTTCAACGGCCACTTATACCCACCAAGAAACGTCCTGTCCGATAAGCGCCAACTCTTATTCATTATGGTGTTTTCTCTAAACTAAAGGTCCACCTCAAGACCTGAGAACGGTCATAAGTCCTTATACCGAAGAGCTCTTTCTGGTGCACTGGACGATGTTTTGGAGCAGCGTCCTTCCTTCTATAAAAAGCTCACTGATTCAAGCCCCACTACAGCCAGGCTGCCATCGCTGGGCCCTTGAACAAGGCCCTACACCCGCAATGACTTGTATTGTGTTCTGTCCCATCGTTCTGGATAGAAGCGTCTGCACTCATGAACGCAACATCACTCGTTTACATTTAGTACACTGTACTGTTACAGTATGCAGTCTAAGCAATTGAAAGTTAAGGGCCTTGCTGAAAAGCCCAACAGTAGCAACCTGGCAGTGGTGGGGTATGAACCAGCGACGTTCTGATTACTGGTCCGATACCTTAACGTCCCCGGTCTCACCCGAACCTTCCTGCCGGTCCTTATCTGTCATTCAGGGGTTTTGCTTTGCCTTTTTGGCCACCAAACAAGCAGATCATTTACATTGAACTATATATTAAGTGGTGTTTGACTGGATGGCATCAGTACTCACCACACGGGCAGCTCGCTCCTGAGATTCACACTTCCGACAAAACCAGGGACCAGTCGGCACTTGGACAATTCCATAACAAGCTGGTGGGAGAAATAGGTATAATTAATAATTTACCATGTCAAAAAAGGTCAAAGATAACGAGCTGTTCATGTTGTAATTACTTAGTAATTAATCAGTATATACAGCGGTTATACAGATTTAGCGTTTTTATAAAATTGTAGTATTTTAGTATCTCGCAGCGATGGTAAGACACACCTCAACGAACCCCATGCAACTGGTAACCCTGCTCACAAAGCCAAATGACATGGCGTCGTGCTGTGTGTGCAAAGATTAGAAGCATGTGCAGCAATTAGCCAATCAGAATCAGAAGTGAATCTTATACACACATGTAAGTACTATATAATAACCATGACAGCAGTGTGATGCTGCGTTCAAAGGCGCGTGTGGAATAAGCTTGTTTGTCTTTTCGTACACAAGCCCACGTGACGTAACAGGAAGGAAGTGGTTTGAAGCGAAAAGCATGTTTACTCTGTGAGCAGATCACTAGATCGGATTGTGGTCGAGTAACGCTGCATTGTTATCATTAAAGCTTTGATAGACAGAGCAAGGGATAGATCAGCTGCTAACGTAACCACAAGTATCGGGGATTTAAATGAAGAAGAATTAGATAAGATAAGCTTAAATACATTAACTAATACATAAAATAAAAACAGGCCTGCTATTAACCATGTTTGTCCAGTGATGTTTTTTACACTCCACAAGACTTGGAAACTCACATGGTTTGTTTACATCGAACAGCATGTTTTATGTGATTTAAAATCAAAACTTTAGAGCTTGTTTACACTGTGTCCTATAAAGTAGGTACTAAACAGCATGCAAAATAGCACCAACCATGCAAATCTCAGATAGCTCCGGCATTGTTTACAAGTGAATGGGCAGAATGGTAAAAGCCACACTGCTGGTAATGACACTGCCCGAGTTCTGAGGGCGGCTGTGGATCACACTGTGCATCACATATAAGTGCACTCTTAGTGTGGGTCACAAGCCCGGATAAACAGGAGGTTGGTGTCGGTTACAAGCGGTGTTCTAAATGAAATATGTGGACAAACAAATCACATTTTAGGTGACGCCAAACATGGCATGAATGGAAATGTTTCTCCATAAGTTCTACATAAACTAGTTAAAATAAGTTCAGATCAACACAATAATAACTGATACACTCGTTTTGCTTATTACGAAACACGAAAAACTAGATTTCCAACAACTAATCATGTGTCAATCATAAATACTACAAATCAAAGTCTTATTATGGTTGATAGAAAGGTGTTGTGTATTGCACAAGTGTGTAACAAGAACAATAAAATAGTTTTATGGTTATTCGTGACACTGTAATGATAATATTAAAGCACATTATTATGCTTTTCTGCCTGAGCTTGTCACTGCACCACAAAGGTCATTTGAGGTCTTATTGAAAAGGTAAACATGTGCTTATTCTTCACTTTGAAACTTCTTGTAGCTTGTGTTCGATTATATGATATTTAAGGAAATCATATTTTTCAATTCATCATAAAATGCTTTATACACATAATTCTTTACTACAACAACATAATGACTTTAAGCTATTAGAAAAGTTGAGTTTAATAGTCTGGTGTAATAAGCCAATAAATGGCATTTATGTCCTAAGTTACATTATTACACATGCTTTAACTGAACCTCATATAAAGCAATGTTAAGTTTGAAATCAATACATTTCTGAATCACAAGATAAAACATGTGGCGACCTAGTAAAACGTTTTTTCCTATCCGTTTTTAAACAAATGCCGCTCTGTTGTACTGATTGGCTAGTTTCGTCAATCCCCTGCTCCCTGATTGGCTAATACGTTACACACACGAAAATTGGCTAATCCAAACACGGAGGCGGGACCTGTCGAAAACAGGTGAGGAAAAAAAACACCACAGCACAGCCGAAGCAATTAGCCTAGCCTAGCCTAGCCCTAACGCACGAAGCAATTAAAAAAAGACCTAATTCTAAAATTCGAATCGGAGCGGGTTTAAAGCAGACTCTTCACACCAGTCTAGTGTGTAATAAGGTTGAAATCAACGATTTACCTTGATGAACGGCGACGTTACAGCCGTGTCCGTCACAGTAAACCAGTGGGTTCTCGGCCCAGCCTCTCTCGTCAGAGCAAACACAGCAACCACCGATCATCTCCTTCATAGTAGCGCACAAACACTCGCGGAATGTCACCAACCAGTGAAAATGAACCCACCCGAACGTTTAATACAAGTCCTCGTCAGGGATCTCCGAACTGTGTGGGTGAAAGACTCATATTTGGATATATCCCCTTCACATCAGCACAAGAGAGGTCGCACACACCGTCAACAAAGGGCTCAACAGACGTCCAGAAATCACATCAACATTTACATCCGTTTGTCGAACTCCATAGTCGCCGAAAATCCATTTTGATCGCGTCCCCGTGTTCACAGATCAGAATTTCTTATTTATGTTTTTGTTCAACGCGCAAATCCGACGGCTGTGGGGAAGTACGAGTGCGGTGTGCGCATGCGCAGACACAGCACCCGCGACACGAACTGATTGGTGCCGAGAGCAGGTCGAATCTCTGGATTACCAAAGCGGAGCCACACTGGCTTCAAACTGTTTATTTATTTAGTTATTAGGACTTTAAAGTCATGTCTTACACACTTTGGTTCCATTCATGACAGGACAGGTAGTTACTGCTTACACAAGATCCATCAGTTCACAAGTTTAACGTGGGAGGAAACCGGAGCGCCCGGAGAAAACCCACGCAGACACGGGGAGAACGTGCAAACTCCACACAGAATGGACCCGGACCGCCCCGCCTGGGGATCGAACCCAGGACCTTCTTGCTGTGAGGCGACAGTGCTACCCGCCGAGCCACCGTGCCGCCCTAAATTATTGATTATATTTTAATACTATTTTAAATTCAGAACCAAAACAGTCCTGTGTGTGTGTGTGTGTGTGTGTGTGTGTGTGTGTGTGTGTGTGTGTGTGTGTGTGTGGCATTTCTTTTCACACACATCATGTATCTGGGTCAGTGACATGACCCCGCATTCAAAAAACAGCAAGCAACAAACACAAATTATACACTACATAGTCAAATTTCATCAAAGTGTTCGGACACCTGACCATGAGCTTGTCGGACATCCCATTTCAAGACCAAATTGCTCTTCTGAGAAGGCTTCTGTTAGGAGTATGTCTGTAGGAATTTGTGCCCATTCAGTCACAAGATGACAGCATTCGTATGGCTGGGCGCTGATGTTGATGTTCCGCTTCATTCCCGGAGCTGCTGAGTGGGGCTGAGGACAGACAGTTTTATCCAAATTGGCATACACTTGTGACTGAATGCAGTGCAAGCAATTGAGGGTTAAGGACCTTGCTCAGGGGCCCACCATTGGCATCTTGCCAGCAGTGGTGGGGATTGAACCAGCAACCTGTACACTAAATGTGTACACAAAATGGTCAAAGCATTCAGACACCTGACCATAAGCTTGTCGGACAACAACAGTCACTCTTCTGAGAAAGCTTCTAACAGTGGTATGTCTATGGGAATTTGTGCCCATTCAGTCAAAAGATGACAGCATTTGTATGGCTGGGCTCTGATGCTGATGTTCCGGTTCATTCCAGAGCTGTTGTGACCGAATGCAGTACAGGCAATTGAGGGTTAAGGACCTTGCTCAGGGGGCCCACCATTGGCATCTTGCCAGCAGTGGTAGGGATTGAACCAGCAACCTTCTAATTACCAGTCCACTGCCTTAACCGCTTAGATACCACTGCCCACATAATTACTTTGAACAAAACCACGTGTGCCACGGCTGTATTTAATACTTTGCGCAACCTCATTTTGCCAGTAAAACAGCACTTAGTCTTCTCCTATAACATCTTATAAGGTTGGAGAATACAGTAAAGGGAATTTGAGAACTAGATTGTCCAGTGTCCAAGGTCCTCTGTGAGGTGCTCCAGGGGGTTAGATCAGAAGACTGAGATGGTTGATCTCAGTGATCACTAAAAAACATAAAATAAAGTTTCTAGTTTATTATTATGTGTACTGAAGAAAGCATCTAGAATTTGCCACTATTAAACATATCCAATAAATCTGACATCTAATAAGCTATCTTTTATCCAGGTATGTTTGATGTATCGTGGGTTTATATTTTATTTATTTAATTTGGGTGATTAAAGTTGTATTTCAGTAAATGTTTGCCTGATCGTATTCACTGTGTGTGGAATCAGACGAACCCAGCATGTGTTCAGTACACTAAATCCTCAGAT
This sequence comes from Trichomycterus rosablanca, assembly GCF_030014385.1. NCBI lineage: Eukaryota > Metazoa > Chordata > Actinopteri > Siluriformes > Trichomycteridae > Trichomycterus > Trichomycterus rosablanca. The sequence continues at coordinate 18,741,658 of NC_086010.1, forward strand.
GTACGGGTTGGTTTAAACCCGAGGATTTATCGAGTCTGGGTTGATGTTTAACCTGTGTACTTAATGGCCACACCCTGTTATTGCCATAGTTATAATAATAGTCATTATTTTTATACAAATTAATAGCTGCGATGCTGTTAGGTTTATGCAACACGGAACCTCGTTATTACTGTTCTAAATGAAGTCTGTCCACAAAAAGCCAAACTAATAACCATAATGTATCTTAATAAAATCTAAAATCAATAAATAAAATGAAGTACCTAATTTAACAGCTGATTTAAATTGTTCTGTTTTAATTACCTTGTGAAATACATGGTAAATTTTAGAGGTATTTTTCTGTAACCTTGTTTTATCTTTTCCTATAACAGTGCTTTATTAAAATCTATATAAATTAGGTTTTAAATATGGCACTGGTATTTTCTTAAATGCACTTGACCAATCAACAGTCTGCACTGTTTCTCGTTCCTCCTGTATGGCCAGCTTTGGTATGCTTGGTTCCTGGTCAGGAAAGAAGAGTAACCAAATTTAGCACAGCTCCTTAGGTACAGTACAGGTCAGCTGGCAATAAATACAACCACTAAAAGTTGCTAATTAAAAAAAAAAAAAAACTATGAGATGGTCTCAGACCCTCGTAGTTCAGTAAATAAAGTGCACCAACTGGTGATACCCAACAAAACTCAAAACAAAATCCTGCAACACCCAACAGTCACACATTGAGACCCACCCTTGCAGCAGTTACAATTTGGCACTGTACACAATAACCCTCACATAGTACACATAGAACTTGGGCATGTACTGTCACTACAAACCTCTTTTTTCAAAAAAGTTGGGACAGTTGGCTGCTTTCAAAATGCAAAATTTAACTGATTTAACTTTATTTAACTGATAAAAGTAGACAGAAAAGATTTCCAATGTTTTCAATGATCAACAAACACATTTAGAATTTGATATCTGCAACACATTTTAGAAAAAAAGTTGGGACAGAGGCGTGTTTACACTTGTGTTCCGTCAGCTTTCCTTTTTATATGAGACTTTTTTAGTTCGGGAGCTGAGGACACTAATTGCTGCAGTTTTGCAAGTGAAATTCTTGCTCGATGCGAGACTTGGGCTGCTCAACAGTCCGTGGCTGCTGTTGTGTGATTCTCCTTTTTGTCGATCTGGATTGAAATCAAGCAAGCGCATTCTGTGTCTACAAAGCCGCGCTGTGGTAACTCATGCAGAATGAGGTCTGGCAGGGTCTTAGTGAAGTGGGACTTTGCTGGTAAAGGTGTCTCTCTAAAATCACAATATATACCTCTGCAAAATGCACAAAACAGAAAAAGAGTTGTAGTCAGATCATTACACATCAATACTGTGGACATGTGCGTGCTTGCTTGCTGCTGGGTTTGGGACACTAGTGGTCGGTCATTCGCTTACCTTACACACAGTGTGCACACCTGGATTTACTGTGACGTTTACGTAGGCCTTGTGCATGGTGGTTTGGACGGCTAATTTCAGAAAAAAGTGTAGTGCTGGTGCTAGTAAAAATGCTGGTTCTTAAAACCGCTGTAGCCTAAGCCAAAAAGTGAATGATCCATCAACGCCAAGATGGAATCTTAACCTACCCCCTTTCCTGCATACACACAACTAAATTCCACGTGTACCTGCAGGCTAAATCCCAGAGCACAAACCGTTTTTGGTGTTCTGTGTCGTTGAGGTCTGTTTTAAAAACAGATGTTGACTTATTTACACCAGATCTTTATAGGGATGGTAGTAAATGTTTTTCGTCACCATCAGTAGCCTAATGTTGTTCCATGTGTCATCAAAAGGGGGTTGATCTTATAATGCATCAGTAGATAGAAAGCTAGACAGACTGATCAGACTTTATCATCAAGGGGAATTTTAAAAAATACTATAGGATAAATCGAGCAAAACAAGCATAGGTTTACTCTCTAAACAAAAATGTAAGCACTGGGTTTATACAGTTGAAGTCCATTTTATAGGACAATTTGGGGATTTTAATAAATTCCTTCAACTCTTCTTTTTTTCTATCAGTGTGATATTAATAAAATCAACTTTTTTTTGTATGGTCGAGTGTAGAATTTAATTCATGAAGAAAAGCTGCCTTTTTAGTTTCAGTTCTCACAAGATTACTGCAGATTCTATCTGCTTTCAAACCCTCTGTTTGGTTTTCTCTCTTTATTCTGATGCCACTGGATCGTCGTGTTGGTTCTGTGTAACATAACCCCGCTTCCCCACATGGTACCTACTGCAGCTCAGGAACTTCCTTATTTACTGAGGACGGTGGAGTATCTCCACATCTGATTGGTCCTCCTCAACCTATCACTGGGAAGCTTACACTCACAGCTTGGTGTTTTGATGATTGGGGTGGGGGGTGTAAAGTGGGGCTGCAGCTTTTAGTTATTTATTGATGTATTGATTGATTTTTCTGAGTTAAGTGGAACATTGTAAATTAGTGGACCGAAGTAGAAAGTCATAAAGCGACCGTGTGTAGATCATTCTAACATGAGCTGTTCATATAAAAGTGTTTATTAGTCTGAAAAACTAGTGGATTTCACTGACAAGCCAAATTTATTTAGAATTACTGTAATTCCCTCTATTTTAATCAGCATTTTTAATTCTAATTTCTAATTTTGTGCCAATTTACATCTATTTGTTGTTGGTTTTAAAAATAGATTATAATTAAATCATTATAAAAAATTGTCACTCAAAGAGAATTTTTGTTTAGCTTTAAAGAATCTTAATTGTCTGTCTGGTAGCTTATACATGAAAAACAAAGTATGCTGTGTGTTCCAGTTTGCAACATAATGCAGTATAGAAGATAAAGACATTGTCCTGTCTGGTCAGTGAGACATTTGGGTCATTCAGCGTTTTTAAAATTTCTAATTTACTGCTTTATTTTATATTTTTCTATAAATATGCCATGACTATAAAAATAAAGATAACTGACTGGGGGAAATTTACACAACTGAACAGTTTTGTGTGCAAATTACGTGCAATTGAGTTTCAGCGACTGTAATTTTGAACGTAATTTCTGTGCCATCCACTAAACTTAAATTGGCATTTATTTAGGGGCATAACTACTGGCAGGGCGGGGTGTGGGCAGTTACATTGGGGCCACATTATGCCTGTTAAATAATAAACTGATAAATAAATTCCATTTTCAAAAACTGTCTTATTAAAAGTCATTTTACACGGGTGGGTGGTGGTGGTGGTGGGGGGTATATTGTTTTGCAGTGGATGATTGTTGTTGTTCTCTGTTCTGTTTAATAGTACCTAATAATATTGTTTTAGAATAATATTTATTTAAATGTAAATTGGTTTGTCCTGGAAACTGGACAGTGTTTGTGGAGTCTACTGTAATATTTAAGGTTAATTGTTGGTCCTGCAATCGGTTGAATTATATTAAAAATACATAAATACAAAAATCTTAATGTTTATCTTATACAACGATAAAAATCCTTTCAGTGAAACTAAAAGGCTGGATGTGTGTTTGGTGTGTTCTAGTGGAAGTTGCCTAAGAAAATCTTAAATAATCCAGCTATAATTCAAGAACTGAAGATCAAATTTACTTATTCAGACTAATATTAGTAAACGACGCTAATTTACAATAATTTATTCCTAACCTTATTATTAGTATTAGTAGTAGTAGTAATGTTGTTGAACTAATATTTTAAATGAGTGTGTCTACATGTGTATATATTCACATGTAAAAACGTGTTTATTGTTTTTTGGGTGTCAAAGAACACCCAAGGTATTTAGGCTGTTTAGGCTATTTCTTCATCATTCAGTGCAGGATGTGTTTATTTAATTATTTGTGGAAACACACAATTTTAAATAATGCATTACAATTTTAGCTTAAATTAAATTAGTTTTAAATGCTTTAAGAGGTGAAACATTTTCTCTATAGAGTAATAAGAGTAAATGTAGAGTTAGGACCGAGATAACCACAGTGTTATTTAACTACAGCAATAAGCAATACAATTCAATAAACACAGTAAAACAAGATTGTGTTTTAAACATATAATGCTTAATAATTTTACTGCTGCCAGATTTATTCCCTCTAAAAGTACAATTAGGTTTTTTTCTTATCCGTCTGATACACGAAGGTCTTTTACTGGCATCCGTGCAACGTGACCAAACTTGCAGTAAACACAAGAGCACCAATTTATCTCAAATCATTCTAAAATAATCTGCTCAATGCGCTTTTAAATCATGCAGCAGAACTGCTCATCGTTGCACCACATCACATGGTGGGTTTAAATGCACAAAGTGGGATTTAAAATGTGTGTTTTGGTTTGTTCAGTTGCAGAATTTGTGCAGCACCATACAGAGGCGCACAGGGAGGGGTTAAAAGGGGAATTTGCCTATGGCACGAGTTCGGCTTTTACGCAAAGACTTATGGGTAACGTAGGGGCACACACACACACACACACACACACACAATAGGAGTAACACACGACATGGCAGGGTGAAAGGTTACTGCTGCCCATCCCCACTGACACACACACACACACACACACACACACACACACACGGACTTTAAGTTGCAAGTAATCGAGCTTTCTTGTGTGATTTGGGGTAAATTGAAGCAAAAAAGCTTTATTTTTGGAATATTGTTATTTTTATAATTACAAAAAGAGGAAAATTAAGAAATATGAGGAACTGACTTTATTTATATACAGACTTCATGTCAACCTCTATAACCGCAAACTTTCTGACATAGTAATCTACTAACACTATGATGTGCCTATAAACATGGCAATATTTAGTAAAACACGAGGAACATTTTACCCATTTTATTCAAATTCACAGATATTTATATGTTGGCTGCAAGTGGTTAAAAGTAAAATACAATCCATGGTGTGTAGGCCGTGTAATTGTTCACTTCATGAGCTTTATTCTGCACAATGTTACCTAGATTTATCTAATACAACAATAAAAATCCTTTCAGTGAAACTACAGTTTGCTTTACAGGCTGGATGTGTGTTTGGGGTGTTCTAGTGGAAGTAGCCTAAATAAAACCTTAAATAATCCAGCTATACATTCAACAATTGAACATCATTCACATTCTCATTTAGACTAATATTAGTAAACGGCACTAATTTACAAACAATTATTATTATTGTTATTTTAACTTTATTGTTATTATTATCATTAATTATTATTATGTTGAACTAATATTGTACATTAACGTGTATACATGTGTATGTAGATTCACATGTAAAACGTATAGGACTTGGACAGAGATTTTTAAAAATTTTAACTGCAGACTTTCTGACGTAGTAATTTACTAACAGTACTAACAGTCTGATGTGCTTATAAACATGGCAATATTTATATGTTGACCTTAAGTGGTTAGAAGTAGAACACAATCCATGGTGTGTAGGCCGTGTATTTTACTGAAATGTGGTTTAATTTTTCACTTCATGAGCTTTATTGTGCACAATGTTATCTGTGATGTTCACTGTCAACAAGTAGCTTAGGAGCTTATACAGTGAGATTTTTACCAGTGTGTTCCAGTTCTTTCCTGCATTTTTGAGGAGATCCAGTATCTGACCTGTATCTGTGTGTATCTGTGTGTGTGTGTGTGTGTGTGTGTGTGTGTTTGGGGTTGGGGGGGGGGGTGAATACAGTATTTACTAAACATGGCATTTCAATTTGGCTAAACACTTTTGCTTCCTTTGTACCATATTTCATAAATAAATAAAATATTTGGATTTGTTTGTGTCCGCTCAGTGTTTGTGTTTTAGCATGTCATTTTTATATGGACATTAAATTCTTTATTTTTTGCAAATCACCACTTAACGTGTGTGTGTGTGTGTGTGTGTGTGTGTGTGTGTGTGTGTTACTGGTAAACAACACATCATTTTAAAATATTGTCTGTCATAAAAAAAAATTTCTGTCATACAGTAAAACAACCTTAATAAAAATATCTGGACATAATTGTATTGTTTTCCTCCAAAATACAATGTTTTGGTACTAATCAGTAATCAGTAATACTTAATTATTTTATTTGGTAAAACGTGGTGAATAATGCCTGATGCGTGTGTGTGTGTGTGTGTGTGTGTGTGTGTGTGTGTGTTGGGGGGGGGGGGGGGGGGTAGTGTTATATTTCTTTTAATTAACCCCGATAATTGTAATATCTTTAATAATAATAATAATAATAATACAGCGAAATTCCACAGTGTGGTTTTACTTCAGCTGGAACATAAATTTTATAATTTTGTGTTAAAAGGCTTCGTTTTTAATTGGTTAAGTTACCCGTTTTGTTTACTTGTTGCTTACTTTATTAAAACCTTACACACACACACACACACACACACACACACACATTACACGTGCAATTACAATGCCAGTTTAAAACACACAAATTCAGAGCATTTCTTTTTAATCTTACATCCCGTAGTAAAAATGAAAATAGTTACTGTGGTGTGTGTGTGTGTGTGTGTGTGTGTGTGTGTGTGTGTGTGTGTGTGTGTGTATTGGGTTGGGGGGGTTAAAATGGTGGTGAAAACCAGAGATGGAAAAGCAGGCAGCTTCTCTTTTGTTCTGCTTTTGTGCGATCTTACCTTCCAAATCCTTTTATTTTCACAACCATCTTCATCAGAACTTTGTGTCCTTTAGAAAGTGCTCTCACCTCTGGCAATTTTCAGTTCTGAGTCTTTGAAATGAGAAGGAAAAAATGCGTCTCCGTTTTTTGTATTTACTGAGCGGCGTGTTTTTCCCGAACCGCGCTGCACACAGCAATGCGGACCCCCCACTTCGAGTGTGTGTGTGTGTGTGTGTGTGTGTGTGTGTGTGTGTGTGTGTGTAGGTCCTGATTTCCCTGAAACCAGACCGAAGTCCAAGTTGTAATTCCAATTTGCTTCTGTTCAATAAAAGATGAACAATATTATAAATTATTAATTCATACAAACAAATAAAATAATAAAATCAGAACTTTGCATTTACGAGTAAATTATATGAACGTATTTGAATCTAAATGTATATGAAGCAACACGTTTGTTTATACATGTGTAATATTTTTTTGTTATTTAGGACGACATTAAGAAAACAGAATCCATAAGAAGAGGTGTTTGACGTATGTGAATAGTAAAATATAACAATTAAACAATAAAGAAAAAAGCCATTGTGTTTTTTAATCTTCACTGTAATTAAAAGTCTTCACTGTAATGCACAGCAGAGGCTGGATGTCCCTTAATGCTTTTCAGTGAAACTGCAGCACATGTAGATTTCTGTGTACCCTGCTGTAGATGGATTTTCTATTCAACCTATTAAATAATTTTCAATCCCTTCATCGGCCTCATTTCCGTTTGCAACAATCACTGGTGAATGGACGCAGCTTTTGACTAAATAAAAATACAAAGAAAAGAAATGACCTGGATTTTCCTGGAAGTTATAAAGTGCAGGCTGACATGTCATGTTATGTCTTTGTGACTCTTTTATTTAATTTTGCTTATTTTTGTTTTAAATAAAGTCAAACTGAGTCATCAGGGCTCAACGTGAGTGATTTATTCAATTATTAATTCCATCATAATGTTTAAGGTGAAGATGTCTTTTAGGGCTTTTTGATTCCACTCGTGATGCTGATTCATAAAACAAACAAACATTAAATTATACAGAATTAAATGTATATATTTACTCGGGACGTTTATTTATACAAAACACACACTCATATCATATTATATTATTTTCATATCAATTTATAAAGTGGGCTTATTTAAATATTTAGCATTCCAGTTTTTTTAAGTGAATGTTGAATTAAAATGAATAGGTGTGAATAGGTCCTGCTTTAAAGTCTGTCCGGTGTTTTATTAAAGCTGCTCACACATTCGTGTCCTGGTACACTTGTGAAGCTGCAAGACACTAAAACTACCAAACAAGAGGTATTTTTAATTGTACATGATGTTGTTGTTGTTACAGTGTGTGCAGGCCTGTGTTCTCCATCCTGCTACATGTATGTTAGTATTGTGTTAATACTGTCAGTGTGAAGAGTAAATCTTTGGACCTAAAGGAATTAAAATAAAAATAGGTTGCAATTTTATTTTTTATTTTTTTTATTGTGTGTGAGTGTGTGTGTGTGTGTGTGTGTGTGTGTGAGTGTGTGTGTGTGTGGCACCTTTTAGCATTAGGAGACTGTGTTATATATGACAATGAACTGTGTGGCAGGACGGTGAGCAGTACTGCACATTATTAATTTTAAATAGCACATAAAATTAAAAATGCAGCTTTTATATTAGCATGGATAATTTGGTCAACCATTGCATGTTTCTTGTTGTGTGACTTGTACAATTACGTAATACCCCATTATATAGTTAGCTATTTTCTCATTTATTTTTCTTCATATTTAGCTGTACCACATTATGGAAGCGTTTAGTATTTCTTGATTGGACTGTTGTTGGTCACATAGATGTACGTGTGCATTGGTTGCACTTTATGCAAAATGTTGTTCGTAGGCTATATTTGGTGAAACTACCCATTGTTGCATTTGGGTCTTTTTATACACCACAAAGCATGACTGCAGAAAAAGAAAATAAGAATCCCAATTCCTAAAATTTACACCCATACACACTCCGGGGCGAAGATCAACTTCGAGCATGCATGTATTCATGCCATGATTAAGGGGCTTATTTAAACAGCTATAAAATGCAAAGAATTAGTTCGTCTGTTGTTTCTTAAATCGCCTTTACAAAATGATCTGAGCCTTTAGGCCAAAAGTCCTGGGGGTCTCTTTCCTCTGAACCAGTTTCCTTCTTTTCATGTATTTAAATCTCAGGAAACGCACTGGATGACAGTTTGCATTTACACTCAATAGAAAAAAAAAGGAAAATCGATGTCAGTGATGCGTTCGAGAAACTTATTTGATATCAAAACACTCCAAGCTTTTTAGGAGAACGCACCTCTTCAGCCACACCCACACACCCCTTCACAGGGTGCAGTAATCAGTAATGTCAACATGCTCTCACCATTGCAAATTCTTAAGAATTCGCACTACTCATCTGAAATAACTGCGGGTCAGGATGGGGGTCGGTCAGTGGTCGCGGCGATTCAGAATCGGTCTGTAGCAAAAGCTCACCTGGGGAGCCTCGATTAGCTGTTTCTTATACAACATGCATGACTGCAGGAATTGCAAAGCTGAAGAGACAAGCAAGGGACGATCAATCAGCCGGGTAGTTAGAATTTACAAAGCTTGGTCAGTTCTTTCACGTCTGACCTTTTATTTCTCCTGATTTTATGCGGCTCTATTCAGAAATCGTTGTTGTTTACCTTCTATACATTTTTTGCTTAGGGATTTGCTTGACTTAAAACTTTCAGCACAAAATAAATCACTGGATTAAAACTTAAACTTATTGACTCAGTAAAAGTGTGCTGGATAAACTGATCAAATTCAGATTATGAATAATAATTATATTCACTGATTCGGGCCATTCAACCGACCAGCTATTTTACAACTAAGTGTAAAACTAAAATTGAGTGTAACAGTGCTCACAATAGCACCTAAATACATATAACCCAGCACTAATCACACACCTTTTATTTATCATTTTAAAAGCCCAATAACTAGGCAGGAGGCCAGAGGGGCTGTCCCACTCAATCTTCAGGCTTTTCAAAAACGTGGTGGGTCATTTGCATTGGAATGGTTTAAAATCGCTCATGTTAATGAATGAACAATTTCCATGACTTAAATAAAATAAATAAATATTGCAATAAATAATTTTAAACGGAGTGTTTTGATTAATAACAGAAAGTAGAGTTTGGTGTACAGGTTAGTGTACACACACACACACACACACACACACACACACACACACACACTGGATCGTTCAGGCTTCTCTTGTTCCTTAGGATTTTATTTAAATCGCTTTTTAATGATTTCCTTCCCAAAAGCTGAAACTGAATCAGTAATGTGATTCCAAATGTGATGTTTTACATCTTTATTAAAGAGCAGAAGGTTTATTATGCGAATTAAACACAACCTGCGATTCACCTGATCACCCCTTAAACCAGAAAATGTTGGTTCTGGACAAAATGGATCCATAAATCTAGGAACAATCGTCCGACACCACGCTCTTAACACACACACACACACACACACACACACACACACACACACACACACACACACACACACACCACTGAAGAGAATGAATCTGCTTGATAAATAAATTACATGTTTATTACAAATTATGTGCAAGCGTCCTAATAAACACAAACACAATAAAGAAGCAGATCCAAGTGTCCAAAATAAAATGACTCCTCCTCACCTCGTTTATTAATCTCTGAAATATTAAAATAAAATAAACACCCATATACACATAACTCCCCTCCACCACCACCACTATACTCAGATTCTGTAATAATTAATTCAGTGTTGCTTGACGCATGTTGAAAAACCTGATTTTTTTTATTTATTTAAAAAAATTTAACTGGTGCCAATACGAACAATAAAAGAGCACCAAATCGCTTTTTAAAATTAAAAACAACTAATGATTTGCTTTATCACAGCCTGGTGCTTTACATCGTTCACTTTACCTCGGTCGCTGACTTCTGAAATGCTGAAATTTGATAAAAGAAAATAATGTAAAAATCAGTGAGGTGGTAAAACTAACCTCACACACATGTTCACTTTTTAACTGGACTGATAAAACAAGGGTAAATTTGATTATTTGGCGTAGGAACCACAGGAGACCGGGTACACTGCACCCCAACCCCGAAACACCACTGTCTTACAGCTGATATTATTACATAATTAAAATACATTCATGTTTGCTTTATTTTGAATTTTTTGACAATTCTTGTGCATAGCCAAGTGTTTAGCTCTTTGCTAGATGCATGCACTGGATTTTTTAAATACACTTGAAGTGAACAATACTTTAAAACAGTTGCGGCGTCTAATCATATAAAACAGCCACGATACAGTTTTTGCCATCTAAAAATCTAGTAACTGATAGATTGGTTTGGTCCACCACAAGGTCCAATTCTCTTTTACGCCCTTGTTTAAAGCCCACATCTCCTGAACCCATGACGTGGTTCAATGGAAACACGGTGTTTTTTTAAGAGAACTAATTGTGAGTTCGAGTCTGTATACCGAACTTGTCCTGGTTGTGGTTTTCGAACTGTTTAAGAGTACAATAGTGGTGGCCTATATGGTAATCACTCGGAGGGGGGAGCAAGTGGTGGAATTATCCATTTTTATTGCATCACCTGTCAGAATCGTCCAATCAGCGTCGACCTTGGGAGATTTAATTGATGAAGGTGTCTCCCAACTTGCACACTGTCAGTTTATTTGTGGCTTACACCAGCACGGGGAGAGCAGCCACATTTTTGGGAGATTTTACAAGCTCTCTCTCGCTCTCTCTCTCTCTCTCTCTCTCTCTCTTGCTCTCTCTCTCTCCATTTCTCTCTCTCTCTCTCTTTATCCGTTTTACCTTCCCTCGTCTCTTCATGGGGAAGAGGAGAGCTGAAGGGAGCCAGTGCAGGTATATAAGAGTTGCATGCAACATCTTACCCATCCATCATGCTGCACCCAAGTCAATGGATATGCTGCTTTAAATCAATCCAGGATTACACATTCTCTATTTTTCTAGCTTTTCTGTTCCCAACTTTCTTCTTTGCTCAATGTGGACATATCCGCGGCCCATTTCGGACAGATCAGCAGTGATGCCTTAAGATAAAGCAGCAGGACTATCTGTAGTGGAGGAGCAGCAGCAGTGAAGAAGCATAAATGTTGGATTAACCGCACAATAAAGAAAATGGGAGACTTGGAGTTCGGCTTCGAGGAAATGCAGGGTGTCAAGCTGGGATATCTGGTTATTCAAGGCAAGCAGATGTTTGCCCTCTCCCAGGTCTTCACCGACCTCCTGAAGAACATTCCCCGGACGACCGTGCACAAGCGGATGGATCACTTGAACGTAAAGAAGCACCACTGTGACCTGGAGGAGCTGCGACAGCTCAAAGCAATAAACTCCGTGGCTTTCCACGCAGCCAAATGCACTCTGATCTCCAGAGAGGACGTCGAGGCTCTTTATTTCTCCTGCAAAACCGAGCGAGTCCTCAAGTCTAACAAGAGGAAGACGAAAACAAAAACAGAGAGACACGTCCGAGATGAGATAGACGCCACGGAGAGCGCAAACGGCTTTTGGAAAGAGAAACTTTGGCTGAGTTTTCGCGGAGTGCCGCCGAGCCTGGAGCTCCGAAACAAAGCTGTCAGACCGGAGCTCTCCTCCAATCTACCTCAAATTTACAGCAAATCCATCTACCAGAACTTTCAGCCCATACCCCCGACCGCATGCAGAGCCTTCAGAAACTATGAAACTGTCCAAATACCTGGGAAGTGCGCGGAGTTTTGCGAGAAACGCTCGTTTTTTCGGAGCGCCGAAATCCTCAAGAGGAAGCCGATAGTGTCCGCCATTTCGACTCCGTCTGACTCTGAGAGGCTCTACAAAAGGAAGAGGAGGTCCGAGAGACACCTCGGGAGCAGAAAGAGACGCTACCGGCAGGTTTTGCTCGTTCCCAGTTGCTGCAAACCAAAGGCGTGCTTGTCCAACCGATCTCTGAGACATTATCACCCGGATGGCGAGGTCTATTTGGAAAGACATTTTCAGGAGAGCTGCAGCAGTGACAGCGAGTGCAGCTCCGGCAACGACTCGGACTTCGGTTCGAGTTTGTCCACCAGCAGCAGCACCAGCAGTTCCACCAACTCCAGGACTTCTGACGATGAGGAGGAGGAAGACTCTTTGTCGTGCTCATCGGAGGAAAGCAGCGATGCCGAGAGCTCATCGCATTCTGATTCGAGCTCAGTATCCAGCCGGGTCTCGGTGCAGAGCATCAGATTCAGGAGAGCAGGCTTCTCCAGCCTTAACACTAAAGCCCCTCTAGTTCTGCAGCCCACTTTTCATTACAAATCAAATTTCCAGCACAAGAATGGAACCGTCCAGGGCTCCTCTCCAGCTCTGGACGGTGACAAAGAAAAGCAAGTTCAAACTTTGGAAATTGCCAGCTGGAAGAGCAAACACAGGAACGGCGATATTTTGGATTTTGGGGGAAAGCTGTGCAGCGCTGAGAATAAATTCCTAGGCCTGAAAAGAATCGTGCCAAAGACTAGTGAGCTTGGTAAAAACAAAGACATAAGCCTAACATCCTGTGCAAATGGAAAGGTGTTTCACCAACAAAGACATTCGGTACACCAAGCTCAGTTAACACAATACGACCAGGACAAAGACTCAAAAGTCATCTCAAAGGCCCATGGGAGCATTTTTTTAGAAGACGCAAGTTCCAAAAAAGATGCAAAGCTAATCGACTGCCTCAAACAATCTTCACCTTTCAAGACAGTAAAGATTGAAACTGAGGAGGCCAGCACAGATTCGGACGTGACGAGGAGAACGTCACTCAACCACGTGAAAATTAAAGTGGAGGACACTTTGGATGAGTATGAATATGCAACTCAAGATGCTCACCAATGCGAAGGTAAAGCTGATGCCATTGACCTACATTATGCAGAGAAATGGTCCATCGGTGCTGAACAGGATTTGTGTAAGGATGGCATAAAAACAACTCCCCCTCCTTCTAAACAGGAACCAGTTGGCACTTTAACTCCTCGAGGAGAATACAAAAACGGTGCAAGGGTCAGGAAAAGCCACCGTGCCTCGGTTTGGGGAAAGACGGTGGAAAATGTGCCTAAAACGAATACGAGTGCGACAAAAATAGACAGAAGTCCTCGATCTTCTGGAAAGTGTTCAAGCAAACGAGCCCCAAACCATGCTTTATCTTCTTCAAAACCAACCTTCAACTTCATGGCGAATTTTCCGTGCCCCCCGTCCCTGGTGATCAGCAGTGATGGGGATTTAAGTCCTGCTTACTCTTTAAACTCGTTCAGGACTAACCAGGTGCCTCATCCTTCTCACCCTGTGTGGAGATGGCAGCTCGGGGCCTCTGTTGTACCTCCCCATCTCAACCACAGATTCAGGAAAGAAACCCACTGAGGGGTCTTAAAGCACTGATAATTGTTATAATTAGGCTCGTTTTTTGGTTTTGGTAAACGTGCTTTGAACAGGGAGACCTGTTTATCCACCACGTGTTAGCATTTTTTTCTCATCTTGCGTTTTGGGACACTGTGGATATTTGTAGTAGTTTTAGAAATAAGGAGAAAAAAACAAAACAAAAAGGAACCGTTCTTTGGCCAAAACGCCTTGTGGATTTACTGTTGATTTTTTACTACGACCTGTTGGAATTTCATTCTGCACAATATTTGTTCTTGGATTATTTTTTGTCTGTGCCAGACAGGCTTATAGCCTCGACTATTAAAATCACCTCTAACGTTGACTCTGTAGCTACAGGCTGACTGACGATCCCAAATATTTTCCCAAACTTTCCTGTTCATTTTAATTAGCTCATCAGCTTGTGTAAAATACACCTCAGGCTCCTACACTGATGAGGCCTTTAGGTTGAACCGGGTTTATTTATTTATTCAGGGGCTCAAACCCAGTTGGTCCAGACCGACACACACACACACACACACACACACACACACACACACACACACACACACACACACACACATCATAACAATAACAGAAAGGCCCTGGACAAGTGACAATCAGGAGCTGTTTGAATTTGCACGAACTTAAAAAAAAAAAAGAAAGAAAAAACACACCAAATCGATGAAATGATGACATTGATAGTTAGTTGATGGAAAGCAGATGTGACAATGCATTGTACTTGGACACGATACTCTTACAAGGCTTTATAAAACAGATGCAATTTAAAAAAATAACATGCAGAAATGTAGCATATTTGAAAACATTTTAACTAGACCAGGTAAATAATTTAATTAGGCATGTGTCTAGTTATTGGGTGCTATTAAGCTTGGTCTAGTTCAAATGTGAACGTTAGTCCTGAGAGGAAAAGGTTCAAGCATACCCTGCTGTTCATAAAAACGTATTAAAAAAATAAATAAATAAATAAATAAAAAAGTAAAACGTACAGTATAATGGAAACAAATTACCATCGATTAAAAACCAGCAACCGGTTTTGGTTTAGTTGGTTATTCTGCATTTCCTAAACAATTAAAATAAGTCCCAAATCCTAAACAAAATGTGAATCTGATCCTTCTTGTGAATGTACTGTAAGCTGTTTTAGCACACGGGTTTGTCTTGAGTTAAGCAGTTTTTTACGCCTTGATTCGGCTTTAAACAACGCGGCTTTATGCTGAGCGATTCCACAGAGGACCGAAATGTGCACATGGTTTAAATCGTGCATGCTGATGTTCCTCAGAAAAACAGAAGAATCTACAGTGCCAGTCGCTTGGTGTAATAAATCCACACCGTGCTGAGAAAAAAACCCCACGGTGTGTTAATGGGTCAGTGATTGCTGTATTTTACTAGGTTTGTTAGGCTAATGAAGGTCTATTCAAGGAATTGCAAATGCGATAAGACGCAGGCTGATTATCTGGAGAAATGTTCTGGATGATCGTGGTCCCTGTGCTGGTGTGTGCTGAGCTTTACACTAATCAAAGTGCACTGTCAATTTCAGTTTCACCAAATCTGCAACCGAATGTAAGAAACCAATGCCTCACGCCTGTGCCACATTAATACAGCGACCAGCTGAAACCAGATAAAGGCCTTTACATGGACACATGGTCAATCCTCTTTTATTCTTTCTACTTTCTACTTTCTACTAAAATACTTGACGTCAGGTTTTGACAAAGACATTTTTTTGAACTTTGAAGTCACTGGTTGTTTATAAAATGCATATTTATTTTTGTGATGCCCCTCTTGTTTTGCTATAAAATTTTTGTGTAGGATAAATGCACTCAAATCGAGAAAAAAAACTTGAAATGTGGATTTCGAAGCACTTTCCTTTCTTCTCTGAAAATGAAATATTCATTAAACTGTATTTGAGTGTACATTGTGTTCGAGCAACTGATTTCTTTGGATAAACTTGTAATTGTTGGACATGGGAGTGTGTATGTGTGGGGGAAGGAGCGGGTAGTCTGGGGTCCTCTAACCCTCTTCACCATGAAACCAGAAAAACACCAAGAGGCCTGAAAACACGAGGCTCTGTTCTGTTTAATCCACCTTTAATACAGTGATGTTATATTACAGGGCGGGCACACACACACACACACACACACCACACATCCAGATCGTCTAATAATTTACTTCTACTGCAAAGAGAAATTAAGAATAGAAAAACACACATGTAAAATGCACAGCATGTGCTAAATATGTGAAATGAGCCGTTTCATGTCGGAAACTTTTTTACCCTACAGGTTTTTTATAACTGGTTTGCAGTAAATGTTTTCAGTGTTTTCCGCCCATAAATAATAATATATGTACTGTACCTTCCACGTCCGTGAATATAAAACACTATTTTGGAATCTAACACTATCTGAAAAAAATACTATACATATATGTGTTTTTAAATGTGATTTATATTCATTGATATATGTGTGTATAGACGTGTATATATATATATATATATATATATATATATATATATATATATATATATATATATATATATGTATGTATGGAAGAAATAGTATATATATATATATATATATATATTGATATAGATATAGAAAATAGACATTATGGAAGAAAAAACACACATACACACACATACACACATAATATGCAGCTTGTACTTCTGCATATTTAAAATTGATGTACATCTGAGTACAATTACACCAGCACAGAACCTAAAGTGTCAACAAATGCTTTTCTTTACATTCATCAAGCCAAGCAGCTAAAATACTGCATAAAATAAAAATAAGCAAGACAAAATAAGCCAGATCTGTTCCAAATGCACAACAAAACACTCAGTAGGTTGTGTAAATCTGAGGTAAAGTGCACTATGTGCACTGGCTTCTAATGATAGATTTAACACCACTTATTATAAACACTATTTAACACAGGAGTGCATTACTGATAATAACCAGTGTAGCTCGTCTCATTCTGACAAAAACTGTGTAGACATTAAATATTATTGACTTTGACCTATGATTACTTTTACCTGCAAATTTTAGAGGCTCACTGATTACATTTACAGCATTACATGATTGGTGATATCACTTTAAAATCTGCAGCCTACTGAAGGCCTATACACACACAAACCCACATATACACACACTTATATTAGGCCTAAATATTTTAGTATTTTGGTTTTAAGTTGGATAGTCCAAGCTCTGACAACTGTACAATTCTGACCTTTTGACCTCACTGGTGCAGCACTAAAGTTTTTATTTATAAATTCATGATCACTGTAACTCTTTGCTGGATGGGTGATTAGTAATGGTGGTTCGTTTCTCCAGCACTGTGAGGTGATAATAGCTTGGAGTTGATTAGTAAGAAGCAGATGTAGCTGCAGTGTTTATGCCTTTAATGAAGCGCTCAGCTCTTATCACACTTCTGTTAGTCTCTGTGTTTCACCATCACTGTTCTGCTTCAAACTATTCAGTTGGATTCAAGTGCTGATGGGGAACTGCTGTTTGTATGTGTGTGTGTATGGGGGGGTTGTTAAAAGGGAGGGGTGCTTAAGCCGGCCGAGGGCCAAAAAAGGGTCAGTTAGCTCGAATGACACGCTGCTTCAGCTTTTTAAAATAAATGAATAAAAAACACCATTTTGCGCAGTGTGGTGACCTGCAGGTACCTACTGCTGTTTTATCTCTGCTGTGCAATTTACTCCAGAGCAAACACAATAAAATCATCAGGTAAAAAACACACAAGCGCAGGAAAAAGTTCAGTGTATAAAATAAAAACGATCGTGAATCTTTAGTGTCGCTTCTTTAATGGTTCTATATTTTAAAATATAACCCGAGTTTATACAACACAAAATATAATCCAGGACTTTATCAGAAATAGAAGCTACACAAGGGTGTGCATCTTATGGTGCATTTATTTATGTTTGCAGCCCTGCAATACAAAAATGAACAGCCGAGCATTTAGAACCAGTCAGCACGATGCTGCTATTCCCAAAAAATCAGGCGATCTTCTTTCTGTGTTAGTTTCTTCATAGGACTGTAGAATTATAAAAAAAAAACATCGTGATGCTAGAAAAAGTCATAAAGAGGCTTTTTAAGACTTTATTTTTTACACAATCTTGATATAAATAAGTCCATCCGTTTTTCCTTCCACCACATTCATTACAATCATCTTCCTCTCCAAATCCAGGACGCGTTTTGTTCAGCATTTTTTTGATCTGAACAGTTTAAATAATTCAGCCGATTAAATTTCACTGCCTCATTCTTTATCCACAAGTATTTTAGCATTTTAGCTTTCTGAGTTGAAATCATCTAAGCCCCAACAAGAGCTAAATCATTCCAGCCGGCTTGTTCCACATGTTTCAGGCTCATTACATTTGGAGACGCCGAGAAAAAAATACGGAATTTTAATATCAACCTACATGCCAAGCAAAGTCAACAAAACATATAATTAAGACCAGTGTAATCATTTCTAATACTATAAAACGGCATTATTTATTTATTATTTTATTTATTATTTATTTATTTTGACAATAATTTATGCTAAGAATTACACATCTCTCTGTGACTGCTGTTTCACACAAGAATCGCTTCAGCATGGTAGGTCTAAATACAGGGGGTTTTGGAGAGGGGGGTAAAATTGATTTTTGGAAATACTTTCAATAACTTTTAGTCATCATTTACCTCTTAGTAAACAGCTTTAAGCCTTTGGCCTACAAAGCTGATATTTCTTTTAAAAACGACTATTACAAAAAGTAAAAATAGCTAAAATCCATAGTATAATTACATATAAATATAAAGGTTTTTTATTATTATTAAAGTTTACATTACATAGAAACAATCTTGTTTAATAGCGAAGCCAGAGCTTCTGATATAATAAAAACTACAATTATCAGGTGTGTCATGTTTACATTTTTATTTTTATTTTATATATAGAATTAGTCTAAGCAGAGAATAAAAGCACCGATTCTACACCAGAGCCTTTGTTTGGGGGTGAAAGGGGAGAGACTGACTCAGCTCCAAACAATGCCATATCTGAATCAGTTCAGTTTGATTGACACACACACACACACACACACACACACACACACACACACACACACACACACTCCTCGGGGGGAAGAAAAACCTCGGTGGAAATGAACAGCATCCTGATACAATCCTTAGGAAACGTTCTAAACCGAACATCGATTTTAATTTTAATAAATAAAATATAATGAACTACAAAACTACACGTATAAACATGAACAAACACTCCACTTCAGGCTACATTAAAGTACTATGCTTGATGAACAGACAAAGTGTAAAATAAATAAATATATACATTTATATTAATGATATAACACGTGATGGGATGATGAAAGTCCAAATATGTAAATAAAACAAAAACAGAACTGATCCATGTTCCCTTCAATAGAGTTCATTCATAAGAGTCCATGTTATTTATTTTTACCAAATAAAGCATCAGGACTACAGTGATACAAATAAAGGATAAAACATGAAATATCACGTTAAAGTTAAAGTGGGTTATGCATTAAAATATGTATAGAAGTTAAGCCTAAGCAGTTTGACACCCTGCTTAAAAATCATTTTAAAAGCCTCATGTCTTAGTCAGTAAATCTCCTGTAATCACTGTGTTCAGGGGTTCGTGTGGCTCAAAGAATATAAAAAAATTAAAGTACACGTTAACTGTCACCTAAATATTTGATTCAGTTATTATATTTCCTTTATTTTCCCTAATAGGGAGCAGAACACACGAAACCTGCAGTGAAATACTGATGCAGAGATTTGCGGAGATTTATTTTTCCTAAATCAGCAACAAAACATGATTATAATTAAACAAAAGTCTAAGATGATTTTAATTTGGATACTGCAGCACCATGAACAATTAAACACTAAAATGATCACTTACTGCGGTCCATGTCAAGGCTGGAAATGTTTGACTACAATCTGGGTGTTTTAAACTAGAAGATTTAGATAAAACAAAGACTGACTTTTTTCTATCCCCCCATAATCCACCTTTTTAATGGACTTCTTACAATAATTTCAAATAAAATTCATCTGGCGATTAAGTGATTTGCTTTAGGAAAATTGTAAATTGTGCTGACCCTGTTATTTATATATTTATTTATACCCTGGCATAATATATAATGGACAAACTCAAAAGTGTAAAGACTCTGTTTAAACTGGTGGTTCCAGAATATATTGTTAAATTCAATTTGTTCATTTTGGTCAGACTAGGCAAGTAGATTTTTTTTTTACTGAAAAGGTTTACATATTATAAGAGGTTTCATGTAAACCAGTTTCCTCTCAAAATTACCTACGAGTTGTTTGTGATATTTGGGTTTTTCCTGTGTTTTAGTAAACTTTTCCAAGTGGTTCCTGACGAACTTGTTTAGGTTTTGCTGCTAAAACAATCAGAAGAAGCTCAACAACAAGATTACAGGAACCCATTGTTTTTGGAAGCTGCATTGTTAAAATAAAAGGTAGATTTTATCATAAATTTGTGACCTGACTTGCAAAATTTAGTGAGTTCCTAAATACATATAAATATACATATAAATATATATACATATAAATATTTTTTATTGTATAGTAATTCTCGCTAATCAAGAAAGAAGAAAACAAAACAAAAAGAAAACAATAAAATTACTTTTAAAAAGAAAAGAAAAAGAAAGGCCATTATTGAAAATCTACTTGTTAAAGTGGTTATCTTTAGATACTGCACAACAATATACGTAGTTATTACTATAATCACCTTGATTTAAATAATTTTAACAGCACTAGTCTTTTTTATTAAGACACATTTTGTCTGGGTGTAGACAAAATAAAGAAAAATGTTCCTATTAAAGCCAGATTAGTGCAGATTCCCAGAGAGGAAATAAATCAGGGTATTTAATCATAAAAACCCGCAGAAGTGTCCACATACATCAAAATGTTCACCTAAAATTCTTCATAGTAAAAATGTTCATGTCATTTTGCATATTCTCTAATATTGTTTAATAACGGCATGTCCTCAAACTTTGAATTTCAGGTTAAACACGGAGAGATTTTTCAGCTTTCTGACTGAAACACAGGACAGAGATCAAACAGGTAAAAATGTTCTGGGTGTGAAAGTTAAATGTTTAGATGATCAGAGGATCCATAAAACAAAAGTGTGTTTCACAAACCAGCAGGCAGAAGGACATCTACATGACCTACATATAATTTAAACTGGTAAATTGATCTTTATTTTTTATTAATCATTAGGCGACATAAATGTGTAAAGCCTATTTAACGACACACAATAATGACATCTACATTTGTAAATCTTATTTGTAAAGATTATAATTATTTTATATATAGCTTTACTAGGTTTGAACTTTCCTTATTTGTACACTAATGCTCTGGAGAACATCACAATCTACTTTTCTATATAGATTATAAAAGAACAGCTTCAAGAAAGGGTTATACAGCAAAACCATAAACACATTTTCTGTTCGTAAGTCTTGGTTATGTTCAACCATTTACAGGAAAATTTAAAACACCCTCATTTTATACAGAATTATATTTATATTCTATAATAAAATTGTGTGACATATAAAACATGTAAAAATGACAGTAAAAAACAAATATGATGTTAATTATATATTATAATATAAAGGTTATTTGAAAATAATTGATATGCTATTTTCAAGAACAGTGCACTAAAAACCATTTCTGGCACATTTTATGTTAGATGGTGAGAAATATAATAAGCCGAATTAGAAATTATAGCACAATTGTGTTATTTAAATTTAAGTAGTATATATTAGTAAGTATTAAGTATATATTAATAATATTCTATATATAATATTAATATTAATTTATTCATATAAAATATATTTACAAATTTTCTATATAACTTACTAGCTTAAACAATATTTCAATTAAATAATAAGAAATAAAACGAACAACGGGTTAAAGGATTGGAATATTTTTCTCCCGCATTTACCGGGTTTGTGTTTTACACATGGACTGTGCGCCCTGCTGTTGAGCTTTCTACAGTTTGGAATAAAACACACGTATAATGTGTGACTGTTATTTTATAATAAATATAATTTGTGCTTTATTTGCTTTTTAAATAAAGAAATAAAGAGTAAAGTCGCACTTCGCTGCTGTTAGTTTGCTGTTACCGACGCTGGTTTTCGTTTATGAGGACAAAGAACCGAGTGCGTTCTTCACCAGGGTTCTTTAACCAAAAGCAAAGTTTATTTATTTATTTATTTATTCATGAATTTTAAAAATTAGGCTCTTAAGGCTATTAAACTGTTTAAAACACAGATTAAGCACACCGGGGGGTCAGGCTGGGACACGTTCCGATTTACAAAATGAAAAATAAACAACAGTCGAGCAAAGACGCTGAGAACTGCAAATAAAGCCCAAATCTTTATGTTATTTAAAGCCTAAATGTTTAATTATTTTTTAAAAAACAGGTTTAATTAGTTTATGTGCATGTATTACTCGAGCTTGACCGGATATTTCAACACATTTCATTATAAAACGCGACAATTCGAGTCTCTTTCGGTAGAAGGTTAATTGTGGCGAAGCACCAGATAATTGATTTTGTGTTCTAGTGTCGCCCCCAATCGGTAACATAGAGTAGAACAACCTCTGTCGGAGGGGGCGGGGCTTATACATTTAAGGTGGAACGGATCAGATGGGCTTTAGCGTTGTCTCAGAGAAACTGGGCTCCTGACCTACAAGTAATGCTGCAGTAGTGTTTCCTTTGTGTTATATTGTGTTTATATTCACATTGTCATATTTTTTGAAGTGAGAACATGTTTATTTATTTAATACATTTACATTTTTCAGCATATAAGTCTGTGTGTGAATTAGCAGAACCAGAGGGACATGACTTTATGACTCTATAATCCTACATTCCTGTTCCTATGGAAGTGTTTTGGTTCTGGTTCTGTAGTCCTCCTGTCCTGCATACTTCAGTTTTTTATATATCTGACATGTTTGGGGTGGTGGGTGACAGGCCTGTTACTAGATAGTGAGTTAAACTTGGCATTCAAGTAGAGAAAAAGCATGACATTAAGTAAGGCATGATGTAGAAATTATATTGAAGTCGTAACTTGAATAAACATATTCAGTTAAGATAAACATTATTTGTCATGTTTATGCAAAGATGTACTGAATAGGTAGGTACAATGTTCAACGTCCAAATAAATAGAAGAGCAGGATGCATGTTCTGCTCTCTGGAGACCAAATAGGTAGGTAATTTGATGTTATTTGCTATAGTACTGTAGATTTTACTTCAACAAAACAAGTTATTAAAACGATTTATTATAATGATTGTAATATTGTTGCCTCACTTTTTAAGACGATTTATGCAGTGTAGAGAAGTAACGAATTCAGTACATTTTTGGGAAGTCAAATATATCACAGGCAAAAAAGAAAAGATCTTTGTCTGTGTTTTTTAGATAAAGGTACAGTGTATAAGGAATATGGATACAGAACCATACCATAATAAAGTGCATATAATATAAATGATAAAGATATAAATTTTGATTGAATGAAGAGGTTTAATAAGACACTCATGAGGCTGTTTATTCGACCAGGGTTCGTCCTAAGTCTAAAAAGACTTTTGGGACCCAGAAAACTGCCCCAAAGTGTTTCTAGGTCAAGATGGACTTAAATCCAGTTGTTTAATCAGCAGTGAATATTTTGCCGTGCAAGTAAGGATTAAGTTGACCTTTGGTGACCATTTATCACTGAGCTAAAAATTAACCAGATTAGGTCAGTTTGAAAACCCAGTGAAACTATATGGATTTTTTTCAGTCCAGGTGGTTGGTCAGAGGGAATGTTGAGTATAAATCACACACACTTGCTTGTTTCTCTTCTAACATACCACAGTTAACACATAAAAACAGCAGAGTTGATGTTAAACAAGGTAAAATGTAGCCTAAACTGTGTCCTACCAGAACTGCAGTGTGGTCAGTGATTTAGATAAACAGGGCTGTATGGATTCCCGTTAACATATCCTGTTGGTTTGGCAATAATAGCTCTTTATTATATTTTTAAAACAGGGATTGAATGCAGGTAAAAACAAAAAGAAAAACACCCCGCCATTAGAGATGATGAATCTGTCAGTATTTGGCAGGAGAAATGGTGTTTGAACCATAATTGGCTTCACGTGTTAACATGACGCCGTGCTTTAATGATTGTTTGATATGTTAATATGAATGAAAGACATAATTTATGATGTGGGGTTGGCAGGTGTACAGACTGGATGTTTTGGGCAGGTTTAGGTAACAGAAGCATCCAACATCCAACCGATTTTTCCACAAATTCCATGAACGTGGAAAATCATTTGTTGACGTTAACAAACCAACATGGGAAGGCCTATAGAATGTTTAAACGTTTGTTCAGTCTAACAAACAATATAATCCCAATTTAGATCACATCAGTATAAATATGAATGGTTCAGCCTACCATGTTTACTTGCTGTGTATTTGAAGATGAATTTCTTCCAAACCAGAGCTTTTAATTACAATTAATTACAAACTTTAATCGTATTGCATCAAGTCTGTCTCCTGTCCTGCTTCTTTATCTTCGTATAAAGCAGTTCCTGTAAAGTGGAACTATAATTAGTGAATTTAAACAGTAAAGCCAAACCTTTACCGGTATACACACGTGTATCATCAGACGATACCTGTGCATAAATCGTCCAGCCCTCATGTGCACCTGATACTGAAAGTTTACAGTAAAACAGAACACTCAGAGCCAGCAAGAACTGCAAAGTGCTTTATTGATTTTGAGCGATGCTTCTGACATGGAGTGTATTATATCGGTTAACATCATAAACGATGGGTCAGCCTGCACCCCTCCTAAACCCTCCTCTTTCATTTCACAGCACAGATTTCATTCCTCCAGGTTTTTTAAGGAGGGGGTTTCCATCAACTAGCTGCAGAATTAAACAGGACACACAGCCTAAAAAAGGAGACATTACTTAATAAAAGCACAATACAATGTCCAAAGCTTTCGGTGGTGATTTCTAAACGACACGGACAGTCTGAGTGCTGTTTTGGCAAAAGTGCGACATGAAGCAGGATTCCGACTGATCTGAACTGATGCTCATCAAGCACATGTTTGTTTGTTTGTTTTTTCTTTCCTGTTTTTTAAATGTGAAGACCACAACAAGTATAGGGAGTCACCGTTTCCTCCTCTTCTTTTCCCAAAACGAACAACAACAACAACAACAACAACAACAACAAAAATAATAATTCATACTGAACAACAACTGCGCAACATTGGTCAAGAAAAACATAACGGATACAAAAATTAAAAGTCTTAGTTAAAGATAATACTGAGATTAAATTTGTGAACAAAAAAACAAATAAAAAACATTAAAACATCACGACATGAAAACATGAATCCCATTCCGCTTTCACAGGGTCATTTCACTGATTAATGGTGTTAATCTCAAGCAAAAGCGTCTTTACAAACACAAAACAGTCAAAAAACTAAGAAAAATAAAACATAACCACCCGGTTATTAGAAAATAACATTCACCTCTGAAAAAACAACGATTGAAAAATACAAAATTAAATAGTCTGGAGTAAAAAGGCACGACTTTTGCACAGTGTATGCTAAAACGGTATAAAGCAGGGTCGGATGGAAAATGAACCAGGGTTTGTTTGTTTTTTTCCCTTGGTGGATACACAGGGGTTCAAATGCAAAGAAACAAACAACTAAAACCTTTTTACAGTACTGCACAATCAAACAGTAACATTCTTCATTTTTCAGAACACTTCACTCGATGCTGAGTGCTGAATGCGATGCACAAAAATGTCAAAATAAAGATGAAGATGTGCATGTAAAAAAACACAACACAAGCCAACAAGAAGACCAAAAATTTAGAAAAGTTAAAATAAATGTTCGTTTGGAGGACCGGGCATTAAAAGAATTTAATATCGCAAAACATCCTATTCATAACAGCTGGCTTTTTCAAATTATTGGATGGAGGGAAAATACATTTCAGATTTTGATGGGAACTAGTGGGTAATGTTTTTTTTTTTTACACATGAAAGCTTTTGGAGTAAGATGACCTCTCTGGTGGAACTATAGTACTGCAAAGCCACTTGAACAATATTTCCTAACATTATTTTACTGATGGCAGCATGTAATTAGTCGATATCAAGTTGCTGTGTGTTATGCATGTTACTTGACTTACAGGAATTGACAGCACTGTGCACTGATCACTTTCAGTGCCTCACAACAGGACAGCATTAAAATGCATACATATATAATACATATGAAATCAATGATGATACCTTTGTGTTGGATTTTCAACAGACACGGTTATTACCTGCAGCTGTGAATATAAATAAACCATATTTATTTAAAATGTTCAAATGTGGTTGGACTGTAACATGTGCAAATGTAAATACTGTGGTAAATGGTGCATTAATAATAACAATAATAATAAAAGCTCAAATGCGGCTAGTAATTGGACGTTACGTTTTAAAATCATTTCTGCCTACACATATTTGTGTAGATGTTATAAGAAGAATTAAAAGAAAGATAAAAGGGTTTTTGTTTCAGTAACTTTCTGCACTGTCCACATACATTTGATAGCAATGTCATAACCATCAGGTTTTCAAAATATACATACTTGCAAGTAGAAGTGCAATAGACACAATATTTCTGCCATAATGCCCACCCTTACTAACTGGTGTTAGATTAGCGCCAACAATGCCAAATTTGAGCAATTCTGTCAGGCTCATAAAAGCTTTTAATATTAACCACACACACCCTAATCTATTTATTTCTTTTCTTTTTACTTCACACTTCCTAGCCACGTCCAGCGTCTGTTCTACTGCACCAAAATCACCAGTCTGGGAAGTTTGTCATGTTCTTCAAACAGAGCACACAGAGTTCACTGCTGGATTCTCTCGTGATGCTTTTGGGAAGCTTAAAAAGTGCACACTGTTACTTCAGAACATGAGGGCTAGTGTCGGACTGAGCAAAAAGGACGACAGGACAGCCACGCCTCTCTCCTACGCTAACAATCCACCAATAAATAGTGAACCACGTATGTTGGAACCCAATACACTAAAAAAAACAACTTGCAGCTGTGAGACCACCTAATGCCATCCAAAAATATGGTTTAATACGTTCTAGGACTCCTGGCCACGACTGGCTTTAAAATCGTCAGTGATTAAGCTTGCAAAAATATGACAAATGTTTCTCTGACGAGCATTTCACTCAAAAATATTCAATTTTCACTTCCAATACAAGTGCAAAGTCTTACAAAAATGCAATTAAGAGAACGCTAAGTGTTCCTCTCATCTAAACGGCAGCGCCAATTATACTTTAATTCTGGCCATAAATGGAAATAACTTTGGGTGATTGAATTTCCAAAGATTGGGCAAAATAAATACATTTATAATCTTCCATACAAGTGTGAATTTGGACATATCTGATGTCGTGAGATTTTCCTCACCTGGTACAGGTGCACTATTTTCCCCTTACAAATACCACTCTGAGGAACCAATCAGATTAGCCGAACATTTGGTTCAGTATGTGCAAAATATACATGACATTGTTGATTCAACCGCCAATTTCACTGTCACTACATATTCTAACCCCCCTACCCTGCCAACCTTTCCCTTTAAACCTACTTCCCCCCCCAGAAACACTGAAGCTAACATTACACCAACGTGTACTTAAACAATGCGAGAGGTAAACTATCCGCCGAGAAGAAGCAGAAGCACACACGCGACGACATGGGCTGCGTTCGACGGTGCCTCATAGTGCTCATGTTGCAGGATGTAACAGACCGAAGGATAAAATGTAATAAAAGTGCAACAGTTTAAGGTGCTGATGGCAAACAAAAGGTGGCATCGTTCCTGTAACAGGTTTCACACCTAACGCAATCGATTGCCACCAATGCTGTTGCTCCAAACGACTCATTAAAGCACACCGTTCGTGTTGCTGCTAATTTAAAGAGAAATCATCTCCTCCAGCTCGAGCAAAAAATAAACTGTGAAAAATAAAACACCACCACACACTCGTGCGAAAAACTGTAGGAACATGCGTGAGAGTCCGATGAAATCCTTCGCGAACGTGAATGGAGCTTGTGAGCTGTTTTTTTTTTCTACTTTTGTAAAACTTTTTTGTGCTTTTTTTGTTATTTTTGCTGTCAGTCTGATCAGAGAAGAGCACGAGAGCCCCGAGTTACAATTAACTAACGATGTAAATACGTTAAGCTGCAAGTGCTGAAGCTGCTGAGTGGAAATGCTGACAAGGCTGAAGCATAACGGGAGGAGAGGGGCAGACTGGAGTTTATAGGGGTGCATAAAGGGAGGAGACTTTAATTCGGGTCAGCTGGTGTAAAAGAGTGAAGGTAGTTAAACAATATTGGGTGTGAGAAAGGGAAAACAACCAGTACTACCTGGAGTGGGTGTACAGGGCAAAGAGGATGAGACAGATTTCAATTAGAAGGGTAAATAAGCAGTGGCAGATGAATTTAGGTGAACTGGGTTGGACGAGCAGGGTCAGTTTTTGTTAAAATAACTGATGGGAGTATCATCATTTTTTCGTCATGGTGGGTCCAAAAACACAGAGCAAGAAGCAGGAGAGTCAGAACAGGGTGCCAATCCATTACAGAATGGGTCACCTAGGCAGCAATTTATAGAACAAATTTTGGGGAGGTGGAATATTTATTGGTAGCAAGTGGGGAAGGTTTAGGTTGACTGGTATAGACTAGTACGGGAAGACGTTCCATGATAATAAGAGGTAAATGAGCAGGGTTCATCATGAGGGACGGAATTAACTCAGATACAGGTGGGTAAATGACTTACGGATCTAATAAAAGAGGGTAAAGAACCGAGTTGGCATGAAAAACAGCTTCACATTTCCTTTGTTTTCCAAAGTTGTGAATCGTACAGCACCCAAAAGCTTCCGTTCCTCCTCGGCCTCGGATCCGAGCGACTTCATTCTACCTGTACATGAGCCACGCACACGACTATATTCACTCTCCCGCCCCCTCCTACTCAACGAGGGGGGGCAAAATAACACGTACGAACACGAACGCGACGAGGAACATGCATCAGAGACGAGTAAAATCCATAGCTCCCATAAACAGGTGGACTTGTTCATCTGTTCCTTTACCCTTGTGGTCCCACGAGACGACAAATTGAAACCAAAAAGAAAAAAATGTAAACGAATGGGGGGGGGTTTGTAGCTGCTGTAAGGGTGGGTGAGCGCGTTTCGGCACCCCTCTGTCGGCGTCCCTTTTTTTTTGACCGCCCTCGATTATTCTCCGGGTTAGGGCAGGATGGTGGTGATGAAGTCGTAGAATCTCTTTGAGTACTGCTCCGGGTTCACGGTGGAGATCTCCGCACCAGCCTATTAAACAAACATATTAAAAATATATGAATTATTCTGCTGAAGTGGATCTCTGACAAAACCACCAACACTCTCTGACCAGCACAGAATAATTCTGATTTTTTTTTACCAATGGAATATTTAACATACTGGTCTAAAGGCGTCCTAAGATGATGGTATGATATTTAGACTATTTTTTTGGACTGCTGATGGATCATATAATACAACTTGACACAGTAAACACTCACGCCGTGCTTGACCGTCTTGGCTGCATGAGCTGCTTTTTTCTTGGCATCGTAATGTTGCAGGATGTCGATGACGGCCATGAAGTAGACTTCCTTCCGAGGTGAGTCTGTAAAAAAAAAAGAATAACGAATAAAAAAATCATCACACCATTATTACAGATAAAATCGTGATCCACGTGTCTTTGCTCACGTACATATGATTATATTTATGTTCCTAACGGACTCAGATTTATGGCTGAATCTACCAGCTCTTATTGCACTGCTATGTCATGTGTAACAGGATTAAAATAAGTCAGGTTTAAATGTCAACGAAAGGTTCTGCAAGTAGCAGGGGTCAGCCGAGTGCACAGGGTCATCTAACATAACTACACTGAGACAGAAGTGAGGTGACTGTGCAGGACATACAGAATAACCTGAAGCTTAAGACATGCATGTCTGGCTCCGTCCCAATCCACAGTAAATTAGAACACTTCCATTAGTGTCATTACTATTTTTAATGCTGTAGGAAGTTTCCACAGAGATTTACAGGTTTACTAACAAAATCCATGAAAAATAAAATAAATAAAGATGAAATAAAAGCACAACACAAATATCCTGACAGAACTTGCACTCACTTTCATGGCTTTTAATAGCATAGACGTCAATAGTGGGGTCGAAATCTCCCGGCGAGAGGGGTTTGGTGTTGTCCAGCGTGTTGCTGGGACTGTCCGGAGGCGTCCCCACGATCCCCCCGTCACTTTCTCCTTCATCGTCTCCTTCATTGTCCTCGCTCTCCACCTCCTCCTGCTCGGCCCGCTCCACGTCGTGGATCCCCACCAGCAGGCTGTAATCCATCAGCTTCAGCAGGGCCAGAAACTGCACGCACGCAGAAGGTACGGCTCAAAGCAGGTTGAGGGAAATCACAGGTACATTACAGGGCACGATGTGATGCGTTTACCTCCACATCCTTCCGCAGCTTCTCGAGAAATATCTTTTTATTTTCTTCATTGATGTATATTTTCTGTCCGTCGTTGATAAAGTCGTTGTCCTTGTATGTGGGCAGCTCTTTAGCCTGGCAGCAAAAGATGACAGAAAATATTGACAACAGTGTGCTGTGCAGTTTCAACTAATTAAAAGCAATTTACCAAATTCTTTACCCTTATTAAGTCCTACAGCATTATGGTAAAATAACACATTCACAAAATGTTAGGCAAATTTAACCGTCGTCATTATTTTAAGTATATATTTGATTAAAGATAAGAGTTTGTGTGGCATAACGATAAAAGCCGATGGGGATGGAATGCAGAAGATGCATGGTGTTACATTAACCTAGGCATTGGAGGAGACACGTTAGTGCACACTAAGTGCTGGTCCCAAAGCCGAATAAATAGGAGGGTCGTTTCAGGGTGGGCACCAGGCGTAAAAACTGATGAAATGATCTACTATGGCGATGCCTGAAATGTACAGGAGCATCTGAAAACAATGATTGATGAACTGATTCAGTTATTTTTACATGTATACTGATGTTTGGTTTGCCTGGGTTTAAGAAACTGCCGGTGAACAGTAAAACCTGTTTAAAATGTTATGATTGTAAAATGTAATTCATCAGAACTTTTAAAAAGCTGAGTAATACTGAATGAACCGGCTGCGTACTACGTATATTTGTGTGTGTTCACCAAGCGACGCCTGCAATCTGCACGGACAGACAGACAGAATAAACAGGAGGACGGCAAAAAGCTCATTAAAAACGGGCGTGTGCTCGTCTTAGGCAGCTATTTCGGCATCGAAGCAGGATTTACACAACCCTAAAAGAGCCCTGAAATACAACAGGGATTAGACAGTGTGTGTGTGTGTGGGAGAATAACGGGATTAAAGGAGAAGTCTGGTCGCCCTGTGCCACCTCTGACTGTCTTAAACTTCTCCGTGGCAGAACAAACCAACATTAGGAGTGAGGGTTTAAACCTAAGGTGGGTTCTGGGTTCTTAAAGAGTACAGCAGTAAAAATTACACACCACTGCTGATCATCAGTGCCAGAGCTGTCCACAGATTCATGCAGCAAGAATTAAGACTAAACCTGCATTTAAATTGTATTCCGCTCTAACATAAATCTTACCTTTTCTTTGTCGCTGGCCTCTCTAGCAACTGTAGATCCCTTAGAGAGGAGAAAAAAGTATAAAAGAAAATCCGTCAGTCCATAAAGCAGTCAGCAGGAAACGATCCATGTAGACGAAGAACAAAAGGAAATCCATCTTTCATCACCTCGTTTCACCT
The DNA here is from genome assembly GCF_030014385.1 of Trichomycterus rosablanca. NCBI lineage: Eukaryota > Metazoa > Chordata > Actinopteri > Siluriformes > Trichomycteridae > Trichomycterus > Trichomycterus rosablanca. The sequence continues at coordinate 18,773,497 of NC_086010.1, forward strand.
ACCTTCAGGTCGTATTTCTTATACACGGACAGGCGGTGGCTGAAGACGTTGCGCGTGACGATCATGTACGTCTCGTCTCCGTCTACGGTGATGCGGTACATTCCCAAAAACTGAGGCAGCAGGGTGGTGCCATGACATTCCACAATAAACTAGGACGTAGATGGAGAGAACACGCGTGGTTCGTTAAAATGCATACCTGTTAGGGTCACGCTCGGTACGGTGCCAACCAGGAACGCTGAGCACAGGGCAGGAATACGCCCTGGACAGGGCAGCAGTTACTAACACTAGGACTCGGGGGCAGTTTAGGGCAGCCGATTCACCTTCTGTATGTTTTATGAGGGTCACAATGCATTTTTACACACACACATTAAAATAAATACAAAATCCTATTAGAAAATACAGATCAATATAGCTTATTATCTATGCTATGGTATACAATGGTATACAAGAATCATTATATATATATATATATATATTTATATATATTTTCTGCTGTTTAAATATGCATAAATTGTTACCTATGTAAAGTCAGGCTGGAATTGAGATATATTCATTGTCTCTTACTCCAACATATGCACTATATTTTAAATAGTCAGGAATAAAATGCTCTTTAATGCTTAAAAAATCTCTATAATTATCGAGAGTCATCCCCATCCGCTCTCTCCTTTTGCATTCCCTCGTTAGCTGCTGATTGGCCGACACAGAGCCTTTCTTAGGCCTAATTTACAGTTCCAACACTCGGCCACAGCAAACGTGTCCTCAATATTTGTATAAAATTGTCTTCTAGTACCTAGAAATGGGTGTAAGTGTGTGTGTGTGTGTGTGTGTGCATACTTGGTGATATTTTTTCAGAATGTTGTGCATCTCTGCTACATCCTCACTGCTGATGGTCTTGATAACGTATCTCTTGTCGTAGGAGGTGTGAAAGCGGGCACCGCTCCGGCCCTGAGCCTCGCTAACAAGAGGCGCGCTTCGGGTCAGAGAGTTCTACACACACACAGATTTTTATTAGATCGACAGCTTTATACACTTCAGTGATTGAATACAGTTTCTCTAAGTATGTAACATTAACAGCAACCTGCTAATGAACCTCGTGGCCTTATTTACTTTTATTACTTTTAAAAAGATTATTTTGTGCTTAAAGTATGTTTCAATCATTTAGTCACAGAAAGAAATAATCTCAATAATCATGTGATCCATTTAAAGTCCATTTAGAGACTACAGCCTAAATGTCTCCCCCTTGTGGAGAAACTTTTGCCTGTCTAAGCAGGTAAGTAAGTTGCAAACCAGGTGTTTAAGATATTTAACATGTAAAATAATAATCAATTGCGTAAAATGGGTGTGTAGAATAAGCAACAACGATAATAAACTCCAGAACGGAGCAAACTGCAGCAATATTTATAACGACTGACTCACTAAAACAATAGTCTGGCGAAAAACTTGTTCTCCACCATTACAGCAATAAAGTGGCAGCTTGAAGTTTTTATTATGTGTTAGCTACAGTAGCTTTGTAAGCACCAGTCCTTTGCTATTGGCCGGCCAGGCACCTATACGCAGACTTGACTGGCTAGTACATGCCGGGTTGGCAGGCCAGAGGAATTCCCCATCATTGCTGAAATTTCAACCTCTGCTGGCCGGTCGAGTCACTGCACAGAGATGGCGAATAATGGAGAGCAGTGTGTGAACGCAATACTGATCCCTGTGTGACCCCGTCTCATATAGGTAAAAAGAAGCAGTTGGTATTGCACCGCTTATTTGGTATGGTATGTTATTGCAATAGAATAACAATTTAAAAATACAAAAGTCAGTTTGAAGGACTTTGTCTGAGTCTGGGCAAATCTGATCTTGTGAAACAATGTGAGCTACATATGTGACTGAGTCACTGTTTTAACCTTTAAAATAAAAAATTGAACCAACATCAGATCTTTGTCCTTATAGAAAGTCAGGAATCTGATTATTTCGCTGTTAACCTTTATTAGAGAGAAGAAAAATCCTTCTCTCAGCCCAGGGCTATTCTTAAATAAGCAAAGTGCTTCCCTTCCTCCTTTTTTTTTCTTTCTTTCATGTGGGAGTAAGAGAGCGAGAAAGGAAATAATAATAGAAGCTCCGGCTGTACGTGGGTGGCTGAGACGTCACAGGATCCCCCTCAAATTACGCCGTCATTATGCGGAATAAACGCTCCGCTTTAGGACGGTCGATTGAAGGGTTAATGACTAAATTACATCTCATTAATCATCGGGCTTTTCCTCACGCAGCACTGAATCTGCATTACACTCTTCATGTACGGTTAAAGTACCGTCCTGGTGTTTACATCTGCACCTTAACGTCTTTATTCTAGGAGAAGACTTAACGATTGTCCGAACAGTGCCTGTAAGGATAGGCAGCATTCTAAAATAATCACGATTCTATAACATCAACACACATTTTATATTTACATTTTCAGCATTTTGCAGACGACTTTTATCCCAAGCGACCTACAGTACTGTGACAGTATACAGTCTAAGCAATTGAGGATTATGGGCCCAAGACCAGAAACCTGGCAGCGGTGGGGCTTGAACCAGTGACCTTCTGATTACTAGTCTAGTACCACTAGGTTCCAAAGTCAATATACTGTTAATAATTTACTAATTATTTATTATTATTATTGTTATAAAAGTATTAATATTATTACTATATTATTTTATTCATTTTATTACTATCATTAATATTAGGATTATTAATATTATTATTATCATTATTATTACTATAACATTTTTGTTTTATTATGTTAATATTATTAATAATATTATTATTACTGTAATATTTTATTTTAATATTTTGATATTAATATTGTTATTTATATTTTGATTATTATTAATATTAGGATTATTAATATTATTTTTACTATATTTTATTTTATTATTTTAATATTATTATTATTTTATTATTATTATTACTATATTATTTTACTATTTTAATATTATTATTATTATTTTACTATTATTATCACTATAATATTTTATTGTTTTATTGTAATATTAACATTATTATTTAGATTATTATTATTAATATTATGATTCTTAATATTATTATTATTTTATCATTATTATTACTATATTATTACAACATTATTATTTTGTTTATATTTGGTACTAATTAATATTGTTATTTTGCAAATACCAATAATAAATTTTTTTAGGTTTGATAAGGCATGAAAAATCAGCACAAATGATCCTCTTTACTCTCCCCTCAGCTCACTGTTGCTTCAGTCTCGGGAGCAGCTTTGCGAGCCGGCCTGCGTGTGTATTTGTTAGGTTAAATTTAGGTTCGGCTTTTCTGTTAATCCCATAACCGAACGCTTACAAGGGATCACAAGCAGCTTTTTAAAATCAGGCTAGCTAAGAGCAGTAAAAATAACCCGACTACAATAGAGCCACGGCTGCTTTTCTGATCTATGATTGGATGCTTGTTGGATTCTAAACTAAATTAAAGACGTTTGTTTATGCCTACCTGGAAGTCCTGGTCGTCGATGCTGAACCGCTCTCTCAAGTTGCGGAAAACAAGAGGGCAATACTCCTTGAATTTAAAATGGCTGGGCATATTCTCCCTAAAAAAGAAAACATCACCAGCATTTAGAAATCATACACACACACACACACACACGTCATGTCATAAAAATAAAAACAAAACAAAATGATGAAGACTCACTTGTTAAACAGGTGATTGTCCACCTTGATCTTGGAATAAGCCTTGAAGTCGTCCGGCATCAGCATAATGGGAATCTGAACGTGGCTCAGTTCATTTATCTACAGAGACGAAGAGACAGAAGAGAATCAGAAACACACAAATAGTTCCTACTAAAACATCAGTTAATTTATTATATGCTCCAAAATCCAACAATCCACCCTGACAAGGCTGATATCAGATTTTAAGGCAGAGTTCCAGGGGTTCGAATCCCCGGCTGACTCTAAAGGCCACGATGTACGATTTACGTTCATACCTGCTTACAAACTACAGTGACCCCTCGTGTGCTTCGTATTTATACATAACAACCTTTTGCTCTACAGACACAAGCTGGCCAAAGCCATGCCTGCAAAATGCCCACTCCCCCCTCCCTTAAGTCTGTGTGGCAGGGGTTCGAATCCCTGTCTGACTCTAAAGGCCACGACGTATGACTTACACCACTTTCATTCCCCCTTACAAATGATCTCGCAAGACTAGTGCCTGTTTTCGGGCACTGTTAAACATCTTCCTATGTTTTTCGTGTCCAAAACTGAGTTGAAATGGGTTTGCTGAGCATTTTTTACATGACACAGAGCATGGTAGGTGGTATTATGATAAAATGATGACTATGCAGTACAATGTGCAAGGAAACAGCTTCACTCATCATGTTCCTTTAATCATTTATTCAATCTTTTTATTCCAGTCAGTGAAAATGATCAAGGAAATCACTTTAATATCATTCTGCTGCAGAAGTCGATTGTTTTCCTGCTGAAAAATCCGCTTACTTACACCCACCACCCCTCGTGATGCAAGAGGACACACGATACACACGATACACAATTTTGAGTCACCGGGGGAAGCACCAAAATTCAGGGTTTGAGACCAAGCTAAATGACCAAAAGCAGCATCACCGTATGAGCCCGTGTACGGTCATCATGGGCATTTTCTCATCAGGCAGGCTTTATTTTATCAGAGCACAATTTGCAAGTCATGGCCCGGGGTTCGGACAGCTCTCTTATACACACACACACACACACACACGCGCTAGATTTCCATGCAGTGACGGACACAAAGCCACAGCGGGAATAATGAACGTGGTTATAAGGAGGCGACGTCTCTGCTCTAACAATGCACCATTTATTGAAGACAACACACACAGACACACACCGGGACCTTCCTGATCGTAAACAACCGGGTTCAAAAGCAGACAGAAGGTTAGATATGCATTCGATTTTCATTAAAATAAGGACTTTTTTAAAGTTGATTCTGCACATGTTGTAACAACAACAAGAGAAAGCAGGTGCTAGACTTGTCTGCCTGCATGCCAGACCTGTCTCTTGTTGAAGAAGAAGAAGAAGAACCTTTATTGTCATTATACTTGCATACAACGAAATTTAGTTTGACACTCTCCGAAAGATAAAAAGAAGAAGCAAAAGTATTTACATAAGCATATGGATATTTACACAATAACCAGTACAATCTAAAGTATGGATTTCAAGATAAATAAAATAAATTATGGGTGAATATGAATATATAAAGTGACTGTGCTATGTGGAGATACCAGTTCAGTATCAGAAATGATGATTTATGTTGATTGAGAGAATGGTTGTATGAAGAAGATGTGCAAATACGCAATGTTCGAGTTTACACTCAGGTTGTTGTAAACACTGTCCAAGTTGGGGAGTTCGGTCCCGATGATACGTTCCACCGCTCTGACCACCCGACGTAGGTCCTTCCTCTCTGAGGCTGTGCAGCTGGAGCACCACACAGTCGTGCAGTTGGAGAGGACGCTCTCGATGGTGCTGCGGTAGAAGTTCACCAGGAGTTTTTGAGGAAGCTGAGCTTGTTTTAGCTCTCTCAGGAAATAGAGTCTCTGATGTGCTCTCATGTTCAGGTACGAGGTGTTCTGTGTCCATGTTAGATTGTTGGATATGTGGACCCCAAGGAATTTCACACGTTCTACTTCTTCTCCGGAGATGTGAAGGGGGGGTGATGGTCTGACCTCTTTGTTCTCCTGAAGTCCACGATGATCTCCTTTGTCTTGGAGGTGTTAAGTACTAGGTCATTGACTTTGCACCATTCACCCGAAAACGTGTGGCTCATCCTGAGGCGCAACATGAACACACCAGACTGTTAAGCAGCGTCACGTTCCGTTTCCGTCTTTCCCACCTGACCTGTTTTTTTAGGAATTGGGGTTGTCCGTGTTTTGGGCTTTTCCCGGACGGGGTGTGAAGCCTGGCAGTCTAAACCGAGTATAAACTGCTGTGATGAACCATGTTGTCATTAGTCCGTCTGGTTTAAATACAATTAAAGCCTGAGCACCGTTATTAGGACACAGATTGAACAGCAGCCGGTTTAATTAATGTGCACACGCAGGCTGGTGCGCCGGTTCCGTGAGCTCCGTAAAGGATCACCACGCAGCGTGCAACGGCAAACCTTACAGAAAGGTGACCGAGGTACCAGGTTGGTCGAGGAGCGGTGGTGTATAGTGACCAGAAATCCGGATATTATTTTATGTTTTCAGAGGCGAAGGCTGCATTCAGTCAGCTACCTGGTCTTAAGCGTCGCTCGGTTTTTACCACTCGCCGCTGCACAAGCTTAAACGGACTGAACTTCGATCTGGACGGTCGCTGAGCTTTCCAAAGCGCCGCCGATGAGACAAACTGTTTGTAAGCACGAAACCCTGAACTGCTCTATTCCACTCTGAATTAGAACCACAGCATTGTGGGGAAAATACTACATGTCGACCAGTGAGCTGTGAAACGATGGGAGTGGGTTTGCATTATAAATAGCAATCGCAATCCTGGGACCCTAATCCTGGAATCGATTGTCCTGGCTCCTTTATCACTTTTCAGTAACGCAGCCCGGACAGGACGCCAACGCCAATCCACTGCCCACCCAGACATGCCTGTATGTAGATGACCGACTGGCTGATAGCACCACTGGGGGTTAGAAGCGACAGTAGGCTTCCATTGCTGAATGAAGAGGAAGAAGAAATCCATATATGGCCAAAAGTATGTGGACACCCATATTACCCATGTCACCCAGTTTTTTCAGCCCTGCTTATTTCTAAATAAGACAGACACGACTGGGACGAAATGGAACATCGATTACAAGCCGCCTTCTTTTGGCTGAATAAGCAAAAATTTCCACAGACATACTCCAAAATAGCTCTGGATCCTGGAGGAAGGATACAGCCAATCACAGAGCTTTTATATTTGGAATATAGTTTTGAATAGAACAACATTAAGCGTATCTCCGTCCGCTGACGAACACCTACGAACCTTATCAGCGTCAGGAGTGATTTTCTTATCGGCTCATCTCCGTTTAATCGCCCTGCAGCTCTGTTCCGTTTCATTCAGCGGCCTAGCGCAGACTCAGCATTTATCTCTCAACGCACATCTAACCCGCCAACTTTCATACCGCCGCTTCCTGTTCGTCTCCATGGCAGCGGAGTCAGGTTCTCGCTACCCTCGATCTCATCGCCGTCAGTACAGGAAGCAGAACGGAGCGCGAGTCTGAATCTGTATTAGGGCAGGAAGTGGACGAGGATCTACAGCCCCGATCAACCCTTTCGGCGTGGGCATCGGTGCACGAGGATACCGCGTTAACCCCAACCCGATCCGATCCGCAATGGGCCGGCTGGGAAGAGCGCACCTCACGTGAGGTCATGTGGTGTAATGGAAACGACCCGTTTTACATGAACCTAGCCACTGTGGAATGGAGAGCGCATATCGGTGCACTCTTAGTGCAGGTCCCAAGCCCGGATAAACAGGGGCTGCATCAGGAAGGGCAGCTGGTGTTAAAACTGTGCCAAATCAAATATGATTTGTTGATTGGTTAGTCTTGGTTTGAAGTTTGCCTGGTTGGTATTAGAACAGGTATTCCTAATAAACATTACACATTTATTATTATGGACTGCCCCTTCATACCCCCTTGGATCTATTTTGTCGCATCTGGAGGGCAGAAAGAGGAAATCTCTTCTTAGCTGAGTCTGCTGCGATCTTTCCTTTCAGGTTGTCGCTGAGCCCCTAAATAAACTACAGCAGGGTAACAACTCCGGGGTAGATTCACCAAGAATTCAGGTTCTCTTTATTTAGACTTAATGGCTCTCGCTGTGGTTTGATGGAGTCCTGGATTCCAGCTCATCTTGGAAGCTGGGGTCAGAGATTGTACGGCGCCCCTGGAGCTGAGAGGGTTAAGGGCCTTGCTCTAGGGCTCAACCGTGGCTGCATGGCAGAGCTGGGATTCAAACTCTCGACCTGTTGATCATTAGGCTCCCAATGTTCCTACACTAGTCCCTAATACTAGTCTGTAATCCAGGACTATCGGTACCGATCATGATCCAGAGATCCTCCATGCTGGTCTGTGCTGGTTTATTAGGGGCCAACACCAAGCAGCCGACCATTAGTCATCAAACACATTCTCACACAGGGGATTTGAACCCATTCAGCACTGATTGTTTTCTGGGACTGGAGTGTTTTAAGGTTAACATTACATACAACACAACACAGGAGCAACAAATGGGCACGTGGGGAGCAGACGTGCACCCAGAAAGTCGTCTAACGTGACTAATATAAAAAAATAAACTCTGTTCACTGACACAAGCTTCATTATTAAACGATCAAAAGATGAATAAGCGAATAACAATATAAAACGTCAATGTAATGTTGACATAATTAATACGGGAATCATTCAGACTGCACAAATCTCTCTGTTTAGCTCCATTAAAGCATCTGTTTATGATCAATATTTGCTTTAGATCCTAAATGGGCTTTTAATCACGAGTAAACACGACGACAATGGCCGAACGAGCACTCCAGAAACACCGCTGGTATCATGTTTTCCATATCGATACCCCCCCCCCACCCCCCCCCGTCAGGCACTGAATAATGACTTTGTTTGTAATGACGATTGTTTAATTTCTTAAAAACGTGCAGCACGACCGCATAAAAGCAGAACGTTGCTCTTACACAGTACGTGTTTATCTGTCCAAATAAACGTTTCCTGTCCTGGAAAGGGGGCGAACGAACCAAAATCAAAATGTCAAACGTAAAGCTGCTTATAATCATCGGCATCATAATACACAAGCTGCAAACTATTTCTCTTATTACAGACCTGAAAACTGGTACGTTTGGTAATTAACGATGCAGCCGTGTGTTTATGTTTGAATGCACTTTAAAATGCACAAATCTATATTGTTTTTGAAAGTAAAAGAATCACGAAACCAATATTTAAGTCCTGATTTTTCGTTGCATGCGCAAACCGTGAGATCTGATCAAATCCTGATGAAAACGCGTCAACAATAACGAAAACGCTGTGAACGACGCCTCCCTCACACGTCAAGTCGAATTTATTTGTACAGCGCTTTTTACAATCGACATTGTCTCAAAGCAGCTTTACAGAATCCAGGACCGACAGACCAAAACCCCCTGTTGAGCGGGCCGAGGGCGACTGTGGCAGGAAAAGGAAAAACTCCCTTAAAATACAGGAAGGAACCTTGAGAGGAACCAGAGGAACTCAGCAGGGAGTGGCCTGGAGGATCATTTAAATAAATAGGATTTACACAAATCATACAAACACACAATTAAATTGAACTGAAAGTTAAAACTAGCAAAAGAATAATGTAGTAAGATGAATAAGAGGTTCTTCATTGTTCAGTCCAGTCTGTGAGCACACCTACGTATATGTGTAATCTCATACAGTCAGAGCTCTGACCGACCATCAGATTTACTAACAGGAACTGGTAACTAAAGTCACTTCCTATTTCACACTTGAATATCACCTGTAACCATGGTGACAGTTATTATAAAGATGCACAGGAACTGTTTACGCTCTGACGATGCAGTATGAGATTTATTTGTTTATTTGTCATACGTCGTGCTTACACCATGGTTATAGTCACGGCAGGAAGGGTGGATCATGCTCATGTCAGTCTATCATCCTTACCAAGCGCTGCTTATTAAATTAAGGATTGTATTCATTTGAGCTGGGTTAAAGCTTGTTGTCATAGTCTCTGGTATTGCTCGATATTTAGTACATGAATTCAGTATGTGTTTATATGAGGTTTATTCTTTATTCTTCTCTGATCTGTGTCATATGGTGATTTATTCATTTTATTGAACTACTTTGAGGTGTTTGATATCAATAATATCATATATAAATCATATGCTTTTAACTTCGTGGCAGAAATTTAGGGAAGGCCTTTTGTGTTTCAGCACGATTGTGTTCCTGTGCACGAAGCAAATTCTATAAAAACGTTCGGCACAAAGCAAAGACCTGCCGTCAACCAAACTGACCAAACTGACCACTACTGGAATGAATCCGAAGACTAATTTCAAGCCAGACCTTCTCATCCAACATCATTTCCCAAAATTTGACTTAATAGGTACAAATTCTCCATATTAAAGAGCGACTGCATATTATTATCCAGGGTTTTAGAATGGGAGGTCGAAAAAAGCTCATATATTTATAGTCAGGTTGGTTATGACTGCATCAACTATTAGTTTCATCTACATGCTGGTAAAGCTTGCTGGTTTGTTATAACCAGTAAAGTTCTGATTCCTTTACAATCCATATTAAAAACGTCACGTGTCCTTCCTCATGTCACTGCTACAACCTGTCCCATGGTAACATGTGGTACAGTGTTGGACCAGTCTGTATAATGCAATGCACATGAACTTCTCAAAACAATTCTTGCGTATTTTCCGAATGTTCACGTTTTAAGCTTCAGTATTCGGTCCGGTGTTCGAAGCTCGATTCACACCGACTGATGTAAAATGGAAGCGAAACTTGTGGCGGTGGTTTCGGTGTTCGGCGTAAACAGAACGGCTACAGGCAGCAGAGCGGCGAGTTTCACCCTTGCTCAATAGAACAGGACTGGTTTCCTGACCACATCATAATTTTGCAATGGAAGTGCACATGACCGCACTGGTCAATATGACGTGTTCAAAAACATCAGGCCAAAAAAATCTGCCAGCACAGTTTTTAAGCTAAACAGTGGACGCCCACAAACCACGACGGAATCAAACGGAAGCGAAAATGAACAACTGGACGCTACTGGCAGGAGATCGTGTTTCTAAATAAAGATCCAGCAAAGAGGTTTGGTTTTATAAAACCATGTTCCATTATACACGCCGTGATTTCTCGTTTTGCCACTTATTATTTAGTACTCGTAGAGTACACAGTCTCATGTGTAATTCATTAGGACCGAGAGAGGAGCACTCAAGAGCGCTACACCATCTTTAAAACGCTCACAAGCTGGTCACTGAGGGTGCGGGAAACAGAAAAAGGCTCCAAACTCTCCACCATCCCTGCCAAGACGGCGTGAAGAATGTGTTCGAAAGACGGACGTCCTGAAGAGATAAGGACGGCACTGTTTTGCAGGCTGTAGGGCATTTTACTCTCCCGATTCCTCAACTCCCACTTTACAGCAAAGCATGTCAACGCTGGCCTGCACCATTAATTCAACTACTTCTACAATAACACGGACAGTTAAACATTTGTCACTGATTTACAGCCCATAAACAAGCAAACGAACTGAACCAAATTATGCTTTATCAGTACCAACATGACAGGTTCTAGTCTCGAGACTACAGTGCTCTAATCCTACTCACTTCTCCTAAACCTATTTCATTTTAATGTCCTTTCCTGGTCTTAACATGTCTTTAAATTTTGTTTCTTTAAAAGTTTATATTAAGTAAGTTATGGAAACCCGACAGGCACCACAAGGGCGTGCTTTCATCTGGGTCCTATGAAGCACCAAGACACATTGCTGAGCGTTCTCCACCGTACTCATGCAGGTCTTCTATTTTAGTGGCCTTCTTGTTCTTATTTACATTTAAAGAACTTTTGCAGAAGCTTTTATCCAAAACAGTGCAAGAGATTAAGGGTTAAGGGCCTTGCACAGGGGCCCAACTGTGGCAACTTGCTGGTGGCGGAGCTTGAAGCAGTGACCATCTGATCACGATCAGTTCAGTATCTGCTAATGCTTGGCGGAGAGGATGGTTTCCATCAGTGTGGTCCTTTATACTGGTCTCATATACTTTAGTCTTGGGTTTATCTTGGTCTTAAGTGTTCAGTGCTGTGGACTGGGGTAGATTGGGTCCAGGTCTAGTCTCGGTTGGTAGTCTTAATTACAACACTGCACATCCATGTTTTAAAGATGTGCATATGCTGGCTTCCAGAGAAAATGCCCTAATGTGCATATTTGACTAATTATGACCAGAAAATGTACCAAATTACACATGAACTGACTTATAATACACACTTACATGAGGCAGATCATTTCCAAAACGGATAAACCTTATACACAGTATTTATCATCATGCACTGACAAACCCACAGGAAACCAAATGCCTACTCACTCACGCCTGATACACCAAATTACTGATTAGATGGAAATGACTGTGCATTAAAAAAAACTTACAAAACAAACAATGTTGGATTATTAACATGAAATTATCTTGTAAATGTATGTAAGATGCAAGGTTACGTCTTTAAGTCTTTAAAAGTGAGATTCACAGAATCAAAACCATCAGCTGATGTTTGGAACATCAAAAGTCTATGCAGGTTGGAACAGTAAAACTAGTTTATTAAGTATGTTAGTCGTTTTCTACAATGTAATTGGTCATTTTTCATTTTCAGGAATCAGTTTGAAGCTTCTAAAGCTTAAACAGATCGACATTAGATTCCCTTTCTCAGCTCTTATGGAAAGTAAATTCAGGTCCACGGATTGACCGAGCTTGTCGTCGTTTGGCTCGTATGGATCCGCTCGGATCGGATATCAGGCCATTAGTTTCACAGTAATTACAAGTTGAGCATCGCGTTAAGACAGAAGTGGATCTGAAGAGGATAATTACTAGAGACGGAGCGAGCGGAGTTTTGTGAGGTCGACGCTGTGCTTTCAGAGGATGGGAATGATCCTCCACTGTACACGTTAAACTTGGATTTTAATCCGTCCACGTGGGATCACTGTGGAATGATAAATACGATCGGCTCTGGGATGAATCTCATTGCTGATCATGTCAAGGTGTTTATGATATGGCACAATTCATATCCAAGGATGCCATCACACTGGTTCTCACTTCATTACAGTATACAGTACATAAAGCCAAGAACTGCATTTATCATCAACTGCCCAACAGGAAACCAAATGCTTTCTTCTTACTCATGCTTGATTCACTAAAAATACCTCATTATCTTGGAACCACAAGCGCTGTTGGACATGCAAACAAAACTCTGACAGTGCAGTAATAAGCTGCACCTACAAGTTAATAAAGTTCATATATACGCACTAGGTAATAATAATCCACACATCATTACACATTCGCCTGAATGCGGTTATAGGCCCGTTAGGCCCGTATGAAGCTCTTCTTGACTCGACTAGATAAAGAAACGCTTTGAACAAAGCTAAATCTGTGTACTGACTTCTTCAATGCTGCTATTCATGGCGAAAACAAATGAGAGTAGGTTCTTGCCGGCCACACAAACGCAAGATTAAAGGACGGATGAAAGTACAACAGAGGATCAATCGCAAAGAAATGACACAACAAAAAGCAGACCTGGTTAAAAAAAATGATGGTTATGGTCACATTATCACATATTGTGAAACACTTTCACCACAAAGCGAGTTCACGTTTCTGCTTAAAACTAGATCTGTATTAAATGTGACGAATTTTCCCATCAGATTGTCCGTCTGATATTTTATGACAATACAGATTGTTCTTTTTTTTTTGTGTGTACTAAATACAAACTGTCCTAAATGATGCACAGGATGTGATTATAAGTTGAGTGCTGAAAACAGGATTGGGACTTAAAATCATACGGTCACATCAATGAACCCTACAGCGACCATCACCTGTCGATATTTTATTCTATACTGTGCGGCTTTTTCAGAAATGTATTGTACCACATTGACACGTCACCGTGCCAAACAATGCAATACACTGATCTGTACTGATGTGGCACTAGTATCACTAGTAGTATTCTAAAAAAAACAACACTCAGAGGTGTAACGTTTAAATATAGCGTTAGTGTTAGAGTCAGATGAATAAATGAGGATCTTATGCATTCAGTACACATGCAAACAAATGCAAAACACGTCTATATACGGTACTGATGGAAACAAGTGCAGATTAGCACGCACACTGTTATAATAGCATCGCTGTGAACTATTTTACACCCGGCGAACATTAATGAGAAGTGAAAACACACTATATACTGATGCACAGTTTGACCCGGTGATCTACACTACAAAGCATAATATAGTAATATCAAATTAATATAAAACAATTGTTTCTTTCTAATGACAGCTACTTTGGGACTTCGGGACAATGGTAGCCTAGTGGGTAAAGCTTATGGCTATCAATTAAAAGCTCTGTCATGAAGGCACTGCTGGAGGGTCCTGGGTTCGATCCCCAGGCGGGGCGGTCCGGTCCGGGTCCTGTCTGCGTGGAGTTTGCATGTTCTCCCCGTGTCTGTGTGGGTTCCCTCCCACAGTCCAAAGACGTGCGGTCAGGTGAACTGGAGATACAAAACTGTCCTTCAACTTGTGAACTGATGAATCTACATAACGTGTTTGTTATGAATGTAAATCATGACGTTGAAAATCCTAATAAATAAATAAACGATCTATTTACTATCTACTTAAAAACGTACCTTGTTAATGATCACATCTCTCAGCACGTGAATATTCAGCATGTGAGGGAATGACAGATAAACACACGGACACAAATACCAGAGTAAAACCATGCAAAGGTCTGGACACCCCTGGTTCAATTCATGTTTCATTAGGAGTGACCAGACCTTTGCATATGACCATACAAGCAAATACTGTGTCACAAGTCAAGTGGTCAGTCCATACCAAAGCACCAACTGCTCACTGACATGTCAGGGACTTACCGAATGATTGACTCCCCACATGAGGACACTCAGCAGGGGGTCACTGGCCCGAAACAGCTTCACCTTCTGAGCCACGAAGTGTTTCTTCTTTGTTTTGGTTTTGCTCGCCAGTGATGCAGCCATGCTGCTGGCCGTGGCCATTGGATTATTCTGACCAAGAGACGAATCCTCACTTAGAGACTACTTTATCCAAACTCCCCGGACTTAACTGGCCCTGGGCATTGCTGACCGACCTAAGTGCCCACCTCAGATGATCAATCTCAGCTATTCAGGTCCAACAGCGAGCTGCACCGGTGCGGACAGTCCAACATTAAAATGATATTCAGGGCTATTCAATCTGCATTAGTAAACACAGAGGCAGGAGCTCCAGCTGTGGGCCACTCAGTCCCTCTCAGAAAAGCACTTCACCCACACGTACCATCTCAGTGGAGCATTAACCGCACACGATTCCACCCGAAAATGACCCGACAGAACGATATAAACGCCCCGACCTGCAGAACTCGAGATTACACCACCGCCCGAGACAGCGTTCAGCAGGAATAGCGGTGCTAACCTATTAGCATACAGATTAGCCAAGACAAGTCAGACAGGCTAACTGGCTAACACCTATATGAACCGAAAATATCTCCAAAACGACCCGTTTAGTCTTTTTTCGAACAGATTTCAGACAGAACTATAGAACAGCGTCAGCAATGCGAAAGCTCCGAATAAAACCTCAAGCTAAAAAAAAAATCTGTTCGTGTAACTGAACAGTTAGTTAGCTAGCGTTTCCGGCTCGAATCTGCCGTACTGCCTACTAACTGACAGGACGCATCCCGAATCGCACCAAGATGGCTACAAACGTGCACTACATACCCACGCTCGTGCGTCCTACTTAGTGCACTTTATGATCATTTCATTGCGGATTGAGACTTAGTCACATTTTGAGGTGGGAGGAGGCCGACCAGAGGTTTCAGAACTAGGGCTGGGCAATATGACTAATTTGTTGGTTTACAGACGCCGATATTAAATGTCTTTAAAAGTCGTATTTTGGTTCCTAGGTACTTAAATTAACTTTGCTATTATTAAAGTAATAATTGATACACGTGAATGTAATATTTATATGTATTTATTTGAATGATTTTAGCAATAAAGCTGCAGTGTGTAACCTTGGGGTTTTACTGACATTACTGACAAAATTTGCAAAAAAAAAAAAAAAAAAGTGAGAAGAATAGTTCCAAAACATCTTTATTTATTACAATAATAATTACAATTTTATGTCCTTTTTATTTGACATGTTATGTTTGATTTATAGTACTTAAAGGGGTTTTACTCTTAGTGTTTATTGTCCCTATATAAGAACACAGTTTTACAAGGCAAAAATCTAAATATTTCAGCCATTATGAGCTCAAAATTGAGTTGTGTAACTGATCAACAGTGTATCTGGCTAAAAAAAAACTGCTGTACTGACTAAAATTGCACCATATTTTCCTAATAGGTGCATTACATACATACTACAGCTGTTATACAGGTTATTATATAGGCTCAGGATGCACTGCGACCCTGAGCTGAATAAAGTGGCCACAATTTTCTGATGAAGAATTGTAGGTGGTGTAACGTGTTGTATTGGTGCTGTACAGCTCCAGAAACCTACGTTCAAACCAGAGAACACTGGAGTAACCACAGGATACTCCAATGGGAGAGCGTGCATACTACATTTGGGAGAACGTACTAAACTCACACAGATAACCAGTGGTGAGAACAAAGCACAAGGTCTTTGGAACTGTGCATCACAAACAAAACTGTCACATTACCAATTCAAATGTATTGTTGTTGAAGTGAAGTGTAAGCATGTATAAGGAACATGTATGCCATGTGAGTCTTGTGATTTGACTGATTTCCTCAACGGTTCTTTTTCTGTGGCTGAATCATTTTATCACACTCCCGTGTCCAAAGATGTAAGTGTGGTTTTCAAAAAATATGCACTTTATGCAAAAGTTTAGACACACTTTCCTGTGAAATGTCCTGTTTTGTTAACTTTGTAAGTAAAAATAATAACACACACTTTAAAGAGGAACAAACCTTTGCACATTTAAAGAAATTAAACAATTTTTGCTTCAGAAAATTTGATTTTTTTTATAACAGGATCATGTCTACTATTGTATATTTTTAAAAAAGTACATATATTTAAGTTTTCTTTGAGACATTTGCAAAGAGCTTACTATTTAATGTACTTTTTAATAGGTGCAAGTCACCAGCTCTAGTGAACCACTTACAATGCACTAAATATTTATTTACATTTATTTATAACAACTTATATTATATAATAAATGTGTGTTTACACATGTAAACAGTACAAAAATATGATTTTTGATATATATTTAATTAATACAATTATATTAAAGCGCGAATTAAAAAATATGACAGTGAGCACAGCGCCATCTAGCGGCTAAACGCAGTGGCGTGCGTTTCCTAGCAACTGCTTCCATCAAACACAGCGTATATTGTTAGCTGTAGCTAAGCTAAGTGCTCGACTTATTCACAGACTTTAATATTGTAGGAAACGATTTATATTCCAAATATAAATACAAAAAAAAAACAAGCTGCATTCATCTATTATTTTACGAGACTTGTAACCGAGGTATGTTTATGATACAGGGCTGTTTTTATTATGTTATTCGCTAATCTTAGCTGGCTAATGCAAAATGAAGTACATTTATTTTCTGTAAGTTCATTTTTATGATTTACAAATAAATAAATGATTTTCTTATTGATTTACTCACAACTGTACTGTGAAAAGCACTTTGATATGCATTTTAATTAGGGCATTTGTAGCCTAGCAGTTAAGGTACTGGACTAGTAATCAGAACGTTGCCAGTTCAAGCCCCACCACTGCCAGGTTGTCTCTGTTGGGCCCTTGAGCAATTGCTTACACAGTATACTGTCTCAGTATTGTAAGTCGCTTTGGATAAAAGCGTCTGCTAAATGCCGAAAATGTAAATGTAATTATAATTGATTTGATTGATCTCTTTATAAAACATGCAAGTAATTCACTCACTCATATACTCACTCACATTTACTCAGTTTGCATGTTTTTGTGGGTTGGGAGGATACAGGACTACCTGTAGGAAACCATTACAAACATGATAAACTCAAGACAGTGTTTGGAGGCAAGGTTTGAACCCAATTCCTCAGAACCAATGCTGATGTGTGGCACCCACTTTACCACTTTGCTTCTATTATTATTGTTTTTATGTTAGTATTTATGTCAGTATGCACTGATATAATATATATATATATATATATATGTAATGTATATTTCTAATAAAAATATAATATGTATTATAGGATGGGGAAAAAGGTCAAGAAGGAACCGGAAGCGGCACCTAAAGAAGTGGTGAGGCCTCATCATTATTCACGTCTACTGTAACTGCATGTTCTGTATCAGATTATAGAAATAATTACAGCATTTATTTGATTCTTTGCTTGATAAATAACAACACAAAACAAATCAGGATTCTTCTGTAAATATTTCACTATATGTTGCCCATGTTACACTTTATATGTTTACTAAATTCTCATTATAGGAACATAATTGTGTTCCTATAATAAACCCAACAGTTTATGTTGAGGACACTATTAAAGCTTAATGGAAAAATCTGTTACAGTAACCAGTAGAACCTATTAAAAAAATACATCTATCATTAGGATTTTAAGAAAGATATCATATATATTTAGCAATTTTAAAGTAACCAGGGCCATACTTCACATCAGATTTTAGTCTGATCGTTAATGTTGTTAATGTGATTGCAGTTTGATCCTCTCCCTATTGAAAGCAAGAAAGCTGCGACAGTCGTCCTGATGCTCAGCTCTCCAGAGGAAGAAGTGCTTACCAAAGCCTGTGAAGCCATCTACAGATTTGCAGAGAAAGGTCTGCACGTTAATTCATTACTAATGAGCGTGCACGATCATGAGCTGGTCTGTTTTAATCTGTCTGTGTCTTTTGCTAATGCGCAGGTGATGAGAACAGGAGCTCTCTGCTGGCTCTGGGTGCGGTGGAACCCCTCACCTGCCTCATCAGTCACGAAGATAAAACCGTTCGCAGGTACGCCGTCATGGCTCTGGGGGTGATGGCGTCTAACAGTAAGTGGACGAAGAAGCTCACAGTGACGTGAAGCCTGAGATGATGATCAGTCCACGTGATGGATTTGTTGTTTTATTTCATTTGTATGCGTTTGAACAGATGATGTGAAGAAACTCATGAAGAAACTGAACATCATTCCATCGGTCATCAGCAGACTGGCACCAGAGGGTACTGTTATTTTCTCTTGTGGAACAGTGGAACCATTTTTTGGAACCAGTGGAATCCTGGTCAGGTTGTTTTGTGTCCAGTTCCACTGGGAAACACTGGGCACAAGTTTGGTTTGGAGAAACTTCAGTGGCCTTCACTGAGCCCTCAACCCCCTCAGTATCAGAGTATCTTACAATACAAGCAAGTGGGGGTCCCAACAATGGAAGCCTGTGCATGAGTGGGGCTTGAACCAGTGACCTTCCGATTGCAAGTCTGGTACGTTAACCACTGAGCCACCACTGCAAGCTCTCATCCGGCTTCTGTCCAGTCCCGATCCTGATGTAAAAGAGAACTCTGTGGAGTGTGTCTACAGTATAATCAGGTTCAGGTAGCTCAGTTCTGTTCCATTCCTTGCAAGAAACATACCAGTAGGTGGATTAGTTGCACTAAATTGCATGTAAATTAAGAAGAGCGGGCATCCTCTTTAACCTTAAAGTGTTCAAAATGGGTTGAACGTGGGTCTCCTCACTTATCACTGAATACATTTCAAGTAATTGAGGGTTAAGGGCCTTGCTCAGGGGCCCAACAGTGGCAGTCTGGCAATGGTGGGACTTGAACAAGCAACCTTATGATTACTAGTCAACTATCCTAACTGCACTGCCCATAAATATTAGCTCAGAGGTGAGGAGATCACTGAAGTTTGTGCACACCAAACTCCTCAAACCACGACCGTTTATCTGTCGGAGATGCTCTAAACACATTTCACCTTTGTGTGGTTTGTCTTTATCTCTAATACACACAGAGGACGTCGTGATCCATGAATTCGGCACGCTGTGCTTGGCCTCCCTCTCTGTGGACTTCACGTGTAAGGTTCAGATCTTCGACCACGACGGACTGCAAGCTCTCATCCGGCTTCTGTCCAGCCCCGATCCCGACGTGAAAAAGAACTCTGTGGAGTGTGTCTATAATCTGGTTCAGGTAGGTTCCATTCCTTGCAAGAAACGTGTCAGTAGGTGGATTAGTTGCAATAAATAGCCTTTATGTCTGAGTGTAATAATGAGAGTGTGGATCCTCTTTGATTTTAAAGTGTCCAAATTGGTTGAACGTGGGTCTCCTCTGTAACATTTTCTTTTACTGAAATTTTAGGAATCCTCCTGCCGGGTAGCGGTGCGCGAGTTGAGCGGACTCGCCCCTCTGCTGGAGCTGCTGAGCTCCGAATTCCCTGTGATTCAGCAGTTGGCCCTGCGCACCCTGGCGAGCATCAGCACAGACAGAGAGACTCGGACGGCTCTCAGACAGGAGCATGGAATCACTCGACTGATGGAGGTCCTCACCACTAAAGTACGATCATCACCAACATCGCAAACCAACACCCACTCACCAGCAACATAATAGGACATTAATAGATCCCTCACCCTCACACGCACCATCAGATCCACGTCTAATAGATCCCTCACCCTCACACGCACCAGCAGATCCACATCTAATAGATCCCTCACCCTCACACGCACCATCAGATCCACGTCTAATAGATCCCTCACCCTCACACGCACCAGCAGATCCACGTCTAATAGATCCCTCACCCTCACACGCACCAGCAGATCCACGTCTAATAGATCCCTCACCCTCACACGCACCATCAGATCCACGTCTAATAGATCCCTCACCCTCACACGCACCATCAGATCCACGTCTAATAGATCCCTCCCCCTCACACGCACCATCAGATCCACGTCTAATAGATCCCTCACACGCACCATCAGATCCACGTCTAATAGATCCCTCACCCTCACACGCACCATCAGATCCACATCTCATAGATCCCTCATAATAAGCATTTCACATTTAAGGGGGGGTATTATGTTACCAGCACCAATAGATCTTCAGAATGTTGTAATAATGTGGGTTGTGTGAGTTTGTTGTTATTATGTGTATGAAACCCAGCAGGAGTTCAGCGATCTGCACGTGGACGTTCTGAAGGTCGTCTCCAACTGCCTGCAGGACGTCGAGTCCGTGCAGCTCGTTCAGGGGAACGGAGGCCTGGAGAAGCTGCTGCACTTCATCGTCACGCCCAGCAGCCCTGACATCCAAACGAACGCGGTTCAAACTGTGGGCAGAGCAGCACAAAGCAGTACGTGTCCACCGACCAATCATCTCTCCTCTGTGTTCTTAAGTCATGGATAAAGAAAACTTGGTTTGAACGGTTCAGATTTCGGACTGTGTCTGTGGACACGTGTAATCCATCGAGTCAAGAGAGCATTTGTGAGGTCTGATTTTGACCTGATAGCTCTAACAATTATGTTTATATTATAGAACTGATTTTATTACACCTGTTAGAGGTGTGTATACACTATATATACAACAGTTGCTAACAGGTGTAATAAATCAATTACAAAAAGGTAATTATATGCATCCAACTTTGCAGCAACAGTTTAGGGAATGTCACGTGGGAAGAAAGGGACACAAATGCAGAAGTAAAATTATAAAAAGATATTTTATTTAATTAATAAGGACAACAGAAAAGGTAAACAGCTAACATAAAATAAAACAAAACCCAATCGGAAACTCCGACGGAAGCTGACAAACACCGATCTGAAAAGGAGAAAAACAAAAGAGAAAGGTTACACAACGGTAAGGCGTGGATTCGAACCGGGGATGCTGGCGTGACTGCCGATTACTTTCCGGAGTTGCCACCCAGCGGTTACAGAATCCAATGTTCCGTTTAACTAAAGGCACTGATGCCGAAATTACCACCAACGCTAAAACAGCGCGGAGTGAAAGCCGCTAATGCTAATGTTAGCGTTTTAAAGAGACAGCGATAAGGAGTCTGCCCAGCAACTGCACGAGAGCTGGGCAGCTGTAGAGAGTGTGGATTCGAACCGGGGATGTTGGCGTGACTACCGAGTACTTTCCGGAGTCGCCACCCAGCGGTTGGAGAATCCAATGTTCTGTTTGACTGAAGGCACTGATGCCTAGGATATAACCAGCGCTACTAGAGCACTGAGTGAGACCGCTAAGCTAAAGCTAGCGCTGAAACAAACAGCAGTTCGAGGACTGCGCGGCGTCGCACCACACTATTTCTAAGAGGACGAAAGAAAACCCTCATACCTCAAACCTTGCGGTTTTACTTACCCTAATGGCCTAGCGCCACCAGGGCTACCACCTATAGCTAAACAACAGTGTGGACGAGCTGCCACAAGAGACCACAAAACAAACAAAGGTGCGACACCCACTGCTGTGTAGAGCTGGCTTAAATAGCCAGCCCCACAGCTGTGGGTGATCAGCACTAATTGGGAGGTCTGGTATAAGAACCCTTTGTTTGCTGAGCTCTGTAACGTCTGTTTCGCTGGGAACCCGGGGCACGTTCACCAGCTACCACAGACCTCGTTATAGAACCCCCTCCTCTAGGGACAGCTCCTGAGGTCCCAAGACCCGCAGCACGGTTCCGTCGGAACTCGCGGATCAGTTCAGGGTCCAGGATCTGACGAGCCGGTACCCATGAACGTTCCTCAGGGCCGTAACCTTCCCAATCCACCAAGTATTGGGTACTACCCTGAACCTTCCTGCTGTCAAGTAACCGGCGAACCGTGAAGGCAGGGGCACCCTGGATGATACGAGGGGCGGGAGGTTGGGGAGGGGGTAAAACTCCCCCGCACATAAATGGTCGGAGATGGGAGACATGGAAGGTTGGATGCACTTTCATGCGGGGAGGAAGCTCCAACCTATACGTCACCGGGTTAATCCGCCTTACCACCTTGAACGGGCCAATGTACTTGGGTGCCAACTTATGTGGAACACCTCGAACGGGGAGATCCCTCGTTGAAACAAGTACTCGTTGGCCTGGCCGGAAGGTAAGAGCCGGCTGCCGCCTGCGGTCAGCTTTGCGCTTCACAGAGCGCTGGGTGGCCACAAGTGCCTGCCTAGCTTTGCGCCAGGCGGCGCGGCAGCGGCGGACCTGAAGCTGTACAGACGGGACCGCTACCTGCTGCTCTTGCTCAGGAAAGAGCGGAGGAGGGTACCCGAACTGAGCTTCAAACGGTGACATGCCGATCGCCGAATGATGCAGGGTGTTGTGAGCAAACTCTGCCCACATCAGCTTATCCGACCACGTGGTCGGATTCCCTGCCGTCAGGCACCTGAGCATCTTGCTCAGATCCTGGATAAGCCTCTCCGACTGCCCATTCGACTCCGGGTGGTAACCGGAGGATAAGCTGGCCTTCGCGCCAATAATTTGGCAAAAGGCCCGCCAGCACTGGCTCACAAACTGTGGGCCCCGATCTGACACAATGTCTGAGGGGACCCCATGTGCTCTCACCACATGATTCAGAATGATCTGCGCAGTGCCCATGGCGGATGGTAGCTTGGGCAGTGGGATAAAGAGGCAAGATTTGGTAAACCGGTCGACAATTACCAATACCGCCGTGAACCCTCTGGACTTAGGCAAGCCTGTCACAAAGTCCAGGGCAATGTGGGACCACGGTCTAGCCGGTATTGGCAACGGGTGAAGAAGGCCCCTGGGGCGCTCTCTGGGACTCTTGTTAAGAGCACACACCGAGCAGGCACGGACAAAGTCACGTACCTCATTCTCCATCCCCGGCCACCAAAATCTTCGGCGCAGCAAGACCAGGGACTTAGTCACGCCTGGGTGCGCCGCAAATGGGGAAGCATGAGCCCACTCGAAGACCTGACGCCGTACGGATGAAGGTACGTACAGTCTGTCAGGAGGTCCCCCACCGGGGTCGGGTTCAGCCCGTTGGGCATCCCGAATGACCTTCGATATGCCCCATGTGATTGGGGCCGCTATCTGGGTCGAGGGGATCACGGGATCAGGTCCGGTCTCCGGCCTGGTCGGTTCCCACTGTCTAGACAGAGCGTCCGGTTTGACGTTTTCGGACCCCGGTCTATAAGACAGTGTGAAATTGAACCTTCCAAAAAATAAGGACCACCGGGCCTGACGGGAGTTCATCCTCTTGACTTGCTGGATGAATGACAGATTTTTGTGATCCGTCCAGACAAGAAAAGGATGTTTGGCCCCCTCGAGCCAGTGTCGCCACTCCTCTAACGCCAACTTAATGGCCAAGAGTTCCCTGTCTCCAACCGGGTAGTTCCGCTCGGCTGGAGTCAGGCGGTGCGAGAAGAAGGCACATGGATGTAGCTTCTTCCCCGGCCCCACTCTTTGGGACAAAACTGCCCCAGCCCCGACCTCGGAAGCATCCACTTCGACAACGAAGGGTTCCTCTGGGTCGGGCAACTGCAAGACGGGAGCAGTCGTCAAGAGTGTTTTTAGCTTGTCGAAAGCTTGCTGGGCCTGCACCGTCCATTGGAACGGACCTTTGCCTGTGAGGTCCGTTAACGGGGCGGCGACTGAGCTAAAGTTCTTAATGAAACGCCGAAAAAAGTTTGCAAAGCCCAAAAACCTTTGCAGTTGGCGTAAAGAACTTGGAGTTGGCCACTTCTCCACCGCAGATACTTTAGCCGAGTCCATGCGCAGGGTGCCCTTGGACACTACAAACCCCAGAAACGAGACCGTGGGGGAGTGAAAGACCGACTTCTCCAGCTTGACAAACAGATGGTTGTCGAGCAAGAGCTGGAGAACTCGTCGGACATGCCCTATATGCTCGTCGATGGACTGACTAAAGATAAGAATATCGTCTAAGTAAACATAGACGAATTTACCAAGAGTCTCCCGCAAGACCTCATTGATAAATCTCTGGAAGACTGCGGGGGCATTCATTAACCCAAATGGCATCACCGAGTACTCATAGTGGCCAGTGGGCGTAATGAACGCAGTCTTCCACTCATCCCCCTGCCTGATCCGGATCAAATTGTACGCGCTGCGAAGATCGAGCTTTGAAAAAACCGATGCTCGCTGAAGGGCTTCGAAAGCCGTGGCCATCAGCGGCAGCGGGTACCGATCCTTGATCGTAATGGCATTCAGACCGCGATAATCGATACAGGGGCGCAGGGTGCCGTCCTTCTTGTTCACAAAAAAGAACCCTGCCCCAGCTGGGGAGGAAGAAGGACGGATGAACCCCTGTTTAAGCGCCTCACGCACATACTCCTCCATAGCAACCTTTTCTAGGCCGGAGAGCGAAAAAAGGCGCCCCCTAGGAGGAGTAGTGCCGGGCAAAAGGTTGATGGCGCAATCGAACGGTCTGTGGGGGGGCAAGTCCTGCGCCCGGGACTTGCTAAAAACCTCCCGTAAATCATGGTACACAGGAGGAACAGCTGCCAAATCCGGAATCGCCATCTTGGGTTCGGACGGCTCGGGGCTCGCGCCGCCTTGCAGTAGGCACGAGTCCCGACACTGCGTTCCCCAGATAAAGATCGATCCGGTGGCCCAGTCGATCTGGGGGTTGTGTCTTTGCAGCCACGAATACCCCAAAACCACCTGGAGGTGAGGAACGTGAGTCACAAGAAAGGTGATCCGTTCCTCGTGGTTTTCCAGGCGCAACGTGAGAGGTCGCGTCTGGTGGGTTATCGGGCTGCCCGCTACAGGTCGGCCATCCACAGCATGGACCGACACTGGAGTTGTTAGCGGTTGGACCTCAATCCCCAGCCTGTGTACCAGGTTGATGTCTATGAAACTCTCCACCGCGCCTGAATCCACACAGACCCGAAGGTCTGTGTCTCCCAGACCCCAAAGCAACCGGGCCTGCAGAAATAGTCCTTGGGCAGGGATGGTAGTTCGGCTCACTCCCGAGTCCCTAGCTCGAGAGCGGCCTGCTAGTTTAACGGCTGCCGGGGTCTGGCAGACGGACCCGAAGCCGTTGGGGCACCAGCGCGAGCTGACCCCAACTGCATGGGCTCAGGATCCAGGACAGGCGGAGGAGAATTGGGAGAGACCTGCGAGCGGGTGAACGGGGAACAGGTGCCCCGTTCCCGGGCTCGCTGGCGAAGGCGGGTGTCTATGGCGTTGGCCAGGACATAGAAGTCCTTAAGAGTGGTAGGAGGGTCCCTGGTGGCTAGCTCGTCCTTCACCTTACCAGACAAACCACGATGGAATATGGCAGTAAGGGCCCCCTCGTCCCAACCACACTCAGCCGCGAGCGTTCGAAACTCGATTACATAATCGGCTACTGACCGAGCACCTTGGGTAAGCTCGAGTAGACGAGGGCCTACCTCACGGCCACCCGAAGGGTGAAAAAAGGTCTCCTTTATAGCTTCCTTAAAGGAGCTTTCCGAAGAGCATTCTGGAGCATTTTGCTCCCAGAGGGCAGTAGCCCATTCTAAAGCTCGGCCAGTCAGCAGGGAAATTATGTATGCAACCTTCGATCGCTCCGTAGGGTAGCGAGAGGGTTGCAGCTCAAACGCAAGGGCACACTGGAGGAGGAAGCCACGGCACCTCTTAGCCTCTCCCGAATACCTTTCGGGAGGCGAAATAGGGGTGTCGCGGTTTCCGCACCCTCCGGAGTGGGTAGGAGAGTGGGCAGGGGGTTCAGGACCGGACCTAAGAATTGGCGACTGCAGGGTGAGCGCAGCTACCCGCTGCGCCAACTCGTTTAGGGCCACCTCGTGCCTGCCTAACGCTACCCCTTGATGACGTAGAACGTCCGTAAGGGGTGGAACTTCTGCTGCGTCCATGGTATGGTCGCACCTTTCTGTCACGTGGGAAGAAAGGGACACAAATGCAGAAGTAAAATTATAAAAAGATATTTTATTTAATTAATAAGGACAACAGAAAAGGTAAACAGCTAACATAAAATAAAACAAAACCCAATCGGAAACTCCGACGGAAGCTGACAAACACCGATCTGAAAAGGAGAAAAACAAAAGAGAAAGGTTACACAACGGTAAGGCGTGGATTCGAACCGGGGATGCTGGCGTGACTGCCGATTACTTTCCGGAGTTGCCACCCAGCGGTTACAGAATCCAATGTTCCGTTTAACTAAAGGCACTGATGCCGAAATTACCACCAACGCTAAAACAGCGCGGAGTGAAAGCCGCTAATGCTAATGTTAGCGTTTTAAAGAGACAGCGATAAGGAGTCTGCCCAGCAACTGCACGAGAGCTGGGCAGCTGTAGAGAGTGTGGATTCGAACCGGGGATGTTGGCGTGACTACCGAGTACTTTCCGGAGTCGCCACCCAGCGGTTGGAGAATCCAATGTTCTGTTTGACTGAAGGCACTGATGCCTAGGATATAACCAGCGCTACTAGAGCACTGAGTGAGACCGCTAAGCTAAAGCTAGCGCTGAAACAAACAGCAGTTCGAGGACTGCGCGGCGTCGCACCACACTATTTCTAAGAGGACGAAAGAAAACCCTCATACCTCAAACCTTGCGGTTTTACTTACCCTAATGGCCTAGCGCCACCAGGGCTACCACCTATAGCTAAACAACAGTGTGGACGAGCTGCCACAAGAGACCACAAAACAAACAAAGGTGCGACACCCACTGCTGTGTAGAGCTGGCTTAAATAGCCAGCCCCACAGCTGTGGGTGATCAGCACTAATTGGGAGGTCTGGTATAAGAACCCTTTGTTTGCTGAGCTCTGTAACGTCTGTTTCGCTGGGAACCCGGGGCACGTTCACCAGCTACCACAGACCTCGTTATAGGGAAGGCCCGTTCCTGTTCCAGTATGAGGAAAAGCTCGGTTTAAAGAAAATTCTGCACAGAGCCCTGACCTCAGCCCCACTCAACAGCTCTGAAATTATCAGCGCCTAGTCATACAAACTGAAGGGGCACAAATTCCCATACACAGACATCTTTCAAAGTCGTGCGAGAAGCCTTCTTAAAAAAGATCACATAGAAGCTCATGGCCAAGTGTCTGAATGCTTTTAGCCCTATAGTGTAAATATATTGTATGCTGGGTGAACAGCCAGACGTCCTTTGCTCCGTCAGATGTCTATCGGATTATTTTTTGGTATCATTTAGGTGAGAACCAAAAGATCCTGCATGAGCAAAATGTTGAAAAAGCCCTGGTCGACCTGCTCGCTGTGCAGAACGATGGTGTGCAGGCTGCTACCTGCCAGGCTGTGGCAGCGATGAGCAAGAACCCGAGCAGTAAAGACACTTTCAGACAGCTTGGTAATAATCATGTGTAAAATATTAAATAACACGACCAGAATTACTCATTATAGGGCCGGTGTCTCGATTGCTGAAGTCCTGTGTGTTTTAGATGGGATCAGATCTGTCGTGCAGCTGCTGAACAGTGAAGGGAATGAGCTGAAGGAGGCAGCAGCAGAAGCTTTATCCAACCTGACCAATGGAAGTCACACCAATGCATAGTGAGTGCAAACCATCCCTAAAAATGTACACAACACACCCGGTGTGAATAATAATGACTGATTAAAGGTGTCATATGAACGTCACACTGCACAGACACGGAGTTTATTATTATACACTCATTAAACACATACACTTTTTGTGCCACTGTTTGCTTCTTGACACCAAAGAAAGTGTATATTTATATAAAGAAAGAGAGAGAGCCTGGATTGTGTGTAATGTATTTAATGATGAAGCTGTGTGGATCCTCTCTCAGTGCGGTGTATGAAGCAGAAGGAGACGAGCTCCTGGTTCAGCTCTTGCAGGACGGCTCTCCCGGTGCGACGGTTCATGCGGCGGCCGTCCTGACCAACATGGCCTCGCAGGATGTCCTGCGCTGCAGTATCCTCTCCCACGGAGCCATGCAGGCCCTGCTGACCCCACTGAACTCTGCGGATATACGCGTACTCGTGAGCGCCACCCAGACCGTAGCCACGCTCGCCTGTGACGCAGAGGGAAGAGCCCAGGTACTTCTGAGTGCTGCAGGAAATAAAAGCACTCCAGGTGTGATTATTATGTTTAATTTAGTGCATGTTTCTGTCCTATGTGAAGCTGAGAAACGTTGGAGGTCTGCCACTGCTGGTCAGTCAGCTTAAATCAAGCAACGCTGACGTCCGGCGAAATGCATGCTGGGCTATCAGCGTGTGTGCCAACGATGAGCCAACTGCCACTGACTTGTGTCGATTAGGGTGAGATTAATCTTAAGTACTGTAAGATTCACTGTGTGTGTTCTACTGATGTTCACCTGCCTGGGCACCAGAGGGCATCATTGGCTGCATAGCAGAAGAGGGGCTTGAAGGGTCACCCAGCTTTATTTGGACTACTTTTGAAGCATGACTTGACTGATAATAATGCAACAGATGTACAAGTGCAGACCCGAGAAGGAGACGCCAGGAGTCCAGCACCTAATAGACCCAATCTTGATGAATGAAATCATTAAGGTGTGTTTTTCGTCTGTAGGGCTTTGGAGCTCCTGCAGGAGATCAACACCTCTCTAAACAGTCAGAATCAGTTCAGCGAGGCGGCACTGCAGAAGCTTCTGGATAAAAACCTCTCAGTAAAATACAGCCTGACGGGACGCCTCTCCTTCACTGATATCACCACTGATGGCTTTTACGACCCAGGACAGGTTCTTAAAGTCATACCAATCCAGACTGATTCTAATGATTTTTGGGGCTGGCAAGTCACTCATTTTGTGTTTATTTTATAGGTCAGAAAGAGTCACGGCGTCCCTGCTTTAGAAGATATAGCGAAGCAGGGCGTCAACCAGCACCGAGCGGTCATCGCCGTTAACGGAAAACCTCCGGATCAGTGAGTTACAGCCAAGGGTTATGAATTTGTAGTATAATGCGTACCACAAGCTGTACAGCGCAAATACAAACTCACTAAGAGCCGTAATCTTAGTCATAATATTTACATGCTGTGGTGGCTTCAGGGATTAATGGGACTTGTGCTACTACTGCGATTAAAAGCTACATGGAACAGCAATCTGAAGAGTCAGACTTACTAAAAAAAACAGATCCATCTTAAATTAGGAACTGCATAAACCGGGGCAACAATTAATTACCCTTTTTCCCCCAATTTTCCTCCCAATTTAGTCACATCCAATAACCCGATTGCATTCCGCTTCCTCTCTACCGATGCTGATCTCCACTCCTGATTGAGGAGAGCGAGACTAACACACGCACGTGTTCAGTAGCCGACTGCATGTTTTCACCCGCACAAGGCGAGTTCATATGCGGATCAGCTTTGTGTACGGAGAGCCACACCCTGATCCTTATTATCCCTCGACTCTAATTCGACTCTAATTGCAGCAGTTGTGAGGTCCCTATCCGGCTCCCACCCTGTATGAACAACAGCCAAACGTTGCTCATTTTTGCGACTCAGGCAACACAGTGCATCTTACTTTCTTACAATCTGGTCCCACTGTGGTTTACAAGATGTAACATAAAGCCTCCACAAGGGGGCATTCATGTACGAGTTTATTTATTTTAGGATAACAGACGTGTTCAATCAAATCATCTTGACTGGAGCTTAAATGTGGTGAAATAGTAAAATAATCCGAGCTACAGTGAAGATTACGACCGATGTGTGCAGTGCTTTCTTACTTATCTTCATTCGCCTCCGATTTAGTCCTATCCGATTCCTCACTTCGACTCCTCTGCCGCTTGCACGGCCCCCGCGCTCCAGAGAGATGATGAATGAACCTGTCAGCGGTCAGTCATACCTGAGCGGCTATTAATTGGCTTTCTAAATGAACAATCTAAGACGGAGGTTTCCAAACCCTGGGTCGCGAACCGAAAGAAATGAGTTGCAGAGAAAAATAATAACAATTCATTTAACTTCGCCCCCCTGTGGAGGCTTTATGTTACATCTTTTATAGAGAGAGTAAGATGCTTTGTTTGTGTTGTCTGTGTCGCTTTAAAAAATATGGTAAACCCTGATCTAAGTGGTAATACTGTATGGATATTTTTGACTCAACAGAGTCCTGCTAATAGGCTTCAACTCAAAAACAATACAGTTCAGAATTTTTGGTAATCAAATGCTTAGTTTATTATCGCTCTGATTCCTTCGTATTTATTTTCGTCCACATCTCGGCTTGATTCTCGTCTCTTGGGCGTTTTGTTTTCCACTATAAGACTGACCTTTCCGAGTCTTTCACAGCTCCTTTAACGCTGCACATACCTCCGCCAGCAGGGTTGCTCTCCCGGCTGAATGCTAAACGCTCCTGTGTTGTGTAACTGAGGCCCCGGAGACGCCGTCCGCTCTCGCCGACGGCACAGCGCGCCGACGACTCTGCATTACAATTAGCACGTCGCCATGGAGGTCATTGTGTGTGTTCTGGTTCGGTCGGTGCCAGGACGCCGCTGACAGGTTCATTCATCTTCTCTCTGGAGCGCGGGGGCCGTGCATGCAGCAGAGGAGTCGAAGTGAGGAATCGGACATGACTAAATCGGAGAGGCAAATGGAGAGAAGTTAGAAAGCACTGCACATCGGTCGTAATCTTCACTGTAGCTCGGATTCTTTTACTATTTCACCACATTTAAGCTCCAATCAAGATGATTTGAATGAACACGTTTGTTATCCTCGTTCCCAGGGATAAATGAACATGTATTTGAATGCCCCCTTATGGAGGCTTTATGTTACATCTTGTAAGCCACAGTGGGACTAGATTGTAAGAGAGTAAGATGCACTGTGTTGCCTGGGTCACAAAAAAATCATAGACAAAATTTGGGTCTCTTGAAACAAGGTTGAAAACCCTGTTCTATTCTGTTTTTTTTTTTATATACAGAAGGGAAAGCTGACTCTATATGAATGCTTTTTGGTCCTAGGTTGATCACTGAATCAGCAGAGGAGACGCAGCACGACAGTCCTCCAGGAACTCAAACCTCATCTGTAGTGAGCAGCAAAGGAATCAGCAAAACATCAAGGTGTGTAAAGCTTTTAGAATGCTCAAACGTCTTGAGATTATACAGCGGTGGACGCTACACTATAAATATCAGATCATTTGATGTGGGAGCTCCATTTCTGAGGGGCAAATAGAAAATGTACTGACTAATATTAGGAGATAAAGGGGGGAACATCCAGGAAAAGTGTATCATTGCTTGTTTTTTCCTCTGTAGTAAGATTAAGGGTAAAGGGCGACGTGAGGATGAGAAACAGAAGGACGAGGACGACTATAAACCTCAGCTGGAAGCGCCGATAGAGAAGCCGAGTGTTCCACCGTATGACGTGGCCTTTCACAACCTGATCACGAAGGCGACCGAGTCGGTCCTGCCCTTACGTGAAGAGGTGGACGTGTACAGCGCTCTGGCCAAGTGAGTCCCAATGACGTTACACACGGCAGAATCATTACAGTCCCGGCAGTGTTTACATTTTGGTAACTGGCGTCACCAGGTTGGTGAGCGATGCCATGGGGGGGCCGGTGGACGCCGAGAAGCAGCACGAGTTTCCCTGGGAGCTTCATCTGAGCGAGCTGAAGTTCGAACTGCGATCGAACATCGTGCCCGTCGGCAGGATCCGGAAGGGAACGTACTACCACAGAGCCCTGCTCTTTAAGGTACTAAACTGACCATGAGCTTGTCGGACAGTATTAAAATAGACTGACCTCTATGTAATCCTTTGAGCTAGGCTTCTCACAAGAGTTTCAACTATGCCTTTGGGAATTTGTGCCCGTTAAGTAGTACAATAGAGCTTTTGTATGGCTGGGCGCCTCAAGAAAGCCTCAGTTGGTGTTCCGATTCATTCCAGAGCTCTGTGCAGGCCGCATTCATGGAACAGGGAACAGTCATGCTGGAACAGGGAATGACCTTCCCTAAACTCTTACAGCAAAGTTGGAAACATGAAATTCCCTTTATATGACTGATTTATTACACGTTACTAATTGTTATGACTGAAACACAAAAAATAGAACTGTTGTCCCAATACTTTTGTCCATATAGTGTACTATATCTCACTGTGTCCTGCCATTTCCACCAAAAGCACCTCATGAAAACCTCATGAGGATAAGATAAGATAATCCTTTATTAGTCCCACAGTGGGGAAATTCACAAAGATTATGCCACGGCTGACTGAAACAGAAGCCGTATCACTGCAGTGGAGTGATACAGGTACAGTAAAATAACAGCGCTGTTCACGGTGTACCGCAGGTTTTGGCAGACAGGCTGGGCGTGAGCTGCAGTTTGGTGAGAGGAGAATATAATCGCGCCTGGAATGAAGTTCTGCTCACCTTCACGTCCAAGAACGAGAACAGATTTCACCTTCAGCCTCAGAGCTACGTTATAGACCTCATTCACAGACCTGGCAACCTGATGAAGAGCGGCACTCCTGCAGCTACACAGTACCAAACCATCTGAGACCTGGACGTGGATGAATTGACATTAAAGATTCATTATAATGACACACACAGGGTGTCTTTTGGGGTTAATAATGTGTTCTAATGTCTGTTTGAGGGCTGAAGTGTGATTATACACAGATTAATATAATAAAAGGTTGTAAGGGGTTCGGCTTTATGATTTCATTAATGCAGCTAACAGATTTATGACATGACCAGAACATTTTATATACAAACAGGGACACAGAATTATCATGGTTGAGATTTATGATGCTTTTATTAAGATTCCTATAAAAGTCTTCATCAACCCTGCAGAGATTCTGTGTTTTTGAGAGATTTTAAGCAGCGTCTCAGTACTTTTGCACTCTCGCACCGTGACCATGTTACTAAAGTAAGCACTGTATAGATGTCAGACTATAGAGAGTTGGTGTGAAGGGGTGGGGAGGTAGAGTGGAATCATTTAGAGTATGTTCTTTAAGGGTATTAGGGACCCAGAAAACCCTTTATGAGACCCATGCAGACTGTGGGGAGTTTGACATGTTCTTTTCATGCCCATGTTGGTCTTCACTGTATATACTCTGGTTTTCTTTTTCCTTTCGAAGCACGCATTTTAATTTTCGGCATTTAGCAGACGCTTTTATCCAAAGCTTGACAGTAATTTGTCTAAGCAATTGACAGTTTAAGTTAAGGGCCTTGCTCAAGGGCCCAACAGTGGCAACCTGGCAGTGGTAGGGCTTGAACCAGTGACCTTTCGATTACTAGTCCAGTTCTTAAGCACTAGGCTACAACTGCCCTAAATGCAGAAGATGTATTGGCTGTAATGAATTGCCCATAGTTGTAAGAAGGAGGGCGAGTGCATGATGATTTGACATGAATTGGCACCATGTTCTGGGTGTATTGCCATATTTTCCCCAGGTCAGGATGACATGGTTATTACAGATAAATGATAAACGTACTATAACTCAGCATTATGTGACACTCACAACAGCACATGCAACGATGCACAAACTAGAATTAAATTAACAATAAGTTTTGGGTTTTCAGGTTGCCAGATTTCATCATCAGAAATGACACACATCAATAAAACTAAATGATAAGATAAAAACAATGACCGATGGCTGTTAATTATTCATTTTAGTCGCATAAGTCGATCCTCGTTGCGGCTCAAACTCATTAACTTTGACCTGTTTGCATTTTCGGCTCTAAACAAGGTTCTGATCATTGGCTGTCGGGTGAGGGAGGGAATGTAGGCCAAGTGGGGGAGAGGAACCTCACTCATCACCACCAAGGTTATTCACTGAAGGTTTTAGTGCTGCTCTGCAGGCTGTGAAAGTCTCTGCTCGGGAACATGGCACGACTGCTGGTGCGTCTTTCTCCTCTCTTTTATAACGGAGGTCCTACAAGATCAGTTCTGTCCAAGAGCCGGGGGCTCGTCCGACCTCTCAGTACTGCGACCGGTGAGAACTCTGCATCTTTATTTACTTACATTACAGGAACAGAGCAACATGTAAACAACAAGTATTCTGTCTGCAGGAATGTAGAGTAGAACAAGTAGTTTATAGGAACCGTGCATTTAGGGTAGATATTTATTGTGTTATAAAGTTTGCATCTCTTTTGCTGAATGTATGAACCCCATTTCAAGAAAAAGTTGGGACATTTTGTAAATGCAGAAAAGACTCTGTGATTTGTTTATTATCTCAAATCTTAGATAAAAGATGATAAATGTAAGTAAAAGTAAGAGGAAAAGTTGTTTGTAAATAGAAACATGTTTAGAATTAGATGCCTGCAGCACACTCCAGTGTTGGGACAAGTTGGGACCGAGGTAAAGTAAGAGTGAAAAAAGAGTGTGAGCAGGTGAGTTGGCACCAGGTGAAGGAATCATGATCTGGTATAAAAAGAAGGAGAATCCACCAAAGGATCAGTACAAGCAATGATGAGTTTGCTATAACTCCTGCTCCAACAGTGTGGCTCCGTAGACAGAGTGTGTGTGCTTGACTGGTCTGCCTGCAGTCCAGAAAAGTCTCGTATTTAGTAAGAACGAAGAAAAATTCACTCACGGATCTGCAGCAATTAGTGTCCTCAGTTCCCCACGCATTAAAAAGCCACATTAATAGGAACGCTGATGGAACACGCCCCCCGTGGAGCTTTTTAGGAGTGTGTTTTTAATACAGAATGTGTTTCTAGGTTGTTGATATAGATCATTACTTCTCTATTAACAACAACATTAGTAAATTTGCTTTGTTTAGGATTGTTGTACATAAAGTTTTCTTTTTTAGCAGATTAATGATAATAAATGCACAGTTTTGCTTCTTTCTTTCCAGACACACGAGGAATACAAATATCTGCACTTAATCTGCAGTAATATTAATCAGCTGTTTTTTAGTCTGTTGTTTTTCATAATCTGGCTTTAATTATTTCATCTTTTACTTGATTGAGTTTTTGTTTGTTTGTTTGTTTGTTTATTAGGATTGTAACGTCATGTTTTACACTTTGGTTACATTCATGACAGGATCGGTAGTTACTCATTACACAAGATTCATCATTTCACAAGTTTAATATCAAACACAGTCATGGACAATTTAGTGTCTCCAGTTCACCTCACTTGCACGTCTTTGGTTTGTGGGAGGAAACCGGAGCACCCGGAGGAAACCCACATGGACACAGAGAGAACAGCTTGATTGATCGTTAGGATTTTCTGTGTTTACCTCCTGAATGTCCTCACTGACCCCCTGGATTTATGAACTGCCTGTGACTGATTGCAGGAGTGCAAAGTTCCTTCAGAAATGACAACAGAGGGATGAAAACGTTCCCGTGGGAAATAAACCGTGTTCCAGTAAACAATCATTTTAGTCGATTACTAATTTAGATATTATAATAACAGATATAAATCTGGGAATCATCAATGCATTTTCTCACCATGTTATTCTTCCACAGCAGCACCAGCTTGATAAGCTGAACATATTCATTCCAAATCAGAGCTGGTTGTTGGATGTGGTTTTAAGGATGCATATGTCGTTGCAGTATTAAGATTACAAGTGTATATAAACAGGGTTAGTTTAACTGCACCTACTGCAAAACACCCTAAACATGTTTACTGCTGAGAGAAAATGTGTCCTGATTGTCCAGTATCATCCAAAATCCATTAAAAACACTAAAAAGTTTTTTGCTATGAAGTAACATTTGCTGGAATATGGGCGACACTGTGTACAGTCGAGCAAGCTTTATCAGCTTGCCAGGCTGCTGTGCAAAAAACACCACTGTTTCCTGGACTCTTTAACTGAGGAGGTCAAACTAGTCCTATTTATATAACTTTGGACTCTTTCTGACTACTGATGCTTGATTCATTTTTAATTGTTATTTTTCCAGACTTGTCACTGACCCGTTACAACGAGTGTGTGGACTGGAAGAAGAAACTGACCCCAGAACAGTACGTGGTCACCAGAGAAAAAGCCACCGAAGTGGTGAGTGTCCGGCACACGGATTTAATCCTTCAGTCACGATTCCTTTTATTTCTGTACACTGGTTAATACAGAACTCTCTCCTCTCTGCCAGCCGTTCAGTGGAATGTACCTGAACCACAATGACGTTGGGATGTACCACTGTGTGTGCTGCGACGCGCCTCTCTTCAGGTAATACACACACACACGGGAAAACATGAAATATCACATTAATATTAATTATAATCTGTCTGTTTTCATCTACAGAACTCTGAGTCCAATGATAAGCAAATAATAACTTATATACTGTACACACCAACATTAAACATCATCCATTATAGAAACTCTGT
The DNA here is from genome assembly GCF_030014385.1 of Trichomycterus rosablanca. Taxonomy (NCBI): domain Eukaryota; kingdom Metazoa; phylum Chordata; class Actinopteri; order Siluriformes; family Trichomycteridae; genus Trichomycterus; species Trichomycterus rosablanca. The sequence goes on from NC_086010.1 coordinate 18,810,256, forward strand.
ATAAATTGCTATAAATACCCTAAACAATACTTCTATCACTATAAATCAGTGGAAAATCGTTTTAGGACATGATAATAATACGATGATGAGATCTCAGTTTTGTTTTGTATCTACCGATTATTTACTGTCCATTTTTCCAGCATGATAACACTTGATAATAATAAATAAATAAATAATATGTTGTATTTTATAGTGTTTTTCTTATACCCAAGGTCACTTTACATACACTTAAAAAACACTTATGACAAAGGAGGAGGAAGTGAGAGAGTACTGTGAGAAAATGAAGGTTTTTAGCTGAGTTTTTAAAGAAGAAAATGTAGATTAGAGGCGGAGAGGTTGTGGTTATGCGTTCCATAGCTTTGGTCCCATAACGCTGAATGATCTGCCACCAACAATAACTAATATGAATTTTGGAACTGACTAGGGGACTCTGGAGACCTAAGAGAACGTGCAGAAGAACAAGTGATGTAAAAGACCATTGGAGGATTTGTATGTTAGCAGTAGAACTTTAATGTGATGTACCAGTAGCACAGGTAATCTTAAACTGGTTCCATAAACATGACAGATCTGACTTTAAAAAGCACCTTTAGGATGGGCGACGGGACCAAGGTCTCAGAGGAATGTTGTGCCAAACACATTGTCAATCAAGAACAAAGACAGTCCTACCAAGGTTTAGTGTGGTGTTCCTTATAAAGTGGCCACTAAATGAGCTTTTATTCACAAATAGAAACATGCTGTTAATCAGAGACGTGAACATCACCACAGTCTTGAATAGTAAATATGAAATCCACTAGAATTTATTCATGAATTGATATTCCAGCTCTGAATCCAAGTACGACTCTGGAACGGGGTGGCCCTCGTTCTTCGAGGCTCATGGAACGTGGGAGAGAGACGAGAGCCACGCCAATATCGTCCGCCGCTCTGATAACTCGCTCGGAAACACCGGGACTGAAGTTCTGTGCAAACAGGTGAGTGTTTCTCTTATCCATCACTTCAGCGTGAGTCTCAGAATTAAGCACCATGTTGTGTTCATTTCATTTTAACACACTGCTGAATTCTGTTTGTTTCTTGGTTTGTTTTTTATTTCCAGTGCGACGCTCATCTCGGCCACGTGTTCGACGACGGGCCGGATCCTACAGGACAGAGATTCTGTGTGAACAGCACGGCTCTGCACTTTAAACCCAGAGAAAACTAACAGCACCTCACAAAGACGTTTCTCCTCTCTGAGCTCTGATAGTGTCCATACGCCGTGTAACCTGCTTCTGTTTGTGCTAAAACATCGCTGAACGTATCGCCGGGAAACGGAGCTCAGTTTTATGCTAATATCCAAAAATAGTGTTTGAACGTTTGTGTTTTAACTTCTTTCTGCTTGTCTGTATGTTTACTGTTTTAATGCCTGTTAGCATTCAAATACATTTCAATCTTCAAACGAACTCAAATGCTTATTATATTTACATTAACATTTACATTTAAATGTCTGAGAAATACTCACTCCTTTAAGGAACAGATGTTAGGGCTTAAAAAGTGTCTGTCATTGGCAGCCAGTGGAGATTCATCACTTCAGGCTCATGCCAGAGATTTTCCAGGTTAAAACTGTCCTTAAATTTGGACCCACCACGTCCGTCCAGTGTAGAATCTTCACAGAACACGAGTGGGTGTGAACACGATAGAAAAGAGCTTTTATATTTACTGGATGCTTTTAAATGTGACTTAATACAATCCAATTAACTCAGGGTCCTGGAGGCAGGACTTGAATGCGTCATGCTTGATCTATACAGTTTATTCCGGTTATTCAATTGCATGGTTGTAAACATGATATATATTTGTACACGTAAGTCCATTTTACATATGAAACCGACGGACCGACGACCTGATAAAGATATACTTTTATTTCTGTGCTGAATTGTATCTAAATGTCGCCATCTGTGGTTTGTTTTTGCTTTTTCCTGAAAGTTGAATTTTTGGAGATGCGTGTTTTTCATCGGACAGCGACGATATACAGTCCAGATTTCACACATTTAATAAACAAATTGGTACATTTAAGCCTAAAATATTATATAACATAAAGTATATTGGATAAGAATAAGTGTGGCATAGATCTATAAGCTCAACAACTCTAGATCAATCAGCGGAGACTGACAGGACGTCTGGAAACTTGCGGCTGCAGGAACCCATAAAAAATATACCAATTTTGCAATTCATACCATAAAAACTTAAATATACATAGGTGTTCATTTCTGAGCATGAGTAGTAGTGGTGGTAATGGGGGGGGGGGGTGATTGGAAAGGGGGGCTGCTGTCTGATGGTTTCCAGTAAAGCAGTTAATGATAAACTCGGCGTTTTGTTTGTTTTCTGTCGATCCTGATTCCCTGCGAGTTGAGAAACCAACTGCAGTCACAAATGAAATCACTACAGAACGAACTGTGACAGTCTGACGAGTCGGAGCCTGTAATCCAAAGAAATCTCGCAGGTTATTTATCCTAAGGAACAAAGTGAAGATGCGTACGGGTACGATACGTGCGAGCGTGTGTTTGTTGGTGGTGTTGACGCTGGTTTTAAGTCTGTGTGACGCCGGGAAGAAGAAAAGATGGAAGCCACAACCTAAGCCAAAAAAACCCGATGAAAAGCCTGTTGAGGAGATGCTTCCTGCTCGGTACATCGATATTAATCAGGTAAGATTATTAACACACGACATTCACTTTATATATACTGTTGGTGAGAGATGTGAGTGTGCGAGTCTATGTATGTGGGTAGATGGGTGTGAATACCTTTACTCAGATAGGTGATTGTGCGTCTGCAAGCATGTATTTGGTGATTAATTGGCTCATTATTTTTGACATAAAATAAACAGACAGTCTAAAAACCTGCAGTTTGTGTATTTCTGTGTGAATTAAACAGGATCTAAATTAAGGCCTTTTGGAGGCCTGCAGACTAGCACACGGCTCTTTCGACACACGTCCAGATTCTTACAGAGAGTCTCAGCATGTACATGGGAATCAAACCCAGACCCTTCTCGCTGTGGGGTGGTCTGTGTAATGTTCTTCATTCTCCGATCATCACAAATACCGTGTGTTTCCGATCTAGATGAGTGGAAAGTGGTACCTGCTGACTGTGGCATCGAGGTGTCCGTATCTTTTGGAGCATGGATATAAGGCGGAGGGAACCATAATGACCCTGACCGCACCAGCCTCACCTGGAGGACCAGTGAAGATGAACACCTTAACAAAACAGTAAGTAATACAACAAATATAAAACCTGTGCTCTTTATTAAGCTCGACTTGTCTAAAATCATGGACACTGATATGGAGCCTCACATTTTGGAGCGTCTGTAGGAATTTGTGCTCTGACAACTGGCTCATCCCAAAGATGTTTAATGGGGTTGAGATCAAAGCTCAACAAAACTCATCCAACCATGATATTAGGGAGCGTGCTTTGTGCACAGCGATGCTTTCCAGTAAAATGCTATTTAAATAATAAATAAATCAATTTGACTTTCTCAAACTGCCTCAGCGTTTTGCACACTTGTTTGAGTGTGAAAACTCAAAAAATCAGGGGTGTCCACATACTTTTGAGGTTGCACACCAGCAATACCCGCACCTAAATGCTGATATTAGTTCACATTTCCGGCATTTAGCAGACAATTTTACCCAAAGCGACTTACAGAAAACAGTCTAAGCAATTCAGTGTTAAGGGCCTTGCTCAAGGGCCCAACAGCAGCAACCTGGCAGTGGTGTGTTTGAACCAGCAACCTTCTGATTACTAGTCCAGTACCTTAACCACTATGCTACAACTACCACTATATTATTAATCTTTATGTTAAAAATAGACACGTGATATTAATCTTATAATCTAACGCCAGTCTGTGGTACCACCTCAGCTCTGGTATTTGCAGCAAACCAGTAAACATGCATGTCAGAAATGGGATTCAGTTTCAGGGTGAACATGATGATGGATTGGTGTCCCGTCCAGGGCGTGTTCCTGCTCTTTACTGTTTAATTCTGAGACTTGCCGCAACCCTGATCAGGATAAAGCGGCTGTAGAATGTGAAAATAGAATAAAAATAATTCTAAACAGTTATCAGATTTATAAACATTTATTTTGATATTTTTCTCTGTCAGTAATTTTCAGTGTTGGGAGATTCAGCAGGACTATGAGACCACGAATATGACGGGAATCTTCCTTCTCAAATGTGAGAAAGTTTAACCAAATTAATCCCTAAAGCTTTAACGGTATGTGGAAGGTACAATTTGGTACAAAAATGTTGTATCTTCATGTCTTCATGTGTAACTACAGCAAGAATACCGGTGAAGAACACGGACGTCCTGGTGGTGGATACAGATTACAGCTCGTACACCGTGTTACTCTACAAGAGGATGAAAAACATCACCATGAAACTGTACGGTACGTAACGTTTCTGAAACGTCCCCTTTTATAATTTCCCTACAGTGGCCAGCCGTTAGACTGGTCAGCAGTGGATTCTCACAGAGATCCATATCACATACAGAGAGTCACACTATGATCCATGTGTTTCTCCACCGCTCGTGCTGGCGCCTCAGTCCGACACCTGAGGTCGCTGTTGCAGCAGAAATGAGGAGAAGTCCTAACTGACCCTGCCTCCCTCAGACACGCCCAGTTGCTTGGGTTTGGGCCTGGGTGAGCCACTGCATTTTCACTACCAGCTTAATCCTGGACAGGGTCACTGCGGGAGCCACGTGGAAAAGTTGTGGCACAATGCTAGAACTGGTCATCAATCTATCGCAGAATTATATACCTACTTCCCTTACTCACTCAGCAACACCTAGGGACAGTAGCAATCCTCTAGAGCAGACAATCCACCTTCTGCATGTTTTTTAACCACAGCACTGAAATCCAGTGGACACAGACAGTGACCAAAGGCAAAAATTGAACCCTGGTCTTTAAAGCTCATGTTCCTGTTTGTAAAGGTCGATCTACGAGAGTCTCTGATGCCGTCGTGGATAAATTTGAGGACCTGGCAACGAAACAGAATCTGGGACTGGATGTTATTTTTGAGTTTCCTGTTTACGGTGAGCAAATTATTTTATAGAAATTAAAACCTGGATGGCGAGTTTTTAATAAGAGTCAGTGTTTGTATTTAATCTGTGGGTTTTTTTCAGGTTTTTGTCCATCTGCAGACAAAGAACACACACTCGGTAAGAGAAACGTTTCACTTTTTCTAATGTTGGATAAAGTGTGTGTTCTCAGGTACCACAAACAGATGCATGACATGTTCTAGATGTTCTACAACTGAAAGTCCACCAAAGCCGGCAAGAATGATCACTGATGAGCACTAATTTGGAAATCGTTTAGCATACAGTCTAAACATACAGTCATTTCCTCTTGTGTCCCTGATTAAAATGAAAACGAATGCATTTAATCCCCAGAAAAGTTACGCTTGTTATCTTGAGATCACAAGATTATAAAAATGATTTGTAATGTTCTGTAAAAGTTCTGCAGAATGACGTTCATGATTCCATCTCAGCTGCAGCAGTTTATAAACTCTGTGATTTTATTTCCGGGGTTTAGTGATGACCTGAGATTCCAAGCACATCTGGATCTTATTGAGAGATCCCACTGCTGGATTTTACACCCATCCAACCATGAAGATGTGATCTAACCAGACCTCATCACTCAGCCATGAACAGAAGAACACATCATGTTTATGTAACACCAACAATAAAGATGCTGAAACTGCTGATTATTGTCGTTATTCTGAGTTTCTGTCGCTGATTATGGTCACACTGACTTAAAAACAACGAGTCTGCTTACAAAACTGCTGTCAATATACTGTACTTATGTAAGTGAGTGTGTGTGTGTGTGTGTGTGTGTATTATGCAAGACTAAACTATGAGCTATTTGAGATGCCAGCAGCCCTGTCCATGTCCAGATCACGAGAGATTAGTTTTCTCAGTCACATGTCCTCCTGTTGATGCACAACGTGATCTGCTTGTGTAAGAGAAGCTGTGCAGCATCTGATTGGCAGTACTGAGTGGATGAGTGAGGGCTGTGGTGGGGTGGGTGGTCTTAGAAGAGCCTCTCAGGAGGATAAAAGAGACCAGTTTGCGCATTCCTGTAGTAGCTCTGTACCAGTTTGTCTCATCTACGCGTCATAAACACTGAGAGATCCAGGATGAAAGCCATGCTGAGGTTCTGCACTGTTCTGCTGGTCGTGATGACAGCCTGGGCTGCGGTTTTGCCTATGAAAGACTTCAACCCGGAGGAGGTGAGATGATAATTACTTACAGTCAAATGTCCAAATACTTTTAGCCATACTGTGTATTTATGCCACCTCGTCAGGTCATTTATTAATACCAGATTAATCTGCAGGAGTACGACAGCTTCATGCACATTTGTTTGTCTTTTTGTCTACAGATGAAAGGAAAGTGGTACATGATCGGATTTGCCAACAATGCCGAATGGTTTAGCAAACATAAAGCCACGATGAAGACTGGTGTCAGCATCATAAATCCCACAGCTGATGGAGATCTGGACGTGTCCACCACCAATCTCAAGTACAAAAACATTCAGACTTTTTGGTTCATTGTGTTTTTTTAAATCACTTTCCCAAACATTGCTCCCAGAAAGCAGTTAAACTTAAAGGGTCACAGTAATCCAGAGGTTTAAATTCTGAATGACATTTCTCCTCAGAGATGACGGTTCGTGTTGGAGAATGGATTATCTTGCTAAGAAGACCGAGACTCCCGGGCGCTTCACTTTCTACGTCGAGCGTAAGTTCACTTCTTTTTGCAGATTTTACAGACTATTATACAGCTTTGTTGTTCAGCTGGTTCTGGACCTCACAAAACGCAGTAAATATATTATTATTTAGCAGCAGCCTGGAGTCGTGATCGTGCTAGCTTGTTTTTTTTTTTTTACACTATTAAAACTTTTGGTCAGAGACTTTTTGCACTAATAAACTTTGCATAAACTGCAAAGTCAGAACTGCACACATTGTTGTAAATACTTGTGTACTCCTGTAAAACACCCAATTGACAAAACTTTATATACACACACTTTCTTAGTTCCCAAATTTTAGTAGGCACTGCTAAAATGCTAATTCATGCCTAAAGTGATGGCTAAATTACCAGGAATGACAAAATTCAGGCTGAATCCTGAATAAATGGTACTAAATGCAAGATGAAATGCAAATTCAGTTTGGTACAACACATAAGACATGTATTCTATCATAAAATAACACTTTAAAGGCCGACTATTAATAGACCAGGATGGTTCTTCAGACCCAGTTAAAGTTCCTGGTTCTGTATAAACAGAGATGGACTCACAAATTAAAGCCTGATCAAAAAAACATTAAGAAATAACAGAAGGGAAAGAAAAGAAACTAAGCAAAATGTTTAGATAAAACGATTAAAAACCACAAGGCTGCAGTTTAGACTTCTTTAACAAGGGGGTAAACGGTGCACCTGGCAACCCTGCGTGAAGCCCTGTGGTAAAACTCCGTGAGGGAACTTGATTAGGATTCATTATTGATAATAAAGTTATTATATACACACAAATAAGCTCAAAACAAATAGAAAAGTACATAAAAACTATCAAAATATATGTGTATTAAATAAATAAAGCCAATCAGATCGAATATAATTTGTTTTTGTGTGTGACCAACCCATGAATGTGATCACTGTTGCTAACTAATGTATTTGACAAGGATACAAAAAAATATGTTGAATTTGTACACAAAAAAGAACATCATATATTCCTATATAATTATATTATCTTGTATATACATATGAGTTTTGTGTATATTGTGTTATTCCGCCCAGACAGTGTTGAAAAGCTTATTTGCAGCTCCTGCAGATACTATAAGAAAATAGCAGCGCTTGGTGCTAATTTAGTTTAATTTAATAAAAGTGACATGAAATTCAGTTTGTGTTGCCTGCTGAACAGCATGAACGTGTATTAGCAATCCAGCAAATGAGAAATTATGCTAAATAAAGATATTTATTTAATTCCAGTTGAAGTGACTGAGCTGTTTTAATCTTCTGGGATGTTGAAAGCCTTTGTATTCTATTGCATAGGCTTCAATTTACAAAATATTAGGATGTCCATGCATTGGCGTATATTTTAGACTAAGTGCTAAACATACGGCCAAACTAGCCACCTTGACCTCGATTGACCACCTTTCTCATCTTCATGATCTCCCAGGCTGGAATTGTGACCACGACATGCGTGTGGTGGAGGCCAAATCAGACGAGTATGCCATTCTCCATGTCATCAAAACCAAAGGAGGGAAAACCTACATGGTGAACATGCTGTATGGTACGGATTCTTTGGCACTATAAAGACCATACTGACCTCACCTCATTACCTGTTCGCGTTTAAACATAAATGCATTCGCCTGTTCTGTTCTTGCAGCACGTAACACTGATCTGCGTGACGACCTGAAGAGTAAGTTCAAGAAATTCTCTCTGGAGACTGGCATTCTGCCCGAGAACATTTTGTTGCTGCCACCAAACGGTAACATCACACTTTAAAGCACAAACCCTTCATTAATCACTATAATTTTGTGTTAAAAAGATTTCAACAATACTGCTACACCTAATGGAACACCTACCAGATCAACACACACAACCACTTCATTTTCATCGACCAGTTTATCCTGATTAGGGTTGCATTCAGAGTCCGGTTCAACCGGGAAACACTGGACACAAGGCCCTTTTATTCTGCAGCTCCTGCATTACTGACACCTCAAATCTAAAACAAACAAACAAACAAACCCTAATGTAAGAATATTTTCCAAATGACTGAACAGAAGTGTATCTTTTCTTATCTTTTAGGCGAGTGCTAAGAAGTTGGATCATCTTACAGCTTTGCAGTGTATTCAGTCTTCCGCTCCTCATCGATACCTAAACAGCCCCTTTCGCACCCAGATCACACGTAAACACCAAATTACCTGGACCTGCCATACGCCGAGATGCTGCAATTCATTTTTGAATTCATCACTTCACATGGTTGTTCCTTTCCACACTGGAACAACCTGGTGCACATGACGTGAGGTAAAATAATCGCACTGGATTATCCTTAGAAAAACGGCATTAATTAAGTGATTTACTTATGAATTAGTCCACATCACATCATCATGACTGGGCTCTCACCTATTTTTGTCATCATGTTTGCATCTCGACTCAGTAGCACTGTCTAGTAGAAGCATGAAGCCGTGCAGGTAATACACAACCTGTATGCATTAACAAGTTATAGATCATATAGAGGAGTTTGTGTTTTTCTAATGGACAGTGATGCTCCAAAGAATGCCTTTTGTGTTCGTCTACAGACTAGGTTAATGTAAATGTGTGAAAGGGGCTTGAGATTGTGTAATCTGCGTAAAAAAATCTAAATCAGTAATAGATTATGTTCATTACTATGGATTACTATACTATGCATTATGTCATTGTCCAAATGTGGATTTTTTTCAGACTGCTGTTAAATAAAAACTCTTTTGCACCACATTGCTGCAGAGCGGCTCATTCTGTAATCAAGAAAAGGGAAACATCAGACACAAAATATTCTACTTCCAATAGTTCTGTATTTACAAATGTTATATATACACATACACAGCTGTTCAGAAGATACCTATTCACTTATACATTATATAAAGCAAGAATCATGTGCGTCTGCAAGTTTCTCCACCACAAGCCAGGTTTAGTTCTTCGAGACGTCTTACATTCGAATTTGAGGATTTTTCTGAGGAACGTCTGTTTACTCTTGACCAAGAGTCATTCTTGCATCAGGCAAATTATTTCCATACAATATCATCATAATACTCGACCCCATAATAAATGTTACCGTGATTCGAACTTCTAATCACCACATATTCAACGTGGTGTGGAACGTTAGTCGGTCAGTAAAGGTTTCACACCACCAAGCTTCTCATCTGCCACTTTAAGCACAAGCGACACACACAGCGCTGGGCATCAAGAACTCCACTCGAGTGCGGCATCAAAACGGCAAAACGCTCCACCATGGCTCAGACACCGGTGCACACCCAGCATGCTGTTTCCTATCGGCATTTTTAAAGGTTTCCACGCTAGTATGGACTAGGATGGAAGGTCTGAGGGATGCATTTAAGGAATGGAATCACCACAGACCTTACAGCAGCATTTCCCATGATAATATCAAGAAGCAACTTAAAGTCAGAAGCACTTTCTTTACGTTTATAACATCGTCAGTCATCGGTAAGGGGTGACAAATGCTTACTAAATTAAGTAACAACATGGTAGTGAAATCAACAGCACACACCAACAGAAGTCCGTCTTCCATGTATCAGAAAAAAAAACAGTGATCGACTAGAAATTCTAATGAATTTTATTCTCGGTAAGTAGATTCGTTTCTAAAAAAATAAATAACGTTCTGAACTAGGGTTCTTTTATAGATGTATTTAAATGATGTCTTACATTTGTTAACAGCAAAACCCAACAGTCAAAATATCAGAACTGGGTTGTGTGTTTGATTAGGTTTGATTTTATTGATGCTGATGGTTTCACTGCAGCTGAAGTACTGTAGGTTCATTATTGCAGACATTTATTTAAAAGGTGCACGGAGAAAATACTGCCTGGATGGTGCACCAATCCATCGCAGGGCAGTTATATTGATAATAATCATAATAATTATAATATATATCCTAAAGATGAAGCACTGAACCTGATTTACAAACGGCCTTCGATTTCTAAATAAAACCCACGGCTGAAAACGGAGAATATTTAATTGGTGTTACGATCACAAATAGTGTGGAAAATTTCTGATGAGGTAAGCGCTTCATAAAACTGAAAACACAAAGTCGGGCCGGCTCGTTTACGTTCCTCTAAGCCGTACTGATCGAAATTAAAAACATGACAGAATATGGAGAACACTTTATGCTTGGTAAGCATGTCTGACAAAACATGATCTGCAGCTTCAGCTCACCCAGAGACGAAATTCTACCCCTACTGCCCCTCTACAGGTAGACACGTGCACCAATCTCTGTTAACACTGGACTCACGGTGGTAAAGGCACCTGTGATTTAATGCGTTTCCCCCTATTTTAGTTTGTTTATCGAGCTCTAACAGTCCTGCTGCTGTTAAATCCATCTCATCGGTTTATTCTATAATCTTTACTGTGTCTCGTAACCAAATTGTCAATAAAAATTCCAAAACAGAAAGCCCAAAGTCTTCACAATTGTTGTCGCATAATCATGATCAAAGTATTTAGCTTTAATATTTAAGACAATTGTGTTCGTACACCCAAACTAAATATCAGCATACTTTTCCTTCAAAAAAGTATCATTATACTTGATTGATCGGTCCTATCTAGCGTCACACAGCGGCGATCATGTCTTTGTGGTGGCGGGCGACGTGCTGGTTTTTCTCCGACGGCCGGCGGAAGCCCTTGGAGCAGAAATCGCATCTGTGCGGGTAGTCCTTGGTGTGGATAGAGATGACGTGTCTCTTAAAACCCGAGGCGTCGCCAGTGCTGTAGTCGCAGTACTGACACTGGTACACCCGCCGCTCCCTGTTCACTTTGGTCAGGACCTTTTTCCCGCCGTGCGCCCCCAGCACGAACGCCTTCTTCAGGCCCTTTTTGTCCGCGAAGGCCGCCTGCTGCTGCGTCTCTTTGGTGTGGACGGACAAGATGTGGCGGCTCAGGATGAACGGATCTCCGATTCGGAAGTTGCAGTGGCGACACTGGTGCAGTTTTTTGGCTTTGTGCGAGACGGAGTGCTTCTTGAGCTCGGAGGGCCGGTGGAAGCCCTTGCCGCAGGTGCCGCACTTGTGCGGGTACTCCTTAGTGTGAACGGAGATGACGTGGCGCTTCAGGTCGCTGGAGTTGGAGCTGCGGTGCTCGCAGTGCATGCACTGGTGGCTCTTGGCTTCCTCCTCGTGCGCCAGCACGTGCTGCTGGAGCTCGTCGGGCTCGGCGAAGGTCTGGAAGCAGCGCTCGCACTTGTGCGGCGTCTCCTTGCTGTGTTTGGTCTTGACGTGCGTCTTCAGGTTGGACGAGTCGGCCGACTTGTAGCTGCAGTACAGGCACGAGTACGGTTTCTCCCCGGTGTGAGTCCTCATGTGTTTCTTGAGCTCGGACGGGTGCCGGAAACCCTTCCCGCACTCCACGCAGATGTGAGGGAAGTTCTTGCTGTGCACGGCCAGCAAATGCCGATTCAGGAGTCCCTGCTCGGCCGTCTCGTACTCGCAGAACTTGCAGCCGTGCATCTTGGTGGCCGGCGGCGGGATCTGCAGCTTGGGCTCCCTGTAATGGTGCTGCAGCCGGTGGGAGTAGAGCGCCGCCTGCTGGTGGAACTCTTTGCCGCAGGTCTCGCACTCGAACGGCGCGCTCTTGCTGCTCAGCGCGTGGATCTCCATGTGGTTGTGCAGGCTGGTCTTCTTGTTGGTGGTGAAATCGCAGTCCGTGCACTGGTACTTCTTACTCTTCGTCACGTCCTGATGGTGGTTCTTGGCGTGGCGCTTCAGGAAGCCGCGGGACTTGAACTTCTTTCCGCACAGCATGCACGGATAGACCGTGAGCGGCTGCCCGTACGGACCGATGATGATGGCTGAGGAGAGGAGCGTGTCAGGTTAGAAGTGAGCACTAGTGTCTGATAAAGTAACACCGAGAGATTTGCAGCAAAATTCTAATCCACTTTAACAGAATTTGATCCATTAAGCACCTAGCGTGCAACTGGAACTGATGAACCTGTCCGACAGTGTAAAAATCCACTGGATCAGACTGGAGACTCATCCTCACATCAGTTAACCAGTCCAACTTCCGTTCCCTCCCCAACACGGACCAAAATCTACGTCCGTCTCCCCTGCTGAGCCAGTTTCTTACCAGCCAGGACGATTATTTAACTGTGCAGCATCTTTTACTCATGTCATACTGCTGCTAATCTGGCCAGTTTATGATATTGAGTCTTTATTTAAGGGCAGAGAGAGAGAATGTGAGAGAGTAAGAGAGAGAGAGAGAGAGAGTACCTGTTTGGATGTGGCGTGACTCTGAGTGTTTCCTGTTCTTGTTTTTGATCCTCTGCCGGTTGATTTTCTCCATCATGTCAGACTCGTCGATGTGCAGCACGGCGCTGGCGGCTCCGTTCCTATTTTCGCAGCTCTCGGCCTCCTCTGCACCTGAGAAACAAGGTGACGTCGTTTAAGACGGATCGATGGATTTTCTTGGTTAAGGGCCTTGCTCAAGGGCCCAACAGTGGCAACCTGGCAGAGGTGGGGCTCGACGTTTATAAAATATGATGTCAAAAACACTATTTTGGTGTTACGATCATGATTGAGGCCCTCGGGTGGCACAGTGGGGAATGACGTTAGCTCACTACTACTGGGACGTAGGGCTCGATCCACTAGTGGGGTGTCTACGTACACCTTTAATTATCTATGTCAGGGGGGTGAGCTGGGGGGTTGTTTGTGCTTTGTACGATCTGTCGTATCGGTAACTAACCGTAAGCAGCCGCCCAGGCTACCGGCATGAACTCCTTGCCGAGAGGGGCGTTATCGAACTGCCGCTGGTGATTGGCGGGCTCCTCGCCGCCAACCACCACCTCCATGTACACCTCATCAGTCATCTTAGACACATCTGTAAAGAAACGAACACACGCGCTTACACTCTCGGCTACTCGACCCAACCCGTGCGCATGACGCCAAAATTCAGAACTAATTTCGGGTCTCACTGATGTCCTCCTGACTCGGATTCGCTTCCTCCACCGACATGAGGACCATCTTATCACCGAGGGGTAACGATGACGGATCCACCAGCTCTACACTGCCGTCCACATCGATTTCAGCCTCTCCTATATCCACAGTGCCGCCTGCAGGTCGAGAGAGAGGAACACATGAATCTTGGGGCACACTGACAGAACACTAGACAATCCAGAATTACCACCAAACCTCGGAGCTAAGTAAAGCCCGTCTCACCCAGGTCGTCGTCTCCCGAGTCAGCCTTCAGGATATAGACCTTGATGACCTCTTGACCCTCTTCCTCCTCCTTCTCGTCGTCGTCCTGCTCCTCTAAAGTGCCCACAGCCGAGACCTTGGCGTCTTCATCTTCGATCTTCCCGGGTTCTTCCACTGCCCACGATCAAAGAGTGAAAAGAAAATAAGGAACAGGACACCGACTGCTTTTCACTGGCACATATCACAGAATCTTAGGTTACATTGATTGGGAGTGATTTTCTATAGTGTGGAAAAGAATTTTCTCTCAGAATAAGGTGTCTGTAATTTTCCTCCTGGACATGGCAAGAGACAACTGTTCCACAGACTTGTACTAGCCCTGTTTTCATAGGCGATGCTCAATCATAATCACCGCTAGCCCACTACCGCTGGGATCCAGGGTGCGATGAACCGTCAGGCGTCTACACACCAACATGTTTCTGGACTGCTGTAATGCATCGTGGCATCAATTCGTCGTAAATACACATTAACGAATGATGATGTCACTCACGGGAAATCATGAGGTAGTTTTCACAGGCGTCTGGATCGTCCTGCACTCGAGAGGAAGTCAGCACGTCCTCCAGAGCTATGCTCGGCGACATCACACAAGTCTCCACGGCGATGGCTCCCAGGGCCTCCACATCCTCCTCCTCATCCTCGTCCTGTACGTACTCGCCCACCACGTCCCCCATGGCGTCCTGGATGACCAGTTCGTCCGGGGAGAAGCCGTGCACCGCCATCTCGTCGTCCTCCACTCCGGAGACCAGCACCGTCTCGTGCAACTCCACCGCCACCTCATCCTCCTCGACATCGCCATCCCCGCCTTGGACGCACAAAGATGCATTTATTCAACGGTACACAACGACACGGCGCATCCAGTTCTATGTACCGGTTCTGTTTCTACTACCTGCCCCGTGGAATATGATCTCGGGCTGGTGGGGATGGTGAGAGAGGGTCGTCACATCTTCATCCATTGACCCCTTTGTTCATCGACATAATATTTTGCACTCCTGCAGGCGTTTAGCGTAAAGAAAACAAAAACATTACAAAACTGTGTGTTTCTCTTCTGTGTGTTTAGAGTGCAAATGAATTTAAAGACAGTAGAAATCACAACTGGGATCCAGGGTTCAAATCCCCAGCAGTGCTATCGGCCGGTTAGGCGTCTTCATACATACATGACTGGCTAGATTAGGAGTGTATGTATATGTTGTCAACGACAAAAGCGACATGCAAAAACTTTTATGTTGTATTATTTACATGTACAGAATGAAGCAAATGCTTTTATCCAAAGCAACAAATACAACATAAGCATTTGAGGGCTAAAAGCATTGCTCAGGGGCCCAACATTGATCTTAATCACTTAGCAACCACTGCCCAGTTATTTCCCAATAAACATTAATGCAAAAATGAATATATATATATATACACTTTTGCAATAAAGCACATCATTATAACCTGCCATAGTGAGGATTTAAAAGTAAAGAAGAGAAGGGCGTGGCGTTGTTGTGACGTCATGCATACAGACAGAAAAGGCGCTGTTTGTTGTACTTTTGCTGTATTGCGTTCTTCTTCCCCTACCTGTATTCAGGCCTTTCGCGCCTTCTTGATACGATTGGTTGGTATTTTTAGTCTCATCGCAGGAATTTAGGATTAACCAATAGCAGCGCGGAAACCTTGGACGAACAATCCAATCGTTGGCAGGAAGGCGGGACTTGTTTGGAAAACGGGTGGAAAAAAACACATAACGACACACCCCCTCTGAAGTAATCGCCATATTGGATTAATAAAAATGATGAATAAAAGTGTATAAAAGCAGAATTAAAATTCGCATTTGTGTATTTTGTTAATATTTGAGGAGCATTTGTGTTGTAGAGAGATACAATAAGTGTTTAAGGTCATTTATACATCTAAGTGAATCACACTAGCGGCCTAAATGCGGCCTCCGCAGGCCTGTATGCTAACAAAGGCCCGCCGAAAGAGCGCCAATAATAATAAATATAAACAGTAAATATTATAAATATGTTACATTATATATAAACAAGAAATAGAATCAATTAATAAATATCAGCAGTTCATCGTATAATTAAAGCCCTGAAGCATATTCAGTCGTGGTAGTAATTAAGCGGCCTACCTTATTTCCCGGTATCCAGGCCGGACGCTTCCCCAGACTCGGGCAGAGCTCAGGCGGGCGGTTTGTGAGAGCAGGGCGGGCGGTGCGGCGCTGGGAGGGCGGGGCCGAACTCACACTCACACCGGCGCTCACAAGCTAACGCCATATAGCAGCTATTATACAATCACACTCTCTTCATTGTCTCAGTGATGCGCCTTTTTAACGTTGTTAATTACATTTATTTACATATAAAATGACCAACTTTTTTCATTTGCTGTGTTATAAATCTGTCAATTAAACAAATCATTCGACTTAGTCATCTGCATTTGATAAATTATGGTTAAATTTCTTGATATGTAATAGTACATGTTAACATGGTTGCTGTCATTACCACATACAGTAGCGTGATAGAAATTAATATATATAAATAACATGAACATTTTTACACTTATACATTATTTATACATTATCAGTATTACTTTATTTTCAATAACCACCTCAGCTTGGTCAGGGTCACGGTGGATCCAGCAACACCCGGAAGCCCAAGACAGGGTGCCAATATATTGCAGGCCACCAATTACATTTAATTGCACATTACTTTTGTTTAAATTCTAATGAAATTATTAACACTATTGTACACCCTTTTGTAACACGTAACTGATCTTTCATTCAGCTAATGCTGATTTCTTTTTATATTTTTGTTTTAGACAGGGAATAGGGATGATATGGGACAATCCTAAATAAATATTTTATATTATTTACAATCTGAGCAGCAGTTTCATGTTACTTCAACATGGTTGTGGACAAAATGAAAGAACATATTGATTACATTTATTTGCTCCTGCTTCCTAAATGTGAGACCATATTGATGAGGACTTGTCCCCAAGACCTCCAAGTCTACTGGTGTGCCACCATGCCACCCTGGTTTAATCAGTGACTAGTAAAAATAATATAAACACAGACCACAGAAACTTTCTTTCCTCTACAAAGCTATAAAACTTATTATTTTTATGCATTAATTTTTCTTTATTATTATTTATTTTTTATGTATTTATGGTTTTCTTTTGGCTGCTCCTGTATTTAGGGGTTTATTACTGCAGATCTGGCAGCTTTTTTTTTACACCGGAAGCCTTCCTTGATGCAACCCTTCAAACACTGGCTTGGGACCAGCACCGAGAGTGCACTAACAAGTGCACCTCCCAATAGCTAGGCTGTGTCATGGTTATTTGGGAGCCTGTTTTAGAAAGTGGGTGTCAATGTATTGCAAAGCAGTGCACAAGTACTTATTGTCAGGTACCTTTTTATTATTTGGTTAAAAAAGATGTTTCCTTGTTTATTTACATTGATGGGCCTTTTTTATATTTTATTTACCAAGATTGTGGTGACCTGCAATCAATACTTTATATTGCATGAAATTATAAGAATTGAGTCAGAATGATTGTACCCTTATGCACAAGATGAGCTTTATGGACAAATTGGTGTGGATAAACGTAGATGCCAGCCAGGGCTTTTCCTCCAACATCAGTGCATTTTAAGTTGACACACTGCAAAATCTTACACAACAATCCTAAAACATGCTTACAGCTTATAACTAATAAAATAAAAAGTGCTCATTGCAATCATAGTGTTCCAGTGAGAACTTACACAATATGTGAAACCTGAAAGTTTTGATTTAATCATGGGTCATAAAAGATGACCCAGGTCATGCATGTTTACATTCCTTTACCGTGTAGGGTTGTTAACTATCCTGTATTAACAGAAAATGGTCGATACAGGACATTCGTAGTCCTAACAGATCTCATCACCAAAAGCATTGCACAATCCTTACTTATGTGAGGAAACTTTAGTAAAATGTTGCTGCAAGAACTGGAGATTAAACCAGGCAGCTTAAGGATGAACTGCTCTCAATACAAAGGTTTTCACGAAATAAATCCGGATTATTTCTTTTTAGCCAACTGCTAGTAATAGTATAGGCCTCAGGAGCAGCACGAGGGTTTCATATGTGAACTTTGTGAGGATTGTTGTTGGAGAAAATATAAAACCATACAGGGTGGAAATTCTTTACCATACAAGTAAAACAAGACATTTTATGACCTGTATTCTAACTTAATTATGTGTAAATCATCAAACCAAACTTTTGATCCAAACTGTTTTATTAGTCATCACAGAAATGTCGACAACTGTTCAGCCAAACCCAGAAAATACAGATTTCATCCTGTATCGCAGTGTAAATGAAACCAGTCCTGCTACTGGGGTTGGTGCACATTTTAAAATACAGGTGCTGAGGTGCCGACCCGACGCTGTGCAGCTCTGACCTCCGCACCGGTGTGAAAAATGAGTTGATATTTTCTTTTTTTTGCCATATAATACGACAGCACAAGCCTTTATTTATTCCAGCTGTAAAATCCCATCTCAGTCGTCGTCCACTGTGGGCGTGATGGTCACTCCTCTCCTGATCTGACCCCAGCCGATCAGACTGCAGAAAGAAAACAAAGGGAGAGGAATTTTACTTTGAGACGGGCAGAACATTCAGCAAAGACCTCAACAAGCACAGATCCAAAACCAAGGAGAGCAATCACGGCGCAGGTAGCCAGAGATGCTTCTGGTTTGGAGAGTGAAACTGGATTGGAGATTGTGCAGCGTTTATTTGAGCACTCAAGAGTCTCCTTTATGACTGTTGCTCACAGGTTTAAGAGCATTCTTACCGCCAATGTTTCTCCACTCGGCGACTCAGAGCGATCTTCTCTCCCACCTCGGTGCACACGGGGTTGGTGAGCACGATCTTGGCCAAATCGGCTTTTACTGCACTCACGCGTCCTCCCGTCGACAAAGAGCCGATGTTGACCATCAACACTTCGTTTTTAGAAAGTTTCTGGACCTGTGAAGCAGGTAGAAAAGGTTCATAATTACATTACCTTTGCATTTGCCCCTCATTCTCTTATTCCTTTCTACATTTGCAATCCCTGGTGCATTTACAACACCCTCCCTGACTAAAGAGGGCTGCGTTCCATCAGACTATGTATGTGATTAGGTACATGCTATGCTGCCACAATAACAATTGGTGTAACTACACCTGAGACACACCTGAGAAATTGGTTTGCGCAACTCACCTTCGCTGCCTTCTTGTCGCCCTCTGTGCGGACCCCCAGGAGCCTCCTTAACAGAAAGTATGAGATCTCCAGCTCGGTGAAGATCTCAGGCAGAGCACCCACCGCGCCCAAAACCTGACCGACCATACGGTCCGCCCTGCACAGCGTCGGGTCAATTTTGGTGCCCACACCTGCATCATAAAAACAGGATACGATTACTGATCAGCTACTGATTAGCTTTTAACTGCACAGAAGACATATAGGCTAGCAATTAACATCACTGAAACGTACCGAATGCTTACATTAGCAACACTGAGACGGATCTGGTGCTCTAATGAGATTTGACTCCGCAGAAATTTAACACCCTTAGCAAGCACGGGCAGCATTCGTGTTCCTGAACAGTAGCGTTATGCCGAGACGTGCACTCCTGCAGTCGGGTGAAGCCCCTCTCAGCAGAGCAGGATGATATTAAATAGTAATGATATTAAACCTGCACATGTGGCGATATTTTATTCCTTGATCCCTTGTTCCTAAAATCTGATTCTCTCGTGCACAAACATACCAATAAGGCCTCCGGGTGCGGCGTACTGAAGGTCGTTGTGCTCGGCGAACAGCGAGACGATCTTGGAGAAAATGGGTTTGCACATGAGCTTCCCTTCATGATCCTTGGAAACGATACCGGGTCTGACCTCGATCTCCTGTCCCACCTGAGAATCAGAGACGGAACCGTCAGAATAAACTCCAGAAATAAGATGGGAAACGCAGGTCACAGATTTTCTGAACTGAAGTGCATCCAGGATGGACGAGCGATAATATGTTGGGTGTCAGGAGGTGGACGCTCATCCTGATGACTGAATTTATTTGTTTCCGCCACATACATTGCTAACAAGGATATAAAAATGATATAGGGTCATAGAATTATATGCTTTTAACATTGTCCCCTTTCTCTTTCAGCATGATTACACTCCTAAGCACAAATCGAGCTCTATAAAGACTAGGTTCGACTAGTTGTGTGCAAACGAGCTCCAATTGAACACTCAACCCAACTCTACACTTTTGGGATGAATGAAACATCCAACATTAGTGCCTGACCTCTCACACTCTATCGACTGAATAGGCTCAAATTCCAACAGTCACATTTCCTCCGAAGTCTTGTATAAAGGCCTCCCAGAGGAGAGGATGATATTATTATAAATGATTCAATTTACATGCATGGAAATAAAGCAGGTTAGGATTTGAATAATCTCACCTTTAAGACTCCTTTCAGAATACTGCCTCCAGCTACACCTCCCTTCAGATCGTCCACCTCACAGCCGGGTTTGTTCACATCAAACGATCTAATTACTGCAAGGATGCAGACGTTTTCATGTTAACGATTACATGAAAAAAAGAACACACACACAATCGAAAAAATAGAAGATTTATTTACCGATGAGTCTGGGTTCAGAGGTGAAGTCCCGAACAGGCACGGGGATCTTCTTATCGATGTACTCGCACACCACCTCGATGTTGTACTTCAGCTGGGCCGAGATTGGGATGATGGGAGCTCCTTCTGCAACCGTGCCTGCAAAAACCACACACAATTACTCTGGATTTTATTTGCTGGGTCAAAATTACACATCTAACTACACACAACTGACGCGCACGAGGAAGGAGAGGCTGGATTGGGAGCCATCTTCTGCAGTAAACACCAGGATTAAGGATCAGCTCCTTTCAGGAAAGCATCCCCACATCGATCGCACAGACGTCCCACCCCGAACCTTTCGCCAATCCAAGACGGACTCACCCTGCACGAAGGCCAGGATCTGCTCGTACTGCTCCTTGGCCTGGCTCTCCTTCACCAGGTCGATTTTGTTCTGCAGGATCAGGATGTGTTTCAGCTTCATGATCTCGATGGCAGCCAGATGCTCCGAGGTCTGAGGCTGGGGGCACGATTCGTTACCGGCTGCAACACCACAAGACAGGATGTACGTTTACTCAGGGGTTACAGCTCACACGTGCTGAATACGTTCCACGAAATACTAAAAAAATATCACCCACCGATCAGAAGGAGCGCGGCATCCATGACGGCCGCACCGTTCAGCATGGTGGCCATCAGAATGTCGTGGCCCGGGCAATCGACAAACGACACATGTCTGACAGAGGGACATGAAACAAGAGCATGGTGTGATCAGTGAGCAGCTTTTATATCTCCTTTCTAAATAATAATTGCTGCGTCTGAGCTGAATATTTACCGGACTAGTTTGAAGTTTCCTTTTGTGCCAGGAATGTCTGTGGGGAACTCATCAGGGGTGCCGCTGCCACACGACCTGTAACACTCGGGCCGAGGGCAACTCGGGTCATCCAGCTTATACACCTAACAGAAAAGAAAACACATTAACACGTACATTATTAAAGCAATCAGACAATCATCTACAGCCACACTCACTCTGAAGTGCAGTTATCCATGTGGATAATAGTATATACTCTATATAACCAAAAGTATTTGAACAGCTGATCGTGAGCCTGTCGGACATCACATTTAAAAACTAACAATATAAACACAGAGTGACCCGTGTGTGATCTTTTCGGCTAGAACAGCAGCCGCTCTTCTGAGAAGCTTCTCATGACATATTGTGTATCAGTGAAATAATCAGGTTTCGATTCACTGTGCCCTGCAGAAGCAGAAGTAAACGAGACGGCTCTCTCACCTTGGCATTAGCATAACCCAGCTTGATGGTGATGTTTCTCTCCAGCTCATTCTTGAATCGGACAGTGTGCACGCCAGAAATGGCCTTGACCACCGTGGACTTGCCGTGAGCTACGTGGCCGATGGTTCCTGCGTGGAAAAAGGAGTTTGAGGTTTAATTACAAAATGTCCCAGCCTGATATGATTCCTGATCCGATGCATTTTACTGCATTAACCTTTTTTTTTTTAAATTGAAATAAAGGAGAAGATCTGCTTATTATCTTATAATAACAATACTAATGTTGTCGGGAAGAGCTTTAACCTATCGACTGTGTCTATTTTATTAGTCTGTTCTATGCTGACTTTATTTAAAATAAACAAAAAATAAACTTCAGTCCTGTAATCAAAGAACGAGAGATCTGGAAATGTGTGGAAATCCCAAGACTGCCATGACACAGACTGGTCAAAATCTTAGTAGAGTAGAGTGGTCTCTTCCAATCCTACAGCACACACAGATTTTAACGTGTTTTTTCTTCACATTCCGGCCTAAAATCCACATGAAAAAGTCCTTAAATGCTCAAAACCTTAATCTGTATATTATGTCTATAGCACTCCCATCAATATCTCATGTTCAATAATATTTTCACCTGTATATCTTGTTCATACTACTGCCCATATCCTGTAAATAATAAATATCTAAATATAGCTTAAAATGCTCCACTAAAATGTTCTTCATTACTATGTTATGCTTTCTTAGACTGAATAAAGCATGCAGATTTGATGATGTGAAATTCTGTCATATGTTTTAGACACTGATTTTACAAGCTTGTTGATTGTCGGTTAAAATAATTTTTTGTCAAGTCACAGATTTACAGGCTGCTGTGAAAGTGGATTCATAGGACCCTGTGAGTGGAACAACAGCAGATTAATAATTTTTTCTTATAGGCGGTAATGTACGAAAAGGCAGACAAATATGGACTGAAGAAACTCAAGACCTGGAGGTGAAAGGACTGCCAAAACTCTAAGGTAAAGATTGAAAAGCAGCAGATTGAGAAAAAAAGTAATTGATGTGTATTTAAAGGTAATTAAAGAAGTTTACCTATATTAATGGTGGCTTGTCTGCTGATGATCTCCTGTGAGAGTGGAGTCAGTGTGCTCACGTCCTGAAAACAAAGAGAAAATCATCATGATCTTCATTCCTGCATCTCAATACATCTGATCTATAGAACTGCTCATGATGATGATGATGATGAGGTATTCTCCCCCACCTGACTCTATATTTAATTTATATATAGTATTCTCTTATATAGTTGTATACAGAATCAGTGTTTTTTATATATTTTTAAAAATGTTATTCTACTATATTTGATTTACTCTGTTTACTGTACTTTCACTGTACTGGAGCTGCTGTAACACTCGAATTTCCCTCATAAGGATCAATAAAGTAATCTTTTTTTATAAACGTCAATTTATATAAATGTCATCTTAAATCTTAAACTACAGTTTGATTACTGATGACAGATTAAGCTTTAAGAAAATAAATAAAAGTAAAATGATCGTTTCTGTCCCTCTGAGTCCAAACAAACATGATAAAGTGGATCTGTGGTTAAAACTGCCTGACAGCCCAGATCTAAATCAGGCTGCACTGAATACAGCAGCTACATTTCTACATGAAATGTCAGTATTTAAAGTGCTGGTTGTTTTGTTTATATGATTTATATTCCAGTTTTGTTCCAGATCTTCTTTATCTATCATGTGCTGTGTGAATCAGGGTTAGCCAGCAGCTACCAGCTACCAGCAGGCTCCAGTCTGACCCCATAAACCCACCCTGACTCAACACCGAGACACAATAAGCATTATAAACATTATTTTAATCACATTTAAACATGGATGATGTATCTTACTAGTGTGTTGAGGTCTTGTTTAGCCAGGTGCGGCTGCCCCAGCGTTACCCCACTCTCATCACCCGCCATCTTACAGGAAAAGAGAATCCGCTCTGTCCTCGCACCGCCTGATCGCTTCACATTCACACACAAAAACACACAGATTCATTACAAACCACCTTCACACAACATCTATTTATACTGTGCTTAACATTCGGATTCGTTCTTTCATTTTAATATCTGTTACACTCTAAAACATCGGTTCTGTTTTAATAACAGGGCGACCGGCACACAGGCTCGGCTGATGCAACATGGAGGAGAAAATCTCTCTATGAAACATGTGTTCTCTAAATTACAGCTCAAATCACGTTATTATCAGATCCATTTCACATCAGATCGCTCATAATAACACCAATCAGATGTATGTAAGAATAATTAGCACACACTCTGGTATTTAATAAGTTAATTACCTGAACAAGCTTTTAAACGCGATAAAGCTGAGCTCGACCGAGGGGTCCGACGCGTACAATTGACGTCATGGGATTTGTAGTTTTTTCCTATCGTTATTGTAGTTTTTTAATTAATTCATAAATCTAAAACGAATAACGTGTTTTCTTAAAGGTAATACTTCTAAAATTACATACAGACATACTATTATTATTGTTGTTGTTGTTATTATTATTGTCATTATTTATTTATTTACATTTATTATTAATCTGACTGGCGACTTATGGATAACGTTTCTCCAGAACATCTCTAGGCTTCTTTTATTAGAAATAAGGCCTCTAATGAGGAAGAAATCAAATTAAAAGCAGTTTTAAAAATATTTTTAAACATTACAAACCCAGTACCATTATTTGTCATTGAAATTAAAGCACAATGTGTTTTAAACACGTCTCCGTTGAGCAGCTTGTTTGTTTACATGTCTTTTATTCTAGCAAAGTTTGAATTTCTGTGGATTTGTTTAGTGCAGAGACATAATTGCAGTGCTGATTAAAAGCTTGGCTCCTTAGCTTAGTCTTTATTTTGGTTTTATTATTATTATTATGTGGTTTGTTGTAGCTTAACGGTTAAGGTGCTGGACTAGTAATCAAAAGGTCGCTGTTTCAAGCCCCATCACTGCCAGGTTGCCACTGTTGGGCCCTTGAGCAAGGCCCTTAACCCTCAATTGCTCAGACTGTATACTGTCACAGTACTGTAAATCGCTCTGGATAAAAGCGTCCGCTAAATGCTGTAAATATAAAATGTTTATTTTAAATGACGTTTAAAACATCTTGATCCTGTGCAATCCTGTTTTTATTTATTAAAAAGTGAATATATTCGAGTAGTGACAGCTCAGCTGTGTCGCCACAATCATCAATCTGATGGTGACCCACACAAACATGGGGAGAACATGCCAAACTGACTTCACACATATACTGGGGGCTACCAAATGTACTCTGTATTCCTTCCAAAACAAGACAGACAGGCAAGTAAAGAGTCTCCTAGTGCTACCAAATGAAATAAATAAATAAAACTAAAAAGAAACCATCAGTTCTGACTGAAGCCTGGTTCTGCTCTGCACTCCGGACTCCTCCACTTCCGTTCAGCCGGCTCTCCTGCAGGAAGTGACGTCAGTGCAGGCAATAATATGGCCTCTCGGCAGTGTTGGAGGAGGCTGTGGATGAGCAGAATGTGGCGCCTGTAGGAGCAGTAATGGAGGATTCATGGTGGATTGATGGAGTAGAGATGATGCGGACGGACCGGCTGCCGGCGGGCTGTTAGCGCGGATGATGGGTGTGTGTGTGTGCGCGCCGTGTGTGTGACGCGACATCAGCGGGTCTCCATGTCTGAAGGATCCCGGACTCAGTGGTCCAAACGCGGCTGTGTCGAGTCTCATCGCCGGGGTATACAAATCCCTTTAATTCACTTTAATTCTGATAAACCTTCATATAAACTACATTTATTCATCATTATAATCTGTTTAATAGCATGTAGTCTTATTGCTGAGGTGTGAAATCACTTTTATTCTCTTTAATAGTGACTAAACTGTGCAGAAGGTGTAACTGATTTAATCTGTTTACCTGCATTCAAGCTAATCACTTATAACAATAATAATAATAAAAATAATAATAGTAGTAATAGTAATAATAATAATAATAGTAGTAATAGTAATAGTAATAGTAATAATAATAATAACAATAATAATAATAAAAATAATAATAGTAGTAATAGTAATAGTAATAATAATAATAACAATAATAATAATAAAAATAATAATAGTAGTAATAGTAATAATAATAATAATAATAACAAGAACAGTAGTAATAATAATAATAATAATAATAGTAGTAATAGTAATAATAATAATAACAAGAACAGTAATAATAATAATAATAATAATAACAAGAACAGTAACAATAATAATAATAATAGTAGTAATAGTAATAATAATAATAACAATAATAATAATAAAAAAAGTAGTAGTAATAGTAATAATAATAATAATAACAAGAACAGTAATAATAATAATAATAATAGTAGTAGTAATAGTAACAATAACAATAATAATAATAATAGTAGTAGTAATAGTAATAACAACAATAATAATAATAATAATAATAATAATAATAACAAGAACAGTAATAATAATAATAATAATAGTAGTAGTAGTAATAGTAATAATAATAATAATAACAACAATAATAAAAAATAAATAAATAATAGTAGTAGTAGTAATAGTAATAGTAATAATAATAATAATGATAATAATAATAATAATAGTAGTAGTATTAGTAATAGTAATAACAATAATAATAATAATAATAACAAGAACAGTAATGATAATAATTATAATAATAGTAGTAGTAATAGTAATAATAATAATAATAACAAGAACAGTAATAACAATAATAACACACCTGTATGTAATATAATCTATTTACCTGCATTCAGTCTCATTACTAATAACAACAATAGTAATTATACAATAATAATAACACATGTGCATGTAAAGTACTTATACAATAATATATAAGTATCTAAGTATATTATACTTATGTTTATCTACATTTAGTCTCATTACTAAAATTAAATTCCTTTTATTCCCCAGTTTGATCATGATAATAATAACAGTAATAATAGCAATAATAGTAATAATAATAATAACCTGCACATAATGTGTAAGATATTCCTGATGATCTGTTTACATATATTTAATAATAATGTTAATAATACTGTATCTATATATAAAATGTTAGAAATACTCATCTATCTATCTACGCACATCATCTTTACTGAGACATTACATCCAGTTTATTGTCTATAATAATCCTAATAATATTAATAATACACCTGTATATAATATATCCCTGATAATGATTATCCTTTCATCTATATACAACCTAACCACTGATATTTTATGCCTTTAATCTACTTTATTAATAATTATAATTATTACTAATAATATACATCTATTTATCTGTGTCTTAGCACTAAGATTTTATCTCTCCTGTTACCTTTATTGATATTAAGAAACCTGTCTTCATATCTGGCTTATAATAATCTGTTTACATACATATAGTCTGATTATTAGTTATATTATATATATAAATTATAATTATTCTCATATAATAATAATAACACTTATACATAATGTACATAACATATTACAGATACTAATTATCAAGCATCCTGCGATCAGAAAGTGTCTCTATCCGTCAACCTACAGCCAGGGCTAACGGGGCATGTGTTCCTAATAAAAAGGGCACCCTAACAACACTGCTGCACCTGCTACACTCACTACATTACTGTCATTACTGTGTTATAGTCATTGCTCAGAATGGTCCATAAATCACCCCAAAAGAACGTCTGGTCAGTGGGGGTTTATTAGGGTCTCTATCGGATGATAAATGGGGTACAAGGCAAAAGATAATTCCATTAAAGCCTTTTCCACTGCTGCTTCTCCTCTGACATTAATATTCATTGCAGCGTATTTAAAAGCTCTTTTATTCATATTTTAATTCTACTTTAGTGTTAAGATCACAGAAAATGTGCACAGAAACACGGCGTGTTTAATAACGGAGCACTCTCGGCTCCAGACTTTGCACGTTTTAGCGCGCCTCCAGGTCTCTAGTGGATCGTGTTTACTTTAATGTTACGTAATAATTTAGTCGTTAATAAGGTGTCGGTGTGTTTTCACTCCTCGTGAGGTCTGTGGGTGGGAGTGTGTGCGCCGTCACTTCAGTAAAATCGCTCTGTTTCTCGCACGTTAGAACAGGGGAAACACAAGCAAAGGAAATGTGAGCGTCCTCTCGGCACACTGACAACCAAGCCGCCGACCGGCCACGCCGCCTCCAAAAGGTACCGGCAACGAGCGACCCGAAACAAAACGGCACTCACGCACGTGTCATCTGTTTTCATTTCATCAGCAAGATGTTTGCTTCTGTTCCAACCTATACAGTCCTACCGTCCTATACAAAATCTGCACGCTCCTTCAGGACACGTGTACCTTTGCTATTGGCTTTTCTCCAAACGGAGAGCAGCAAGGCGTTCGGAGAGTCGTGCACCGCTCTCTCCAGCAGAGGCCGCAGTTGCAGCAGCAGTGAGGAATCCCTTCGACCCTCGCACCCTCAGACACAGCCAATCGAGTCTGATTGGAACATTTCGTTTCAGTTAGAGATAGTTGTAGCCTAGTGGTTAAGGTGCTGGACTAGTAATCGAAAGGTCGCCGGTTCAAGCCCCACCACTGCCAGGTTGCCACTGTTGGGCCCTTGAGCAAGGCCCTTAACCCTTAATTGTTCAGACAGTATACTGTCACTGTTTAATAGAATAACTGAGGAAGATGTCGTTGCTTTTTTGGTTCAATTTGTTTACATTCATTTACCACAACCAATGATTAATTAATTATTTATCTCATGTTCAATAACCACACCCATACCCACCAGAAAACCCTGAGAACTCTTCTAGAGATTTAATTGATCTATAATCCATCCTCAGACCCGTCAGTGGATTGACACACACTCGGTTTGGGCGGGGCACGATGTCTTGATGTCATTCAGATGAATATGTGTTGACTTGTCGTTCAGGTGAACCTCGTCAGGAAAGAGCTTTTATTTCTCTACGGACGCTAAGGGCCGCTGTCCTCTGATTGGCTCGGACACCCTCCTGTGACATGCCCGTGGCCAATCAGAGGTGAGTGCGCAGTGTGTGTGTGTGTGTGTGTGTGAGTGTGAGAGTGTTCATGACGTTGCAGAGTTAGCTCTTGGAATCACAACCCAGCTTGCTGAGGTGTGAATGTTCTTCAAGCTGTTTTTCACAACCAGCATGTTTTTCAGCTTCGATAATCTCGGTTTTATGGAGCAGAAGCGTGTCGTCGTCCTGACGAGATCTCCGAGGCCTCTGGACCACATTCTGGGCTTTCACGCAAGTTTGGAACGCCTGGACAATACTCACCATGGTGTCTGTGGGAACGCTCAAGATCTTGGAACTCTTCTTGTACCTGACGCAGCATTATTTTGGTGCATTGTATTGATCACCTCGGGTAGCACCGTCGCCTCACAGCAGGAAGGTCCTGGGTTCGATTCCCGGGTCCTTTCTGTGTGGAGTTTGCATGTTCTCCCCGTGTCTGTGTGGGTTTCCTCCCACAGTACAGAGACGTGCAAGTGAGCTGAACTGGAGATACGAAATTATCCATGACTGCGTTTGATATTAGAAACTTGAGCTGAACGTGACGTTAGAATCCTAATAAATAAATAAATAAATAAATAATAAATCTCTCTAAGCTTTTGTGAGCAGCTCCTTAGTTTACACCATGATTCCAGCACACCTCGGACTCTTGAATCTCTGGGTGGTGTTTATATAACACAGCAGATGAGGGACAGTTTGGAATCCTGGCACACACGGATCCATGTTCTGAACCCTTGGTTTTGTTTTGCAGGTGCCTGATGGCTGGGGACGTCGAGGTGTACCTGTCCCAGGTGCACGACGGGAGCGTGTCGTCGGGCTTCCGAGCCCTGTACGAGGAGCGCCTCCTGCTGGACGTGACCCTGCTGATCGAGGAGCACCACTTTCAGGCCCACAAGGCCCTCCTGGCCACACAGAGCGACTACTTCCGGGTCATGTTCACGGCGGACATGCGGGAGCGAGATCAGGACAAGATCCACATGAAGGGGCTGACGGCGGCCGGCTTCGGCCACGTCCTCCGCTTCATGTACTACGGCTCGCTGGAGCTCAGCATGACCACGGTGCAGGAGATCCTGCAGGCGGCCATGTACGTGCAGCTCACCGAGGCCGTGGAGTTCTGCTGCTCCTTCTTGCTGGCCAAGGTCTGCCTGGAGAACTGCGCCGAGGTCATGAGGCTGCTGGACGACTTCAGCGTGACCGTGGAGGGCGTGCAGGAGCGACTGGACGCCTTCCTACTGGAGAACTTCGTGCCCCTGATGGCCAGGCCGGACTTCCTGTCCTACCTGAGCCTGGAGAAGCTGGTGGTGTCTCTGAGCAGCGAGCGGCTCAGTCGCTTTCCGGAGATCGAGCTCTACGAGGCGGTGCAGGCCTGGCTCAGGCACGACCGGCGCCGCTGGAGACACACGGACACGGTGGTGCAGAACCTGCGCTTTGGACTCATGACGCCGACGCAAGCGTTCGAAAAGGTAACGTGTGGTTTGTGAACGGATGGCTTCGGATGCGTTAGAGGAAGCCTGTGCTAGCCAGCGAGTCGCCAGAGGGTACGGTGAATTGAGCTTAAAAGTTAGGACAGTGGGGAAATAATCATTATAATGAATTAATAATAATAAAAGTGGGGAAATAATCATTATAATAACCAATTAACCAAAGACTGACCGCTCAAGACTCCTGCTGGTGTTTAGAAATGCGCACAACATCACAAGTGTTACAGTTTATTAATGATGACGGGAATTGACGGGAATCATAACAGCATCTCATGTTTCTGATTTATTCCGCAGGTAAAAACCTCGGAGTTTTACCGCTACTCCCGCCAGCTGAGGCAGGAAGTGGACCAGGCGCTGAACTACTTCCACTCGGTGAACGAACAGCCGTTAGCCGACAGCAAATCCAACCGGATCCGCTCGGTCCGGCCCCAGACCTCCGTGTTCAGGGGGATGATCGGCCACAGCATGGTCAACAGCAAAATTCTGCTCCTGCACCGGCCCAAGGTCTGGTGGGAACTGGACGGCCCGCAGGTGCCGCTCCGACCCGACTGCCTGGCCATCGTGAACAATTTCGCCTTCCTGCTGGGCGGCGAGGAGCTGGGGCCGGACGGCGAGTTCCACGCGTCCTCCAAGGTTTACCGCTACGACCCGAGACAGAACTCCTGGCTGAGGATGGCCGACATGTCCGTCCCGAGGTCGGAGTTCGCGGTGGGCGTGATCGGGAAGTTCATCTACGCCGTCGCGGGTCGGACGCGCGACGAGACGTTTTACTCCACCGAGCGCTACGACATCGCCGAGGACAAGTGGGAGTTCGTCGACCCGTATCCGGTGAACAAGTACGGCCACGAGGGCACGGTGTTGAACGGGAAGCTCTACATCACCGGCGGCATCACGTCGTCCTCTACGTCCAAGCAGGTGTGCGTGTTCGATCCCGAGCGCGAGGGCGCGTCCGAGCACCGCACGCGCCGCAATCCCATCCTCACCAACTGCTGGGAGAATAAATCCAAGATGAACTACGCGCGCTGCTTCCACAAGATGATCTCGCACAACGGGAAGCTGTACGTCTTCGGAGGGGTGTGCGTCATCCTGAGGGCATCGTTCGAGTCCCAGGGCTGCCCTTCCACGGAGGTCTACAGTCCGGAGACGGACGAGTGGACCATCCTGGCCTCCATGCCCATCGGGAGGAGCGGGCACGGCGTGGCGGTGCTGGACAAACAGATCATGGTGCTGGGCGGGCTGTGCTACAACGGCCACTATAGCGACTCCATACTGACCTTCGACCCCGAGGAGAACAAGTGGAAGGAGGACGAGTACCCCAGGATGCCTTGCAAACTGGACGGCCTTCAGGTGTGCAGCCTGCACTTCCCCGAGTACGTACTGGAACACATGAAGCGCTGCAGCTGAGGGTGCGTTTTCGGGTTTTTACGCCTCAACCGGGTCGAGGAGAAACGCAGACGTTCGCGAACAAATATTAGATACTAGGTTTAGATCTAATAACCTGCTGATTTTAAACTGTAGGCCAGTGCTTATTTAAAGTGAGAAAAATTGGACAATTTAGCTAAATAAGTTTTGGGGTGGGGTGGGGAGGGGGGGGGGGGTTGATACTGCTGATTAAGATCAAATCTTTTCATTATTAGATTCGTCCTTCATTTGGCTGCACACGTTTCAGTCCGTTTTGTATTTGTAACGTCTTGTACGATCGCAACGTCTTCGTTTTCACCCCAAATTGTTCTGTTCCATTCATTTTGTTCAATAGTGTTTGAGGAAGTTTTGTACACACACACACACACACACACACACACACACACACAGCGTAAACCTGATGCAATCCGCTGCACATATGAGCAACCGAACAAATCTCTCCAGGTGGAAAAAATACCAGCTTATCTGTGTTGTTCTGTTTTTACACGAGTAAGAGTTTGTCTCGATGTCAAACTTCAATCTTCCTAACCGTGGAAGATTGAACGGACGGAATGCGGTGGTTATTATAACGGTAACACCAGCGTCGATTCCATGTTGCACTCCAGAGGCTTTTCCTCACCGCTCGGCAATAACACTGGTCCTTCAGCGTTGGCGAACGATGGCAGGAGAGTGAAGGAAAGTCTACACGTACTTATTTATATCTTTATTTCCCCAAACTTCTGCATTTATCCTATAATTTATTACACTATAATTTATTAACCCGGTGGAGACGAGTGTCGTTTCCACCAGGACGAACCAGCTGCTGTTTTTCATCGTTTTATTCTTGTTTCGTTTCATTACGTAAAAGGGCTAAAGCAGATCTGCATTTTTTTTTTTTTTCATTTCAAGGTGACAACATGCCAAAAAAGTCTTAAGACTGATGTGTGAGGAGCAGATCCTGACGGGATCGTCTCATGTTGTTTCTCGACCTGTCCCGAGACGTTCCCGCCATTAACGTCTTCTTAAAGAAAACCAGAAGTCTTTAGTATTTCATAAAGATGTTCTATACAAACCCAATTTCTGAGATTTAATCCTCTTGAACTTTTATTTAAATGATAAAAGTGTTTGTCAGCGTGTTTTTCCATTGTGTTCCGTCACCGTTCCCATCAACGACGCTTGATACTGTTGAGACTTGAGGCTCAGCTGCTAAATAGTCCATCTGATTCATGACCCACCGTACATTTTCAGTGACCTGCAGGCAGGCCAGTCGAGCGCATGCACTCTTTCTCAACAAAGCCACCCTGGCATCGTCTTGCTGAAATAATCTTGGCTCTCTTTTAGCTGATTGATAATTTTTTCATGAAGTTTGGAACACAGTGGTTAGCCACGACTCACATTTGCTTGTACAGACTGATTCTTTCATGCCCGATCATGATTCCCTCACCTGTTACCAATTCACACGCTCATTGTGGAAGGTTTCAAAATGAAAACAACTTCAAATTTTCTTTTGTCAATAAAACAGGTTCAAGAGAATTAACAAATCAGGTTTTTAAAAAATGTCCCAACTTTTTCGAGCACTTGGGTTTGTATACGGCAGCTTTCATTTGTTTAATATTTAAGTCCTCACGCTAAAGCCAGTTTAAAAGAATTTAAATGAATGAATCCATGAGCCAATATGAAATGTATCGTGTATGTAGATTTTAGTAACCTCTTCATCCCGATCAGGGCTCCGGTGGGTCCGGTGCCACCTGAAAAATCTGAGTGGTACATGTTTGAAACATGCCCTGGACAGCACACCAGTCCATCACATGTTGACACACACACACGGGTTACGTGAGGTACTTTCTGTACCGACCTGAATATTAAACAAGCACAATCCTCTTTATCTTTTCTGCCACAAATCTCATTTTCATGTAAAATTTCCAAACGTGAACTGACGTCTGCTAGTGGGGTTCGGATCTGAACTCCAGCCTTGAGGTGGGTTGTCTTGATCACTCCGTTTCCACTAAGTGTTTGCTTTAAATGCCCCACTTTTGTACGCACTTGGATTTTGGATTTATAGCCAAGCACTTTTTATCCACCTCTAAACCATAAACTGTTTGTACATCAAGAAAATGGCCACAATATTATTGCAGTTACTGTCCTGTTCAGGTTAGACAATTAACTCTTAATTTTATGGTTATATCTCATATTTATACATTTCTAATATTTTTTCTTCTTCTTTTAAACTCTAATTAATGTAAGTTAAAGTATTGCTCTGATTTAGGGCAGCATGTTTTTAGCACTACTGACTGGCCAGACTGGCCAAAAAATACAGACTGTAAAATTCAAACAGCTCCAAGTACATGTACCAGGTATTATGTGAGAAATGTGTTATTAAAACATCATCAATCATTACACACAAGCTGTGCAATAAACTGATGAAATCCATTTGACATGCTGCTTTGTTTCATTTGGCTCCAGTTTTCTCGTGAGGTTCCACCAGCTTTTCCATTATTAAAAACTGACACTTCTGCTTTTAACCAACAGCAAACATGCATGGACGTTTTTGGTTTGTTTTCTTGTTCTTCCATCTGTGAATCATTGTAGGAAATAAAACTAAATAATGATGAACTCCATCTCAGTAAGAACATGAGTCACATTCATGTTTTAATCATTACAGTAAACGAACGTGACATTTACAGTAATCGTCAATCAAGGCAACACATAAAATACTGATTATTTTTAACACTTTTGTACTTTTACAATCTTCACAAAAACACCTGCAAAATTAATAATATTGGTAGTAATAATAAGTTTCTTGATGAATTACTGAACATTTTAATGTAGGAATAATTTCAGGTGTTTGAGCAGTTTTTTCAAACTATTTCTAGGATGTTGCTAGATGGTCTTTATTGACTCTCTGGTGGTAAATGGAAGCAATGGTGCTTTTATGTGTTCATACCACGTTCTGATGATTCTCGACAGCCAGACCCACCGTGACCCGATCCAGGATGAAGTGGTAAGTAAATCATGGAACAACGAATCTTGATGTTGAGATGACAAATGGTTCGTTTTCTTGGTAAACCAAAAGTATTGTCTGGAAATGTTCGTTCTGGCATCCATCTTTTTATGTGTATTGATTTTATAACAAAGCACTGGGTTGAACTTCCTCAAATACTGATTCACCTCCTTGTGTCTCAAAACTTTTTCCATTTTTACAACCCATTGTCAGTGTCATGTACATAAATATACCAAAATACAGTCTGACAAGGTTTCTACTGAGCAGCTGTACATGATTTAGATTCTTAACCTTGTCACATTTATCCCTCTGCAGAATAACCTGATGAAACTGATCCAATGAAGAAATAATAGCCCTGTATCTTAACTTTACCGGAGCATTAAGATGATCAGATTGCTAAAATATTTAGTAATATGTGATCTGATGTTTACTGCTATTTTAAGACTTTGTAATTTCTTTCCTGAAATAAATGTTCTTATTTAATTTGTCCGAGTCGTTTCTTGTACAAAAACATCACCAGTGTATGAGGTGCCAGCTGAGCCGTGTTTACTTATTGGATATTGAAAAATATAGTTTTTACTAATATGTCAAAACAGTTTTGAATTATTGGAAGTATTATTTATAGTATTGCTAGATGGGATTAGCCGATATGTGTGTATAAACAGGACATCATAGCCGTGTGTGTCACACAAACATTTTAGATGTTGATCGTGTAGATTTGCATTCCTTTGTCAGATTAATAATCATAGTGCAAAAATAAAACTTCTTTAAGGTACTTTAAGCTGCATAACAGCCATCCTGAGTCCCTGACTGGCGGGGGTCAAACATTCAGGTCTGTACTGTTTAAATCACTAATGTTTTTCCCAACAGGTAGGCACCAAACTAAAATCATCACAAGTTAAAGATGCTCTCCATCCATCAAAATCAGTTGACTTTCAATAGTTTTATTGACATTTATTTAAACTTTTACTCTGATATTTACTCAGATACTCTCGATTTGTGCATGTATTCAAGATTTGCACATGAAAAAACTACATATTTTACCACACGACCTGTAGTTTTGGTCTTTAATTGGTAATAAGACAAAAAGAAATTGATTAGAAATTAATTTTAGAAGTAACTGAGTGGATGAAGAACGTTGTTGGACTAATTGTAACAAAATTAAGGTGAAATGCCAGAAGAATCATTAGAAAATAGTATTATTTAACACTCACAGCTCTTAATAAAGACAACACTCTATTAATAATCTTTTAAATCGATGTAAACAAAGTTTCTATTTTAATCAGTTTAGTTTAAAATCCGTCGTTGTTATAATTTAGTTAAATAATCTTTAGCTTCACTTTCTCCTCAGTATCTGCTGTTCAACGGCGTCGCTCAAAGTTAACCGTTAAAACCGTTAAAACTTTTAAAGGATTTGAATTTTTGGCGGTTCGATAGATGACGTAAGCTCGTGCTGCCGCCTTGTCACGCACGCGGCGCCGTGGCTTAGTTGGTTAAAGCGCCTGTCTAGTAAACAGGAGATCCTGGGTTCGAATCCCAGCGGTGCCTTTTATTTCTGTTTGTAAGAAGCTCGTTTCTGATTCATTTCGTTTAAAAGTGCGCTTATTATGTATAATATTTCATTCATCGCGGAAACAAACCATTTGATCAAAGCAGAGCAAGTAACTGGACTTTCTCCTGCTAGTCACGTGACTGACAAAAAGCCAACAAGATCTTTACTGTTCGCTAACAAAACAGGTAAAATTCCTAAAATAATTGGCTATAAAGGTGTCACTGATATTTTTGTCCAGCTTTATGTGTTCTTACACATCTTTAGGTGTTGCTGGTGAAGATCCATCTCTCCCTCTGGACCCGTCTGTCCGGACACACCAGGACCAAGTGCATGGGCATTCATGTGTTGCCCTCACTCTTCCCACAAGAATTTGGAATGTGTATGTGGGAATTTCTGCTACAGAAGGAGAAAGTCAATCACAAACTGTAGCCACGAAGTTGAAGGCATATTATTTATTTTATATAATTAATATAACACGGCCTTTAGCACACCCTCACTTGGCTGAAATACCTAAAGTCAATCATAAGAGGGAATACTGACATATATATATTGTATGTATACGTATATCGGGCTTGTGGCAGACATCTGATTCTGCAGTATCTCAAAATGCAAACGATGCCTCACTGATATGAAACATTCTGCATGACCGACTGGTCCCTGCTTCATTTTAGACATACTTATTTAACCAGTTAATCATGTCATTGCGAGCTTCCCGAATGTGCGGTCTGTCCGTCTCGTTAACATCCTCTCGTTGGCGGTGCACGAATCCGTGAGTCTGATCAGGGAAGATCTTCACCTGGAAGTCGACGGTGCATTTCTCCTTCAGTTTCAGCTCGAGCGATGTTACCTTCGATAAGAAAAGAATGAAGTACAAAATGATTTATGGTCTTCTGCATATTTGCTATTTTCTTGTGAATGTCATCACAAGGATTTACCTGCTCGAGCGGAATCACGGCGTCCTTCTCGGCGAAGATGAACAGAGTGGGACTTTTCAGCTCGTAACGATCCTCTTTTTCTCGGATAATCCCTGCAAACCACATATTACTTTAGTATAAAAGCTTACGTAGTGTCATGACCTGGTCGTTTCTGACCATTTGGGGGCACAATAGATATTAACCTAATGTAAATCGAGAAACAAAAATGTAATACGATGGTGCAAAACATAGTATTTTGGAGGCTTTACTAAAGATTAAGGTGCTGGCACGAATGGTGGAGGAATACAGTGAGAAAAGCGTAGTCTTCTGTATGTGCTGAGGCTCTCTGGTCAGTGCACAGATAAACTGGGTATATAAAAACTGACCAGTGGTGGGCATTACTGTGATTCTTCCACGTGTATGATTGGGGGCACTGCTATAGAAATCAATTCGATTATTTAAATCAGTGTATTACCATAAACTGAAACTCCAGCCTTGATTTCTGGACACTGCAGTGCCAGGTAGTGTGTGGCCACTCCGCCCCAACAGAACCCGACCACTCCGATCCGTTTGGCTCCACATTGTTCCTTTAGGTGTTTCAAAACCGCGTCCACCTCCCTGCACGCAGAAACATTATCACGATACTCACAGAGAAAATGGTACGACAGAACAATTAAATGTTTAATATTTAAGTAAGGATTAATAATTAATGCTACTTGTTAATGTTTGTGGGTTTTTTGTCCTCCAGCCACTGCTGAAATGTTGACCAGTCACTGGAAGGACTCCACGGCTCCTTTCCAACAAAGAAGTCTGGACAAACAGCGCTGTAATCCAGATAAAAATCTGATAAGCACATGCACTTTATAATAACCTTAATTGTGTTTATTATTATTATTATGATTATGATACTACATGATGCCCTATTAGCTCTGCCACCATTCCGGCCTCTGTGTACAATAATTCAGTTTTAAGAAATGTAAATAATTACGTATATCCGTTGGAGGCCAGCATATCAGCCATGTATCTGGTGTTGGGAAGCTGCCATCCATAAATATCCTGAATTACAATGACAGCTTTATCTGTTGGTTCTTTAGGTTTCACTATGTAAGCCTTAATGTGCTCGATTTGAAGCTCGTCTCCGAGACTGCCGTACTCCGTCCTGTCCCCGATATCACACGGGCACGGCCTCGCCTCGTTTGCCATCTAAAAATAATAATAAGGTTTTATTTTGTAGTGTGCTGCATGTGTAAAAATACCAGTGGTGAAAACTCAACACGTAATCTACAGGTACAGTGGATTCAGAAAGTATTCAGACCCCTTGACCTTTCGTGCACTTGAATTTGACGGAAGACACAGTTGAGTAAATGGGATATGATGGTTGCTTGGACTTAGCTAAACAGCATGTAAAAGAAAAAGATCCTGAAGATGGCAGTACATACCATGCAATTTTGCAGCGCTTCAGAGGATGTGCCATGACAAATGGGATAAATTGCCCCAATCCGGGTTCGTAGAGACGCATCCAAGATTACTTGCAGCTGTAATTTCAGCCAAAGGGGCTTCGACCATGTACTGAAGAAGGGTCTGAATACTTTTATAAAAAAAGAGATTTATGTTTTTACTTCATCACAAACACTTGGTTGGTCGAATTTTGTGTGGAGGAATTCCACAGATCCCTGACCTCTTCTACAATTAAACCTATGTGCTGAATTGGAACACTGATTCCAGCCATTCTACGTAGTCTAACATCAGGGCCTTACCTTACAAATGCTCTTTTCTGACTGCGTGGGCACAAATCCCCACATGCACAATACAAAATGTTGTGGAAAAACCTTTTATGGCTGCAGGCATACAGAACAACCATAGTTCAAAGTTCATGGTCAGAAGTCTACATACTGATTACTAAGACAAAACCTTTATTCAGACCAAATTAATTCATGTAAAAAGCATAAACTTTATAAAACTCTCTACATAAGTGCTCTATTCTTATATATATTCTTGTGCAAAATGTTTTTGATCTGTTCTAGTTTTATTATCCTGCATTACGTGAAACTGCAGAAATCTGCGTTAATTTCATGTTAAGATAAGCGCTGCATGATTTACTAAATCAGATTCGATTACATTTTACTCACCTTAAAGTTTTTTTTACTGAGATTTAGGGGATAATAAAATAAAACTCTTGTGCTGGTCGAAGAGGAAGAAACTGATTTATCTGCAGAACTGAAAACGCCAGAAATGCGGTGGTTTCATTTCATATCCCCTACCTGTTTTCCGACAAGTCCCGCCTCCTGCACTGCGATTGGCTAGTAGTCTCCAAGACGTACACCTCACCCATCAAGACCATTGAAACACAGGCTTTTAATTTAGTCGTGCCCACTTCCCAGACTGCTTCAACTCCTGTACCTAACGAGGTGGATCATCCTGCAGCGTGACCTGCTCGGTGCCCATTTAGGTGCTTTCCACGCTGGTCAGGATTTAATAGCATGGGCACTTTCACTGGCACAGAAAGGTCTGATGCACTGTGTTATGCCACACTCACCTCATCACCAAGGATTAAAGTCATCTGCAATTTGATCTGCAGTAGATCTTCTGCTGGTCTGGATGTGCTTGTAGACACTTTGTCAGCATGTGAATATTAATGTATGTAACCATTGATGTACCTATTTCAGTCCTACATAGCTTTATATATGCTCTCTATTTTAAATATGCGATGAACCCAATGCACGTGATTTTGTTTTTCTACGCACCTTGGTGTACAGTGAAATGACAAAGTTAATCTTGAATGATTTATTAAAACAGCCATTAATCTTCTGCTCATTTCTGAAAGGAAGGAGTATCCAAAGGAGTCCCCTCAGACATGGAAAAACACAACTAGACATAGAAAATACCCCAAAACCAAGGCCTGAACTCTGGGGCGATGTTGCTGTGCAGCCTGGCAAATGCAGATCCAAGGCAGGTAATATAAAGAAACACCTAGGATAATTGAGAGTACTTAGGAATAAGTGATGAGCACTATATTACTATTTATTTTTATT
Organism: Trichomycterus rosablanca; assembly: GCF_030014385.1. Lineage (NCBI taxonomy): Eukaryota > Metazoa > Chordata > Actinopteri > Siluriformes > Trichomycteridae > Trichomycterus > Trichomycterus rosablanca. The sequence continues at coordinate 18,850,487 of NC_086010.1, forward strand.
TCTGTGAACGACTACTGTGTTATTTCCAGCCCACACTTTACGTTACAGCTTTATAAATAACAAACAAGAGGCGTTCACGTTCCAGGTTGAACATTTTAATGGTTCTTTCAACTCTACACATTGAATGAACGAAGTATCAAATGATAAATAACACTAGGATCAGAGTGCTTGCAAACTGGTTCAGTCTTCAGATTCACCAGGGTTTCTGATATCGTCGATTTTCAGGATCATCTTCACCACTTGTGTCGCCAGAGAAATCTGCTGCTTCTTTCCAATCAGGGTCTCGATCACATGCTGCTGCTTCATGTCTGTAAAAATACAGTAATAAATGAATCCATAAACACGCCAGGACCATTGAAACCATAACTATTTGTAGTTCTGACCAGTATGAAGTGCACCTACCGTTAGTGGACATGCGCTGGCAGTCGATTCCCAGTGCCGAGTTGTTTTCGTTGACCTGTCGAGCTCTGACCTCAGTCATCGTCTGAATGGGGTTTAATCCGCTGTTCTCCGCCAGCGCCATGGGAATGACTTCCAGAGCATCGGCAAACGACCGCATGGCATACTGCTCCAGAGACGGGCACTGCCCAGGAACAAAACTCGCATTAAAAACGGTCACATTATGGCGTGACTGTATAGAATGTCGGCGTGACCGTGCCGCGCTGTACCTTATCGGCTGCCGCGTTCACAGCAAGCGCACAAGAGATCTCGGAAGCGCCGCCACCGTAAACAATCCTGTTATCTCGAACCAGGTTACGGATCACACACAGGGCATCGTGCAGCGCCCTCTTCGCCTCCTCAATAATCTAAACAAAGGTATTAGCAAACGTGTGAACAACATCAATGGCAAAATTAACTCTTAAATTTAGAATTACCGAAAGAACAACCAGGGAATAAAGTAATAAAAGGACAAACCATTTTGTTTCCTCCACGGATAAAGATGGTAACAGCTCTGGAGTTCTTGCACTCCTCGATGACCAGCATGTGGTCTTTAGTGGTGCCAAAGCAGAGTTCCCTCACCAGGCCGGCACTGCCCAGTTTCTCCGGGGTCAGCTCACAGAATCGTGGCACAATACGCCCACCAGTGGCGATGGCGATAAGCTGATCAATTAGAAATATTAGATATTAAAAAAAAAAAAAATTCTATTTAAAATGAAATAAATGCATAAATAAGGTTCATGAGCCGACCTCGATCTCGGGTCCTCCGACCCAGCGTACAGCCGGCAGCTCGTGCTGCAGCAGCAGGTGATTCGCCTCGTCATCGAAACCCCACTGGCAAATGGCAAGGTTGGCACCGTTCTCCTTCACCTGTTATAAAAACACATTCATGAACACATTAGGATATACGATATTTACATACTGCGAAATTAATGCACGCATGTGCCTACTGACCTGCTGGATCATCTCCTGGAACTTCTCCTTCTCGTACTTCTGCAGAGCTTTGTAATCCTCCACCGAGGTGACGTCCAGCTTGTGCTTGGTTTTAGGCTTGGGGGGCTCAAACGGGCAGGTCAGGATGGCGATCTTCGTGTCCTTCAATACCTGTACATAAAAAAACTGTTACAGCAACACTTTCATTGCTCGTTCTGAGAAGAGATTCTCCCAGTGTGATGCTCTCATTTTTCATCACATGATCAGCCAAACAGCAGAAATAGTGGCAATACCGCAAATTGGTCTTTATATATCAAGCATTAAGCATCTTGGAGGTGCCCAAATAAATAGAGGGGCAATTTAAAGACACATCAGATTTGTACCAAAGTCAGCACCCCTGTGGCCCTACCCCTGCCCCATACACTCCTTAAAAATACGTTTACAGAAAAACTAACGATGAAGGGCACCTTGGGCATCTGAGGATGGCTGAACTCTTTGTCCACGATGACACCTTTGATGAGCTGCGTGTCCTCCAGTTTGCCTCCGACCTTGCCTTCCATCTTGATGAGCTCAAAGTCCACGTCCTTCCTCTCCATGTCGGCTACGGTGAGGATGGCGTTGACGGCAATCTCTGCCATCTGCCTGTGGCATCGGTTGATGCTGAAAAACAGTCCAGAAGCAGCCAATTACACCGGCACAGCATCAAGAACAAAGAAATAGAACATTCGTAGTGTTTTATTAATAGAAGCGAAGGTTTTGCTTACACTTTGGAGCCGAGCGTGGTCATGGCGGTCTGGATCAGGGGCTCGGTGTTGTTGGGGTTCACAGGGAAACTGTCGCCGATCTTATCCAGGTGCTGGATGGCGATGCGGGCCGCCTGGTCGTAGCCATCGGCGATTCGGATGGGGTGGATCCCCCTGTCCAGGAGCTGCTCTGCCTGCTCCAGAAGAGCTCCGGCAAGGACTGTACACAAGAAATGACAAAAGAATGGAGCGAATATCGAGCCTCTGTAGTTCTTAAACTCATAAACTTTATAAAATACACATATACATCATCTATATCCTGTTTACAAGACACAACTATAAATTATTATTATTATTAATTAACACACACAAGCAAAAAAAGCCAGAATCCCAGGAGGATAAATAGGAATTAATATATGAACTTGATTTGTCAAAGTGATGCTCAATCTTACCAACGACACCGGTGGTGCCATCTCCAATTTCATCATCCTGAGACTTGGAGAGCTCGACCATGAGCTTGGCGATCTGGTGATCCACATCCATCATGCCAAGGATGGTAGCGCCATCGTTGGTGACCGTCACTTCACCATCCTTATCCACCATCATCTTATCGAGTCCTGCAGATGTGGGTGAGGTTACTTTATTAAGGTATTTAAATTAATGTTTTAAAATATGAATACAGTATATGATCCAAAATTCTCCAGCATGTTAGATCAGTGGATTCTTACTGTAACCAACCATAAAGGTCCATCCATAAAATAAATCTTAGAAAGAAATGTATTTTCAGCCTTATATGGCATTGTGCTGCTGTATCTTACCATTCGGGCCCAGTGAAGTCTTCAGGGTGTTGGCGACCGCCTTTGCTGCCATGATGTGTGACTAAAATAACAGGACACCAACATGTCAAGAATATAAGCAGCTGAACACAAATCCCCACAGTTACATCTAATCCTGCACATCTACATAACCCGACGTTATGCAGAAAAAAAATAAAGCATATTGAAAAAGCAAAACGCACACAGGCTGATCTTTATTTAGCAAGCAAGTTTAACACTAATATATAATAAATAATAAATAAAATGTTAGCTGGTAATCAGTGTAATTGGATTACAGGTCTGTATTAGGGGTTTCTGCCAGTCATTAAATCAGAGCAGACACATGCACATGCTGCTGGTCCGACTATGCTAAGCTAATAATACATCTAATCATTAATACATAACAAAAACCTGGACATCATTTAAACAAGCCAGACTTCTAAATCAAAACGACTTTATAGAGTTAAACATTAATATAAAATCACACAAGTAGCGTAAGTTTTAAAAAACAAGAAAAAAAGAAATAATCTCAACAGTCAAAGCATACTGCTGCCCAAATTGCTTTCTTTCCCTAATAAAGTGCACTAGATATGCAGCACTAGGCATTATGCCATAGGCTGCATAGTGCACATATACAGGAAACAAAACGCGATTTGGGACACAGCCGCTGATTTTAACGTACCAACCTTAAGAGCATCAAGGCCCGACAAACGCGATTTCTTATCCTGATCCTTGATGATGATAAAAGGCCTTCCATATTCATCGAAGGCGAGAGTCCCCAGTGTGGACATTTTGAGCCGAGAAACACACAGCTAGAAAGATTTTGTTTTAAGTTAAGATGATTTCATTCAACCCGACGCTGTGTGCACCTCGCCGGCTACTTCTGGAAGAATCTCGGGGCGGTGTGGATCAAACCAAGTGCTTTCCCCTACAGCAACCGTCAATTATTCCGCTATTTGTAATATCTTTTAGTCATCACATGTATTATATTCTGATATTTAAGCAACGTTTTAATGAAAACAACTCGCGAATGCTCCCAACGAAGCTTATAAACACTTTGTAGTCAAAACAGCAGTTCAAATGGTTCGTTCCAGTGTCGCGATAACATTCATACTCTCGCACTAACTTTTACATCATACGGATGGACTTACATGTAAGTGAGTCTGTTTGGGCGACAATGTGTATGATTTACAGATCAACGATTTGAACACGCGTGTGTCCTGATGACACAACCGCCTCATGTTAATGTATGTGAACACAGTCCAGCAGTTCATAGTAAATATGGGACCGGTTTATATAAAATAAAGGTAAGTTTTAACTCTCTGTTACATGTTTGTTCCTATTAATTATTATTAATTTAAACTGTTTTATGTGCTTGTTTACATTTAGAGTGCTTATTTCGGACGTGTTGGTTGTTTGCAAAATCAAAAACAAGCTTCCAAATGTGTTTACAGATCAAGTCAAGTTTGTTTAATGGCAAAAGTTGTGGCATGATCTTATTTCTACGTTAGTACTACACGACTGACTTCAATGGGTGACTCTATATGTCTTTACACATATATCAGTTTTGACAGCACCTATTAGGAACGACATGGAACAGTGGTCTCTAGCCAGTGTTTGCAGGGAAACCCCCCCAATGAAAGGAAAGGTGTTTTGGTGGATGTGATCCAAGAACCACAAAACATCCTAATCAAATAATCACCTGCCTGAGAAGACTCCACAAGACAGCTGAAAAAAGGTACCAGGGCATTACCAGCAGGTCCTTGAACTTCTGTACGTTGTGTGGTGGATTGTCCTACAGTCCATCCTGGCTGGTGCGTCTCTTACGTGGGTAAACCTTCACCAGTCAACCTCCTTCCATTCCGTTCTTACAAAATTAAGACCCAGACACGCAAAGCATCATTACAACCACAAACAGACTTTCCAGTTAAGCCTAGAAGACGTGGAGCTTGTATGAACCTGGCAAAATGCAATATGAATATAATAAATAAACTTTATTACACGCATTGTTTCTGTTCACAGTGTCCACATCATAATGCCATGTGAAGTTCCATCCCCTCGCCTCCTGATACTGTACGGCTCACAGAAAGGTCAGGCTCAGTCGATAGCTGAACAGATCTGTGAAACGGCGGCTGAACGCGGCTTCAATCCAGAGATCAGCTGCCTGAGTAAAGGAGACCAGGTAGAACATCCAACCATTAACAGTATTTTAATTTTAATACTGAAAAGCTGGAAAAACTCCAGGCACACATTCAGGACTCGTTGTTTTTGTTTTGAATTTGCAGTACAGTTTAGAGAACGAACGCAGCCCTGTGGTTTTTGTTGTTTCTACAACCGGGGATGGAGAACCTCCGGACACGGCACTGAAATTCGTGAAGAGGATCAAGAACAAGTCTCTGGCCTGTGATCACTTCTCTCATCTGCGTTATGCACTTTTAGGTAAGATCGTTTGTACAGATAGTGGGGCTCAAATGGTTTGGTCCAAATATTCAATATATATGAATCCACTTTACATTTACACACCACGCCTTTCCACTATATGACCAGGAACGTGTGTGTTTGTGGACCTAAAACTCCATGTGAGCATTTTTAGGGGAAACAGCAGTGAAATGTTGTGCATTAATACCACAATAGCAAACAAATGTGTCATCATTTTGACTGGAAGCAGTTCTCTTTGTCTTCGTATCCTTCAGCTTTAGGAGACACAAATTATGCAGATTTCTGCAACTGTGGAAAAACAATCGACCGTCGCCTGCAGGAACTCGGTGCCAAGCATTTCTACCCAACAGGTCACGCTGATGATGGCACGGGGTAAGAATGTACTCAAACCCGTTCAAGTAAATCATTTATTTCATTTAATTTCATGCAGTATTTATCTTTTAATCACTGTGATGCAAATCACTAACACACCCCAGCCTGGACAGGGTGCCAGTCCAGCCCCTCAACCCTCAGACATAGTCAGTCATGTCTGAATGTAGAAGCCCAACCGACAGATAGCACAGTTTGGGATTTGAACCCTGAGTCTAAGCAGTAATATATGCCAACCGAGCGTCACAAATACCGGGACTACTGGGAGCGAAGGCAGGGATACACCCAGACCTGGGTGTAAATCCATGTGCTAGCATGCACATCACCTTACTGTGTATGTGGTGAAAGTTTCAAGTACAATAGGGAATTGGATATGTCGATATTAGGCAAAAACTAAAAAAAAAGCATAGAAATGAATCCATAAGATGAAACTACAGCAGAATGAAATAAGTCTCTGTTTCCTCTCCAGGCTAGAGGTTGTGGTGGACCCGTGGATCGACGGACTTTGGGACGCCCTGAAAAAGATCAGAACTAAAATGTCTGTCCCGGATCAGGGCGGCGACGCCCCTCGGGACAGTTATGAGCGACCTGCTCCGGTTCAGGACGGGCCGGAGGTGCCCACGCTCAGCCTTCAGCTCCTGAAGATCAGCAATGAGGAGAGTCAGGAATTAAAACCAGAAACACGTGGGTCTGAGAGCGAGGAAACAGGAAGTCCTACAGAGGCGACGCTGAGTCGGTCCTTAGCGCCACTCTCACAGTCGGCGCTCAGCGTTCCTGCTCTTCCTGCACCGTTCCTGGAGGTGTGTCTGGAGGACGCCCCTGCTGAACAGGTAGGATGTTTTGTGTGCAGCCCAGAACGTGTTTACTGAAGATCATCTCCTGTTCCTCCTGCTGAGACTCTGATCTTGTGGGGTTTTTGCTGCAGGTTGAAGCTCATGTTGCTGCAGAAAACTTTCATGAAGTTCCTGTAACAAGAGCGCTGTGTTTAACTTCAGAGGATGCAGTGAAACGAGCCGTCCTGCTGGAACTCGACATCTCAGTGCGTCCGGTTTGATTATTATTAATATTATTATTAACATTATTATTAATATTATCAATATTATTATTATTATTATTATTATTATTAACATTATTATTAACATTATTGTTAACATTATTATTAACATTATTGTTAACATTGTTATTAACATCATTATTAATATTATTACTATATAATTATTATTATTAATATTATTATTATTATTGTTATTAATATTATTATTAACATTATTATTAACATTATTGTTAACATTATTATTAATATTATTATTAACATTATTGTTAACATTGTTATTAACATCATTATTAATATTATTACTATATAATTATTATTATTAATATTATTATTATTATTGTTATTAATATTATTATTAACATTATTATTAACATTATTGTTAACATTATTATTAACATTATTATTAATATTATTATTAACATTATTGTTAACATTGTTATTAACGTCATTATTAATATTATTACTATATCATTATTATTATTAATATTATTATTATTATTGTTATTAATATTATTATTAACATTATTATAACACTATTTTTATTTGGTACAATATTATTATGATTATTATTTTTAACACTATTTTTAACATTTATATCATTATTATAACATTATTTTTAACATTATTTTAAATATTATTATTAAGTCTTATTATAAACATTATTATTATTATTATTATTATTATTATTATTATTATGCAATATAATAATTATTATTATAGAATTTTATTATTATTAATTCATGATTAATATAATTTATGCTAATGTAATTATTACTAACATTATTATTGTTATTAACGTTATTAGTAATATTCCTATTATTAATATTATAATTATTAGCACTATTATTATTAACACTGTTATTGTTAAACGCTATTATAGTTAACCGAGTGTTTTATTTTGTCCATCACAGATCAAATAATCTGATAATATTGTGATATCAGAATGTAAACACAGTGCTCTTCTAATATTATCTAATGTCTTGTTTCTTATTTTAGGACGAGAACATTTCTTATGAACCTGGAGACGCGTTTGACGTCCTCTGTCCAAACAGGGAGAGTGAAGTGAAAGATTTACTGGACAGACTGGGACTGCAGGACAGACAGAACCACACTGTTCATCTCAGGCTGCTCCAGAACACCAAAAAGAAAGGTACTGAATGTTTTATTCTTATGTTCTCATCACGTGACGAATTGTTTGCATGACCTGTCGCGTTGTGCTTGTTCGCATCTATAGGAGCGCGAGTTCCTGCGTACGTCCCTGAGAAGTGTACGCTGAAGGATCTGCTGACCTGGTGCTTGGAGATACGGAGCGTACCCAAAAAGGTAATTCTGCTACCAGAACTGCACACAGCGAACCTGTTCATCCGTTTGTTCATTATTAGTCACGTGAGCCAGTGGTGGATTCCTACAGAGAGCTGAAACGCGTACGGAGGAACACACTGTGCTCTCTGATTTCTCCACCAGACACTAGGAGTCACTGTTGCTTGTGTGGGCTCAGTGTGTGTGTGTGTGTGTGTTTCTGTGCTTCAGGCATGTCTGCGAGCGCTGGTGGACTGTACTCAGGACCCGAAGCAGAAACGACGGTTGCAGGAGCTGTGCAGCCGCGAGGGATCGGCCGATTACGAGAGATTTGTGCGGAACCCCGGCGTGTGTTTACTGGACCTCCTGAACGCTTTTCCGTCCTGCGTTCCTCCTCTCAGCCTCCTGGTTGGTGAGTAAAATCAACCGTTTCAGCCGTGCAGCTTCATTCGATGAGCTGAAATATTTGGACCATCTACTAAAGTTGCATACTGACGCTGTTGCTGTTGTACACCACTGGTCCACTTGAGGGTGAGGGATCTGTTAGATGTCAGACTGATGGAGGTTCCTCATAGTTCACATGTTGAATGAAGCAGATCTTTTCTGCGTAAAGACCTGACGGACTTTGATCAAGACCATCATCGTGATGGGAAGACGACTGGACTAAAGTATCTCGGAAATGGCAAGGGGTGTCACAGGCGGGGCTGTGGCGCGCTGCACAAGCCAACAGAAGATCTACCACGGACCAGACTGCAGATATTCCATTGGTTGGCCATGTAGACTCAAGCCAGTTCCAGTTTGTGGTCCAAATATTTAAGCTCAAACCAAAAAATGTTTGATTACTGTGAAATAAATTGCAGAAAATGATTAGATTTAAAGCACTTGTGGTGCCACATTGGCTGGGTGACCTTTGAGTGCCCCCCCACCCCCCAAAACACCCTGAAGGTGCCCCGGCTGCTGCCATTTATCAGTACCTGTGAGCAAACCAGTGGTGATTGATGGGTCCTGGTGTTGGGTTGCTTCCATTCGTAATGCTTATATTTACGAGTTTCCACCAGATGGCGCTCTAATCATACCACATTTAAGTGAACCCGCGTTACCTCCCTACAGGCAGTTCAGGCTCCTAATACAACAGTGAGGGGGTAAATACATCAAAAAAACACCCAAAACATCAGAAAATACGTCCTAAATGTGCTCAGACTGACTTTAACTGCCATGAATGTCACGTCTGTGTGAGCATGGTGTTAAAAACCCAAACGAACATCGAACATCTTGAAGGTTTCGGATTCGGACGCTGATCAAGGTTTACGTTCTGCTCCGAGCTGCGATGATTTATCTCTGAATTCTTGCCCTCAAACACCCCACACACACACTCACACACACTCCTGGAACAGTGCTGCGTATTTAGCCTGCGGTAGTTTTATATTCTCGGTATAGAACCTGAATCCTTGTGTAAAACCTTGAGCTCTGTGCTGTATTTCTCACATTTTCTACTCGATTACTGCGCAAGGACGCCGGAGACCGGTGAACTCCTGAACCCCGCGAATACGAGACGCGTTCAGCCTGAGAGAGTCGAACCAGGACGAAGGTCGCGTCCTCTCTCTCTCTCTCTCTGTAAATAAGAAACTCACTTTCACACACAACTCATGCAGAACCTGATCTGGTATTTTGAGGGGTATTATTTTACCGAACGTATGTAAGAAGTGTTTAATAATGTGAAATGCCCTTTCGGATCATGTTTATATATCAGGGCGGCTCATCCGGTGCCCTCTGTTTTATTGCAGAACATCTACCCAAGCTGCAGCCCAGAGCGTACAGCGCCGCCAGGTAACCCACCAACGCTCATTACACCGATCGGCCATAACATTAAAACCACCTCCTTGTTTCTACACTCGCTGTCCATGTTATCAGCTCCACTTACCATATAGAAGCACTTTGTAGTTCTACAATTACTGACTGTAGTCCATCTGTTTCTCTGCATGCTTTGTTACCTCCTTTCATGCTGTTCTTCAATGGTCATTGTATTATTTGGGTGGTGGATCATTCTCAGTGCTGCAGTGACACTGACATGGTGCTGGTGTGTTAGTGTGTGTTGTGCTGGTACAAGTGGATCAGGTTTTAAACACCTCACTGTCACTGCTGGACTGAGAATAGTCCACCGACCAAAAATATCCAGCCAACAGCGTCCTGTGAACACTGATGAAGGTCTAGAAGATGACCGACTTAAACAGCAGCGATAGATGAGCGATCGTCTCTGACTTTACATCTACAAGGTGGACCGACTAGATAGGAGCGTCTAATAGAGTGGACAGCGAGTGGACGCGGTGTTTAAAAACTCCAGCAGCACTGCTGTGTCTGATCCACTCGTACCAGCACAACACACACTAACACACCACCACCATGTCAGTGTCACTGCAGCGCTGAGAATCATCCACCACCTAAATAATTAAATCGGATCATGTAACGTTTAATCCTGTCCAGTTCAGATTTAGACACGTCCTGTGTACTTCGGGGCGAAGACCAAACTAGAAACCGTCTGTTTGGAGCAGCGCAGGTACGAGGTCGTTATTTATGGCTATCGCGTCCTCCGTGATGCCACGTCGCTCTTACAAGGATGCTGCGCTCAGGGCGCCCTGATGTCCTCATTTGTTTTCCGACACCCTCCGTGTCTGCGCTGATGCTCCTGATGGAGTGTAATGATCCTACCAGGCTTTTATACCCCATCAGCAAAATTATTAATGTGCGGTCAGCGTGGGGGGGGTTCATCAGAAACACACTGACCGCTGTGGCGATGACGCTCGTGTCCGGTGTTGTTGTGTCCAGCTCGGCTCTGCGGTGTCCGGGGAGAGTCCGCTTCGTGTTTACCGCGGTGAAGTTTCCGGCGTGCGAGGAGCATCCAGAAAGGACCGGGCTGTGCACGGGGTGGCTGATGGGTCGTGTGGCCTCCATACTTCAACCCTACGGGACGAAACTGGCATCGGGGCGGAGTGTTGATTATTCGGCCACGCCCAAGGTTGGTGCGCCTGCGTTCTTCACATTTTTGTTCTCAGCTCGGCGCCCCCTACTGGGACCGTCAGTGCAGCAGACAAAATCGGCCACTAGTCTGCTGGGTGGGAAAAGACCAGACTATAAAAGTGGGCTGGGTCTTCGAGGCTGTGTAAGAACCCTGGTTAGTAGCCTGACGCCCACTGTGACCCTGACCAGGATACAGTGGTGGGAAAACATAACAATGAAATGAATCTTGGTTGTATTTTCGGTTTCTCAGGTCCACGTGAGTCCTCGTCTGAACAACACCTTCCGCCTGCCGTCGGACCCCACGGTTCCCGTTGTGATGGTGGGACCGGGGACGGGCGTGGCACCCTTCGTAGGCTTCCTCCAGCAAAGGTTTGGCTTCTTTTTTATGTTTCTGATCATGTTATTAACGTTATGAAAGAATAAACGGCCCCATATTATGATGCTCCCACCACCATGCTTCACGGTTACCCAGGAGTTCTTTGTTTTGTCGGAATGTTTAGGAGGTAATGTAGACGTGTTAACTGTTCTGTGTCTCACTGAGGAGGTATTATAAAAACCAGCAGTGCGTATGAGCATGAGAACGTTCCTGAACTGAACCCCGTGGCGCGAGGTCGTCCTGCTCGGCGCTCTGTATTCTCCTCCCGGTCAGGAACGTGTCCGCCGGCCGCCCTCCGCTCGTTAGTCTCGGCTGTGACGGGTCACCGAGGGCTGCATGTGAAATGAAGAAGCGCAGATTGTCATTAGTCCAGCAGCGATCCTGTTTTTATCTGTCGGTCAGCGCCGCTCCGATCCGGCCCATTAAAGCTCTAATTGTAATTAGCCGCAGCGTCTGTGCGCGCAGCTGAGGCGGCATTCGTAACGCCGGGTTCAATCTCGCTGCGTCGGTGTCGCCGTCAGGTGTGAATGAGCTCCGGATGAGACTCGCGGGGGTGTTTAGGGTTGTTTACTAAGAGTGTGTTGCTCCTGCTCTCCTGTAAGATCAGCGCTCGTCACGCCATAACACGTGGATCAAAAAAATTCAGCATCTCAATCTAGTCATATCCAGTTCCTAACAGTCTGCAGAAGTGGAGAGGTTATTGATGAGGATTACGACCAGGTAGGAATTGGACTATCACCTGCCTTCGCCGACCACTTCTTTTCACCTGAAAACTGAGAGCAGCACTGCGTACAGAGAGGCGCCAGCGGAGGCCTCAGTCACAGCAGCAAAGAGGAATCTGGTCTGTGTGGGCGCCTGGTCGGTCGATAGCACAACCGAGGTTCAAACTCAAGAACCATGAACTTGAGAACATAAGATCTCAGCAGTGGTGCGCTTCCCCCCCCCTTCCCGACCAGTAAAGGTTTTACCCTCCAACCCTTCAACCAGTAAAGGTTTTACCCTCCGACCAGTAAAGGTTTTACCCTCTAACCCTTCAACCAGTAAAGGTTTTACCCTCCGACCAGTAAAGGTTTTACCCTCTAACCCTTCAACCAGTAAAGGTTTTACCCTCCGACCAGTAAAGGTTTTACCCTCTAACCCTTCAACCAGTAAAGGTTTTACCCTCTAACCCTTCAACCAGTAAAGGTTTTACCCTCCGACCAGTAAAGGTTTTACCCTCTAACCCTTCAACCAGTAAAGGTTTTACCCTCTAACCCTTCAACCAGTAAAGGTTTTACCCTCCAATCCTTCAACCAGTAAAGGTTTTACCCTCCAATCCTTCAACCAGTAAAGGTTTTACCCTCCAACCCTTCAACCAGTAAAGGTTTTACCCTCCGACCAGTAAAGGTTTTACCCTCTAACCCTTCAACCAGTAAAGGTTTTATCCTCCAACCCTTCAACCAGTAAAGGTTTTATCCTCCAACTCTTCAACCAGTAAAGGTTTTACCCTCCAATCCTTCAACCAGTAAAGGTTTTACCCTCCGACCAGTAAAGGTTTTACCCTCTAACCCTTCAACCAGTAAAGGTTTTATCCTCCAACTCTTCAACCAGTAAAGGTTTTATCCTCCAACCCTTCAACCAGTAAAGGTTTTATCCTCCAACCCTTCAACCAGTAAAGGTTTTATCCTCCAACCCTTCAACCAGTAAAGGTTTTATCCTCCAACTCTTCAACCAGTAAAGGTTTTACCCTCCAATCCTTCAACCAGTAAAGGTTTTACCCTCCGACCAGTAAAGGTTTTACCCTCTAACCCTTCAACCAGTAAAGGTTTTACCCTCCGACCAGTAAAGGTTTTACCCTCTAACCCTTCAACCAGTAAAGGTTTTATCCTCCAACTCTTCAACCAGTAAAGGTTTTATCCTCCAACTCTTCAACCAGTAAAGGTTTTATCCTCCAACTCTTCAACCAGTAAAGGTTTTATCCTCCAACCCTTCAACCAGTAAAGGTTTTATCCTCCAACTCTTCAACCAGTAAAGGTTTTATCCTCCGACCAGTAAAGGTTTTACCCTCTAACCCTTCAACCAGTAAAGGTTTTATCCTCCAACTCTTCAACCAGTAAAGGTTTTATCCTCCAACTCTTCAACCAGTAAAGGTTTTATCCTCCAACCCTTCAACCAGTAAAGGTTTTATCCTCCAACCCTTCAACCAGTAAAGGTTTTATCCTCCAACTCTTCAACCAGTAAAGGTTTTACCCTCCAATCCTTCAACCAGTAAAGGTTTTACCCTCCGACCAGTAAAGGTTTTACCCTCTAACCCTTCAACCAGTAAAGGTTTTATCCTCCAACTCTTCAACCAGTAAAGGTTTTATCCTCCAACCCTTCAACCAGTAAAGGTTTTATCCTCCAACTCTTCAACCAGTAAAGGTTTTACCCTCCAACCCTTCAACCAGTAAAGGTTTTACCCTCCGACCAGTAAAGGTTTTACCCTCTAACCCTTCAACCAGTAAAGGTTTTACCCTCCAACCCTTCAACCAGTAAAGGTTTTACCCTCCAATCCTTCAACCAGTAAGGGTTTTACCCTCCAATCCTTCAACCAGTAAAGGTTTTACCCTCCGACCAGTAAAGGTTTTACCCTCCAACCCTTCAACCAGTAAAGGTTTTACCCTCCGACCAGTAAAGGTTTTACCCTCTAACCCTTCAACCAGTAAAGGTTTTACCCTCCAACCCTTCAACCAGTAAAGGTTTTACCCTCCAACCCTTCAACCAGTAAAGGTTTTACCCTCCGACCAGTAAAGGTTTTACCCTCCAACCCTTCAACCAGTAAAGGTTTTACCCTCCAATCCTTCAACCAGTAAAGGTTTTACCCTCCGACCAGTAAAGGTTTTACCCTTCAACCAGTAAAGGTTTTACCCTCCGACCAGTAAAGGTTTTACCCTCCGACCAGTAAAGGTTTTACCCTCCAATCCTTCAACCAGTAAAGGTTTTACCCTCCGACCAGTAAAGGTTTTACCCTTCAACCAGTAAAGGTTTTACCCTCCAATCCTTCAACCAGTAAAGGTTTTACCCTCCGACCAGTAAAGGTTTTACCCTCCGACCAGTAAAGGTTTTACCCTCCAATCCTTCAACCAGTAAAGGTTTTACCCTCCGACCAGTAAAGGTTTTACCCTCTAACCCTTCAACCAGTAAAGGTTTTACCCTCTAACCCTTCAACCAGTAAAGGTTTTACCCTCTAACCAGTTAAGACTTTACCCTCCGACCAGTAAAGGTTTTACCCTCCGACCAGTAAAGGTTTTACCCTCCAACCCTTCAACCAGTAAAGGTTTTACCCTCCAACCCTCCAACCAGTAAAGGTTTTACCCTCCAATCCTTCAACCAGTAAAGGTTTTACCCTCCAATCCTTCAACCAGTAAAGGTTTTACCCTCCAACCCTTCAACCAGTAAAGGTTTTACCCTCTGACCACCTCTGACCAGTAAAGGTTTTACCAGCTGACCAGTAAATCATTTAGTCGCTACATTTGGATCCAGTAAAATCCGACATGGACGGCTGACCTCCCCTCTGTATCGTAGGTCTTTATCTTCCATCGAGATGTTTGTAGGTCGTAGCGTCACGCGGTGTATCGACCTGCCCCGTGTATTGTGCGATTTGAGACGCGTCCGGTTCCCTCACAATAGATCGTAGCGGCGGACCGCGCGCTATCGCTAGATCTCATTAACGACGTCCATTGTGCTGTGGAAAGACGGAGTGACCGAGCGCCGCTCGCTTATCTGCACCGGGCTGTCGGGCACGAGCGGCTGTGTGAGCAGATAAAGCCTGGCGCTTTTTGTGCCATCGCGGTGAAAAGCATTCTGGGAAGGAAGCCAGAGCTCCTGGAGATGGCTGCTGGTTTGAGTCCAGTCTCAAAGCTGCTCAAGTTCTGGTCTGAAGGTCTTGGAATCAGTCTTAAGATCCCTGTTCCATGACCTTGGTGTGGAGTTTTGGTCCCAGTTTGTTTTGAGTCCCGGTCTTGACCCAGTAACCAGTTAACCCAGTAATTCTGATCCGTGAAGGTTTGCTGGTACGTTGTGGACGTTCAAACGTAGACTGGTGGTCCAAAAAAAAAAAACGTGGCTGACAAAAAGGTGGTTTGACTTGGCCAAACTGTCCATTGGTGTTACTGGGATTGGCTCTGGATCCAGTGCGACCCTGATCAAGGTGTGTTGACGTTTCTACAGGGAGAAGGAGCGAGACGAAGATCAGGACGTCGCTTTCGGAGAAACGTGGCTCTTCTTCGGCTGCAGGCACAAAGATCGAGACTTCATCTTCAGGTATGTACGGAAAACAACACGCTGCACGATCAAAAGTATGTGGACGCACCTTTCTGGTTGGGTTTGGCTCTTTCAGATGTACCCGTTGAGGATGGGCGCTTGGAATCAAGAGTTGGGAGTCAGCTGTGTCATGTAGGAGCACTGAACTGGTGTTGGGTGTCCACAAACTTCTGGTGGTACAAAGTCAGAAGCCGCTCTTAAATAAGTTATTAACGGCGGGTGCGGTGCTCATCAGCGATGCAGCTCCTGCGCCGTGCCGCTCTAAATGCGTCTACTCTGTCGGTGGATGTTTGTTCCTCGCGCCGCAGTCTGCCGAATTAATTAACTTCCCGTGGACTCGCTTCATTTCCTCCGAACGTCCTCGTTTCCTCTCTCAGGTTCTCATAAACTGCTTTTGTTGGGTCTGAACTTAAGAGATTTGGGTACCGTCGCCTCACAGAAAGAAGGTCCTGGGTTCGATGCCCGGGCGGGGCGGGGCGGGGCGGGTCCTCTCTGTGTGGAGGTGTACATTCAACTATAAAGGTAGCTGTGCTTTGTGTCGTAGCCTCATTTATTCTATTATTTCATTTTTGACGTGAATTGCGTCTCTTTTCTTTAGAAACCTGTGAAATTAAGCACATTTTCATGTGAATTGTGTATTAAGAATGTAGACGTGCTTCTAACGTGTTTCACATCACGTGTCCATGTGAGTTTTGAAGTTCTGACGTGGATGTAGAGACGTTTTTGTGGAGGTGGTGAGAAAGAAACTCAAATGTAATATATTTATTAGATAAACGTGTCTTATCGAGGCTGCTGAGTTCTGGTGAGCAGCGGGGAGCCGATATATAAACGCTGAGCGATCGGCTGTAAAAAGATAAACCGATGAGCCTGACCTTCTTTGTGTGTGTGTGTGTGTGTGTGTGTACGCAGCGATGCATCTTCTAAAGTATGCTCCACACACACACACACAAACACACACACACTTGTATTAAATTGAAGTGAAAATTGAAGTCGGAGAGAGAGACCTTGACCTTCTGTACGGCCCGTTAAAGCAAAACTAGTTTAAAAATATTAAAGTTTTACTGTGCAGCTTCACCAGCGTGATGATGGACCTTCAGGACCAGGAGCTCCGAGTTTTACTCCAAGTTTCATCAGTAAATCCAAGGAAGAGCTTCTCTCGGGACTCAAAATCAAATCCACATTACAGTGTGCAAAATAAAAACAAATCAAAAGTTAAAGATAGACGTTATTGTCATTGTAGTTATACAACGAAAGTCTGTTTGGAAGCTCTCAGTGAGACCAGCAGCAATAATTAAATAAAATAAAAAATATTACACACATCACAATGTAAGCTAAAATTATAAGAAATATGAGTTCAGTTGACCCTTGACTTTAATGTAATTGGTTCTGAAGCGCTGTTCTTAAGTTAAAATGTCCATTAGTTAAACCCATTTTTCCCATAAGAAATAATGTAAATAGAATTAATCCGTGCCAGACCTTCCAAACCCCCCCTTACCTAACCCTTCTAATGTCTTAAATGCTTTTTTTTGTTATAAATACAAGTATATTATCTTTAAATCTTAAATTATAGAATAGACATTACTGTAATAAACAATAATAAACAACAATACACAGTAGTACTGTACTGTACATAAACACACATCACATTTCAGTACAGTACGTGTGCTGCACCATACACCATAATACATTTCCTTCTTTATATATAAAATGTATCTACCAGAAACAACAAAACTCTCATATTTCTCTATTATTTCCTTCTTTATTTCAGTAATGTTGTATTTTGTAGGTGTAACTGCACAAAAGAAAGAATACTTTACTGAGCCGAGTTCCTTCTTCTCTCTCACTCACTGTCCCCTCTGTCTGGTACAAACTGACACCTACTGCCAGGAGTAATTATACAACAACAAATAATATTACATTTGTTCATTTTCTCAGCACTGCGCTTTCTCTGCACCTTCTTTGGGGACATTTTAATATTGAATTGTACAAAATATAAAGAAAACACCGGAAAAACTATGGTAAACGGTTCGTAACTCAAGGGTCTACTGTACTTACATGGTGAAAAAATGTGGATATTTACACGTGGTTAAATAGTGCAAACAGAACAGTGTAACCGGTATCGTATCACAGTACAGAAAAATACTAATAACTATTGCACAAAGGTCCAGGGGTGTGAATACTTTCTGAATCCAGCGTGAACTCTTCTTTCTGTGTCCGGTCCTCAGAGACGAGCTGGAGAGCTTTGTGGAGAACGGAACGCTGAACCATCTGAAGGTGTGCTTCTCACGAGACGAGACCCGTCCCGCCGGTTCCACTGGTTGTACTGGATCAGAACCCGAACCCAAGTACGTCCAGCACGAGATGCGGCGCCACGCAGAGGACGTCCTGCGTGTTCTTCTGAAAGAGAACGGGCGTCTCTACGTCTGCGGGTGAGTTTCCGTTAAAATCTGATGAGTCTAGGGCAGATAATTCTTATTATTACAGTATTTTGATTCGTAACGTCGTCGTGGACGCAGCAGGACTCACACCTACTAGTAATAAACTAGTAATACAGGTTTAGCTACTATAAAATAAAATAGTTGGCTGATAGTTGACTGATCGTTGGCTTGTGGTCTCGAAAGTACTTCAGAAATCCGTCGTCACTTAACACGGTCCGCCGCTGCATCAAGAAATGAAACCTGAAACTCTTTTTACATAAAGAAAAATCCAGACATTAGTTCTATGCAGTTCTGGGGCTCATCTCAGATGGTTTATGTGTTTTTAAATCCGTCCCAACTTTTCTGGAAACAGGGTTTGTACATGCGCAGCGGAAAACCGTCAAACAATGCATGTAAATATTGATTCATTTTATAAACGTTTGTAAATTACCACCGTCAGTCTTTTAAACTCCCACTGTTTATGCTTTTATTTATTTTATTTATTGATTTATTATTTATTGATTTAAACAGCGATGCTAAGAACATGGCTAGAGACGTGAACGATGCCCTGGTGGAGATGATCGGGAACGAGCTGCAGCTGGATAAACTGGACGCGATGAAGATTTTAGCCAAACTTCGAGAGGAGAAACGATACCTGCAGGACGTCTGGAGCTAAAACAATCACACTGCCTTTATTCAGGACCCCCGACCCCACCCTAAGCGTACGTCTCTATTACGTACACGTATAATGGATTACCTGCACACGCCTGAAACTGATCAAACAATGAAACCGTGTTTGTGCATCATCAGTATCAGTGCAGCTTTAAATTCTGAATGGTTATTAAAGTTTTATTCACACTTCAGATTCTGCTGTAGAATCTTATATGATATTTAGTCCTGGCGGCGCCGCGTCAGATTTATTTCCCGTAGCTTCAGCGTGAGAGTGGACGCCGGTGCACTTCTGATGGAGTATAAGCTCTAGAGAATAAAGGACTCTGGTTCCGGCGTGCGCTGTGTCACGAGGTTAATGAGAGTTTTTAATCAGGACTAAATGAGCGGCTCGACGCGGCGCTGCACGCCGGATGAAGCGCCGCCGGCCGCGTCCACTCGGCTGTAATGAGCTTATTAAAGTAAATAAAGTTTGAGCGGGAAGTTGAAGCCACTCGGACACTTTTGATTTGATTAGCGATTATAATCTTGAACAGGACACACTACAATCATCTGGAACCTAAAAGAGCACTGTATTTCCCTACCAAGAAAACATTTGAGGTTTATTTTTAAATATATTACATTTGGGCCCTCTGGGTGCAGGAGTCCATAATACGCTAGTCCATCAACACGGTTACCCAGGGTCAGCGACACCAGCCGGTGTTCTGACACTGCAATTACTGCAAAAAGTGTTTTCTGCTGCTTATTTATTAAATGAAATGTTCACAACAGTGGATTATTCTGGTCCTGCTTTTCCTTACCTGCACTGAGAGCGCACTGACAAGTGTTCACCAATGGGTTAGGCTGTTCATGTATTAGAATCACAAACAAACCCTGGAAATGAATAATTACTGATGCCAAAAAAGCGCAGTCTGTAGCCCAGTAATGAGTCTTTGATGAGGAATCATTTAGAAATTAATCAGCGGTGAATCATTTCTAAAAGCTCTGTCTGTAGCCCAAAAATGAGTCATTAACGAGGAATCATTTATTAACCATTAAACAGTGAATCACTTTTAAATGAATCTGCTCCGAATCATTTATAAAAGTGCTGTCTGTAGCCCAAGAATGAGTCTTTAATGAGGAATCATTTATAAATGAATCAGAAGCCAATCACTGATAAATGGATCAGCAGTGAGTCATTTATAAAAGCGCTGTTTGAATCCAAGTAATGCGTCTTTAATGAGGAATCATTTAGAAATGAATCGGCGGTGAACCATTTATAAAAGCAGGAATGAATCAACAACGAATCACTTATAAATGGATCAGCAGTGAATCATTTGGAAAAATGATGTATGTAGCCCCGTAATGAGTCTGTAATGAGGAATCATGTATAAAGGAATCATGCTGCGAATCACTTATAAATAAATCAGCAGTGAGTCATTTATAAAGGAATCAGCAGTGAATCATTTATGAAAGCACTGTTTGTAGCCCAGTAATGAGTCTTCAATGAGGAATCACTTATGAATGAATCAGTAGCAAACCACTAATAAATGAATCAGCAGTGAGTCATTTATAAATGAATCGGCAGTGAATCATTTCAGATTCCACCGGATGTCAGTGTGTGGAGTCGTTAGACGCGTGTAAACGAATCAAAACCAGCTCGTTATGGGTTCCGAGTGTGGCAGATAAAAGCAGGAATTCAGACCTCACGCAGCAGCGAGCCGCTCAGAATTCTGTCGCCGTTTTATCCAGGCACCCGTTTCGATTTCCTCCCGGAGTCGTATCAACAAAATCACCTCCAGCGTTTTCAGGCCCATTTGGCTGCGTTACGGCTCTAAAAGCCGTGTTTATGTGCGGCGCTGATGCCAGGACGCGGCGCTCAGGTCCGCGGCTGTACAGGAGCCAGGACCGGCGCGCGCTAACATTAGGACACCTCGCGTTATGAATAAATTAAGTTCCAAATTGCGGCGTCTTAATTGAACAGGTTCAAGGTGCCTTTGGTGTGTGGAGCAGGGGCTCGGGGGGCTAACGGCGATAAATCAGAGCGGGCGCGAGCCTGCGGTCGGAGCTGCTGATGGATTCGGCCGCTCAGGACGGTGGAAATGAAGCAGAAAGATGTATGCGCAAGGTAATGACGCTCATTAGATAAGGATCCTGGCCGGCGCGCTCGGCTCTCCGTCCCGAACATTAACGGCGGTTCAGGATTATGAAGAACGATGCCGATCTGCCCCGACTCCATCCCACGCCCGTCAGTGCCAGGAGGAGAGGTGATGAAGTCATCAAGTTTGCCAAGTGCTGAATCTGTTGTTTTGATGAACTTCAAACGCCGACGCGTCCGGTCCGCTCTGGGATTTATTACCCGGCTGATGGACATGAACATAATGCGCCGGTGTCCGAAAGCATCGTGGATCTTTGATCTCACATTTAGAATCCAGGAGTTCCACCGACGATCAGTCCAAGGCGACTAGAACCTTGCATAAATGAGCTGGCTCACCACAAGGGCCTTCCCTAAACTGTTTGGAGAACAGGGTAGATGGGGAAATATGTACTTGTACTTGCTGCTGAACAGTGACTCCTACTGTCCAGTCCATGCAACAGCACGAGTGGTAAAGGAATCTAAAGAGCACAGCGTGTTCTCCTAAATTCCTATATTAGTCATATCCATTTCCCTGAATATATATGTATATACAGTATGTACACACAGATGCACATTATGGACAAAAGTATTGGGACACCCCCTTCTAATTATAGTGCATCTTAGTGTAATAAATGAATTATATACAGGAAACAATATGCTTCCAGCTTTGCAGCAACAATTTAGGGAAGGGCTAATCCTGGTCCTGACCTAAAGTCCTGACCTCAGCCTTTGAAATGAACTTCGTACTACTGAATGGGCACAAATTCCCACAGACATACTTCAAAGTCTTGTGAGAAGTCGCTCTGTTTTAATACCGCTTGTTTATAAAATGGGATGCTCGACAAGCTCACGGTCAGACGTCCAAATACTTTTGGCCCTACTGTGTTATGATGAAGGATGATGAATGATTTTCTCCCCCCCGCAAACAGGAAGTCCAAAATGTTCTGAGACTCAGCGGTTACGTGTGCAGTAAAATCGGCACAAAAACAAGAGGATAAACAATCATTCCTAATGCGTGGGTGCTCAGGCGGCTCTCGTCAAGCTTGTCGCTTAATAAGGGACGTTTCTTTATTTGCTAAAGGCCGAACACACTGAAGCACACTGAAGCGCGCCTTTGCCTCTGATGGAAGCGGCCCGAATCATCAGGACGGCGAGCGCGAGGCCTCCTAATGACTAAAAAGCCTCCGAATAAAACCAATTAATCTGCTATTAAAGACGATCGATGAAACGCTGCAGCAGGAAGTTTCTAACCAACAACAAGTTGTTTTTATTTTTAGACGTATTTTAGTGCGGTCAGCATTTCGACCAGACTGAGAATGGCACGAGCTGGCACCAACCTGGAACATCAGCAAGCTGCCAAGCTTCCCATCGATCTCCATCATCGCTGCGGCGCTTCTCCAGGAAACGACGCTGCTGAAGGTCACAGTGCGGCTGCTTTTATAGAAATTATTTAATAATTTAAGAAACAAACTGCACACACTATATATTGTATAGAACCAAAAGTATGTGGACACCAGAACGAGAGCCTGTTCAAAAGTCCCATTCCAACATTAATAAGCATTAATAAGTCGGACCAGTTTATCCCACTGCTGTATCTGTAACTGCTTTTAAGAGTTTTAAGATTAAGAAGGAAATTTGTGCCCAGTCAAACATAAATAAGCATTTGTGAGGCCTGGTTCAATCAACAAGTGATGTTCCAATTCATCCCAAAGGTGTTGAGCTCAAGGCCCCAAAGTTCCTCCACAAAAAGCTCAACCCATGCCTCAGAGCACAGTCATGCTGGAGGAGTAAAGGTCCTTCCCTAAACTGCTGCCACAAAGTTAGAGACTGTGGCTAAAATGTCTAAAACAAACTGCCAAGTGTATAAGAGAAACACAATGATACAGGACTTTAATAGTTTGGGGAATGCCCTTTTCTTCTTTCCGGGCGCCTACACAGAAAAACGATGGGCTGTTGGTAGGGGAAGGGACAAATGGTTCCTCGTCACTGAGGCTCTGCCGACTAGTCGAAAAGCTAATCACGAATGGCAGGGCGTGGCTCTCCGCATGAGATACCTCACTCTGTGAGACTCCGTCCCTGGTAGGTGAAAAGAAGCAATCTGGATTTGGGTTCATGACAGCCTCGGCTCTCATCGATTGGGGCTGAGAGTCGTGGATTGGAAGAATTTATTGGCACCATCGTGGGTTCCTACAGCAGTGTAATAGCTGAAGAACAAGGAACAGAACCGTGGGCCTCCCTTCATACTGCTCTAGTCACATCACATTGGTCATTGGACTTTGGAACCTCCATTCTGTGCTAACTGTTGTTTCTTATCTGCTTAGAACATTTTGCAACAGTTTAACAACAGACATGTTGCTTATCTCTGTACTTTAGACTCACAGCCACCGTTCTCACCACCGATGAAACGACGGCGGTCGCCGTGAAACGTCGAACTTCAGGAAAAGTTGAGAGTCGGAGTCGGCAGCTCATTTATTCCCGAGCTATAATGAAGTGAAGCGAGAGCCGAGCGAGCGGCGGCGTGATTGTTTCAGCCCTCATTAGCCCGCAGCAAAACAGCACAAAAAGTGTTTAGGGTTTAAATGCGCTCGATGATGCGCAGGAATCGGCCCAGATTTATGATCTCCTGCGCTCCGACAGCCATAATGACTTATGCAAATGAATGATTAATTGGATTTGGGGAAGAGCCGCGCTAAATGAACTGAGCAAAAAAAAAAGTATGGAGTATGAATAAATGAAGGATGATGAATTCACCTCAGTCATCGTCACGATTCTCTTCCTCAATCTCGCTCCTGAAAAGAAAACATTACTTAACATCCTGACAGGGTCAAACTGGAGCCACCGTCATAATGAGGACCGGGTGAGGACCATCATGAAAAGTTTGTGACTGGACGGGCACAAATTCCCACACACAGACAGTCTCAGTCTTCAGTCTCGTGTGAAGCTTCTCAGACAGATCACACATCGGTCGCTCTGGTTTAATAGGTTTGTTTTTAAAACTGGACGTCCAGCAAGATGGTGGTCGGGCGTCCGAATACTTTCCATAATACAAAATCCCTCAGGCCAAACTGAAGTGACCTGAATACGCATCATATTTATATTCACGCACGTTTTTGCCGGGTTGTTTACTGCGTCGTCTCTTTCCTCCCCCGACACGCATTTCAACCGACGAATGCAGATTCGAACCCAAAACAAGCCACAAACACGGTCTACAGAGAGACTGTTAGTGCGGCGAGTGGACTCATGTACAGAGGTGTCCACAGATAAAAGAAAGCGCCCGCGCCCGCAGAGACGGCGCACATCGACAACGCGGGCGGAGATGAACACATTAACGAGAGGAAGTTAATGAAATGTTGTTGCAGGAGTGAAATGGGTCGCGTGTTCAGAGGTTCGGGGCTGAGAACATGAAAGGGAGAGTGTTTTTAAACGTGTTTAGCGAAATCCTTTCATCATCGAGCCTCTGCGAGAATAAATGCATTAATTAAATGCGCCGTGGTGCTCACAGAGAAAACCAGGGCTGATCTGCTGACCGTGCATAGACTGGGTATCATTTACTGAAGCTGCAACAGCGACTCCTACTGTCTGCTCGAGGGAGTATATATATAAATATATAGGGAGTGTACACATACAGTATATACACCACTTTCCTAATATTGTCTTGGCCCCCCTTTTGCTGCCAAAACAGCCCTGACCCGTCAAGGCATGGACTCCACTAGACCCCTGAAGGTGTGCTGTGGTATCTGGCACCAAGATGTCAGCAGCAGATCCTTTAACTCCTGTAAGTTGTGAGGTGGCGCCTCCATGGATCGGACTTGTTCAGCACGTCCCACAGATACACAACAAACTGTGCTGCTCTGTGTATTCTGACTCCTTTCTATCAGAACCAGCATGAACTTCTTCAGCAGTTTGAGCTACAGGAGCTCGTCTGTTGGATCGGACCACACGTGCATCAGTGAGCCTTGGCCGCCCATGACCCTGTCACCGGTTTACCACTGTTCCTTCCTTGGAGCACTTTTGATAGATACTGACCACTGCAGACCGGGACACACCCCACAAGAGCTGCAGTTTTGGAGATTCTCTGACCCAGTCGTCTAGCCATCACGATTTGGCGTTTGTCAAACTCACTCAGATCCTCACGCTCGCTCATTTTTCCTGCTTCTAACATAAACTTTGAGGATAAAATGTTCACTTGCTGCCTAATATATCCCCCCCCACTAACAGGTGCCGTGATGAAGAGATAATCAGTGTTATTCACTTCACCCGTCAGGGCTTATGATGTTATACCTGCTCAGTGTATACTGAGTGTAGTATGCAGTATGTAAGATTCAGTATGTAAGATTCAGTATGTAGTATATATACTGAGTGTAGTATGCAGTATGTAGTATCTATACTGAGTGTAGTATGTAGTATGTAGTATCTATACTGAGTGTAGTATGCAGTATGTAGTATCTATACTGAGTGTAGTATGCAGTATGTAAGATTCAGTATGTAAGATAGTATATATACTGAGTGTAGTATGCAGTATGTAGTATCTATACTGAGTGTAGTATGCAGTATGTAGTATCTATACTGAGTGTAGTATGTAGTATGCAGTATGTGGTATCTATACTGAGTGTAGTATGCAGTATGTAGTATGTAGTATCTATACTGAGTGTAGTATGCAGTATGTAGTATCTATACTGAGTGTAGTATGCAGTATGCAGTATGTAGTATCTATACTGAGTGTAGTATGCAGTATGCAGTATGTAGTATCTATACTGAGTGTAGTATGTAGTATGCAGTATGTAGTATCTATACTGAGTGTAGTATGCAGTATGCAGTATGTAGTATCTATACTGAGTGTAGTATGCAGTATGCAGTATGTAGTATCTATACTGAGTGTAGTATGCAGTATGCAGTATGTAGTATCTATACTGAGTGTAGTATGTAGTATGCAGTATGTAGTATCTATACTGAGTGTAGTATGCAGTATGCAGTATGTAGTATCTATACTGAGTGTAGTATGCAGTATGCAGTATGTAGTATCTATACTGAGTGTAGTATGCAGTATGCAGTATGTAGTATCTATACTGAGTGTAGTATGCAGTATGCAGTATGTAGTATCTATACTGAGTGTAGTATGTAGTATGCAGTATGTAGTATCTACACTGAGTGTAGTATGCAGTATGTAGTATAATATCTTGAACACAGGCATAGTTTGGGGGATGGATAGTTTTTGGCACTCTTGTAGGCGCGGTCGATTAGGACGTGTCTGATGGAACACGGGTAGTAAACACGGTTTACGAGTATCAAATAATTTATGGACCCCGGAGTACAAGATACACATCCTAAATTCAGCCTGGCTACTGAAAACAAATCCATACACGCAGCACTGGTTTTACTAGAGTTATTAATGAAGCAGGAAGTGATTTTATCGATTAACCAATAAGAAAACAGTAACAGTTTGATCAATAACGTCGGTTCATAACATCATACAGATTCATTTCCACCGGCTGATTGATCTTTGTATTGAGGACGGAGCCAGAACTGCCACTAACCTCCGAGTTAAAAATTCAGCTCATTCTTTTATTTTATTGAAATATTTAATTGTTTTTAATTGTTTGGCCACTGAAATTATTTAACATAAAATCATTATTTATTTAACAACTGAGCAAAAGCATGTGGACACTCCTGCTCAGTCCTACTGCAGCCACACCCGTCACCCCTAGTGTATAAAAATCAACTATATGAACTAAATCGTGCTTCCAAGTTGGCCCATAAAGACATAGTTTAATGAGCGTGGTGTGAATTAGAACATCAGAGGTGAGCCAGGCCAGTTGGTGGGGCTTAAACCACTCAGAACTCGAGGAAGATGGGCATCCAAACTGATTACTGATCTTCATCACCTCTTTACTAGCACTTTACTTGAATTTAACCTGCACTTACTGATCTTCTACATTACTAAAAACACACTTCTACTGAAGAAGCTCTTCTGTAAGTCACGCTGGAAAATACTGAGAATGTAAACCTAGGACTGGTGTCCACATATTTTTGGCCATATGGTGTACAACAAAAACTGAAAAATGTCAGCCAACCCTGCCGGACTGAAAAGTTCTCCTGAATCTGCTGTGTGAAGGTTCTTCATCAGGTTCCTTCATTAATCCAAGGTTAAACGGTTCACGGCTGGATCAGGACCAGATGGACCGCGGTGAAGGAGCTTAAACAGCCTGAAGTTCAAAAAGCTCACAGCCATTATAGAAAATAAGTGCTTATCAGCTCCGGACAGCCATTGATAACGTGGTAATTACCAAAGCTCTGACCAATCGTTTCTGCCAATATCGAAGCGTGGATCTCTCATTGATGCCCGTTCAGCCGGACTAAGATGGATGGCGCGCTCTCGGAGTCTTCATAACTTTGTGCAAGGACGTGCTTATCACCGAGCGCGAGGTGAAATTAAAACCTCTAAATCATTTAAATATGAGCCACTCTGATGATCTCAATTTCTCCTAATACCGTCGAAGCGGCGAGAATTTCGGGAGCGCCGTCAAAAGGACAAATGTCACAATAACGCGGCGAGGCTTCGTCTTCAGCGCCGGTGTGGATTTTTCATTCTCGGCCCCCTCGTGGAGACGCCGACCTGATTCTGGAGAGGTGAACTTCACCTGCGTTCGGGTTCAGAGAGACGCGGATCTGGCGTGCCGAGGAAACCAGATTTAAAATCGTCCGCAGATGGAAATGAAAGAACAAAGGTTTTCATGTCACTGAGCTCGCACACTCACGTCTCCGCTCACTCGCATTACAATTCATGAGATGCAAACCAGAACACACACTCAGGGTCCGTCTGTCTGTCTGGGTGGATTTAGGGGAGAGAGAGAGACACCCAGTATCCTCCCACCTCTTAAATATGTGCAGAGGGTAGATTGGCTGCTTTAAACTGCCCCTAAGTGTGAGTGAGTGGATGAGTGAGCATGTGAATGAGCATGTGAATGTGTGGGTGAATGAGCGAGTAATTAAATGAGTGAGTAGTTATGTGAATGGTCACGTGTGTGAGTTAATATACAGTATGTTATTGAGTATGTGTGTGAATGAGTGAGTGATTATGTGAGCGAGTGAGTGTGTGAGAGAATGAATAAGTGAGTGAGTAAATAAGTATGTGAGTGAGTGAATGAGTGAGTGATTATAAGTGTATGTAAATGAGTGAGTTTTTATGTGAGTAAATAAGCAAGGGAATGAGTGAGTAAATAAATGAGTGATAAGTGAGTGAATGAGTGAGTTATTATGTAAGTGAATAAGTGAGTATATAAATGAGTGAGCAAATAAATGAGGGAGTGATTGAGTGAGTACAAGAGTGAGTGAATACATAAGTGAGTATGGGAGCATGTGAATGAATGAATATATAAGTGAGTATGTGTGTGAGTGTCTGAGTGAGTGATTGAATGAGTGAGTGAGTATATGAGTGAATGAGTGAGTATATAAGTGAGTGATTGTGTAAATGGATGAGTGAGTATGTGAATGAGTGATTGTATGAGTGAATGAGTGAGTATATAAGTGAGTGAGTGATTGTGTAAATGGATGAGTGAGTATGAGAGTATGTGAATGAATGAGTGATTGAGTGGATGACTGAATATGTGTATGAGTGAATGATTGAGCAGATGAGTATGTGAATGAGTGAGTGAGTTATTGAGTTATTATGTGAGTGAGTGAATATGTGAATGAATGAGTGAGTGAGTGATTGTGTAAATGGATGAGTGAGTATGTGAATGAGTGATTGTATGAGTGAATGAGTGAGTATATAAGTGAGTGAGTGATTGTGTAAATGGATGAGTATGTGAATGAATGAGTGAATGAACTCGACGCCCTGTCTGTCCCGCATGTTCCTGACCTTCATCACTCTGTTATTAAGTGACCAGTCAGTCACATGACCCTTCAGTATTAATGCTGATGATGCTGATGCTCCTGCAGGAACCAGGCACGCTGAAGGACGATGGTGAGGATGTTCTCATGATCTTCAGGAACAGCTTCTTCTAATGAAGAATAAAATCAGACGTGATGTTTATGGTGACGGAATTCAATTAATTTGGTAATGTAATCATGAAATATTGGGACGAACCTCGTCTCACAGCGGGAGGAGATTTATTTAATTATAAAAAATCAATTATGAAGACGTCACGGACGTGAGGTTCAGAAGATCGGGACTGAAACACTGTCTTTTAACGTTGTGATTATAATATTAATATTTTCTCATGATTTAGTCATATCCGATTCCCTGCGATGCTGCAGACTTCCAATCCTGGCCGAGAAGGATCGTACTTAACACACGTCCCCTTCGACAGGTGTGCAGCACAGACTGCTTCTTTCCACCTGCACCAAAGTTAATACGGAGATCCGTATCGCACATAGAGAGTCAGGCGCCGATCTCCATTATCCCCCGTCACTGTGCAGCACCTCGATCAGCCAGCAGAGGGCGCAACTGCAGCAATAAAGAACCCTGTACAAACACTGTCCTGCTTCTGTGCACAGGCTACATTTATTTCTTCTATTTCAGACCTTTAGAAGTAATTTTAGGCGGCGCCGGTTTGACTGATTCCTCTTGTTCTCTTCCGTCCTCTCTGTGATTCTGTGGTTTGTTCTGTGGGCTGACGGGAGAGAATCTGGGACACGCCGAAACTCATCCTGAAGCACCTCATTACCGCCGACACGTGTACTCGAGGCTTCTCTCAGACGTCTGATAAATCTCGCTTATTAAAATCGGAGAAATATTTCCAGCACCGACACCCCGGAGACCTCAGGGTTCAGGGAGACGCATCGGTCGCCTCCCGAAGCTTCACTCGGGTACAAACGAGGTTCTTTATTTTGTGAATAAAGGACGTTTTGTCTTTTCTTGCTCCAGAAAGGCGGCAGAAGAGCATGAAGATGTGCCCTAGCTGGCACGATCAGCAGTGCAGACGGTGCAGCAGACAAAATCAGCCACTAGTCTGCTGGGTGAGAAAAGACGGGACTAAAAAAGTGGGCAGGGTCTTCGAGGCTGTGTAGGGACCCTGGTTAGTAGGCCGAGGCGCCTGTACAGAAGTGGAGGAACGTGGAGATCAGGGCGTGACTCTCCCTGTGCAAGACTGACCTCATGCACCGATCCACTGAAGTACAGGTGAATAAGAAGGACTGGGTGGAGTGTGCACGCGTCCGGAGAATATTCCCTCCTCGTACACCTCGTATGGGGTCTCCAACAGAGGTAGAGGAACTGGCTACGACTAAACTTGGAGAAAAAGGGAGAAAATGCGGAGGAGTCATGTTTTAACTCCACGTTCTGATGCATGCTGAGAAAACCACACTGAACCTTCCGATTCGACCCGTGATGAGGTCCGTGATGCCCAAACCCTCGACCCCCCGCGCTGCTTTTCCCCTCTAGTGATTTAATCGGTATCGATCCGTCCTGAGCGGAACACGCTCGACCTCCGGGTCATTACTCTTTTCTCCTTCGGTTCAGACTCGCACTGGGAGATAAAGAGAGGTCATGAGGAGAAACGATCGAGCTCTGGAACCCGCCGAGCGTCTCACAAGAGCGCTGAGAAGAAAAACGGGGATCTAGTGAAGTCACGTCACCCGCCCCTGCTGGAGTCTTTTTTATTCCATTTTCCTTCAACTTTGCTATTTCCGATTTCCAGTAACAACTGGAAGAGCTTCAGACTAGCATGCGCTCTCTCTGACACTTCTTTTCACTCGTCAGAGTCTTTTACAGAGAGCCGTATCAGGTACGGAGAGTCACGCCTGTGCAGGGTTGTGTTTCGAGAAGGAGCTAAACAGCACAGTCGAAATCCAAACTACAGAGGTAAAGAGAGACGGAGAACTCGGTGGTCCAGTAGTCCGGTGCCAGACCTCCAGTCCTGACTGAGGAGGGTCGTAACTAACACTCATCCTCTTCGACTGGTGTGAAGCGCAGACCGCTTCTTTTCACCTGCACCAAAGTTCGTACGGAGATCCGTGCCATGCACGGAGAGTCACACACTGATCCAACAGTGGTAGCTGAGTGGCTAAGATACTGGACCAGTAATCATAAGGTTGCTGGTTCAAGCCTTATCAACACCACCACCACTGTTGGGCCCCTGAGCAAGGTCCTTAACCCTTAAGTGCTCAAACTGTATTCAGTCATTGTAAGTCGCTTTGGATAAAGTTGTAAATGTAAATGCAACACAAGCAAGCAATACATCTTACTCTCTCTATACATGATGTAACATAAAGCCTCCACAGGGGGCGCTCACGTACACGTATGTTTCAAGCAAAAGAAATAAAGATTCGGGTTTATTTAAGGATCCCTGATTCTGATCCTGCTCTGTGATTGACCGGCGACCTGTCCAAGGTGTGGTGTATCGCCCAGTGAATCGGACCCACCGCGACCCTGACCAGGATGAAGGGAAGGTAAAACACACAATGAATGAATGACTTTGATCGGCACGTCTATAAACTGAAGCAGATTTGTTTTTCATCTCCTGACGCTTTAATTAAAGAACCCGAGGAGCACAAACACAGCGGTGACGTCCGCCGGGTTTACATTAGGTTATCAGGAGCTGTCCAAGAGCCTCACACACACACACACACATACACACACACTCATATTAATTCATTTATGCTGTACATCATCAGACCCGTCGTCCCTCATCGTCCCTCATCGTCCCTCGCCGTCCTTGACGCCGTGTGTAAACATCATCATATCTGTTATGAAATGTTTATGTTTTCGTTGACGCTCTTCCAAACTCACGTCGACACGCTTAGAACAACAGGAACCGCGTGCAAAGATTCACTCGCTGCACTTAGCTAAACGCTAAACACTCGCCGCATCGTAGCGTTTATTGACGTTGATTAGTGCGCACGCTTAAACCGCTGTCCATAATATTAAGGTTTAGTGCTGCTGGGGGATGATGGGAAATTATTATTCTGATTGAGCTGCAGAACCGGGCGCTTAGAAAAGTGTTCTACAGAATCACGCCGCTGTACAGCGATACGACAAACAGCCAAAAGTATGTGGACAACCTGTCATTATCATGCTTGACACCCCATTCAATATTACAGGCATTAATATAAATGAGCCTCCATCTGTCGGGATGTGCTATCACAAGATTTTGACGTGTGTGTGGGAATTTGTGCCCGTTCAGGCTTCAGAATTAGGCACTGACGTTGGGTAAGAAGGTCTAGCTCACAGCGTTCCAATTCATCCATTGGAAGAGTGACTATGGTGGACCAGGCTTTGTTCTAAGTCACAGGCCTTCCTCAACCTGTTGCTACAAAGTTAGAACAGATCATTTATTCTAAATAATTGCACTAAGAAAAGGAAAAGCAAAGATGTGACAAACATCTGGTTCCGAGTCCCGTCCGTTGATTTCCCATCAGTCTCTTCAGCAGCACGTTAGAACATCAGGAGAATGAAGTGGTTTGTTCAGCAGGGAGGTTCAGGGTTCAGTTCATCTCGACTTTATTCTCTTTAATAAAATAAATCCTCATTTATCAGATGAAAAACGTCCCACAAATGATCCCAGAAACAAACGATGGTGACAAACTGGTTCCTGAATGTCTGAGATTAATATTCAGCGTCGACGAGCAGCTGCACAGCGAGGAGCTGAAAACCTCATCAGGGTAAAAAATCTAAACTCTGAGTGTTTGATAAAACTGAGCTGAGCGAGTCCAACTCACACCAAGAGAACAAACTAAACACCACAAATACTGTAAATACCACAAATAATGTAAATACTGTAATACTCTCAATACTGTAAATACCACAAATACTGTAAATACTCTCACTAATGTAAATACTCTCAATACTGTAAATACTCTCACTAATGTAAATACTCTCAATACTGTAAATACTCTCACTAATGTAAATACTCTCAATACTGTAAATACTCTCACTAATGTAAATACTCTCAATACTGTAAATACCACAAATACTGTAATACTCTCAATACGTAAATACCACACATACTGTAAATACTGTAAATACCACAAATACTGTAAATACTGTAAAAACCCTAAATACTCTCACTAATGTAAATACTCTCAATACTGTAAATACCACAAATACTGTAAATACTGTAATACTCTCAATACTGTAAATACTCTAAATACTGTAAATACCACAAATACTGTAATACTCTCAATACTGTAAATACTCTAAATACTGTAAATACCATAAATACTCTCAATACTGTAAATACTCTCAATACTGTAAATACCACAAATACTGTAAATACTGTAATACTCTCAATACTGTAAATACTCTCAATACTGTAAATACCACAAATACTGTAAATACCACAAATACTGTAAATACTGTAAAAACCCTAAATACTCTCACTAATGTAAATACTCTCAATACTGTAAATACCACAAATACTGTAAATACTGTAATACTCTCAATACTGTAAATACTCTAAATACTGTAAATACCATAAATACTGTAAATACTGTAAATACTCTCAATACTCTCAATACTGTAAATACCACAAATACTGTAAATAATGTAAACACCATCAATACTGTCAGTAATGTCAATAATATAAATACTGTAAATACCACAAATATTCTTAATACTGTAAATATTTTCAATACTGTAAATACTGTAAAATTCTAAATACAGTAAACATTCTAAATTCTGTAAATACTCTCAATACTATAAATACTTACAATACTATCAATTGTGTAAATTAACACTTTCAAAACCGGTTTTAATATCAAATCAAATCAAATCAAATTGAATGTATTTCAAAAACACATTGTAAATACTGAGTCTAGTGCAAACCATCAAGGGAAACCAGGAACACTTTCCTTCTGTAAAGCATGTCGTCGCATTGTTTACGGCGTGGCGTCTCGGCCGTACGCTCCGGTTCTGCAGGTTCGGCATTGAAAACGAATGATCTCATCCGTCTTCCGCGTTCAGTCGGTTGTCCTGCTAATGGAGGAGCGAGGTGGCGTGCGGCCGACCCGCCCGATTTGTTTTCATTTGGGTGGCATTTCATTCTGTAGGAGACGCGTTTCCCTTCTGAGCCGTCCGAGCTTCTACTGACACGAGGGACGGAAATGAGGACAAATCTACAGCTACCAAAACAGGGACTGGAGGTGTGTGTGTGTGTGGGGGGGGGGGTGTTTGTGAGTGTGTGTGTGTGTGTGGGGGGGGGTGTTTGTTTTAGTTTACATGAAAAATACTAGAGAGCACCACTCCCTCAGCACAGGGTTTTATTCTTCTGCTGAATTACTCACATGGTGCTGAAGCGGCTGTTTTTTGGCGCCTGACCATGAGCTGGGGGGGGGGGGGGGGCATGTATCTCTCTAAACAGAAGCATTTCCCATCATCCTACACTCCCGAGAAGAGGGCATGTCTAAATTAATTCCAAGATCACTTAAAATGCTCCTACTGAGGCGCCTTCATTCTGAGTGATGATCTGACTGAATAACGAGGGAGCGTCCGACGCCTCCTCAGCGCTGAAGATCAATCCCAGCATTCAGTGCGGCACGACTTCCCTCATAAAGAACTACAAACATGGCGGACAAACGAAATGCGGAGCAACCAACGGGGTTTCTTTCAAATGTAAATAAATTCTCATTGAGGTTTAATCTGTATAAAGGTGTAATTATACGAGTGTGGGTTTATTTGTAAATTTGGGCGTCAGGGAGAGTTTAAGCGTTTTCGGTACACGGAGGGAGACGTTAGCCGGCGTGCTAGCAGGTTGAGCGTCCTGATGCTAACTGTGTTAGCTTAGTGAGCTAAAACTGTGCTGATGTAAAAGTAGAGCGTCTAAATAATCTGATTATGACTCCATGTGTTATTAGAATCTTCTCTACTGAGGAGCTGATCAGGTGGGTAGTGGGGGAGCAGGGCGGGTCACTAGGTATTCAGACAGACACATAATCGATTTCATCTGTCCACATACTTTAGCCCATGTGGGTTCAGATCTTTTACCTTTAACTGTAAAAAAAAGTAAAAGAATAAAATATTCTCTGCATCTCTGAGCGCGGGTTCGATTCTCAGCACTGATGGACTCACGGCTGAAGGAGAAGAAGCTTCTGGATCTGACCGGAGTTCCTCCAGAGAGACAAACCTCTTCACTCGGTAAATCCAGCAACACACACACACACACACACACACACAGACACACATCATCGATCTTAGACACTCACGAGAACCTGAACCTGAGTTCAGCTCCCAAACCCCCTCGTCTCTTCTTCTGAAGCTCCGAGCTCAGCGTGAGGATCGTCTGTAGCGTCTGTGGCTCAAATCTGCAGCACAGACACGCCGTTACTGTAAACGCAGCTCCACGCTTTACGTCCCAAAAATACGTCTACTTACAAAAACCGGGGGGGACACAGAGCACGACTGACTGGAGGGTAAATACAGGGTCTCCAATTAACCTGACTGCATGTTTTTGGACTGTGGGAGGAAACCGGAGCTCCCGGAGGAAACCCACACAGACACGGGGAGAACATGCAAACTCCACACAGAAACAACCCGGACCGCCCCACCTGGGGATCGAACCCAGGACCTTCTATAATAATAATTAAATAAACAAATTTCAACAGGCACACAAACACAAATCTAACTTGTCCATGAGCGCCCCCTTGTGGAGGCTTTACGTTACAGCTTGTAAACCACAGTGGTACCAGATTGCCACCGTTTTTAGTAATTAAGTCAATTTTGTTTTATGTTTTGTTGGATGCATCGTTTGTGTTGCCTGCTTCAGAGAAAAGTTCCAGCTCTGCTTTTATGGTACAAACAGAACCAGTCAGAAGATTCATGAGCCTCTAGTCCAGGAACGTCCAGGATATTTTAGAACTAATATTAAACTCATGCAGCTATTAATCAGGTTTTTAAAAAACAGTTTTGGACACCCCTGATTTAGGGGTTAATACTTCAGCATTAAGGCTTTTAAGAGGCAGTAAATATCACTATTATTATTATGATTATTATTATTATTATTGTTATTGTTATTATTATTATTATTATTGTTATTATTATTATTATTATTATTATTGTTATTATTATTATTATTGTTATTATTATTATTATTATTATTATTATTATTATTTGGATGCCGGTTGTGTGCAGGTTTAATACCGTTTAAAATGCATCCCTGATGTATATGGATCTTTAAACGCGTTCTCTTTGCGTGACATTTCCCGCCATGATTTATGCGCTTTAGATGCAATAAATCCCGCCGTGTCCCGTAACCTTTGCAGAAATGAATTACGGCACAGTTTGAGTCGCTGAAATCCAGATTTACCAAAGCTTTTTTGGCACACGGGGAGTTAAACGCGGTGATAAACGAGCGTGCCGTCGTCACATGATTCCCAGAGTCGCGTCCCACCTAAAGCTCAAGATACACCAGAAACCTGAGGGTTAACGGCAGCTAGAACAAGCTACGACTGAGATCAGCGCTGAGATGAAAGAAAAGTGGATTAGTGGAAAGCTTTTCCAGAAGAGTGGAGACTGTTATAGAGCAACAGCGTGGGGCAACGTCATCCTAATACCTAAAAAACACATGGTTAGGTGTCCGGATACTTTTGGTATTTGGGGCCAGTGATAGCTCAGTGGTTAAGGTACTGGACTAGTAAACAGAAGGTTGCCGGTTCAAGCCCCGCCACCACCAAGTTGCCACTGTTGGGTCCCTGAGCAAGGCCCTTAACCCTCAATTGCTCATCGTGTTCTGCTCATTGTGTAAGTCGCTTTGGATAAAAGCGTCTGCTAAATGCTGAAAATGTAAAATTTAATTACTGTTATATTGGGCAGCTGTAGTCTAGTGGTTAAGGTACTGGACTAGTGATCAAAATGTCGCTGGTTCAAACCCCACGACTGCCAGGTTGTCACTGTTGGGCCCCTAAGCAAGGCTCTTAACCCTCAGTGGCTTAGATAATTGGAATTAGATACTGTCACACTACTGTACATCGCTTTGGATAAAAACGTCTCCTAAGTCTTGACTGCGAGATTGTCAAACCTTCCTATCCAAAACTGTCAGCATTAATATGGACGTGGCTTCTTTTTTGTATCTATAACAGCCTCCACTCCACTCCTCATAAGTGGTGTTGATTGTGAGCCAACATCAGAGCTCTTTATAACACCACTGGCACAAATTTCCACATTCCAAAAGCTGTGGAAATTCTTTCCAGAAGAGTGGAGACTGTTATAGACCAACAGGGTGGGGCAATGTCATCCTAACACCTGAAAAACATGTGGTTAGGTGTCCGGATACTTTTTGCTCGGGTCTGTCACACACACACACACACACACACACCCACACACACACACAGTGTTATTATTGTTATTTATTTCAGTGAGGACGTCCCTCAGCGATCTGTCGTTTTAGGGCGGAGCAGTGTTTACCTCGCTTAACGAGGACGATGATGATTAATGAACGCGGAGAAGGTTAGCGCCCTTCCAAAAGCCCCTAAACGATATGGAGGTTGCAGCCTATAGTTTTTTAATATTTGACGGCGGCGTAATGAATGCAGATTGAACTCATTCGTCAAATCCGACGTCTGACGGGAGGAAATTAGCAACACGAGATTCCTCTGACCTTCATCTGCAAACGATGGAGCTTCAGTACAGAAAAAATAACAAAATACACACAGACGCTGGATTTCAGGCGTTCATCAGCACGGCGGGACATTTTCTGTAGGATTTCTGGACGCCGTTTTGCTCCCGAGGGGTCGATAACTCATCCAGAACTTCATTAAAAACCATAATGGGTTTAATGATGGTTTAAAAGGAAGCGATTCAAGGATTTCAGCTCCTGTACCAAAGCGACACAATTGGTGTTACGATATGGCCAGTGAGCGAGCGCTGGAACAAAAAAACGTAAACCTTCATTCATCTCACAAGCAGGTTTTGATCAGACAAAAGGATTGTTCATGGAGTTTAGCATGTTCTCTATTACACTGCGAACATCAAATGAGCAGATCAAGGAGTTCAATTAATTTTAATATTATAACCAGGTAAGTTTGAGAGCGTGTCTGAGGGAGGGACGGACTTTTGTTTATCTGGGCACCAGCACGAGCGGTGGAGGAACACACAGGGCGTAGCGTGACCCTCCGTACGGCTCTTGTATCTCGCAGGTGTCGGAGGGCCGGGTGCG
Organism: Trichomycterus rosablanca; assembly: GCF_030014385.1. Classification (NCBI taxonomy): domain Eukaryota; kingdom Metazoa; phylum Chordata; class Actinopteri; order Siluriformes; family Trichomycteridae; genus Trichomycterus; species Trichomycterus rosablanca. Next base: position 18,888,538 of record NC_086010.1, read on the forward strand.
GGTGCTAGTCTGATGTTCTGAGGTTTTGATGAGATGAGCTCACAGATATGACTGTTATGGAAGCATATTCACTCCTGTAGACACCGGTCAGATAAAAGTCTTTATTTTGCACGTGGAGGAAAAACCGCGAGACGAGCGATGATGTTTCAGCATCAATTAAACAACGCATTAATATCTGGGAGTATTAAGACGTCCCGGACGCAGTAATGACTTTTTAACAGTGTTTGTACGGAGGATCGGAGCAGATGCTGCATCATTAGACTCCGTCTCGCTCTGGTTAAAGGAAATCCTGTCTCTCTCGGAGCTCCGGCGCTGATGTAACGCGTCCACGTTCCGAGTGCCGTCATTAATCATGGTGAGGAAAAGCTTAGGGGAGACGCCCCGCCCGAAAACGAGTCGGAAACGACGGCTGAAACGGTGGAGATGGGAGACGTGCCGGTGTTTATAAACGTCCATGATTGGTCTTCAACTAGCTCAGGGGTTTTGGATCCAGAAACCTGATTTTTAGCAGGCAGGTTACAGGTGGGTGCAGCTTTTAAGCTAAAATCCCAGCTGTGCTATCAACCTGGCCGGGCGTCTAACAGACTGACGGATGGAGGTCGACCGGTCTAGCTGAGGACTCGCGGAATATCATAATATTTACACAGCATTTGTAGATACTGTAGATATTCGCCCCTAGTGTGGTCAGCGCAGGGGTACTGGGAGCAGTAACTGGGAAACAACTTGATCAGAGATATAAAAAACAGTTTGGGGAATGCCAGGACAAAACTCTGTCTTTAAACCTCATCAAACAGCTTTTGAGATGAATTGGAACATCTACAGCCTGATATTTACGGCTGGGCATCTTTCGACCGAAAAGTCACAGCAGGAAACTCAAACAAGCTCACAGTCATGTGTCCAAATACTTTTGGTTCTGTAGTAAATTTAATGGAATAAAAACACCCCTGTTTCTCTCTACACCCAGCTGACATGTTTTCTTATTTTTACACTGAAGGTGATGGAAAGTAAATTAACTCCCAGCTGGAAAACAAAGCGACCCGAGCTCCTCCCGACCGAGCCCATATCGAGGCGCGGTCACGGGCGCACGTACCCAACACCTCATTCTGACGGCCGGCCGCCCGCTCGGCTCGGTTACATTTCGGGGAGAGGAGATTACACGAATGAACGGAGCAGTAATGACCGCCGTCGCCGCACCACCAAGAAAAGCTCATCAGGCTGGAAATACGACGCCTATGTTGGTGTTTCTGCTTACGCTGCAGAAGCGTTTTTGCAGCCCGCAAATAAAGGCGTGATTATTTTTGGTTTGTCTGACTCGCAGAAATGGGATTCGCTCTCCGACCGAGGCCCGTCGGAATGAACTCGACGCTTCTGACATTTGTTTTGTGAGCGGAACCTGCGACAGTAATTCTGCTGCTGGATTTCAGCACGGCGGGACGTTTTCTGTAAGATATCAGGACGGCGTTTTTGCTCCCGGGGGATCGATAACTCATCCGGAACTTCATTACAAACTCTAATGGGTTTAATGATGGTTTAAATGGAAGCAATTAAAGGATTTCGGCTCCTGTACTAAACCGGACAGAATTCGCAAGCGGTGGAACGTTAATTTTATTTTAGCCATATCATGTTTGTTTATGATGATAAATATGTGGAGGATTATGGGTAAACAGGCCAATAACAAGCCAACAACTACATGAAATGCAATCATTTACACTTTTTCGGCATTTAGCAGCCACCGTTATCAAAAGCGACTTACAGTAAAGTTACAGTATACAGTCTGAGCAACTGAGGACTAACAGCAGCAACCGGCAGGTGGGGCTTCAACCAGCAACCTTTGGATTACTAGTCCTGTGCCTTAACCACTAGGCTACGGCTTGCCGACTTGCAATTAGTGCTTTAACAATCACAAGGAACAAGAGCGCGCGAGAGAAAATATTCATACTTATTATTATGTATTTTTAGCACTGGTGAAACTGTACAAATCAACAAAGAAGTGTTTGCACCACAGCCAGGACGTTCCATGTTCACACCATGAAGCATCCATGGCCGGGAGCTAGGAGCTGATTGGCTGATCATCAGCATCTGTGAACATGTGTATGGACGAGAGCCGTCATAATTATTAATTCATGCTCGACTAACGTGCTGGAATCGCAGGATTAAATATTAAACACGTTTAATCCCCGCAAGTCGTGAATGTTGATTGGAGGAACCGATCGGACGATCGCCAATTTTACGCTGAATCTGAAGAACAATCCACGCTAATCATCACCACATGTGTTCATCTCCAGCGGTCTGCTAACAATAGATCTGTGATTCTTCTTCATTTCAGCGTCATCATCCTCTCTCTGAACAGAAGGCTTCGTTTTGCTCTGCGCAGCTTTAATTCCGATCGGCGGCTTTAAACCCGATAATAAAGCGCTCATTGACGAGGTTTCGGAGGCTCGTGAGTAATCAAAGAGCCGCTGGACGGAGAACGCTGGCTCCGAAACTCCACACCGGCTACACAACACAGGCGGCGCGATTCAGAGCCGAATAGACGAGGGGAGGGTCGGGCGGCGCAGCTGCTGATTAAACGTGTCGGGGCCTGATTGGGGATTGGCACACGGTTCGAGCTTCCTGCAGCTGAATCCTGCTCGACACCCGCGGAGCCAAACGTCCGGATCGGAATGAATTTCCTCCTCCTGTCAAACACATTCAGGATTTATGTGAGATTCACCTCACGTTTCCCCGGGGCAGTTAATCCCCTTCATTCCCTTCTTTCATTCATTCATTTAGGTCCAATTTTATTATTTTATATTTTTTATTAACACACATTATTCCACCACATTCACACTCAATCACTTTCTTAACCGTTTTTCCAATCAGGGTCATGGTGCTGGAGCCTATCCCAGCTTTTCAATGGGCGCAAGGCACACAGTAACACCCTGGACGGGGTGCCAGTCCATCGCAGGGCACACACACACACACACACACACACACACACACACACACATTCACTTATAGGGCAATTCAGTATCTCCAATTAACCTGACTGCATGTTTTTGTACTGTGGGAGGAAACCGGAGCTCCCGGAGGAAACCCACACAGACACGGCGAGAACATGCAAACTCCACACAAAAAGGACTCAGACCGCCCCGCCTGGGGATCAAACCCAGGACCTTTCCACCACATTCTTGTGATCAGAAAGTGTGTACAAGAACGTCAGGTGGTGCAACCGTCCCAAAAATAAACCCACATACAGCATCAATCAAATTAAGGGGAGGAAACCACAAACTGAGAATCGCTGACGGCACCGAGGGTTCGAATCCCAGGCTGGGCTCATGAATACACTAGGTGCATGACAGTATGCACTTGACATCAGTGCACTCCCAAGTGCTGGTCCCAAGCCCGGATAAATAGAAGGGTTGCATTAGGAAGCGCCGGGCGTATAAACTGTACCAAATCTGTGATCAAATGATCTGTTGGGGGCGATGCTGTACAGCAGGGGTCACAAGCCGGAAAAAAAATGGGTCGCAGAGAAAAATTATAATAATAATTAACTATGCAAATGCCCCCTTGTGGAGGCTTTATGTTACACCTTGTAAACCACAGTGGAATGGAATAAGAAACTTTGCTTTGCTGATATTTAAGTTGGTGCTCAGTTTTAAACTCACTGTGGCTCGGTGGGTAGCACTGTCGCCTCACAGCAAGAAGGTCCTGGGTTCGATTCCCAGGCGGGGCGGTCCGGGTCCTTTCTGTTTGGAGTTTGCATGTTCTCCCCGTGTCTGTGTGGGTTTCCTCCGGGAGCTCCGGTTTCCTCCCGCAGTACAAAGACGTGCAGCCGGGTTAATTGGAGACCCTGAATTGTTAGTGTGTGTGTGGTGTGTGTGTTTGCCTTGTGATGGATTGGTGACCTGTCCAGGGTGTTTCCTACCTTCCAGCCAATGAATTGCACCCACAGAGACCCTGACCAGGATAAAGTGGTGGTAAAGCAGACAACGAATGAATATGTTTTAATAAAGTCACCTTAAAAAGCTAATAATGGATTCACTTCAATTTCATTTAGCACAGATCCATGGCTGAAGCGTTCAGGTCTCCCAGTGCTCCCAGTGTTCCCAGTGCTGGTGTACAGACCGAATGGAGTTTCTGGAGCTGTCGCTGTAACATGAGCGCTGGGATTAGCGGCTCGACGTTCCTATTAATTGGTCCAAGAGTCTCGACAGCAGCGGGTCTCGCACCGCGCCCTCACATCATCACCTCGTCCAAACGCCACGTTAACACTGAGCACCCCGGAGAGAGCGAGGAATTAAAGAAATAACCTTGAACACTAAACACACACCGCTCAGTTCTCACTGCTTCAGGTGTGAATAAAGGTACAAACGTTCCCGTTACAATCCAGACTTCGGAAGAACTTCATTTAAAAGATAATCAACGCTGATATCAGATGACTCACTTTCTGATTTATAATCCTCCATAAAGGCAACTTAATAAAAACAACACATTTACATTTTCAGCATTTAGCGGAGGCTTTTATTCAAAGCGACTCAGAGTACTGTGACAGTATATTGTCTAAGCAATTGAAAGTTAAGGGCCTTGCTCAAGGGCCCAACAGTGACAACCTGGCAGTGGTGGGGCTTGAACCAGTGACCTTTCGATTACTAGTCCAGTACCCTGTCATAACACATTATTAAAATGATTTAGTTACACTGTACAGAAGCTCTGGGGTGGCCTGGTGGGTAGCACTGTCACCTCACAGCAAGAAGGTCCTAGGTTCGATTCCCAGGCGGGGCGGTCCGGGTCCTTTCTGTGTGGAGTTTGCATGTTCTCCCCATGTCTGCTTTGGTTTCCTCCCACAGTCCAAAAACATGCAGTCGGGCTAATTGGAGACACTGAATTGCCCTATAGGTGAATGTGTGTGTGTGTGTGTGTGTGTGTGTGTGTGTGTGTGTGTGTATGTACGTGTGTTTGTGTGTATGTGTGTGCCTGTGTGCATGTACGTGTGTATGTGTTCGTGTGTGTATGTAAGTGTGTTTGTGTGTGTGTATGTGTGTGTCTGCCCTGTGATGGACTGGCGCTCCGTCCAGGGTGTTACTGTGTGCCTTGCGCCCATTGAAAAGCTGGGATAGGCTCCAGCACCCCCCCGACCCTGATTGGATAAGCGGGTTAAGAAAGTGAGTGAGTGAGTGTATAGGATGACAGGATACCCAGAAGGAACCTGTCCAGACCAGAGCTGGAGACTGAACCTGGGTTGCTGGAGTCGTGCAGCACCGATTCCTGGTGGGAAACTGTTTCCATGAGCGACTCCAGATCTATATGAAGGTCAGACGGTCGTGCTGGTGTGAATTTGGTCCTCGCAGACGTTCACCAGTTTCCACGTTAGCGTAAATGGAGCAGAACTCACATCCCTCTGCATGTCACATGACTCGACACTTAGACTTACCCGAAATACAGAGAGACCCTGAGGGACGGGCGCGGTCGTTTAAACTCAGCTCAAGGTAAACAGTGATCGATTGCGCCGGAACCGACCGGATCAGCGTTTCGGCAGCACGCCGGGAGTTGATTAATCGCGCGCGCCCGATTAGCCTCTAAACACGCCGAGCTCATCGGGTTGAAGGTTGATGGAGAGCGGCGCTCATGTGTGTAGCCACGTCCGGCGACTCCGATCCAGCATGGGCGTCACGGCGGAGTATCCTTCACGCATCCTGACTCGGTAAGGTTCACCATCCATCACGGTGGTTTATTAAACGCTTACGCAGCACCGAATCACCCAAACACACACACACACACAGCTGTAACAAGCTGCTTTAATTTATGCACAATAAAACAAGCAAACAGATAAAAAACAAACAAACAAACAAAACTGGTATAAAAATGAAACAGAAACGAATCACAGCGACGGATTTATACCGTAGTTCCTGGACGTTCTTTTCCCCCACCATGTGTTCCCAATCCGGTCGTCTCCAATTCCCTGCTGTTAGATTTATGCTGGCTGAAGAGAGCTGAGACTATCGTGCGCTCCCTCCGACCTCTCCGACCTGCATCAGCTTACAAGCTTTTAAGAACTGATCGTCCATAGCTGGTGCAGGCACCGACCACACAGTGGAAGCTGCACTTGTAAGCTGTGCTTGTATTGTAAAATAATATCTTTTTTTTACATCTCAAGACACACGACATGTTGAATTTAAAGGTGGACGAGCTAGAACAACAGAAGCACACGCGGGGTTCTATTAGTGTCGCCCGTGCACAGGAATCTGGGGCTACGGTGGGCGCAGACTCATGAGAACCGGACAGATAAAGACAGGAGAGTAAGGTCTGAATAAACTGTAAATATTTATGGAGGCTAATGCCTTTTATTTATGGATTTTCCCTTTTTCTCCCAATCGAGTTGTGCACTGATCTCTGTTATTTACCGTCTGTGTGCAGGTGCCTCGACCAGCCAGCAGAGGTCGCGATTACAGCAGTAATGAGGAAACCCTTCAGCCCGCCCACCATCAGACACAGCCAATCACGTCGGGCGATGGCACAGCTGGGATTCGAAGTTTTTTATACAGCTGCAGATGAGAATACGTCCAGAAAATACGGCATTCTTTATTTATTTTAAAGAAATGATTACAGCTTTTGTTTTTTGATAATAACAGATGAAACAGATTATCGTCCCTTTAAAAATATGAGCGTACGGTTCATTAATGATACTGATCCTTCATGGTCTTAGTTCAAATTAGCAAAACGTTAGTTATAAAAAATGTTGCGGTGTGTTTAGAGCGTTAATTCGCTTGTGTTAAAATGACACGACGCTGCCGGCGGGACAGAATGATGAACACAGAATATAACGGTTAAATCTACGGAAGCTACGCAGACGGACGGTTTGAGTTAAAGGTGCTGTACAGGAGATGAAAGCACGTATCCCCACTGTAGTAAACAAACACGGCGTTTTTTGGGCACCAATGTAGGAGGCACGAGGGCACTGCAGGGTCGCCGCTGGGTCAGGTTCTCTCTGGTCATTCTGGTCAGTGCTGGCAACCATGCAGACCAATAAAACAAAAACACAGCGAATGGAAATCATGCAAACACGCCGTCCTGCTGAAGTCCCAGAGTGTTTCCTTTATCGAGAGCACAGAGGTGCAGAGATCCCTCCATGAGAAGTTTTCAGAACGTTTCAGCACCACAGAGATGCCGTTTGTGTTTTTTGTTTTGCTCTATTAGAAGAGCAGAAGAGCTTCATGTTCTTGTTAGTCTGGTGAAGGTCCATCGACACGTGATTGTTAAAATGGTCCCACAGAAAACATCAAACAGTCAAACATCAAATCATAATAAAATTAAAAACAAATCCATGTACTGGCCGCGGTGGTGAAGAAATCGCAAATTAAAGAAGCACCGGTCGTAGAGATCCAGGATCAATAGTCGTCGTAGGTGTTCAGGTCTGTGAAGTAGGCGTTGGTGTAGGTTTTTCCAGCGAGCTGAGGGTTGAAGTATTTATTCCTTTCCTCCAGGATCAAGTTGTTCTTATTGAAAGCCTGCGGACGAGAGAGAGACGTGCGTGAGGCTCCACGTAAACGACTCAAACGTAATTTTAAAATAAAAAGCAAATGTTCGTGATGACGGCGTGAGCCAGTGATGCGCAGTAACACTCCGGAATACTATCAGTACCTCGTCTACAGATCAGGAGCAGCACATGTACTGGGTTGAGTTCTCTATTCCTGGATGCCCTTCTTTTCATTTTCCCCTTCTGTTACTCTAGTTCCTAAGTCCTCTGGTTCCCTTGCTTTCCTTGAACTCTAAGCCATCCAGTCCCCTGATTTCCTAATGTGTTTGAACCCCTGGTTCCCTCTAGTCCACGTCTCCTGGTCTTCTCAATCCTCCAGTGTCTGTTTCATTAGTTCCTTTGGTTAATTTATTCTCTCAGTCCTTCTAGTTTGTGTTTTACGAGTTCTTGTGGTTTTCTTATTTTTCCCAGCCCTCCTAATCTGGCTACCTAGTTTCTCTAGTTCTTTTTTTCAAAATTCCGTGTTTAACATGTCGTATTATTTATTAATTTTTAATGCATTTTCTCCCTTCTTCCCTGCGTCATGCTTCCTCTCTACTGGTGCTGACCCCCCTACCTGATTGAGGAGAGCGAGACTGACACCCCCCCTCAGACACGTGTGCAGTAGCCGACTGCATCGTTTCACCCGCACGAGGCGAGTTCATATGTGGCTCAGCCCTGTGCATGGAGAGCCACACCCTGATCAGCATCATTCCTCGACTCTGTGCAGTGCCATCAATCAGCCAGCAGAGGTCGTAATTGCAGCAGTTATGAGAGAGACCCTATCCGGCTCCCACCCTGTATGAACAACAGCCGAACGTTGCTCATTTAGCCCAGTTTTGGTGTGCTGGCGTATTTTACTGCTGCGCCACCTGAGCGGCTGTCTTATTATTTATTTTACGCTGTTATGTTGTTAAAAGTACATTGTCGGTATACTGTAGAGCTGCTAACAGTCGGAAACAAATTCCTTGTGTGTGCAAACAAACCTGATTTTTATTGTTTATTTACATTTGCGGCATTTAGCAGAAGCTTTTATCCAAAGTGACTTACAATTATCACTGAATACAATTTGAGGAATTGAGGGTTAAGGGCTTAAACCGGCAACCTTAAGATTACTAGTCCTGTACTCTAACCGCTGAGCAATTACTGCCCTGATTCCCTAACTCGTTCTACTGTTTTTCCTTTTACTCTCTTTTGTTTCCCTAATTTTTAATCACTTTACGTCCCCAGTGTTTGAATGTCTAAACCAAAATAAAAAAGATGAGGGTGCAGACCAAACTGGGACCATTTAAAACAACCATCAAAAGCAATAAATCAACATCTGATTCATTATGGACACAAACACAAACTGAAATGAAAATGTTAAAGAATAAGAAGTGAAGAGCATGACCGACATGGGCGTTTCACACTGACACTAACACACAGGGGGCAGAAACTTCCACCCCGCCGCCGCCCGCCCGTGTGCCCCCGTGTGTGCTGTAGGATGGGATGGAGGTGAAGAGATCGGGAGAAGGAATGCATGAGCACACCTGCCAGAGAACGAGAGAGTCACGGGGGAGGACAGACGGAGGAAGAGGACATGTGCTGATCGAGAGTTAGTAGAAAATCTCCAGGCGTCGGGTCACGCCAGTGTTAGTGGATAAAGCCTGGCGCATGCTGTGGTCATCCAGGGGCAAGAGTACAGAAACATCGGGCTGTGAAGAGGAAGGGAGCAGAACCAAATCAGGACTGAATCCTCCGAACTGACGCCCATCAGAAACACTATAAACACGTGAATATGATTGATCCTGTATCACAGATTATTAAGAGGATCCGTCATTCCTCACTAATGTGCTATTATAATAAAGAGTGCGGGATTAAAAGTATTAGGGACAATAATGCACAAAAGACACACCGATAAAAATACCTTTAAAATTAATGTTAGAATTTAAAAATAATTATTTAGCAGCTGTGCTAACACTACACATTCAGACCTGTGAACCACAGACTATTAAATCATAAGGATTAAAATACATTAATTCGAAACACTTATTGATGTATTTATTACTGTAAATAACTTCATGTTTTACTATTATTAATAACTGCTCTGTAGTTATGCAATATATGTAAAACTCAGGTTACCTTTAATCTTGGTTATGTTTGTGCTGTTTTTTTCGAACTTATATTGTTGAATTTTTATAGCGTGTATTGATGTATAATGCTACTGGGACTTTAATTTCCTTTGGGATCAATAAAGTATCTGTCTGTCTGTCTGTCTGTCTGTCTGTCTGTCTGTCTGTCTATCTATCTATCTATCTATCTATCTATCTATCTATCTATCTATCAGAGACATTTGCAGACGCTTTTATCCAAAGTGACTTACAGTTGTGACGATATAAAATCTAAGCAATTCTGGCAGTGGTGGGGCTTGAACCGGCAACCTTCTGATTACTGGATCAGAACCTTAATCACTAGGCTACAGCTGCCCTAAATTGTATTTTGGGGTCACCAAAGTGGATCATTCTGGTGCCTGAACCAAATTAGGCAGCATTTATGCCAACTGTCCATAATGATGCAAGCTTCCTTATTTTATCTGGTACTGAGGACCAGCCTGACCGGTCGATAGCACAGCAGAGATTTGAACCCTAGATCTCAGTAGTTGTGGGCAAGTGCAGCGCTCACCAACCTTTTTTGCACCACGGACCGGTTTCATATAAGATATAATTTCACAGACCGACGGGGACGGGGGACTTATAATAGAGAAACTATAGAATAGAGAATCAGTGTGAATCCTGAGCTTTTTTCGCTGCAATGAGACGCTGCTCCCACCTAGTGGTGATTGGAGACAATAACACCTGAAGAGTTTTGGAAATGTAATTGCTTTTGTAGCGTCTCTAATTATTTATTCTTTCTGTGAGGCCCGGGGACCACTGGGCTAGTGTATTTCACCGCTGCACCACTATATCCAGTACATCCAGTATCCTGCTGCCGTGCTGAGCTCCTGACCCACCTGATCCAGCTCATGCAGCTTTAGGTGATTAAACATTCGCCCCTCCTGCTCTGTGTAGAAACTATTTAATGAAAGTTTAACAGTAGTTTACACCAGTATTTGTGCCCTTTTTAAAAAGCTGTGTGAATGTTTCCCGGCGTAGTGCGCGGTGCTTTGAAATGCCAGCGCTGTCGGATATATAAACCTTCCATCCTCACGATAACAGAGTTTATGTGCATCTAATAGAAAATGTCAAATACTTCTGAATCATTTTTCAAATAAAAGAATGAGAAATGACACTTGATTATAAACATCTTTATCTACAGCGACACGTTTTCACCGCGTGTCTCTGTCTCTCAGATAAGCTCAGAGCTAAAGAGTCTGAACGCTGAGAGAGAGAGACGGTTTCAGCATGAAGTCTGTTTTACTGAGGAGGATTTTTTGCAGTATTTCCCCCGTGTGCTTATTCTCATCACACAAGCATGATTTTATTGGTTTTTATAATAATGTTATGGACTGTAGATGGTTAAACCTCTAAATTCTTGACAGCTAATATTAGAACATGCACTTTTTTGCACATTGGAGAACCACAACACATAGCTGCTTCTAAAAAAAATGCCGACCCGGTTGGATCTGGGTTTGATTTCTTTCCTCTTTTTTGAGAACTTGGTTGCCACAGGCGCTCTAAGCGCTTTCTCCGCTGTGGCTGTGTAATATTTAAACACGACCCATAGCTGCTAATAAAAAATGAGCCTTTGCCGCCCCTGGGTTGGTCATCGCAGGCGCTCTGAGCACTGTCTCCACTGTGGCTGCGGATGTTTCTGTTATTTTGGCCACTGCTTTTTGTTTGTTTGTTCTACCTTGATTAAGCATCCGGCAAACTGGGTTCATTTCCAGTTCTTGCAAATGTGGGGCTACAACTACCCCCCATTAAAATGAATTAAAAATCGTTGCTAATTACACCATAATTGAGGAGTTCCTATAGTTTTGTTTAACCTAAACCTGAGTAATAAAGTGTACAGATGTGTTTTAACATCAGCATATCACTGATAACTACAAAATAAACGTATTAAGGTGTTTGGAGCAGCGTATGAGTGTGTGAGACACTGATGGCTTTTCAGACTGAGACAGACTCACGTACAGAGAACACGTTACGTTCACAATCACAAGCAGTTTGATTCGAATCCCACATTAATAACAGAATAACGAAGGCAGAATGAAACTGTACTGACCTTGATGGCTTCCACCGTGTCGTATTTGTCCAGTTTGTTGATGTGGTTGGTGATGCTGGTGTTGAGAGGCACGGCCGAGATGGGATGGATGACGGTGGCGTCGTGTGACTGCTGCTGGTATCTCTGGCAGTAGGTGTAGACCAGCAGGGTGACCAAACAGCCCAGAATGGAGCTGCTCAGACCCACGGCGATCATGTGGAACACGTTAAAGTCTGTACGAAGACACAGAGCAGGGTGTCCACATACTTATGACTGTATAGTTTAGACTTCATGTATTTACCCTATACATTTAATTCATATATTAAATAGTTATTATGAGCACTGTGTTGAAAAATCTTGCTTTGTTACGGTCAGGGTCGCAGTGGGTCTGAAAAGCAGGTCGCCAGTCCATCACACACACACACACTTGCACACGCAGTCACACACACACACACACACTTGCACACATAGTCACGCACACACACACACCTTGCACATATAGTCACACTCACACATTCACACACATTCACAGATACACACACACACACACACACGCACACATAGTCACACACACACTTATACACACTTGCACACAGTCACACACACACACACACTTATACACACTTGCACACAGTCACACACACACTTGCACACATAGTCACAGTCACACACACATACTCTCTCTGACCACACACACACACACATATACACACTTGCACACATTCACACACACTTGCACACATTGTCACACACACACACACACACACACACACACACAGGGCAATTTGAAGTAGTTCCTATTATGCATGAATTTGTGGGAGGAAACCGGAGCACCCGGAGGAAACCCATATGGACACAGGGAGAACATGCAAACTCCACACAGTGAGGTGAGCGAGGTTGCTGAAGACTTGCTGTATAAATGTGAGTGTGTGATGTATGCTGGCAGCATGTAACACAGCGTATGTGAGTGATTACCTCCACAGCGCCGGTCCGTGTGACTCGAGTGGGCTACAGAAATCTCTGAGGAGAAGGAGAACAAAACACCGGTGTTAGCTGATAAGAGCAAAACAAACAGCTAATAACAAAGCTGGCACCCTCTGTGCCTCCCGCGGTGAATGCCAGGCGTAATTAAATGAAATGAAGCCCCGTAATGAAGTGTTTCCAAAGGCGTCTATAATGAATTCTGATGGAAAAGTGCCAACGTCCTCTCGGTACCGAGTCCTGAGACTGATCAAACTCATCTCCATATTCACACGTTCAGAGCTAACGGAGGAGAATATACGTGTAGCAGAGCGCTCGGCTCGGCTCGGGATCCGGAGCTGGGTCGTTTTTTTTTCTGCTGTAGCAAGATTTTTGGAACATGGCTGTGGGGATGCGCTTCAGTTCAGCATTAGTGAGGCTGATTTTTATACAGAACTCACCAAGCTATTGTCTGGTGTTTATATTCTGTATATTATAAATCGTACAGATCAGTGCTGAGGTTCTGTTAAAATCACACCATGTCGAGCTCTCTTCCTCTTTGTGTAGAAATGCAAATTGGCTCCGGCGCTGCATTACTGTAATGCGAGAGATCGATCAGGAAACTCTGATGAGAGACGAGACGAGCCACTAATTAGCCCCGTGAAGCCACAATCGATGGTTGGCGGGTCTTATGTTACGTTTTGTCGATAGGAATTGAAGCGGGAGTCTGTGTACCCTGCACTCGGTACAGACTGTGTTATATTAGGATTATATATGATATATTTCCTGTTTCCTTTAGTTCCTGCTCAGTGTAAATAAGGAAGCTGCAGGACGCAGATGAGGAGGATGCAGTAATGTGGGGTGATAATATACAGCAGTAAGGTGATGATGTGATGTGACAGCAGTCAGATGACAATGTGGCAGCAATGTGGGTGATGATGTGATGTGGCAGCAGTGGGGTGATAATGTGGCAGTAGTGTGTGTGATGATGTACAGTAGTGGGGTGATGATGTGATGTGGCAGCAGTTGGGTGATGTGATGTGGCAGCAGTGGGGTGATGATGTGATGTGGCAGCAGTGGGGTGATGATGTGATGTGGCAGCAGTGGGGTGATGCAGTGGGGTGATGATGTGATGATGTACAGCAGTGGGGTGATGCAGTGGGGTGATGATGTGAAGTGGCAGCAGTTGGGTGATGTGATGTGGCAGCAGTGGGGTGATGCAGTGGGGTGATGATGTGATGTGGCAGCAGTTGGGTGATGTGATGATGTACAGCAATGGGGTGATGCAGTGGAGTGATGATGTGATGTGGCAGCAGTGGGGTGATGATGTGATGTGGCAGCAGTGGGGTGATGCAGTGGGGTGATGATGTGATGTGGCAGCAGTGGAGTGATGATGTGATGTGGCAGCAGTGGGGTGATGATGTGATGATGTACAGCAGTGGGGTGATATGATGTGGTAACAGTGGGGTGATTGAGGCAGCAGTGGGGTGATGATGTGGCAGCAGTGGCGAGATGATGTGGCAGTAATGGGGTGATGATGTACAGTAGTGTGTGTGTGTGTGTGTGTGTGTGTGTGTTTGTGTGTGTCTCTACCTGGAATGAAGTTGGAGTCGGACGGACAGGGACGGGTCTCTGTACTGTTCCCTGAACACTGGTTCCCGGTGGGAAAGAGAACGTCGCAGTGACGGAGGCGGACCTGAGAGCCGGACGAGTCGCAGTGGGACCATTCAGACCAGTCAGACCAGCTCTCTGTAAAATACCCAAACACATGAACCAGGTTTATACGGGTTTCACCTGTAGATTAAAGTACAGGACTACTAACTGGAAGGTCACTGGTTCAAGCCACACATCTGCTAGGCTGCCACTGTTGGGCCCTTGAACATGGCCCTTAACCCTTAATTGCTTGCAATGTATACAGTCTCAGTTGTAAGTCACCCATCAAGGGTAGGTGCTGCACAGCAACATGGTTCCTAAGGATCTGGGTTCGATCCTTGGCTCCACTCACTGTCTGTAAGAAGTTAATCTTTTCCCTGAGTCTGTGTGGGTTTCCTCCAGGTACTCCGGTTTCTTCCCACATCCCCAAAAATACGCAAAGATATGAATATGATGCACAAAACAGACCCTATGTGTGGAGTATATTAACGTATATTGATGGTGGACTGCACCTCATGAGCAGTGGAAGGATACACAGAGAGTAACGTGGTCCGTTGTCTGTGCTGAGGCTCTCTGTCTCTCTGTAATAAAAAAGTTCCTGACCTCGCAAAAGCTCTCTGTACTTAATGAGCAGCAAGATTTCGGACTGGGGCGTTTATCAAGCTTTTGTCGAGGTGTCCACAAACTTTCAATCATATAATATAGTTACGCAACCGTTAGGAGCCTTGCTCAGGGGTCCAACAGTGCACCTGGGTGTTGGTTTAGCTTGACAGGAAGGACAGAAACAACACACCACACAGAACGTCACGACTCCAGGTGTGTTATATTATTCGGGAACAACACAGGCCGTCCCAGACAGGTGGCGTATTTACAGCTCGGTCATTTTTAATGCTTAATAAATATTAAAAAGCTTTAGTGTCTTTACGACCCAAAACAGCGGCACAGGACGCAACGTGGCAACGCGATAAACGGTGACATTTACGTTACAAGGAAAACATTTCAGAGCTTTATGAGGCATTAAAGTTAAAATTCATTAAAATGTACACAAAGCAATGAAAAGTAATTAGTGGTGGAGACATAAAGCTTAATGAAAGGTGTATAAGCTAGCACGCCGCTCCGTCTTCATTAGCATTCACTCCCCTCGTCCGTCCTCTCATCCCGGGCGATAGTAATAAACAGGGTGACGGGCGGAGCAGCCGAAAGGTCAGCGGGTAGTTTCACTCCGACTCGGACTAATGGGCAAACTGACATTTGGACGCAGGATCCTCGTTCATCTCAGCCGTTGTGTTTCGGTTGAATGTGGGGGTTCGACTCGACCTCTCCTCTCCCGGCTTTTGTGATGCTGCGTTCATGCTTCGCTTCGCCATAAAACGCGACGTTCTGATTTCAGTTTTTCGACCGGCCGAGCTTTTATACGCTACATTAGCGACGACAGAGCGCCAGCCTTTCAGTTTCTCGAGCACGCTTGTGTTTATACGCACTAACAGGGGCGCAATTTTCGTCCTGTGCACATCAGGGCTGCGTGTGTCACTCACTCACTATATTTTCCCCTATTTTCACACACTGTTTGTACTACATGTGAACGCATGAGCTCCTTTTATCTCTTATTTTAATGCAAAATGCATGTAACACAGTGGTGCAGCAGCAACCTGTCTCTCCTTACACCCCCCCAAAGCATGCAGAAGGTGGATTGGCTGCCTCTGGGAGATGCCCCGGCGCTTTGTGTGTTTCCAAATGTCACCAGAACACTTATTTTGAGTTATTTTTATCAAATAATATAGGAAATCTACCTTTCATAACACAAGTATTTAGAAGAAAGTATGTGGACACCCCTCCTTATCACAGAGTTCAGGTGAGTTCAGCCACGCCCACTGTCAACAGGTGTATTCATTTCATATGATTCCTAAAATAAATCATACGCTTTAAAATTTGGAGGCCAACAGTGAGGTGGAGGCGCTTTACTGACCAAGGTTTGATGGGCTTGATGTGAAGGACCCCCAGTGACCGCGCCAGGAAAAAACCCAGACCTCAACCCTTGTGAACTGCTTTGGGGTTAATTGGAATGTCTACTGTGAGCCAGGCTTACAGGTCTAACATCGGTCCCTGACTATGTGAGCACTCTCAAAATCTTTTATCAAGCTTATATTCAGGCGTCCACAAACTTTTGGCTATATAAAGAAGTTGTATTATTTACATTTATGTCATTTATAGACACTTTGATCCAAAGCAGAATACAATAATAATAATTGAATGTTATTTAACAAACTGAGGGTTAAGCACCTTGCTCAGAGGTCCAACAGTGCATATTTATGTTTAATGTGTGTGTGTGTGTGTGTGTGTGTGTGTGTGTGTGTGTGTACCTGGACAAGGTTGTGTGTTGCACAGAGCCTCCTCGGTGTGTAAGCCGAGGCAGATGTCCCCTCCGTAGGCGGAAGGGGGGTTACTGCAGGAACGGGTGCGGATGTAATGACCTCCGCCGCACGTCGCCGAACATCTGGACCACGAGGACCAACACGACCAGCTACCGTCCACTGCACACACACACACACACACACACACACAGAAATCAAGAGAGGTGTATTTAGGAAGGATCGACATTATTTATTTATTTATTTATTCGGATTTTCACGTCATGTTTTACACTTTGGTTACTGCTTACACAAGATTAATATCAAAAACTGTCATGGACAATTTTGTACTGTGGGAGGAAACCGGAGCTCCCAGAGGAAACCCACACAGACACGGGGAGAACATGCAAACTCCACACAGAAAGGGCCCGGAATGCTCCACCTGGGAATCAAACCCAGGACCTTCTTGCTGTGAGGAGACAGTGCTACCCACCGAGCCACCGTGCTGCCCTGTATCAACATTAAATGATCTGAGAATGTTTCCGTGATGGCTCGGCGTCCTGTTTGGGGCGTGGTACTGCGCTGTGCCCAGTCATTTCTGAGAAAACCCGGGTCCTCAGTGATCCAACCAGGACAGATCGGTGGTAAAACATGTAAAAGAAAAACTTTTATAATCAGTATAAATATAAAAAGTTGGAAGTGCTGCCGCTGTAAAATGAAACGTGTTAAGCGTCGTGTTCATGTACCGAGTCGTGTCGAGACAATCATTTTCCTCAAACTGCTCGAGTAAACTCAGCTAATTGGCTTTTACTGCGCGGTGCGTGTATCGTTCACGCCGACTCCAAACACACTCCACACACACACGCCGCTGTTCGTTTGTAATTAATAGCAAAATCTCATCTGTTCGTTCTCCTCATGTAAAACGATCGGATCCTAAAACTGAAGGAATGAGGTTGGAAACAGAGATCATGTCATTCGTTAGGATGAGGAAAGCATGAAGTCAGATTATCGATGCAGCAAACTCTGGAAGATCTGAGACGACTTCAAACTTCTCTTATTTCATCCCACGCTTCATAAAACACCACAGAAATATTCATATCACAGATATTCACTCTAATATGCTAGCACAGTGGTCCCCAACCACCGGGGCATGGACCAGTACCTGTCCGTGGGTCATTTATTACCAGGCCGCATAGAAAGAATTAATAATTAGAGACGCTACAAGAGCTATTACATTTCCAAAACTCTTCAATCACCACTAGGTGGGAGCAGAGTATCGTTGCAATAAAAAAAGCTCAGGATTCACACAGATTTTCCACCCCCGCCGGTCTGTGAAATGATATCTTACATGAAACCGGTCTGTGGTGCAAAACAGGTTGTGGTTTTGCCCACCAGCACTGAGATCCGGGTTCAGATCAAACCCAGAGGTTGAAGGCTGGCACGTGCTTCCTCCAAAACCCATAAAGCCAGCAAACTTTATCTTTAAACTATATAAGCGGGTGCCTGTGCGATGTGATTGGTCCGTTCAGACAAGCGTATGGAAGCATTTTAACGATATGATATTCCTGCTAGCATTACTCCAGTGTAAAATTACTAACAGCTAGAGTCATTTAGAAACTGATTACTAATTAGGGCGGCACGGTGGCTCGGTGGGTAGCACTGTCGCTTCACAGCAAGAAGGTCCTGGGTTCCAGTTCCAGGTGGAGCAGTAGGGGTCCTTTATGTGTGGAGTGTGTGTGCATTTACCTGGACAGGGCGTGGTGTTGCACTCCTGGTACTCCTGTGCGGGACCCAGACATGTGGTTCCTCCGTATTTGGGTTTGGGGTTCGTGCAGGTTCTCTTGCGGCTGCGCAGTCCGGAGCTGCAGTCGCGGCTGCACTGAGTCCACGAGCTCCACGCCGACCAGCCGCCGTTCACCGTCAGTCCGGTGATACGTCCCGAGCGCAGCGTGTCTCCTGAGACACACACACACACACACGCGCACACACACACACACGCACACACACACACACACACACAGGGTGCGTTAGGAAGTGAACACAGTAAACTGTGCAGCCTACACACATGACCTCCCGATGTCGATCTACCACGTGCACCAGTGATAAACAAGCTCTCAGACTTTCGAGGCGCCGCTCGCCAACTCTGGGCATCTGGGCGAGATTAGCGTGAGCTCCCCAGGCACCGTGACGCACCCGAGCAATTAATTTTTGGGGGATTTCAGACTTGGAGCGCTGATCTGATTAGCAGATGAAAGAGAAACACAGCCAGAGAGTTTCTACATTTTGTTTGGGGACGTTTATTAGTGCTGTGGACACGCGATTCACATTTTAAAACTCCTCACACGTGCACATTTAGGTGGGAATATGTTAACGTTAATGTGGACGCACCCCAGAGCTGAGATGGTAGGTAGACTGGTATGGTCCTTTCTTGGATGGAGCTCATTTTCTGTGTGCTTATTTACAGGGTTTGTTTATAATTGGACCCGAGCATCTATGATAGCAGTAAGACTTTATGAGGTTGCTCATTTATACCATTATCCAGTGAGAGCAGGAGAAAGTTGGTGAGCTGTTTAGAAGTGCAGAAAAAAATAAATAAAGAGACATGAAGTAAAAAAGATGCACTAAACATTTCAGCTTAATCATAACCACCCATAAATAATATTGAAGAGTAAATAAAGAAATAAGCTCCACTATAGTGAACAAAAACACCGAGTGGAAACACAGCCGGTCGTTATTGAGTGAATCTGCGGAACATGAAGAGGAAAGAAAGATACGAGTGTCAGGGAAGTGTCTTCAGCTCAATTAGTCAGTGAGAAGAACAAGAAAGAAAACAGAAAACATATAAAAATATAAAACTACGATGTTTTATGGAAGAGAGAGAGAATCAAGAAGCTTTAAAACATTACTGGGTAGCATTTAAAAGCAGAAAATCTCATCAGTGCTTAAATAAAAGCAGAAATTTGAAAGTTAAAGGAGCAGAAAAGTTTTCTGTGCTAAATTTAATTAACTAAAATTAATCACACAATAAAAGAGAAAGAAAAATCCGTCAGCGTTCAAATACATAAAAAATGCGCAGCTCAGTAATTCTCATTGCTCTAAAAAATAGGGATTTTTTTCAATACTTATTGCGCCCTGTCAGCTCTGCTATCGACCGACCAGGCGCCTCACAGACTCGACTGGCTGTGTCTGTTGGGAAATTTGGTCGAATGGTTGATTTGGTCGCATTTTCTCACAATTTATCGTAGTCAGTTTGTCTTCCGCTGCTGGTGGATCCCTGATTACAGTCGAGGAGGGTATATTGGTGCTCGCGCCTCCTCCGACCCGCGCGCAGCCCTTAGCGGAACCCTTTTTCACTCATGCATTCTGCACAGGCGCCTCGCTATCTGCCAATCAGGGTCCTTACACAGCGTTTAAAGACCCCAGTCATCCCTCCCTGCAGGCACTGCCAATTATGCCAGCTAGATGGTGCCCAGCCGACTGGTGGCAACGCCAAGTTTCGAACAGAGGAGTTCAGAATCTTGACGCTGGTGTGCTAGTGGAATATCCTGCTGCGCCACCTGGATATCGCTGCTGTAATTGCGGCCTCTGCTGGCTGGCCGTGGTGCTGCACAGAGACGGGGGATAACGGAGAGCAGTGCGTGACTCTTGGTGTGCTGTTCTGATCCCTGTGTGATTGGAGTGTGCAGCAGCAGAGGGAAAATAAAACCGGGGAATTGGATATGACTAGATTGGGACTTAATAAATCAAACTAAATAGCATGTCAAGTGAGGGCACTACCACGGGTTTAATTGCACACAGGCTGTGGTTTGAGGTGCATTGGGAAGCCGTGTGACCCTGTACTTTAGCTCCGTGGTTGATGAAATGACGAGATAACACGGCTGTTAAACGTACGCGAGGCCAGAGAGACGTCTCGTACATATATAACGTCAGGAAAGCATTCTCAGAGCGGGTTCCACTTTCACTTGACAGTTTTCATGTCAGAATAAATGTAGTGCAGAGAACATGTCAAAAATCTGATTGCAGTGTCAAACGCGGCATGTTAAACATTTAACTACACGGGTTGAGCATGTTCTTCGCCTAAAGGGACAAAAAAATCCTCTTCAACACTCATTGTGCTCAAGTAAAAAAAATATAGTTTTTTAATGCATGAGCACAGACCAATAAAACACTTACCGAATACACACAGAGCACAGAACTAGCAGGGAAAGCTACTGGGAAGTACTGGGAAAGAAATGATTCGAGCTCACGCTGGTGAGGACTCGGATATTAAAAACAGAGGAGGAGAGTGATTGGAAAGTGTCCTATAAATCCCAGATCAATTACACGCCGGAGCACAGAGGGACGAGGAGAGGAAGAAAGAGAACAGGGAACGCTGGAACAGATCACACCGCCTTCAGCACCGAGAACACAAAGAAATATCGGCCGGCGTCGAGTTACAGTCGAGACGTAATTCCATTAAAGGAAAAAAAGCTGGGAAGGTAAGACGGAGAGAAAACGAGGGAACCGTAGCTGCTGGTTCTGCTCCGGTTCTGTCGTGCGGTTCAGATCAGGATGTGCTGCAGCGTGACCTGTTATTGTTTCCTCGGAGGAAAATCGACAGCATCGTTTTCTAGACAGGAGCAGAAATACGGCGCTGGTCCGTCATCGATAAGAGCATCGCAAACCTCCGGGACTCGTACAGAGCAAATAAATAAATAAATAAATAAAATAAATAAAATAAACACACAGCAGCTGACTGGGTTTCATTTTTAATGCTGCACCGTGTGTTTGAAGAGATGTGATGCACCGGTGTGGCTGATCCCAACTACCATGAGGGCACTTCTGAGGTGCTATCGGCCTGCTGGGTGTCTCTACAGGCGTGATTTGCCCTGTCTGAGGCTGGGAGGGGTTGCAGAAGTGCTGTGATGAATTGGTACTGTGTGCATTCCGGTGTTTCCCATCAGTGTGACCCTGACCAGGATAAAGTGGGTTAATTTTCTATTTATTGATGCATTTTCTCCCTTTTCTCCTGATTTAGTTATAGCCAATTACTCTTCCGCTGATGGGCATCCTGGTTAAGCTTGGGGAGGGTATTTTCACCTGTCCCGACTTGCGAGCGCAGACCCATGAGACTCGTCCACCTTACAGGCACAGGCCTTTTCCCACCCAGCAGACTAGGTGGGCAATTCTGTCTGCTGCAGGTACTGCCGATTGTGCCCGCTAGATGGCGCCCAGCTGAGATAAAGATAAAGTGGTTTTTACAATAATATAAACATACAGAACCCTACATCTCGACTTAATGCTGCCAGTGTTTAAAATATTACTGTTATTTATCAGTGCCACCCATAAACACTGAGTCCAGGTTAGGAATACGTCACAGACAGGGTGCCAATCAATTACATGACCCATGGCATGACCCATGTCAAAAAGAACATCTAATCTTTAACGGTACACGGCGTTCGTGATATTCCCGACTCGTCCGCTTTAACTGATGCTTAACAATCATCTCGGCTCGTTCCGTGTCCGAACATTTAGGTCGACATGAACCTTCATAAACTCGACGTATTTTTCTGTACGCAGCTTTATGAGGTCGGATCGATTCTCTGATGAACCTGAAACGTTCTGGAGGAGTTTTAATCAATCGTACGTAGATTAGAAGGAAGGTTTTCGAGGTCAGAATGATCTGAGAGAAGATGAGGTGGACGATGAAGTATTTTCACTCAGATATTTTCAGCATGATGTTGTTTAGGCCCCGTTTTATCATTACGGTCACCATTCATCAGGACTGGGTTTGAAAGTGAGATGTTGGTGGGTACATGAATTATTTGCTTGTTTGGTGCCAGTTTTAATATTATTTTATCCAGTTTGAAATTAAACAACGTTCCTCCAGGACCAGGAGGCAACACGGAACACAAATACAAACAGCACAATACACACAGTGCAGATAAAAGATAGTACAATAAATATTAGGCACATTTCATTTCTAAAAAAAAAGTGAAGGGACCAGAGGACGAGTGCTGTTTTCGTGGTCAGAAGTTAAAACTCCAGCTGACGTCTGATGACTATATTTAATATATTTGGATGTTTGATGATCATAATAATGATCGTCAGTGATGTGATGTTTTTAAAGCAGGAAAATCAGCTTAATTTCACGAACTGTGTTTTTCAAAAATCACAGAATTTTACAGTAAAGAACCACATTTAACATCAGTCATTTAATTACACTCAAAAATTGAATAATAGAATAAATGAAGCTACGATACACAGCACAGCTCCCTTAATAGTTAAATGTAAACCTAGAACATCCAGCGACGGTTGGTTGTAAAATCAGTTGTTAGTTTTCCAAACTCAGTGACCCGAGTCGTGTTTTCAGCTGCTTTACTTCCACATCTTGGACGTTTTGACTAAGCGACCATCCCTGAACCGAGGGGGGGGTGGGGTGGGGGGGGGGGTGTGTGTGCTGAGAGTACACTATCACCATCTTACAATGCCGTGATTAGGGCTATACCACAATCATATGTGAAAGGCACACATGGCCATTGTAATTCATGCTCACTGTGACTTGCATATGGACCTGATCACCTGATAATCCATTGTTGTGCAATGGGCGGCTTCGGTCGCCTGTATATAAGGTTGGGGTATTCACCACCAGCTCAGACTGAAGGAGTCACCCTCTACAACCAACTTGTGTCCAGATGAACTGATTCAACTTTGTGGATTTGTGTACCTGGATTACTGAGAGTGCATTGCTAACTGAATTGCCGTAGGATTGCTAGGACGCCTCATACTGCAGATTAACCAGTAAACGTGAGGCACTTGAACGCTGCACGAATAAAAAATGTTAAAATGCTAAACACAGACCCTGTGTATTAGGTAGGGACTTCTATAAACAGCAACACAAAGACAAATGATTTTATTCGTGACAAAATCAAGGGCCACATCTGCATTATGGTGGCCCTCAAAGGGCCGATTGTAACGTATCCTGCTGTGATTGCCCTCTGCCTTTTAAGTCTTGGACAATTTGTTGTTTATCTTGGAGCCAAAATGCCAAATTTATCCTGTATATTTATAATGTATGGCTACGTTTACCACAGACACGGCCTCATA
The DNA here is from genome assembly GCF_030014385.1 of Trichomycterus rosablanca. Lineage (NCBI taxonomy): Eukaryota > Metazoa > Chordata > Actinopteri > Siluriformes > Trichomycteridae > Trichomycterus > Trichomycterus rosablanca. The sequence goes on from NC_086010.1 coordinate 18,912,262, forward strand.
ACACAAGAGACGTACCGCTTTCTCTTCTTGTACATTTTGGGATTATTCGTAAATATTTCTCAGCATCACTTATTGGAAAAACGCCTCAGTTATACGCTGCTGTGGAAACACTGCCAACTAGTGGCGGGATCACTTTACGGGTCACAAAATCAGCATGCATTGTGGGAGATGAAGTTTATGTACGATTTTACAGAGTATTTTAAGTAAACGTGAAGCACTTGAACGCTACACGAATGAAAAACGTTTAAATGCTGAACACAGACCCTAAATTTACACTGGAAACGACTGATTTCAGGGTTCATGTATTAGGTAGAGCCTTCTATAAACAGCGACACAAAGACAAATGATTTTATTCATGACAAAATCCCAACAAATCCCATCAGCTGTGTCTATCGGAAGTGAATCGAACGATGCGATTGTAAAGAGAATGAATGATCAGACTCGCTACACGTAATAATGTGGTAGAGACGTAGATCTTGTGGGCGTGGCATGCTGTTCCTGTACCCGTGTGGGTGGAAAAAACAGAAGGAATGAGAATTCATGATGTGTTTTATTAGCCAGGATCTTCAGACGCTAATTAGTCACTAACCAGCCCTGCTAGGAGCATCGCTCTGAAGGGGGCGCGTGTTTAACCCCCCCCGAGCGGGGCTTACGACACCACAGTACGTACGCTCTGACCCATTAAAGCTGCGTGTGTGTGTGTGTGTGTGTGTGTGTGTGTGATCGTGCTGGGTGGCTGATAAAGATTAGACGCTGTAGGAACATGTAAAGTCAATAACAAAGCTAACAATTACTGTCTGACGCCACGTTCCGCTGCTCACTGTCTGCCTCTAATTAGACTCACGTTGAGTTCCATATCATGTTAATTAACATGTTGTTTATGATCAATCGGCAGGCGCTGAGGTTTAGTCTCGCTGTCGATGTGGGCGGGTGTTTTGAGAGACGCTTGTATTGAATCTTAATGGGCGCTCGGGTGGCGCGGCGGTTTATTATACCAGATCGCCACTTTGATCCTCGGCTGTGCTGTTGGCCGGCCAGGCGTCTAACCAGAAGGGGGGAAGGTCGAAGCCCAGAGATGGACTGGCATAAAGAATTAAACAGTGAGCTGTGAGTGGACGTACCGTCGGTGGAGCAGCCGGTGGAACCGTCGCTGGAGCAGTAACGCATCTCGATCCTCTGTCTGCCCACCTCCAGCATGTTCGGCTCGGCCACCCGCGCCCTGCACGTGTACCGGAAGCGCTGTTCGTAGTGCCCGCCATTATCCGAGATGTTCACGGGGGTCCATGGGGTCCACGGCGTGGTCTTCTTCAGGTCCGGACAGGGGAGGGTGTTACACGACTGGTGCTCCTGTAAATATCAACAACAAGAAAACAACACAATCTCAAACTCGTCGGCTCAAATCTCAGCTCCTGGACAATGATTGGCTCGTTCGTAGGGGGGGGGGGGATTAGGGTGTGTCTCTCTGTAGGTGAAAAGAAGCGGTGTCGGAGGGATGTGTGTTAGTCACGGCTCTCCTCAGTCAGGGGACGCAATCGGGTAATTGGATACGACTAGATTGGGAGGAGAATTGGGGATCAAAAGTATACATACAGAGACTACGATGATTGATTTGATTGTGTAGGAAGTTCTATAAGGAAGTCTAGTTTCTTATTAGTGGTTGTGAATGACAACAAATGGAGACGTCTCTGTGCCAATATAAACAGTGCTGGTTTGACTGCACCGATCAAAATATACATGGAACAGTGGTCTCCACTGCTGGAAAGAAAGCTCCGGATAAACAGATAATCCAGGTTTCCATAGATGAGCAGCTACACACAGATCAAGCTCAGGGTGGAGTGATGTAAAGCACATCACAACTGGACTCTGAAGCTGTGAAAACATTCCTTCACCAGGCTCAGCGGTGTCAAACTCATTTTCACCGAGGGCCACATCTGCATTATGGTGGCCCTCAAAGGGCTGATTGTAACGTATCCTGCTGTGATTGCTCTCTTATTTGCCTTTTAATTCTTGGACAATTTGTTGTTTATCTTGGAGCCAAAATGCCAAATGTATCCTGTATATTTATAACGCATATCTACGTTTATATTGTCCTCCTTTACCACAGACACGGCCTCATAACACAAGAGACGTACCGGTTTCTCTTCTTGTACATTTTGGGATTATTTGTAAATATTTCTCAGCATCACTTGTTGGAAAATCGCCTCAGTTAAAACGCTGATGTGGAAACACTGCCATCTAGTGGCGGGATCACCTTGCAGGTCACAAAATCGGCATGCATTGTGGGAAGTGCAGTTTATGTATGATTTACAGAGTATTTTAAGACAGTCGTACGTCTTTTAAGCTCTCGCGGGCCAGATAAAATGACGTGGCGGGTCGGATTTGGCTCTCGGGCCTTGAGTTTGACACTATAAGTGTTCTATAAGATAAATAAAATAAATAAATAAAAGAACAGATCTCCAAGATCCATTTTACAGAAACGTATGAATGTATTCCAACTAAAGACGTGCTATCGAGTTACAATTTTTTTTACGTCTCAATTTAATAACAGGCTTTCGAAAGGCGAAGCCGCGAGATGTAGCCATTTCCTGTCCATTTATTTAATTCTGCTGTGTAGGCCTTAAGTGGCTGCCAGACCTTGGCACAAAAAAGAGAACAGTCATCGCTGTTCATCCATCAATCTGTCAGAGGGGGCAAGTCGTCCTGTCCTTCGGAAAAGGGAGAAAAACAGCGTGAGGAGGACGAGTCCGGGGTTAAAGACCTGCGCAGATCTGTGCTGAATTACCGCTGAGGAAAAATGATGCGCTGTCACTTTTTTAAAACTTGTGAGCTTATAAATATCACATTTCCTGTTCAGGTTAATATTCTGCGCTGCTTCGGGAGACAGATTTTATCTGCTCTTCAAATGATTTCTAAGAGCTGCTTAAAGTCCTGAAAGACTCTGCAGCGCAAACAGTTCTGAACGCGGCAGACGGAAACGAAGCCAGACGTTTGAAGACTCTCTAAAAGACAGACGCTGGTGTTTACTGGCCGACGTGCTGGTGTTTTTTGGTAGAAGATGAATGTGGAATGATTGCGTCTCCTCACAGTGGGAAAAACCGAAAGTGTTTAGACGTGGCCAATAATTAAAGTGATTTAATAAAAGCACACGGTGCGAGTGAGAAATGAATGAGCTGTAACTAGGACACAAGCTGTTCGTCCTCCTGCATGATGCTCGACGCTGAATCATTCAGATATCTCAACGTCAACCGTCGTTTTAAGTTTCATCACTTTAAATAACACACACACACACACACCCCTTTAATATAAAATGTACACAACGGTACCCCAGGCTAAGTTCCATATCTATATAATAAATGACATTATTTATTTACATTATCAGCATTTAGCAGATGCTTTTATCTGAGCGACTTACAGTACTGTGACTGTATACAGTCTAAGCAATTTAGGGTTAAGGGCCTCGCTTAAGGGCCCAACAGTGGCAACCTGGCAGTGGTGGGACTTGAACCAACGACCTTTGGATTACTAGTCCAGTACCTTAACCACTAGGCTACAGCTGCTCTATATTTTAAATCTAAGGATGAAAACCTCTGTAGCAACATATTTTGTTGAGAAATTTGGACACCCAACAGAGTCAGTCCTCGGTTCCACTCTGCTCGGCAGATACGCACCAGCTCGGAGTGTTTCTCTTCAGATTTTGGGATTTTTCACGCACCCCTTCATGCTGAATGCTTTCTGCACGCACCGTGCACACACAGACGAGGATTAAACCCTGGTCCCCGGGGACGCGCAGCACAAACACTACGCTTACATCCAGAGCGTCTAACAATTGTGACTGATTACAGTGCAAGCTACTCAGAGTCAGAGTGCAGGGGCAGGGCTTGAACCAGCAACCTGCTGATTACTAGAGTGATACGTTAACCATTAGGCCCAAACATGTAACTCGATTTAAGAACGAGAGGCACTTGCACGTAGTGACTCTGAGTTACAATATTATCAAACATACAGGGGAAAAAGGGAGAACCTACTAATGCTCCTCTCGTGATCTTCAGTAGATACAGATAATGTTCATTTCTGTTCAAAATGTCACCTGACTGATGAGAATATTTGCACATGTTTATTATCAGGAGGATGAATATGTGAGGGTAACAGGACTGAGGGGAATTTTAACCACAATATTCTACATTTCTGATGGAAAATAAAGATTAAAAACATCGATGGGATCTGGAGTCACCGAACACTGCAGGAGAAAAGGATTAATGACAGAGTTTTTATGAACATTTTAAATTATTTATCCTACATTTGATATTAGATGAGTGTGCAGGACACTTTGCTCAATGAAAAAATGCATTTAAAGTTATTTTTTATCTACATTTATACTTATAAAGTCCTGAGGACGGAAATGGTCCTAATACATTTTTTAAACCTGTATTGCTTTTAAGGAAGCTGGCACGACCCCTGTCGTTGTTTCCAGCTACAGTGAGCTTAACCCGTTTAGTCTGTCCCAGATCCACAACTATACGGTTTATCATGTATCACGTCGAGCGATTAACCCGCTGTACCGTGGACCAGACTCTCCGGCGCAGCTCGCTCTGTAGATCATGTGTAAGCAGTCCATCGTGTAACACCAGCGAAACGAATATGCTGTGCCGTGTACTTACTCGACTGGCTCAGCTGGGGAAAGTCACGGGGGCGAGTTCCTAATTAAATCCAATTTAGCGCCGCGAGTGCAGCACGACACGTCCGAGCGCTCTCTGCAGAGCTTTTCACTTTTACTTAATAATCTCTGATAGAGATGCTGCACTGATAGTTAGCACACGAGGTTACGCTTGTTAGTCCTGCGTTATTGGGTTTTATTCGGTGAATGCAGGCCTGTCTTGTCAGAAAATTGGGTTAGATTGAGTCTTACAGCTTGAGTAACTTTAAAGTGCTGGCAAAAGAAATGAGGAGCATTATTTAGTCCAGGGATTAAAAACAGGAACAGTTCTAGTACTGCTGTGAGTCCCTATAAAAGCATTTAATAAGAATTTACACTCAGACCTCTGCTACAGGGTTTGGTTAGAATCTTCAGAGCTGTTCAGCTTCACCAGGCTGGTGTTAGTGTTGGATCCCAAATCACGTCTTTCACAATTTCATGGGCTGTACCATCGAATCTGTGCCATTTCCATCCCCAGGACATTATATGTATAAATGTAGATGAAAATGAACTATAAAACGCATTTTTAAATTGAGTAAAGTGTCCTGCACACTAATATAATAGCAAATGTAGGATCTATTATTTAAAATGTCCACAAAACTTCCTATAACACTGATAAATAGTGTTATAGTGTTGTTTACGTCCCCACGCTCTAACCTGACACTTTAGAATGAAATATAAGGGGTAAAATGTTTTTTTTCCTGCAGTGTTCGGTGACTCCAGATCCCATCGATGTTTTTAATCTTTATTTTCCATCAGAAATGTAGAATATTGTGGTTAAAATCCCCTCAGTCCTGTTACCCTCACATATTCATCCTCCTGATAATAAACATGTGGAAATATTCTCATCAATCAGGTCACATTTAGAACAGAAATTAACATTATCTGTTTCTACTGAAGATCATGAGAGGAGCATTAGTAGGTTCTCCCTTTTTCCTCCTGTATGTTTGATAATATTGTAACTCTGACTGAGAAGATTAAAATCTCACTCTCAGTCCTGTTCCTCATATACAACTCATCTTATACAGCTTAGAAACCTTGTAGAAATGAAACAAAGGTGACTGAGATTCGACCAAAACACCTTCTGATTAGTTAAGTGTGTGTGTTACTAGATTCAGTGTTGAACAAGTTTCGTTTCATCCAGTTACTACACGCAAATGGCCCAGTTAGCAGGAACGCTCAGGTCATTTCCAGACATCACACACACACACACACACACACACACTTGTTTATTATGGAACTGCACACTGTAAACACGTCATGATGACCGTTATAGCTGGACATTGAGGTAAGTGGTACCTTATTTATAGCTGAGTAAGTTTGGGCGGCTCTGCAGCTAAATCTATCTTTAATCTATCTTATAAGTCTTTAATTATCAGGACACGGTATTTATTTATGTTTGTGTCAGCGTATTTCACACTTCTACCAAATCATCATTCTTCTCTCTCAACTTATTATTATATTTTTTTTTACATCTGTTCCAAATCTAAGTCTCTAGGCTCTCGTTGCGTAGACGTAACACCAGAAGACGAAGCGTCGCTCCATTAGCTAAAACCGCACCGGGGTGTTAATAATGAATGCAGCTGTATTCTGATATTAATATACTGAACCCCTAATGAATAATGTCAAACCCCACCTGGAGAGTCGTGTTCCTTTCACCACACCTACCCCTCATTCCCACAGGATCGAGCATTTTTATATTTTCTTAAACACACACACACACACACACACACACACACACACACCGCAGCAGCTCATCTGTGCTGGATGTAAAATAGCAGAACCCCATCCATTACCCAAAATCCTTCGAGTGTATCTGTTATCAGATCCTTCACCTGAGGGACATGCCGCCTCACAGCGGGTCGCAGAGACAAATAAGCTCAATTACTAATGCTGCCAACACACACACACACACACACACACACACACTGCAGCGTACGCGACGCCACACACTCCTCTGTGATTGCAGTGAACGCTTACATCACACAGGAACGTGTCTGAATTCCCTGATGAAGCTTCACTGATAATGGTTTCTATTACCCCACGTTCCCACCACAGAGTAAAATAAACGCTGTGAGGAACGACCGGCTGCAATTCAGCCGTGTATTTATTTCTACATTTTTCACTTAATCTGATTCAAAACGTCATCAGTTCAGATCCCGCTCACTCAGGAGGACGTTAATCAACACAAACGTTCAGCACGTTCTCCCTGTAGAATGTGTTTTATGACCTTTTGGTACGTTCCAGATCCCTAGATGATCCAGATGTTTTATGATCCTAGGCTAAAAAGCCCAAGACATTGTCCCATGTTCACAGATTCATGTTCAGTCTCCACGTTTCTATTTCAGTGAGGGTCTTCCAGGATTAGTGTTTCTAGAATCCCGTGTTCCCAGGATTCCCTTATTTCTAGAACAGTATGTACCCAGGGCCCTGTGTTAATGATTCCATACAGCCAGACTTTTCTTCCTATGTTAATATGATATCATGGTTCTATGTTCCCAATGTTTAATTTTTCTAGAGCCAGTTGCCACTATTTAAGAGCCCAGCTTTCTTGAATATGTTCCTGGATCCCTATGTTTTAAGGGTCCTTAGTTCCAGGGCCCATAATGCCCACAGCTCATAGTGTTCTTTGTTTCCTGAGTCCTGAATTTTAAGTGTTCTATGTTCCCTGACTCCTAGGTTCTCAGTGTTCCCTGTTCCTTGAACTCCTAAATTTCCAGTGTTCCCTGACTAGGTTCTCAGTGTTTGTTGTTCCCTGACTCCTGGGTTTTTGATGCTCTGTGTTCCCAGGATTTAAAGTTTTTCTGGTTCTATTTTTCCAGTGATTTACGCTCCTGTGGTGTTTATTCCCACACGGTTTGTGTTGCCTGTCCGAAGTAAACACATTAAACTAAAATGGGAGTGGACTGTTGTTGTTGTTGTTACTGGAAGCACATGGTAATGAAGGATAAGACGGTCTCTCTGCGTGCATACACAATTAGCGGGTTGGTTAATGAACGATCCGCGCGCTCATGCACGACCGAACAGCGGGAGCTTATTTTCTTTATTAAATAATTCCTCTGTCACAGCGAGGCTGCTGCAACCGTTCCTGAATCCATCCATCCATCGGGAACGTTCTTTCACCGAGCATCTGGGGAACTTCTGCAGATTCCCTGTGGCTGTGACTGAAAAATCTCACAGCTCAGGAGGAGGACGTGGAGAGATACACGCAGATGTTAAACATCAGTCCAGAATTCATGTCTGACACGTCGACTATCAGGAGAATCAGCAGGTGGTTGTGATCACATGAATTCCTACCAGCGCATGGGGCTGAGGAGGGTACAAATCAACACACACACACACACACACACACACACACACAGGAATGCTCGTCCAATCAGTCCACCACAATACAGAGAAAGTGCACCATGTGCATCGTTTATTCTTCATTCATTCATTTACACTAACTGGCTCGTCCTGGTCAGGGTCCTGGTCCGACCCCACCCAGAAACACTGTACGTATGTCTGGATTCATTACAAAGTGACCCTGACTCATTCAGAGGAGCAGCCATGTCACCTTCTGCATGTTTTGTAATATAAAAGGAAACCAAAACAACAGAAATAAACCCAGGCACACACGGGGAGAACATAACAAACTCCTCACAGACAGCAACCAGGATCAAACCCAGGTATTTAGATCCCATACTGCTATACAGCGCTTACTGCCCTACTTCCTTCTTGTGAAGGTGTGCTGATGCCCTGTCCTGCTTTCCAGTTGGCATCAGACCCACAACAATCCTGACCAGAGAAAGTCAGAATATAAACATGAATGAATAAATACACACCCGACACACACACACATACACACACACACACACACACACACACACACACAATGCCACAGAGCCCTTCACAAACACTATGAAGAAATATATACTGGGCAGGGTATTACATGGCATCACCAACTCACTCTGGTCAAGGCACCAGAACAAATGTCGGAGGAACAAACAGAGCATAGTGTGATGCACTGCTGGCTGGTGTAAAGAAGCTGTCGGCTATTTCACACATGTCAGGGTACAGGTGCTAGTCTGCAGCCCTCCTCTGCCAGCACTGGGGTGGTGCAAGCATCAGAGGAGCTGTAGTACAGAACTAGACATGAGAAAACAGGAAAATAAAAAAAGTTAGTTTAATGGTAGAGCTGGAAGGGTTTCATTAGCCATGTTGCAAACACTGGATATTAAAATATGATCAAAAATAAATAATGTAGATTTTCAAGTTTTGCTGGATGATTTCTTTCATCTGAGGCCACCGTTAGCCTTTAGCAGCAGAAATAAGCCTGAGACTGAGACAGATTTTAATATCCGAATATATCAGCGCCTGCCCAGACAGTGTAATTACAGGTAGGCTAGTCGGCTAACCTCATCCGAACCCTAACGGAACCCTCACAGAGCTTCAACAGGAGTCGTGTTCACCCTCCTTTATAAAACTGATGCGTGTCTGAGGAATATAATGAATGAGAATGAACTGGAGAGAAGATATCACAGTGAACTGACCTCTCGTTTCCTTCTTATCGGTCCGTCCATCCCGTCTCGAGTCGTACCGCTTTTATCCGACGGCTTTAACTGATAGATGAAGTAAATAGAACTGAAACTAGCAGAACTGAGCTTGTTTGACTGCAATATGTGGAACAGTGGTCTCTATATTAAGAAAAATCCACATCTCTGGCTGAGACAAAATGTGTTCGGATTCTTAGATGTAATCCAACAGGTCTGCCGTTAACTACAGCCAAACAAGCTTGACCCGCCCTCGTTATTCAGTCAGATCATCACTCAGAATTAAGGCGCCTCAGTAGGAGCATTTTAAGGGAGCTAAGGATTTAGACACGCCCTCTTCACTTCTCAGGAGTGTAGGAGAGAGCGAGGTTTTTAGACAGACCCCATGTGACCGTAAACAAGTCGCTTCATCGTTTCTTTGAGATGGGATCAATGAGGTGGTTCGGTTCAGGTGAGTCCTCCCGTGAAGACTTCTGTAAAGGGCACGGGCGTGGTGACAGCGCTGCAGCTGACATTTAAGATATTGTCTGCACCGTAGAAGTTTTCATGCCTCGTAAACACTGTCGTCCTGCCACGACGTACATAAAAGCTTAAAAAGTGAATCTCAGCTGCCCGGAGTGTCCGCACTGTGTCCCGGAATGATCTGAAATTCCAGCTACAAGGTTCTCCGTGCCGTCCCGTCATTCCAACCAGCACACGAAGCGATCTAGGCTAAGCTGGCCGTGAGCAGATACTGGGTACGTTCACTAACTGCTCGTCCTGCAGTTAATGTCAGACTGAATTGCGTTATACTGGCGCGGCGTTCACTTTCCAATAAAAGAACCTCGCTGTTTTCCTCAGCACGTGGAAACGACCTCATAAAGTCACAATCTATTTCCTGAAGCAGTGGAGCAGCTACAGCAGCAGTAAAACTGACCAGCAGCAAGAGGACTGAATGTGCTGGAGTTCTGTTAACAAACCCCAGCTAATATATAAGCTAATATAGCAAATCGAGGGGGGGCACCATGTTTCGGTTTCTGTTCTGCCGCTCTTCTTTAGTCAAGGTCTGATTAATGAAGTAGTGGAGAGATGGTTGTCCATCCATCCAAGTTCTGCTATCTCTGCACAGAATTCCTGGAGCTCATTTAGAGTCACTGTCGGGTTCTTCTGACCCTTCTGACCAAGATTCTTCTGGCTTAGATGCCCAGTTTGGTCAGACAAAAACTCTAGGAAGGTTCAAGGTTGGTTCAAGGGCTTCTTCCATTTCAAAATCATGAAGACCAGTAAAAATAATTTGGGAACGTTCAGAGCCGTACATGCTGTTTTATGTCCTTGCCGTGCTACGTTTGATGATGGAGATGCACAGACCTCAGTAGGAGAATTTGAAGGTATCTAAGAATTTAGACATGCCCTCTTCTCAGGAGTAGAGAGAGCACTAGGTTTTCGGACAGACCCCATGGGGTGACCAAAACCAAACTGAACCTTTGAGTCGCCTCATCTGATTTTAGGATGCACAGACGCGTCCTTGGACGTCATGGTTTGGTTCTGGTTCTGACAGTGCAGTGAAATTGGGCGCCTTATAGACGCGGGTGTGCTTACCCAAACTACCAGTCATTACAGATTCCAGCAAGTGGATGGCAACTAAGTTCTAGACCTGTTTTAAAGATCAAGTTAGACTGCTACAATGAGGGGTGTGAATACTTTTGTAATTAATATTTGAATCTTTTCATGCTATTAGGGTGTTTGGCACCATATTAGGGGTGATTGAGTGCAGATTGATCATAAAAATATGATAAAAGTCCACAACACGGTAAAGTGTGCAAATGTATGCAAAGCACCCGATCACCCACCCAATATCTATAAAAACATTTAAAGTGCTATTAACGGATCTTCAGGCGTAATATTTTGGGGGTTTGAAACTGACCGTGTTTATTATTAATTCAGATCGGACGGTCTGGGACGGTCAGACAAAACGTGGCTCGTTAGTAAACGCTCTGATTATAACGACGTGTCTCAGATGGACTGAGCTTCTATTAAACTGTGTGTGTGTGTGTGTGTGTGTGTGTGTGAGACGTACCGTACTACATCCTGGACATTCGTTTCCGTTCTCGCAGGTCCTGCGCCGAGACTGGATGCCCCCGCCGCATGGCACGGTGCAGCGTTCCCATGGCGACCAGGCTGACCAGTAGATATGTGGGGGGCACGGGAGGTGCTCGTTACAGTACCTGAAAAAAAGCATCTCTTATTACGATTATAATGAGGACGAAACGACGAGCGAGGAGTTCATATTTCAGTTTAATGTTCCGGCTTTATGTGGCCGACAGATGTGATAAAGTAAACAGTGGGATAAAATAAAAACGTAACATTAATATGAGGACGAGCTGAATGTAAAGCTAAAGATCAGAACATTGGAGGATGCTGTAGATGTTTCACCGTAGATGTTTCACACGAGGACAAGAAGTAAAATAAAAGGTCAGAGAGGACAAACAAAGCATGACCCAATGATTTAGACTAACTGTTGGCTTCCTATAAGCATTAGAATTATTTATAAGTTTAAAAAAGAGGCGTTATTATTGTCAACGTTTCACTTAATACAAAAATACGCTCATAAAAATAGTAACATTATTAGAAAAGGAAAATAACACATCAAAACACATCAAATTCATCAAATTTATTAAAAGAAGCCGCTCAGGTGGCGCAGCGTTAAAACACGCTAGCACACCAGAGCTGACATTTCAGACTCATCAGTTTGAAACTCGGTTCTGCCATCTGGCAGGCTGGGCAGCTACATGAACAACGATTGGCTGTTGTTCTTACAGGGTGGGAGCCGGATAATTGATGCAATTGCGACCTCTGCTGGCTGATTGATGGCACCTGAACAGAGTCGAGGAATGATGCCGATCAGGGTGTGGCTCTCCGTGCACAAGGCTGATCGGCATATGAACTCGCCTCGTGCAGGTGAAACGATGCAGTCGGGTACTGAGGAAGCGTAATCTGGTTTCACTGTGGGTAACAACGTGGAACGTAAAGCCTCCACAAGGGGGCGTTCGTGTACAAGTTTCTAATTTTACGTGCCTGTTAAAATAAGTTTATTTAAGCATTATTATTTTTGTCTATGACCCATTTGTTTTGGCTTGCGACCCACCCAAGGTGAAAAACCCTGAGCTGAAACACCAGGACCACACATGGACTCCACAAAACATTTGAAGGAGTTCTGTGGTACCCGGTACCAGGATGTTACCAGCAGCTCCTTCAGAATCTCAATGCCCACATTTACATTTTCAGCATTTAGCAGACGCCTTCTCCAAATTGACTTACAATAGTAGTGTGACAGTATACAGTCCGAGCCATTTGCTCAAGGGTCCAACAGCAGCAACCTGGCAGTGGTGGGGCTTGAGCCAGCGACCTTCTGATTACTAGCCCAGTACCTTAAACACTAGGCTACGGCTATATGCTCATCATCCACAGTGGATCTTCTGTTAGTCCGTACCAGACCCCAAGTGGCACACAACTGTGACCAAAGCAACTCAAGGTCAGGATCAAGGGCACAACAATGCCGACCCTCCAGTTCCTAGTCCAGTAGCTTGGCGGCTGAGCTACCACAGCTTTACTATAAACCCAGGTTAGGTTTGAGATATAGCCGAGTAATTTAGTCTCTTTTGTTTCTGCAGTAGGTTATTAGGAACAGGTTTGTGAACTCACTCTGCGTTAGTGTAGATTTACCCACACACCCTCGCCTCAACCACCTCTAACAACCATGTGGGCAGAACCACCGGCTCTCACTGGATCATTTACGAGTGAGTCCTGCTCTCGTAAAGCACACCCCAGCAATTTGTGAACGTTTGCTGTCGGAAACGAGCTGTGGATATGTTTAAAGGTCCACTTTGAAGCAGGGCTACGTTTTTTTACAGACTTTGAACACTCCTCCTCATTTTTGTCACCGGAGCCGATTACAGACCTGCTAAATTATTTGGGAACGTTCAGAGTCTTACAGATCGTTTGATGTCCTGATCTCTGCTGTGCTACGTTTGATGATGTAAATCCACAGACGCGACCTTAGACTTCATGGTTTGGTTCTGACAGTGCAGTGTAAATTGGGGGGCCTTATAAACCAGGGTGTGCTTTCCCTGGAAGATTCCAGCAGGTGGATTGCAATTGAGTTCTAGACCCGTCTCAACAACAAGAAGGGTGTGAATACTTTTGTAAATTAAAGAATGTAATTTTTGATTTGTAATCAACAGGCTGCTTGTTTACACACTTTAAACACGCCTCCTCACTTTTTTTGTCCCCGGAGCCGATCACAGACCCGCGGTGTGAACGTCTCCACACAGGAAATAATTCTGGTCGAAGCGTAAAAGTCCGCTGGTCCATATGTGAGGAAGATTTATATCCCGTCGACGCACTTTTTTAATTAGCGTATGCAAATAGTGCTCGTGCAAATTGCACTCGCCCACCTAATGGGTTCGACACCTCTGTGAGAAAGAGGAGGAGCGGAGAAAAGAATAACAAAACAAAAATCACTCAATAAAAAGAGAGGAAATAATAATTAAGGTCTGACTCTGAGAGAAACAGGAGGAGTGAAAAGTGAAGGATCTGAGCTTCATAAAGACGCTCGTTTGTCAGAGCTTTCTCAGGCAGGAGAAGATTTGCTCTCTTCCAGCTTTTTTTTATTGCTTTTTCGGCGATGCTGCAGTCTGGCTCAGGTGAGATACGACTATTGAATCTGACAACTTCCGAATTATGTACACACACAGACTGAGGCGACTGAGGCACTTCAAATCACGCCGAGTTCCAGACCTTGACTTACACCCAGTCCACACTAATACAAACACTTTAATGGAAAATCATTTATGTGTTTTTTTGTGCATTTGCCTCACGTAGATTAACCCATTACCCACCAAGTCCCTGTATCACCCTGAGTAGGGTACAATGAATCCCAAACGATTTTCTACCCTCTATTATGTAGTAGGGATGAAACGATGCACCACAACACAGTTAAAAATTGGTGGACATGTGCCACGATTTGAATCGGTTATTCATAGACAGCCTCATAGATTCCTCAATTTGAAAGCATCAGTTTTCAGTACAAAAGGAACCGCCTCCGTGCCCCTTCTGCTGGCCATAAACGGCAAAACAGGAGAGCATGATTCTCTCTTGCTCACAGACATCCTCACAGAGTCCTCAATTTTCACATTTGAAAACATCATTTAGGAGGAACTGATACACCAACAAACTGCGCCTCTGTGCCCCTTCTGCTGGCCATAAATGGCAAAGCAGGAGAGCATGATTCTGTAACTGTGTTCCCCTCCTCACCACCAAAATATTCAAGCACTTACTCCTCACAGAAATCTCCACCCTGGCTCAGTTCTTAGTGACCCAAAAATATCAACGCACACGTAGACAAGTGTCAGACTTCTGTCTCTGGGTGAAATGCGACTGCGATAACATCCTGACTCTGGTTCGTCTCTCTCTCAGACAAAACCCCGAGTTCCCGGCGGTGACGGACCCACGGTGGATTTGTTTGAGGGTCTGTGCCAGTCTGAAGTGTGACTGCGGATTCTTTGAACGGATGCCCCGTGGCTGAGTGGGAGAGGATTTCACAGAAGAAAGAAACGCTCGGCTGCTATTAACAACTCAAACCGAGCCACCTTTCACACTCCGCGTCGACGGCCTGGGGACGAGGAGGCGAGAGGGAGAAGGAAAACAACGCCGCGCCTCGCTTTCCTTTGAGTCCGGTTCAGACTCCTGCCAAGAGACTAACAGAATGCTCGGCGGTAACGCACTTTTCTTCCAGCTAATAGAAAGACTTCGGTGCTCTTTGTTCGCCTCAGAAATAAAACTATCACAGGGAGGCGTAAAAATTAGCTGACCTGGAGCCAAACTTCAGCCTGCATCTGGTTCTTTTTCTTTATAACACCCGACCACTTACAAACAGAAAACTCCTGAACCCTGGATAACAAGCGTGAGCGGTCGTGCTCGAGATATAGTGGGAAAAAAATCAATGCGCTTGATGGGTCTCTGGATGTGTATGAACCTGAGGTAACCCGGAGGAGCTGCAGGACAAATCGAAGCTGATGGTTTTTCTTGTTAGACGAGCTTGGCAGGCGCGGCATCGTCATTAATCACTGGGCGATATCTAAACGCACGAGATGCAAAGTGAGTGTTTGCTAAACAATACACAGCCAGTGCCTGTGTGGGCACCCTGCTGGTCGATAGCACAAAGTAGCAGGCCTACAGGAATACAGTTCATCTAGATCAGGGTTTTTCAACCTTTGGTGGGTCGCAGAGAAAAATAGTAATCAAATAAACTAATTTTACCAGGCACTAAACACAAAATGAACTTGTACACGAGCGCCCTCTTGTGGAGGCTTTACATCACATCCTGTAAACCACAGTGGGACCAGACTGCCACCAATTGTATTAATTAAATACAGAGGAACCTCGATTTAACCGACTAAAAGAGGGGAGCACTGGTCAGTAAAATGCGATTGTCCGAAACGGCGAGGGTTTTTTTCCCCAGGGGGAACGCAGCACTAAGGTCCACAAAAGTGCTAAACATGCACGTATGAGTACCCACCTCTCCTCGCGGTTCTGTCCCACACACACTCGCCCGCCGTGGCGTGGGGTGGGGTTACTGCAGGAGCGCTGACGAACCTGGAACCCGATGCCACAGCTCGTGCTGCACGAGGACCAGGACGTCCAGGGAGTCCACGCGCCGTTTCTAACAGAAGGTAAACATCACTTTTTTATTCAATATTTTCAACATCAACATTAAATATTAATAAATATTGAGGCTCTTGTGAGATAAAAGCAACTCCAGAAATTAGCAGTATCCTGGTCAGGGTCACAGTGGGTCTGATTCATGGGGCAAAATGCAGAAAACACCTCGGACAGGTCGCCAGTCCATCACAGAACACACACACACAATTTTCTAGTAGCTCCAGTTAATCTGACTGGGTGTCTTTGGAGACAGGGACACATGGAGAACATGCAAACCTCACATAGATAGGGGGAGGATAGGGAATCAAAACCAGGCTCTTCTTGCTGTAAGGAAACAGATCTACCCCCTGACTAAAGGAGGTAAAATCCATAAAAAAACAAAACAAGAATTCGGTCACACTGTAGAATTAAATGATGAATATATCAGATTATTATTATTCATACGCTTTATAAACAGAACTTCTGTTTTTATTTATTTGGTTTATAAACGATTGTTTCTTTTATTATCGGTTCAGTTCACTGAGCACTCTGTTTATATAGTCTCAGTTTAATAATGCATGATATGACGAGGGTTTATATGGTGGTGCAGTGAGCGGAGTGGGTGCCCCTGGGTCCTGGGTTTGATCCTGGCCTTCATTCACTGTGTGAGTTTATCTGGATCTCCAGTTTCCTCCTGGCTGCTTCAGACTGGCCGTAGGTGTGAGTGTGTGGTACCCTGAGATGGGTGCAGTCCTGCGGGGGTGTGTGTGTGTGTGTTTACCTAGAGCAGTTGGCCACCTCCACGCTGCTGCCCTGGCACTGTTTCCCTCCACACTGAGGACTCGGGTTGGTACAGGACCGGGTTCGACACTGGCATGATCCGACTGTTCCTCCGTCGCTGTGGCTGCACGAGCCCCAACTGGACCAGGAACCGAACTGTCCGTCCACTGTCTGGTTCTTCACCTTTAAACACACAGACACATATATAATGTATACACACACAAACATATACACACTCACACAAATAAACACACACACATAAAAATATATACACACACACACATAAACCCAAACAGATGCACATGTACATACACACACACACACACACACAAATATACACACAAAAATAAACACACATACACAGAGACACACACCCGCACATATACACACACACATACACACACACATATACACACACATTAAAATATATACACACACATGTACACATATATACACACAAATACACACACATACACAAACACATATACACAGATATAAACACACAATCGCACACACACACACAAATATACAAACTCATACAAATATATACACATATACATACACAAACAAGCACACATACACATAGACACACATATATACACACTCACACAAATAAACACACACACATAAAAATATATACACACACACACATAAACCCAAACAGATGCACATGTACATACACACAAATATACACACAAAAATAAACACACATACACACACACATACACAGATATAAACACACAATCGCACACACACACACACAAATACACAAATACACAAACTCATACAAATATATACACATATACAGACACAAACAAGCACATAGACACACAAATATACACACATATATACACAAATACACATATATACACAAATACACATACCCCCCACACACAAACACACAAACACATTACCGCACATACACATATATACACAAATACACACACATATACACACACACGTACACAAACACACATATATACACAAATACACATACCCCCCACACACATTAACACACAAACACATTACCGCACATACACATATATACACAAATACA
Organism: Trichomycterus rosablanca; assembly: GCF_030014385.1. Classification (NCBI taxonomy): domain Eukaryota; kingdom Metazoa; phylum Chordata; class Actinopteri; order Siluriformes; family Trichomycteridae; genus Trichomycterus; species Trichomycterus rosablanca. The sequence goes on from NC_086010.1 coordinate 18,930,002, forward strand.
CACACATATACACACACATGTACACAAACACAAATACACATATATACAGAAATACACATACCCTCCACACACATTTACACACACACACATACATACACACAAACAAATATACAGACATACACACATACATTAACATACACACAATACACTATGAATTGCTTTGATTGGCTCAGAACAGCACCTACAGAAACGATACCGAGCTGCAATGAATAAATACATTTTAAACAAGGTTGTTCGAGGACAGAAAAAATAACATGAAATGTTTATTTTTCTCAGATTATTAACAAACTGACACGTTCGGTTAAACACACACCGCTGTGTGAGCGCTCGGTCTCATACGGCCGGGCGGGTGGGTCAGTGGCTGGGTCAGTGGGTTCGCATTTACACTTCACACACACTCCAGAGTATAAATAAAAGGGGGCATGAGGAGGAGTTTAAAGAGACACACACACACACACACACACCCGTCCAGAGTCTGAATCTTAATTCATAATCTCAATAATAAAGTGTTTGTGTGTGTGTGTGTGTGTGTGTGTACTAACAGGACAGTGAGTGATGCTCTGCTCCCACTGGCTCATGCTGATACTCTCCTCCAGCACCGTGCACTTCTTCAGCACCATGTCCCAACCGCAGTACGGATCTCTGGCTCCAACACACGCCCTGACAGGTACAGACACACACACACACACACACACACACAGAACACACAATTCAATATTAATGTGAGATCAGTGCTGGACATTTTGTCAGGATAAACAGGAAGCAGGAACTCTGTATGGAACACAAACACACTTCACTGGGACCGGGAGGTCACTGACAGGACGGCTAAGGAAACATTCCACTGGAAATATAAGCCACTAAAAATGAGAGATGCTCGTCCCTTCGGACCTCTTGTAAAGGGCACTGTGCCGATCTCTTTCTGTGTGTGTGTGTGTGTGTGTGTGTGTGTGTGTTAAGCTACAGAAATCTTACATTTACAGTGTTTAGTAGACGCTTTTATCCAAAGTGACCTAGAATTTCAACCAAATTTAATCTAAGCAGCTGAAGGTGAAGGGCTTTGCTCAAGGGCCCAACAATGGTAACCTGGCAGTGGTGGGTCTTGACCAAGTGACCCTCTGATTACCAGTCCAGTGACATAACTGACCATGGTAAATAGGTAAAATTAGCTAGCCCAATACTAATTTCCAGCTGATAGCACTGCCAAGATTTTAAGTGCAGCTATTGGCCGGTTGGGCATCTAAACAGACATGATTGGCTACATCTGAGGAGGTGCACATGTCAGTGCGCTCTCAGTGCCAGTCACAAGCCTGGATAAAGCAAAGAGGGTTGTGTCAGGAAGGGCATCCGGAGTAAAAATGTGCCAAAACAGGTATGCGGACCATAATGATCCGCTGTGCCGACCCCTAGCACACCCCTGCCGGTAATCCGCTAGCACACCAGTACTGAGATTCTGAGCTCCCGGGTTTGAATCCTGGCTCTGCTACTGGTCGGCTGGGCGCCCTCTAGCGGGCACAATTGGCAAATGTCTACAGCAGACAAAATTGTCCTCCAGTCTGCTGGGTGGGAAAGACCGGACTAACAAGGGGCGGGGTTATCAACGCTGTGTAAGGAACCTTGGTTGCCCAGGGAGCCTGTACAGAAATGGAAGGAGTGCAGGGATCAGGGCGTGGCTCTCTGTACGCGCAAATCCACTGAAGTACGAGGAGAAAAAGAAGGGACTGGAAGGACTGCGAACACGTCGGAGGGAGAGTGTGTCAGGAGACTCTAAACCCTCCTTGGACGCTGTCGGGGTCCTGTGCAGCTGATTGGATATGCAAAACAGCAGTGATGCCATGATCAATCAATCAGCACATTCATATTTATAGCTGTTTAAAAATGAATAAAATGATGATAACACTACCAGACTCTCAGTGAGACAAAAGAAATTATTAAAGGACTTATTAACTGCCCAGTTTTTCTCCCCAGACGTTGAATATTCGACAGAAAGCGGTTGCCATTTGCAGTAAACTCTTTTCCACACATCCCCCGGGGTAAATTTAATGCTTTCTAACTTTAAACAGCTCATCACGTCTTCCAGCCGGTGCAGATGGTGGAGCGAGAGATTTCCAAATCAGCAGGATCCTTCCACCAGCTAAAAGTGATGGACTGGCAGCGATGTCACACTGATTAGCATTTAAAGGTAAAGATTCATCCGGCGTACCGAACCACGCAACTCTGGGAGCTAAGCTAGTAAAGAAATATACAGCGCCTTTAAGACCCTTGTTTTAAATCAGCCATAACATTAAAACCACCTCCTTGTTCCTACACTCACTGTATACCATATAAAAGCATGTTTTTAACCTGCTTTCACCCTGGTCAGGACCCCCACAGAGCAGGTATTATTTAGGTGGTGGATGATTCTCAGCGCTGCACTGACACTGACTGGAGTTTTTAAACACCGTGTCCACTCACTGTCCACTCTATTAGACACTCCTACCTAGTCGGTCCACCTTGTAGATGTAAAGTCAGAGACGATCGCTCATCTATTGCTGCTGTTTGAGTCTTTGAGTCGGTCATCTTCTAGACCTTCATCAGTGCTCACAGGACGCTGCCCACGGGGCGCTGTTGGCTGGATATTTTTGGTCGGTGGACGATTCTCAGTCCAGCAGTGACAGTGAGGTGTTTAAAACCTCCATCAGCGCTGCTCGTACCAGCACAACACACACTAACACACCACCACCATGTCAGTGTCACTGCAGTGCTGAGAATCATCCACCACCCAAATAACCCCTGCTCTGTGGTGGTCCTGTGGGGGTCCTGACCATTGAAGAACAGCATGAAAGGAGGTAACAAGGTATGTAGAGAAACAGATGGACTACAGTCAGTAATTGTAGAACTGCAAAGTGCTTCTATATGGTAAGTGGAGCTGATAAAATGCACAGTGAGTGGAAGGAAAGGAAAAGATTTATTATCACGTGTGCTGTAGGAAGTTTTAGTTTTCAGTCTGATATGAGATGATATCTGATGAAATATTATCTACGCCCACCCATCCCCCCACCCCCCGCTGTGTTCACACGTACACGTACACGGATACGCAGCAGGACGCGAACGCCTGAGAATGTGAGCGGCCGTATCCGATGAAGCGGTTGGGAGATTCTCAGCGCCTCTGACGTGTGGGATTAGTTTGGAAGCGTATACTCTAGAATGATGCCGTGTTTAAAGAAGACAATCAGCTCGAGGTGGAAGGTTTAAACAGCCACTGCAGACTGAATGGTGATGCGGCTGAACCACATTTCTGTATGATGTTTATAAATCAAGAGCTGGATGTGAGCACAAAGCTCCTGTGCTGTGATTCTGACCACGGTTCGAATTATGGAGGGGATTTGGGGGGCCTGATCCTTCTAATTAATACTTGGACCCCCTCCCAAAAAGAGGCAAACCCAACCCCACATCTGTCACTGTATAATCTGCACTGTGATTCTGACTCTTAATGACATTACAGTGTTTGTTTTCAAAGCTGCAGTGCAGATCAGTTTGGAATTGGGATATCTGGCAACCTTCACCTGGTAGATAAATGTATAATTTACACTTTACACAGATTTCTTAAATAATAAAACATAATCATAGAGTAATACTACAGCCCTTTCCGTTTGGATCCACGCTGGGTACGGGCTGCTCCGGTGGGTGGATTGGCGGTCCCGGGTTGTTCAGGGTTTCCTTTCTTTATTAATTTTTCATTTTTGATCTTTTTTCTTTCTTGTTTTGTATTTTTCTTTGTTTCTGTTATTTTGGCCACTGCTTTTATTTTCTCGTTACCGTTGTTGGTTAACTAAAACGCTCTGATGTGGGTCAGCGGTGGCGTTTGCGTCTTTAAACATCGTGGAGCCCTAAAGCTGTTCTAGTGCTAATGGCTGGAGCCCTAACGATGTGCAAACCCAGTTTTTTGGTGTCAGTAGTGGATGTTCGGACTCACTCCCTGGATTTGTGGAAGTTGCAGCGCATTAGAGGGATTTTGATGACCTGATCTCGAACCCCTACGAAGAGCTCACTGCGGCTCTGCAGGATGAGCAGGCTCAGGATGGGCTCTCTCCTCCTGCACAACACACAACACACAACACACACATGTTTATTCAGCTTAATGATTCATAAATGATGTGTTTTTAAATGAACACATAAATAATGATTTATTTTTTCTGTACCTGGAGGGGAAAAGCTCGATCTCATCCAGCAAGCAGCTTCCTGTGGTTCTGTTCAGCGGAGAGAGAACCTTCTTAATGGTGCCGTAATCTGTACACACACAAACCACAAACCACAGGAAATGTGAGCATTAAATTAATAATTAATCCCCCCCCCAATTCTACCACACTATAACAGCTTCCACTCTCCAAGAAAGTCTTCCCATGTGATTGTGAAGTGTGTCTTTGGGAATTTGTGCACACTAAACCGAAACAGCACAGGCACTTACATCTCAACCTATATCTGTGCACAAGGACACAGTCAGATGTCATTAATAAACCTTAAGCACTAGGGATGTAACAATACCCACGATGCGATGCGATTCACGATACTGGGTTCACGATACGATTTTTTCCCGATTTTTTTAACTGAAATGAAAGACAAATTATGACAAAGTTTCCTTTTATTATTTCTCTTTAAAAAATAAAATAAAATCCTGTATATGTGCTTATCTCGTATCTTTTATTTATCTAAATAATGAATGCCCTTTTATTTCTGAGGTAGGTACAAACTATACAAAACAATTTTAAATTAAGCCCAATTTGGCTGAAAAACCCTGAATCTGGCAACCAGGCGTATAGCACTAGTGACGACAACCAAGCGGGGTGTATTGCGCCAGCGCCCTCTGCTGCGTAAAATAAATATCGATTCATTTTACACGTCAAAACGATTTGATTCGTGGAATTTTTTAATCGGTTATTAACTGTCTTGTGGTGCATCGTTAAAATCCCTAATCAGCACCCAAAGTCAATAATTAGGAGAGATGTTCACATACTTTTGGCCATAATGAACCTGAACTGAACTCTAAACTGCGCAATTCACAATTTTAACATGTTTTAATAACAGAATGCAACATGTAAATTGTTTTAAATGTAAAAAGGCATCTTGTATTTAGGGGTCGCCGGAGCGGATCTGGTCCACTAGCCAGACTTGGCACAGTTTTATCACTGGATGCCCTTCATGGCGCAACCCTTCTTATTTTATCCGGGCTTGGGAGCAGCACTGACAATGACAATGTCTGTGCAGATGCCTGACTGCCTGGTTGAAGTTCGAACCCAGGATCTTAGTAGTCGTGTACTTAGTAGTAGTGTACTTCACCACCGTGCCAACCAAGCACCGGAAAAACTGCATTCAAATAATTTCTCCAAAGCCATGCAAAGAAAAAACTGGGTGGGTGTAAGTTCTCACTGTTTTATTTGCATTTCTTTTAAACTTAATTTGCTGAGTGAACATGGACCAAAAGTAACAGATCTAATGAGCAGGAGGACAGAAGATTGCTTTAAAACCAGTGAAACAAGGCAGAAAAAACAAGCTCCGATTTCTTCTGCATCTGCTTTAAAACCGAGTGGAGTTGAAGCAGGGAAGCGTTACCCAGCGTACCATCATTAGCTTCTCTGAATGACTTTTTGTGAAGCCTGAATAAAACCACTCCTCAGAATTAGCAGTAAAATTACCTCCAAACTTACGTCCACACCAAGATTCATCTATTTTTTATCCTCCCAGTGTGTGGAAGCGGCGGGTGAATATTCAGTGGCCTCACATTATCATGAAAAATGGACGGATTATTGAGTTCAATACCTGAGATATTACCCGGGGAGTATTTACTCTTGATCTTATTTTCAGCTTCATGGAGCTTTAAAGGATTTTTATGGAACATATATCGTAAGTGTAGAGACCATTGATTTTGAGTCTTGGTGAGAAGCATCGATTTGCTTGATAGCCCTGTCGAACACGCGGGGCGTTAGCGGGGTGTGCTGCCGAACCGCGCTCGGGAAATTACCTCGGATCGGTGCGAATGCAGGATGAGCTTCCTTAAATCTTACTTAAGGCAAAAAAAGCCGAGCTGTTTAGCGCCAAGGTTTATTTCAGATCACGGCTAAATCCTCGCTCTGTTCTGTTTTGCTGCAGGTCCTTGATCCTTTGACACACGTTATCAGGTTTATAAAAGTAATAATGCATGCGTTCAGGAAGCAGGTGTGAAGGACTGAAAAACGCCAGATTGAGTTATAATAGAGCTGATAGTCTAATTAGCAAATAGCAGCTCATTTACATTTGCAGATACACTCATGTACTATAAGGTTTCCTCAGGGGTTTTATCAGTACGTAATGAGTGTTTCATTAAATCCTAAATTTAACCAGCTGGTTTAGTTTAAAACAGATTTTTTACAGTGACAAAGTTCAGCACTCAGCTTGAGCAGTGAAGTAAAACCTCATCAGCGTGTGAATCTGCATCAGTGTGGAATAAGCGTCAGATCCAGGGTTCCAGCTCCACATGTATCTGTGTTTATCTGGATTTTCCTCCCTGTTTCACTTTTAAACTTGTGTTACAGCTCCAGCTTCTAAAAAATGGTGAGAATCAGAATCAGCTTCTCCCAGAGTCTAAAACGCTTCTGGTTCAAAATACAGCTTAACGTGGTTTAATGTAGTAAAAGAAGGAGACAGGAGCACTAAACTTCTCTTCATTATTACTGCTCATAAGTTCCTCCACTAATCACATTCCTCACTCGCTGTTTTACTACAGTAAGTCATGCTAAGTTTTGCTCGTACGGCCTGAGTCGCTTTTACCGCCTCGTATCAAACAGTTCGTCTCATTGGAGGAGCTTTGGAAAGGTCAGCGGCAACAACGGCACAACCGGTTTTGTTGCTTCTCATGTGAATGAACCCTTAGAGTGTACAAACAAAACCCCCAAAAGAAATGGGGTGAATGACTAAGGGCTGGATGTTGGAAATTGAGGCTCAATCACTGCAGCAGGGTATCGGTGGAAACTACGCTACTGATGGGCGGCTGTGGCGAGACCCAGTGGCCCAAATGTTGTTGCAATAGTTCGGCCCGTGGGTGGAACACCCTACACATTTATCCATAAACCATTGCTGCCGGCCCATACAAAAACACAAATGATGTGTACAGAAGCGTGTCCTTCCTGTAGATATTTATTGACTATCTTTCAGCAGTTTATTTGGATTTCTATGGGCCGGGTAAAGCTTAAACTTAAGCTCATCACACAAACTGTGCTTAAACGTTATACGAGTGCAGATTAAAAAACGCTGCTGTAAACATGATGAATCGCAGAGCTGGAAACACTCCGGATTAAAGAAACAAATAAATGATTTAATTTCAAATCGAGTCGTTTAAAATAAAGACACGAGTGTTAGAGATTAGATCCAGGGTTTGATCCTGATTAAAACACTGTTTGTTTGTTGACGAACGCTCTTATTGATTAAAGATGAAATGTATTAAAAACATTCCCTCGGCTTCTCTTTTATCTCTTAAGCTTATATGATTAAGGGCTCCAGATATGACTAACATAAGCTCCGGAAAAATCATCTCGACAGACGAGCATGTTAAACCTGAAGTGTTCTGTGTTACTGCGTTTATTCTGATAAATTATGAATATCTGTGAGAATAAACCACATATTGACGTATTTATATTTAATGTATGTAAACATTGCACAGCTGCTAATATAATTATGTTTAAAAATATTATTAACATATCAAACCATCAACCCACATCCACACGTACAAAGTAACTCAACTGAGAATGAAAACCTACTTAGTGTCATTAAATATTATTAATTTGTGTCTGTGCTGTCTGACCCCCCCCCCCCCACACACACACATTTTATCTGTATGGTGTATAAATATGCATTTTTGTAGAATTTTAAATACTAACCCCCCCACATACGAGTGATAATTCAGTATCAGGTTACTGTGCATGATCACATAATTCTGAAATGTTGTTTTTTGGTGGGTAACATCAGAACACTATAGAATAAAGTGTAGAAGTGGGTGGACACAACCTTGGTCCTGGAATTGAGTATATTTAGTATTTCTGTAGAATAGTATTGACCTGAAGACCATGTGACTGTGACCCGTCTTTAATTTTTAGCCCACAGAACTCACTGATTGTCTTTTTACGATTCCCATCCATTACTCGTGCATAATCGAGGTTAGCTTGTTACCTGTGGCCAGGTAGATGATGTGGTAGAGAGCGTCTTTGCCCTGCACGACGTCGACGGCTATATGGGAGTACCGGACGTTATCCTCCATGAAGTAGGGCACGGGAACGATGGGCTGAACCACCTCGTGCATCAGGATGAACTTCTGAGCGTCCTGCAGGTTCCTCTCGGTCAGGTTCACGTAAGAACCGTAATCTATCGTCCCACACTGAGGAGAAACAGAGAGGAGAGAGAGGTGAGAGAGGAAGGGATATGATTATATGATTTCCTTTTATTTATGTTATTTATTTTTATAGGCCCCGTTTTCCCAGCCGATAGCACCACTGGGGTTTTGAACCCTGGATCCCAGGGGTAGTGTAATTTACCACTGCGCCACCTGAGCGCCACAATTACGATTCAATTTTTTAAATTAACTCAAGGAGAAAGTTCTTGTGTAAAACACGCCACTGCCAACCTAAAAACAATATCTAGTCATTCCTCCACAATCAAACACTCGAGTACCCGGGGATCAATCTTCACGATCAATCACATGGTAGTGGAGGAATGTTCACCCACTCTTCCCTCAATCATGAACCGTCTGCCTGGTCGAGCTGCTTTCACTCACAGCGGCTCAATAAGGTTTGAGTAGAGGGTTTGACAGGACCACATTTAAAGGTGAGAATGCTCTTGTTTTTGCTCAGATTGTTGTTTTGCTGCAAAGCTCAACTGCACTTCACATCATGAGCTGTTGACCAGACCAGTCGTGTTCGGAATTTTGAAGCAGAATAGAGTCGTGCCTTGTAACTCCACGTCCCCTAAACCTGGAATCTTTGAAACTCGACGCCCCTTGTGGACAAATTTGTACTCGACGTACGTGCGAGAACTTGTTCGACTCACGTAGGCCGCACTTTGCAGCAAAGCAAAGGGGTGAGTGATGTAAACAAAGTGGTAAGCCTTAGTCAAGCGGTAGCTCTCGCCCAGTGAACGTCCCAGTGCATTTCTTCTTACGCATTTTCTTGTGTTATTTTGTGCATTTATTGCCTTTAATCTTTATCACAACTCCTAAGAAGGTGAAAAGTAATAGTGCTGATCAGAAGAGGAAGATATCTCTCATTACAGTAGAAGTAAAGAAGAAGATAACAGTAGATGGACTCGCTAAGGGATATGGTATTCCAAGATCAACGATTAGGAAGCATAAGGAAACAATAAAGAAGGCTGATGTTGCGAAAAGAGTGAAATCAATCAGTAAGCATCGTTGCCAAAAGGTTTTATTGTATTTTTTTATTAGTTTGTAATTGTATTTCAGTGTGTTTATATTATATTTGTGTTATTTTCAGAGTATAAGTGTCAAAAACAACCTCATTATTTTACATTGGGCTAAAATATCTGCAGCTCCACGGGACCATGGACGCATTAACAAGTTTCCCAAACATCCTTATGGGAAAAAATAGCTTGAAACTCAACGTCTTTAAAACTCGATGCCACTCCCTGAACCATCTGATGTCGAGAAAGGAAAGCTGGAATATTGTGCACATTTTTTGACAAATAATTTACATCTAAAGCCACTGCTCTGAATAATAATAATAAGACGCTCCTTTTTAAAGTAAATCTAACACAAAAGAGAAAGAACAGTCAGGAGATGTTGAATGAAAATCATCGATGATTCTCCCCGGGACACTAAACCATCTTTTGTGCTCAGTTCGGCTCCTTCAAAGTGCAATCGCTTCGTACGGATCGATCCGCAGATTGCAAAACGCCGGGCTGAACCACGGACAGACTCTTCAGGAGGCCGTCTGCGAGCGTCTCGGTGTGAGGAGGCGTTAAGATCGGGAGGCTGAGCGGGGCTGTAGGTGTGAAGTGTATTACTGAAAACCACGGGAGCTTCTATCGGCCTGATTTGTCCTCCGGCGTCTCTCTTCAGATGAACAAGCTCTGGAGCTGGAGGTGACCATCAGTGGGATAAAAAGAGCTCTCAAAGTGTCCAAACGTCTGAGTTCAGCAGAATAAACGGTTTCGATCGGTGATTACAGCTCTGCGGTAAGACTATCGTTCTTCATAGTCGGATTAGGGTGTCGCCGGGGTGGTAGCACAGCATGCAGGAAAAATGTGAGTAAAAAATCCTCACAATAAACAATTAAATTATAAATGTTTAATGAATAGATTAACAGTTTCACTTTACGAATGGCTCTGTCCGATTTGGGAGAGAGCTTGTCCGGCTCTGGGATTGTAGGGTTGTTGGTTCAAATCTGAATTCCACCAAGCAACCCTTAATTGCTCCACTCAAATGTAAAGTTTTTTAGATTAAAGCAGATTAGGTGCCATATCGACCGCTGACCTTTTCAAAGCTCCTCCAATGAGACGAACTGTTTGATACGAGGCGGTAAAAGCGACTCAGGCCATACGAGCAAAACTTAGCGCGACTTATTGTAGTAAAACAGCGAGTGAGGAATGTGTTTAGTGGAGGAACTTATGAGCAGTAATAATGAAGAGAAGTTTAGTGCTCCTGTCTCCTTCTTTTACTACATTAAACCACGTTAAGCTTTATTTTCAACCAGAAGCGTTTTAGACTCTGGGAGAAGCTGATTCTGATTCTCACCATTTCTCAGAAGCTGGAGCTGTAACACAAGTTTAAAAGTGAAACAGGGAGGAGAATCCAGATAAACACAGATACATGTGGAGCTGTAACCCTGGATCTGACGCTTATTCCACACTGATGCAGATTCAGCTCAGATTCACACGATGATGAGGGTTTACTGATCAGGCCGAGCGCTGAACAATACTGAATGTAACACTCAGCAGTAGATCTGTAGTGTCATGAACATGTAATAACATGCCTATTACGCTATAGCCCACCGGGTTCGAGCGCAGACATGTAGACAAACTGCATGTATAAAAACAGTGTGTGTGCAGTCCATTACCGAGCCTGAATATTCCGTACGTGAGGAATAAATCAGCTCAGCATTAAAACTAAACGCACTCCAGATTGAGTGCAGGACATTTCGGTTAATCTTCCTGCTTTTATTTCTTCACGCAATCAAACTCAATCAGCGCAGGAATCATTTCAGCGCCGCCGCGCTCCGTGTCGGGCGGGGCGGCCGGCTGGTGGTTTTACACCGGCGCGGGAAGCTATAAATCCAACGCTCGTAAATCTTCGCTCTCGGACGCTGACAAATTCCTGATGAAGATGTCACGCCGGCCGAGATAAAGCGAGGCTCCGGCTTTCACCAAACAACCATCCGGCTCTCGGAGACGTTTCTCCTTCTCCCGCTGCAACTCTATTATCGTCAGAAATAACTCAGACGGGCCTCAAATTCGGCTGATCCTGTATAAAAAAATCAGCACCTGCTGAGGAGACAGTTTTCATTAAAAAGAGCCGAGAGCTTGTGAGGAGCATCGGAGTCTCCTGATAGTCACGGGGCTCAGAGGGAAAGTATTAGGATCACCAGCTCGCTATCAGTATCACACACACGCCGTTCTGGACACAATGAGGTTCGGAAGTGTACCGATTTTACTGTGAATTAACATTTAGGGCACCTCTGAAGTGATCACTGTGGGTAATGAGCTGAAACAGATATTTATTAGGATTTTAACGTCATGTTTTACACTTTGGTTCCATTTATAAGATTCATCAGTACAAGTTTAATCTCAAACACAGTCGTGGACAATTCTGTGTCTCTAATTCACCCCAGTTGCACATTGTACGGCCCCCGGACCACATCAAACCACATGAGGTCACAACAGTCTCAGTTTGCCCCTGGCAAACCCTAACTGCCCACCTCTGCTTCAGGCTGTACTCAGATGTGTTATTAATGGTATTAGCTCGTGTGTATGCCGAGCTCTCACCTGGAAGTCGGGGTTGGGGTTGGGATAAGGGAGCCAGGCTGATCGAGAGTTCTCCTGGTATTTGAACGGGCCGCTGAAGACCTGGGTGACGGCGCTGAGGTTGAACGCACACACGGCTGAGGCGGCGATGCTGTTCCTGAGGTACAAACAGAGACACAGAGGGGCAGTAATGTTAAAAAATGGCTCTCTCACATACACACACACATGTCTCACACACACACACACACACACACAGTTTAAGATATACAGGAGGAACGGTGGTGTTCTCATTCCCATCACGTCTGTAATGATACTGTACCCAGCTTTTACCCAGAAAATATAAGGTGGTGGACAAAATAACAAAAACACCACGTGTCTGTCTGAAAACCTATCGACCCGCCCTGCTCCCTGACCTGGCGCCCCAATTTACAAATAAATGACACGTGTAGTTACACCTTTATACAGATTTTTAAAAGAACTCTGTTGGTTGCTCCACATTATAGTCGTCCGCCACGTTTGTAGTTCTTTGTGGGGGAAGTCGTGCCGCACCGAATGCTGGGATTGATCTTCAGCGCTGAGGAGGCGTCGGACGCTCCCTCGTTATTCAGTCAGATCATCACTCAGGATTAAGGCGGCTCATTCTCAGGAGTGTAGGATGATGGGAAATGTGTGTGTTATTAATAGTTAGCTTTAATATGAGGGGAGTTCCACTAGGGCCCTAATAGTGACGTGAGACTCACACGTTGGTGGTGAAGATGCCGTAGAGCAGCTCCAGCTCCGGGAGGAAGAAGGTCCCCTGCAGTTCGTTATAGGTGAACGGGATCTCCCCGGGTCGGGAGCAGTTCAGTCTGGCCTTCATGAAGGTGGTCCAAGTGTCCTCCAGCAGGAAGCGGCCCCCGATATCGTTCTTACAGACGCGCGCCGCCCGAGAGAACACCGTCCGCCCGCAGTCGTGTTCCACCGCGTTCTCACGGAAGAAGAAGTAGGTGAAATTCCCGATGTCGTACGAGGACACGAAGTTGGGCTCTGAGGTGAGAAAACAAGCAGATACATATTGAATCCTCCTATTCTGTTTACTGTTTACTACTAACTATAATAATAATCTAGTCTAGTCTAGGCTATCCCTCGTTGCCGAGGACGATTCTCTTCCTTCGTTTATCACTGGACGATCTGTCTATGGGTTCTGAGGTGGCTGATGGGTCCAATCCTGGTTGCACAGACTTTGCCGCAGTGTGGGCAGATCAGTACCACCGGGAGAGCGGGTCGAAGCACGGTGGCTGCTCGTGCTTTCCTTAATAATAATAATAAAAATAATAATAATAAAAACGTCTGAAAACCCAGCGCTCTCTCTCTCTACACAGACGCTTTTTACATCATCCTACACTCCCGAGAAGAGGGCGTGTCTAAATCCTTAGCTCCCTTAAAATGCTCCTACTGAGGCGCCTTAATTCTGAGTGATGATCTGACTGAATAACGAGGGAGCGTCCGACGCCTCCTCAGCGCTGAAGATCAATCCCAGCATTCAGTGCGGCACGACTTCCCTCACAAAGAACTACAAACGTGGTGGACGACTATAGTGTGGAGCAACCAACAGAGTTCTTATCACATGTAAATAAATTCTCGTTGATGTTTAATCTGTATAAAGGTGTAATTATACGAGTGTGGGTTTATTTGTAAATTGGGGCGTCAGGGAGAGTTTAAGCGTTTTCGGTACACGGAGGGAGACGTTAGCTGGCGTCTAAGTAGAGCGTCTAAATAATCTGATTATGACTCCATGTGTTGTTAGAATCCTCTCTACTGAGGAGCTGATCAGGTGGGAAATAGGAAGCAGGACGGAGTTAGCGGTGTTTAACTTGCATGAGCAGCGCACTGTTTATTCGTCTCTCTCTGTTTATCTAGATCAAACACGGAGGTTAAGATGAGAAACGTCTAATCTAAGAGCGCCGGTCTAATTATCTCCTAGCCGACACGTCTCATAATTAATAGTCAGGTGCGATTCAAACGCAGACTGTTCGTGTCAGCGCTGCTTTAATTTCCTTTTAAGCGCCAGCTCCGCTTTCAGCCCGGCCGGTACGATGGCGAGCGGACAGAATCAATCTGCCATAAAGTATAAATGTATTAAAGGCTGTTGGGAGAGGGGCGAGAGGGGCGAGGCGTGTGCCGCGCGTTTGGGCTCTAATTTATTTTTCCAATTATCTTTTAATAGGAATCAGATAAAACGTGGCGCTGACGGCGTGGCGGTTGACCCCTCGTTTCCGCTCCCGTTTGGACACGGCGCTCCGACGTGGGAAGATCAAACTATAGGAAGTAAAAGGGCCAATTTGGTTTGTGTGCCCAAAGCAAATGTCACCGGCCTGACCTTCACGGAAAATGGGAGAATAATTAAAGGCATGTTCAGCCGGAGGAGTGCGCTCACCCCGAGGGTTACACTTTCTGTCAGTCAGACTGTACTTTTATTATTACCCAAAATGCTCCTGGCTAATGGGAATGTCCTGACGTGACCTTTTAATCCCTAAAGCTCAAAACTCACAGCTGCTTTATTTTACAGGTTATTAAAAAGTAAACTTTTATAAAGTATTTAAACCTAAAGACGCTGTTTTGTTTAAAACCTGTTGCAGGATCGTGATTACTGTACCTCAGTACCAGGATTAATATAATCTGGAATTTTAGCCACAGTAGATCTTCTGTTGGTCTGTACCAGACATCAGATCCACATCAAATAGATCCCTCACCCTCACCATCAGATCCACATCTAATAGATCCCTCACCCTCACACACACCATCAGATCCACATCTAATAGATCCCTCACCCTCACACACACACACACACCATCAGATCCACATCTAATAGATCCGTCACCCTCACACGCACCATCAGATCCACATCTAATAGATCCCTCACCCTCACACACACCATCAGATCCACATCTAATAGATCCCTCACCCTCACACACACACCATCAGATCCACATCTAATAGATCCGTCACCCTCACACGCACCACCAGATCCACATCTAATAGATCCCTCACCCTCACACGCACCATCAGATCCACATCTAATAGATCCCTCACATGAACATTGCTGCAGTGTATAATTGGGTAAAGATGCTTAGATTGTTATTTTACTGAGTATTAATCTGTAGTAACACAGGTGTGTAAAGGCGCTGTGGTGTAGAAGTGTGCCGGCGCGGTACTCTACCATTAAGCCATTTAGAGTTGTACTGGGCGGTGCGGAGAGGAGGCAGACCCCCCAGGCTGCGGTAAATGGCCGGATCTCGACCGGAGAAATCCATGGCGGTGGCGGCGTAGAGCTCCCCGCTGGAGGTGATGAGCGCGGTGGAGTTATGGAGCGGGTTATAGGGGCACCGTGCCATCCCGCTGATCTGGTCATGGATCTCTGTCAGGTTGGTTAACTGGTGAGAGAGGAACAGAGAGAGAAAGAGAAAATATGTAATGGTTTTAACCTTCTAACAGCAGCCATGAGATCCACCCGCCAGATCCTCGTTTACTCCTCCTGTGTGTGTAGGAGCAGCGCGTGGGTACGAGGGCTGATTTAGGAGCACCAGGGTTCATGCCGGATGTATTTCAGTAGATCTTTATTTGTGTAATAATGTGCTGGAGCAGACGGGACGGCCGGTTTATTAGCTTGTAGATGTATGTATGTAATAAACGGGCGTGTCAGTGTAGAAGTAAACGCTGTAATTCTAAACTCAGGGAGCAGCAGAATCATGAGAGGTTTCATTTCATTCCAGCAGGATTCAGATTCTCTACACCAGTTCATCTGATTTCATTTGAAACGGTCGCTTTGACATTTTATTTCTTTTAAATATATCAAACATTTATGTGGGATATATTTATATGATCACGTGTCCTGCTGCATGTTTGCTTTTTATTTTGAGGGGAATTTATAATGACGTTCATACATGTTTCATTTACTCTCTGTATAAGACGTTTGTCAGGGACACGAGGGCACAGATATTTTGGTAAGCAGGGGCTCGGGCGAAAAACAGGCCACCTCTTTCATTTCATTTGTATTTAGGAACCACTTTATCCTGGTCAGGGTTGTGGCGGGTCAGGTTTCACCAATCCCCCTCAGCACTGTCAGTACTGTAATCTCATCACACTTGTTGCCCCAATTATGTAAGAAGTCTGATTATAATAAAAATTAATTCATTCATTCACTTATACATGAATTCATACATACATTCATTCATACATTCACTCATACATTCATTTATACATTCATACATAAGTAGCTCCAGTAGTTCTGACTGCACGTCTTTGGACTTGTGGGAGGAAACCGGAGCTTCCAGAGGAAACCAAAGTGGTCACAAAGAGAACATGCAGACACCACAATCATCTGCACCTCCATGCCTCCTTTGCCGGCCATAAATGACAAGGCAGAAAGACATGATTCTGTAAATCGCACCACCCCGCTGATCTTCTATCCAAAAAGCCTTTTGCACCTTTTGAATGTCTCTTGGAGGTGGTGGGAGGAAACCAGAACTGAGGTTAAAACCCACTTTTTTCACACCCTTAATATTGTATATTGTATCTGTGACTGTTCCATTAGTTCCATTAAACACGGACGAACGATGGATCAGACTGATCAGGCTGTATGAACGTGTGGATGTTGTCAGTTTTACAGGGTTGTGTAACTAGAGCTTTGAATCTGAAGGTAGTCTCCTCGAGGGTGCAGTAAAGTTTACTGTAGTGTGGACAGCCTTCAGATAAAGCATCCTCATTTCTGTCTTTTTCTCCTTTTATTTGTTGTAAAACCGCCTGAGTCGGTGAAAAGGATCTGCCAAGTGAAATTCCCCGTTAGCGAAACCTACTGGCCAGTAAAACCCGTCTGGATTAGTTAACAGGGACGCTTTCAGCAGGAATCTGTCCTGGAGGAAGCTGAGATGATGCGTGGCCTGACTCGAATGTGTTTATCTCCCGAGCAGCTGACGGCCACAAAACAACACAACAACACAACACAGCACAACGGTCGGCCTGTGTGATCGCCGCAAAGGAGGGATTATCTTCAGCGCTGGCTCAGCCTCCGTCTGGACGTCTGTCAGCTTCCTCCAGGACCCTGAGCTGGTTTATTTGCCAGGATCGCTCGTCCTGATCCTGAATTTGCATGTCTGGCTACAAGCAGCAGCATCTGGTGACAGAGCGCGTCTTCTTCTCGGGACGGGCGGGAGAATTAAAGAACGGCGTCCTTTTATGACTGATCGACCAGCCTGGGAGGAATTTTAAAAAGGAAGGTGCTGAAAGACGCGATTCACACACGCTCGGCTGGTCGCTCCGCTTTGAGACGCGTTTGTTTGAAGGTTTTCTGGTCGCGTGTCAACAAGAGACAGACGAGTGAGTGAGTGGTGGATAATGCACAAGGACGGAGTGTTTCTGAATCTGCACCGTGTTTGAGAAAAAACCAATGAAACCTTTGAATGTTTTCCTTTTTTCTCCTGATTTACCTCACACATGAGGCTCATCCACTTCCGCGCAGGCGCATCGGACACTTAGTCCGGTCTTTTCCCACCCAGCAGACTCGATGGCCAATTTTGTTTGCTAGATGGCGCCCAACCGACCGGTAGCAGAGCTGAGATTCGAACCAGGCAGGCCAGTGGAATATCCAGCTGTGCCACCTGGGCAGCCGAGCCATTGGGAGGTGCACTTATTGCACTGAGTAAGTGCACTCTTAGTGCAGGTCCCAAGCACAGATAAACAGGAGGGTTGTGTCAGGAAGGGCATCCGGTGTAAAAACTGAGCCAAATCTGGTTTGCAGACCAGAATGATCCGCTGTGGCGGTAACTAAATATAAATAAACAATATAGCCGAGTCACTGGGAGGTGCACTTATTGAGTCAGTGCGCTCTCAGTGCAGGTCCCATGCCCAGATAAAAAGGAGGGTCGTGTTAGGAAAGGCGTCCGGCATAAAAACTGTACCAAATCTGATATGCAGATCAGAATGATCCACTGTGGTGGTGCCTAAATATAAATGAAAAATATGGGAGCAGCCGGAAAAAAATAGTAATAAATAATAATAATTGATGTAGATTCATTAGATGAAGAAGTGCTTTTGTTTAAACATGTGCAGGTCACATTAAAATGAATCGGAACATTTCCTAATTCACAGGGACGGACGGTGAGCGTCCACTAAAAGCATTGTTTTTATTTATTTCTTTATTTAATGAGTCGGTTCCGCTGAAGCTGATGTCCAGGCTAAACGCTCTGCTCTGCATATTAAAGTCGAATCTGAAAGCTGCTCTTCACACCCGGGCAGCTGCGTCGGTGCCACACTGAGACGTTTTTGTTTTCCCTCTTAGATTGATGTCGCCGTCGCTTCCTTCCCGCCGGCACAAAGCGCGGTAGATGTTCCACCTCTGGGCGCTACAGCGTTCCGAGTCAATAATAACTGTCAGCGCCGAAAGAGCCGACGTGGGGAAGATTGTCATCGTAAATAAGCTGGCTGTCGCCGAACGGAGGGAGGATTCATGGGTAATCTTGTTACTGGAAGACCGAGATTCCCGCATGACTGCCTCGTACGCGTGAATCTGAGGAAGCAGAAACGTCCGAAACCGAAATCACTGTTTCAATTCGCTGCAGTTCAACCGAATCAGATCCCAAACGATGGAAATGTGTTTGATTACGTTCACAGAACCGCACGCAGTCTGTTTGTGGTGGAAATGATAGAAAACGTTCTGTTATGAGTAAGGCCCGACCTAATTCACATCACGTACCGTGAAATGAGCCGTTTCCTGTGTAATCTGTAATTTACTGTGAAATTCAAACATTCTTCATTCGCTTTCCATTCTCATAGCGTCCGAGTGCTTTATGTTTACGGGTTAATCTGCACTATGAGGCGTCCTAGCAATCCTACGGCAATTCAGTTAGCAATCGCTTAGTCAAAACGTCCAAGACGTGGAAGTAAAGCAGATAAAAACACGACTCGGGTCACTGAGTCTGGAAAACTAACAACCAATTCTAGGGACGCAAAACACAGATGAGAATTTTGGTACTTGAGACAGAACATGAAGCGATCTGAAGCGTTTACATTCAACTATTAAGGGAGCTGTGCTGTGTATCGTAGCTTCATTTATTCTATTATTCAATTTTTGAGTGTGATTTAATGATTGATGTTAAATGTGGCTCTTTTCTTTAAAAATCCATGAAATCTGTGATTCTTGAAAAACAAGGTCCATGAAATGAAGCAGATTTTCCCGTGAATTTAGTACAGCCCTAATTATACTGCAATTATTGTTTATAAATGATCTAATCATAAGATTTTAACACTTGTATTAGTAATATGACATGCAGAAAACATTAAACTTATCAGTGGTTGTGATTGACTGGAGCTGGTGACTTCTCTGTGCCCATACACATAAAGCTAATTAAACTAAACCTATCAGACTGAGTCAGATGCATTACAGTGTAAAAGTCTGGGAGGTTCTGAACAGATCCCAAGTCAGTTCTAAGCAACTTCAGGTCCCAAGATCATCTGCTCATAAAAGCAAAGTACATGGAACAGTGGTGTCTTGCCAAGGTCGAAAAAGAAAGAGTTTCGATTATTTAACATCATGTTTTACACACTACGGTTCCATTCCAAGTTTAATAGCAAACACAGTCTTGGACAATTCAGTATCTCCAGGTCACCTCACTTGCACGTCTTTGTACTGTAGGATGAAACCGGAGCTCCCGGAGGAAACCCGGAAACCCACGCAGATACGGGGAGAACATGCAAACTCCACACAGAAATTACCCAGACCTCTCCACCTGGGAATCAAACCCAGGACCTTCTTGCTGTGAGGTGACAGTGCTACCCCGAGCCACCGTGCCACCCACAAAAAAGTTTACATAACACTCACCTTACACTATAAAGAAATTACTTCCAATAATCAGATATAATTAAAGAAGCACTTAAACACGTCTGTCATGTGTTACATCTGAGGTTACATGTTAATTACAGTGCATGCTAATTACAGTGCATGTTAATTACAGTGCATGTGATCATTTTGAGCTGTTTAATGGTAGCACAGTGTAATAATCGTTGCTGGTTTTTGTTTCAGAACAGAATCTGGAGTTTGATGAGAATCAGAGCAGGTTCGTCTAAAAGCATTAGTTGCCGTGGTAACTGAAAGATGCAAGTCTGCAGTAGAAATGAATTTCAGACTTAAACAGAGTTAAAGCGAGTCGGGATTAGTGAGGTAGCGGGTGTAGGTGTGGGTGTGGGTGTGGGTGTGGCGTGCTCACCGTGCGGTTGGTACAGATGGGGGTGAAGGCGTTGGTGCCGCAGGTGAACAGTCGGTCTCCGTTCACCAGGAGGACCCGAATGTAGTTCTGACATTCCTCCTGTAGAAACGAAACAGAATCGATGGATCATGTTGGTGATTTGGTTATGAGGAGAACCAGTGAACAGAATCTAATCAACTAATATGAACTTCTCTCCCAAACTGCTGACGCTGTGAAACTCCTGGTGGTATAAACGTTCACGTTATAATAATTGCTGAATCTTTTATCACAGTCTGCAGTATAATCCTGAATTACAGGCCTCTGGATGAACACAAACACCGGCGGGGCAACAGAAAATGTGAGTATTTTTTAATCTTCTGTGTAAAACTGTTGTGTGGGATTGTAAATGTTTAGATGGGTATAATTTCCGTAAAAGTCTGTCTGTATTCACCAGAAGAGCTTTTATATTTACACCATATTGCAAACAAATCACATACGTGTAATGTGTCATAAATCAGTGGTCCCCAACCACCGGGCCATGGACCGGTCATTTATTACGGGGCCGCACAGAAAGAATAAACACTTAGAGATCGTTACAATAGCAGTTTTCACTGCTTCTATTTCCAACGCATTTTGGGTGTTATTGTCTTTTATCACCCCTAGGTGGGAGCAGCGTCTCGTTGCAGTGAAAAAAGCTCATTTGTAAGTAATATTGTTAAATCCTCCTGCCCCCGCCGGTCCGTGAAATTATATCTTATATAAAACCGGTCTGTGGTGCAAAAAAGGTTTGGGACCGCTGTCATAAATGCATAATAATACTGTGTAATATATAATGTAATACGTGTCTCCACATCCACCTACCTCCATCATAAGGTCTGAATATAAGGAAACACTGTATTATTATTATTATTAGTAGTAGTAGTATAGTAATTGTTTTATTATAGTTAATGTATTTATTTATTAGGATTTTAACGTTATGTTTTACACTTTGGTTCCATTCATGACAGGACAGGTAGTTACTGCTTACCCATGATTCATCAGTTTTTAATGTCAAACACACTTGCATGTTTTTGGACTGTGGAAGGAAAACGGAGCTCCCGGAGGAAACCCACACAGACAGACATGGGGAGAACATGCAAACTCCACACAGTAAGGACCCGGACCGCTCCACCGAGGAATCAAAGCCAGGAACTGGTCTAAACCAGCTAGGACTGGGTTTTGGACGTCGTAAAATATAATTGACGCACTTCTTATTACGTACACCATGTACACATCCAGTAACATTCTGCTGTAGCAGTACTCTTGGGATAAGTGTAGAGCAAATAAAAGAACCACTGGACACGACGAGCTGCTGGTCAGAATAATGAAGAAACACTGAACGCTGCTGAACGGCTGCTAGTGCGGATCATTAATCACACCACAAAAGGTCAGTAGACTAATGAATTGTGGCGAGTCCAGTCACTAATCCAATAAACCTGAGAGTGAGGAAACGTAAATCTGCACAGGAGCTTCATCTCTCACTTTATCTTATAAACGTGGCCACAGATCATCGTCTTACTGCTGCTTAATGAGAGAAGCATCAGGAGAGACAGAAGCAAAGATCCTGACATGTCGGGTCTGTGTGTAAACCTAGCTCTCTCTACATAGATGCATTTCCCATCATCCTACACTCCTGAGAAGAGGGCGTGTCTAAATCCTTAGATCCCTTAAAATGCTCCTACTGAGGTTCTTAATTCTGAGTGATGATGGAATAACGAGGGAGCGTCCGACGCCTCCTCAGCGCTGAAGATCAATCCAAGCATTCAGTGCGGCACGACTTCTCTTACAAAAATTTTGGGTGTTATTGTCCTTTATCACCCCTAGGTGGGAGCAGCGTCTCATTGCAGCAAAAAAAGCTCATTTGTGAGTAATATTGTTAAATCCCCTGCCCCCGCCGGTCCGTAAAATGATATCTTATATAAAACTGGTCCGTGGTGCAAAAAAGGTTTGGGACCGCTGTCATAAATGCATAATAATATAACAGTGCTCTTAGCTTAGTAAGTAAGTCTAAGTAGAGCGTCGAAATAATCTGCCTTATGAGTTACAGTTCTTTATAACTTTATTGAACATTTTGGAGTTTTTATTCACTACTGTTAAGTCCTTGTGTGTGTGTGTGTGTGTGTGTTTATGAGGCTTGTAATCGAGGAGGAAATAAATCTTCCTGGTCCCTCCTCTGCAGGGGGTCCTGCTGCCTCTCAGAGACAAAAACGGACCATTTCTTTTTCTCTCTGATATCATTTAACCGAGACGTACGGTGTAAATAAACCCAGATTTAATGTTTCTGACTGATCACAGAGACACGTTCATATAAAATAAATGATAAACGAGAGAAGCAGCGGTGAGGAGCGATACGAGAACGTGCTCGGTGTGAATTCCAAGCGGACAGAGCGGCCTGATCTGTGTGAATGAGATCGGTGCAGGAGCAGCCGTGAGGGAGTCGGATGCACACAATTACTCCTAAAATTCACATTTTATGAGTTTGCAAAACTGGTTTGTGTGCAATATGTGGAATAATGGCGGCGACAGACTTGGCACCGGCAGAACTGATTAAGATGTTCTAATCTTAGCTGGCCTGGCTGATCCAGCACAGTGATGGAGGTGGAAAACAGAACCGGTGCTGTGAGGAACACAACTGAGGTTATGATTCTCACGCTGGTCTGTGTGACTCTGTGTTTGCAGTTTTCTACATATTGCTACCAGCAAAAAAGAAAGGAAAAAAGCTCAGCGGACCACCTTAAATATACTGACACACTGAGATTAATGAGATTGTAAAAAGTGTGATTAATATTTCCCAACACTACAAAGCATTTAGCAGTCTAGTCGTATCCAATTTCCAGATTGCATTCTGCTCCCTCTCTACTGATGTTGACTTCCTTTCTGACTGAGGAGAGCCGTGACTGACACACGACCCCTCCGACACGTGTGCAGTGCCTGAATGCATCTTTTCACCTGCATGAGGTGAGTTCATATGCGGATCAGCTTTGTGTACGGAGAGACACACCCTGATCACACATTATTCCCCGTTTCTGTGCAGCACCATCGATCAGCCAGCAGAGGTCGCAACTGCAGCAGTTATGAGGAATCCCATCTGGCGCCCTCCCTATGAACGAGCCAATCGTTGTTAGTGCAGGCGCCCAACCTACCGGTAGTAGAGCTGAGATTCGAACCAACGAGCTCTGGTGTGCAAGCATGTTTTACTGCTGAGTGCCAGAGTCAGTGTTCTTAGGAATTCAAATTTCATTAAACCTCAGCTGGTGTTTTTAACCTGGCCGGGTGGCCACAACCTGCCCGACTCACCAAAAAAAGAAATAGGTGGAGGTTATTGCTGATGTACGTCTGCGCCCTCTGCTGTCTGGTTAAGGTGCCTGCACTAGTGACGGATGATCTTTCTGAATCCAGTGTAGCTCTCTATAAGATTACATAAGAAGGGCCGCTCAGGTGGCGCAGCGGTAAAGTACACTAGCGCACCAGAGTTGGGGTTTCGAATACATCGTATCGAATCTCAGCTCTGCCTTCCGACTGGGCTGGGCGGCAGCATGAACAACGATTGGCTGTTGTTTATAGGGTTAGGGGTAAAAAGTCGGATCAACTGCGGCCCCTGCTGACTGACTGATGGCCCTGCGTACACAGTGCCCGTCGGTGTGTGAACTCGACTCATGAGGGTGAAAAATGCAGTCTGTACTGACTGTACGTGCCGGAGGGGGTGTATGTCAGTTGAGAGGCGTCCTCAGTCAGCGGTGAAGGGTCGAATCAGTATAGAGGACGCAATCAGGGTAACTGGACACGACTAGATTATATAAGAAACACATTTTGAAGAGGATGTTGTGATGCAAAAAGGTGACGTCTGTATCTGTCCCAGTTCTGTAAATGTTAAGTTCTGCAGTATTCAGAAGTCTGTTAATCACTGAAATGACTCGAATGTAAATTTGAGATGATAAAACCCTGTTAGCAGAGAGCAGACGGGTTCGAATGAGAGCCTAGTATAACTCGGTGTGTATGGAGTTCGTATCGGCGAGGTGTATGAAGAGGGATTTACGAGGAAATGATTCCTGATCCCTGAACGTGTTAGCGAGATTTGCTCAGATTTTTAAATCAGCTTAAACCGGCTAAAAAAATCAAATGGGTGCAAATACTCGTACTGCCCCACCAGCACCTGGCTGAGCCGAAACCGACGGGTTTAAATATTACAAGGTTAGGATTACAGTTTAACTGAAGAGCTCAGACCTCACTGTAGATTTAATACACAGTTAAACTGGTTTAAACGGGGGTTCATGTCTAATTAATCTTAATGACGTTATTATAATTATTATGTAGCCTTCACGTCCTGTTAAAATCAGCTTCATTCATCACAGAGAAGGGTTCTTAATCCTGGGTTTGAGCAACATGTGGGGTCACCTAAACTGTGGAGTTACATATCGATACATCTAATAACTTTATCAGGTTATTTATATTATTTCTGACATTAGACCGGTCTCCACACAGACTAGATGAGGGTGAGAACTTTCTGATGCAGCTCTGAATGATAAACACCCAGACGTCTGTGAGGTCATCAGAGGTCGTCCTCTTTACCTGAGCGGGGCTAATTACACTCTCCCAGACTCCCGGTTACGGCCGGCTGTGGCATCACGATGATCTGAACTTGTGATCTTTAGACAGTGGAGTGGAAGCTCAGAGCTCTGCGCCTCTCGTAGTCCCCGGTTTTTACACGGTTAATCATGAGCGGTGAGGCGAGTGAGGAGGAGAAACTCACCTCGGATTTTCCTCGACTGAAGCAGGCGCCTTTGGTGAACTCGTCACAGTGCCACTCGGCCTCCTGCAGAGAGAGACGCATTAACATGTCAGTACACGTCATTAATACACTCAACACATCCATAAATACACTCAACACATCCATAAATACACTAACACACCCATTAATACACTTATCACATCTATAAATACACACAGTTTGTGTATGACTATTTTAGTTCAACATGCAAAAGCTTAAATAATCTATAATTAAATAAAACTCAACACAGGACCGGATGAGATTTGAAGGGAACATAAGAAGGTGTGAGAGAAGCTCTGTGTGTTATTTGAAGTTCACCCTGATGATTTGGATCTTCTGCAGATGAAGCACGCTGCGCTGGATCTTAACCTCATTTAGAACTGTTTCCAAATGCCTCAGAAGTGTTTTGACATATTTTAGTAAAGCAGGTTCCTGTCAGCCTGGGAGGAGGAGAATCGCACCCCACGCTGCCTGAGACGCTGTGAACGGCGGCTAATATTAGGCTGACGGCTTTATTTTTAAATACTTTTCTCTTTTCCAGCCCACATGATGAGAGTGAGGACAGAGGTGGGCTGGCTGGCTGGCTGGCTGGCTGGGTACAGACGGATCTTCTGTGAAGTTTTGTCTGCTGTGCTAAACCTTCCTGCTACATGGCGGGAACAATTTTAACAGGAGGACACGGACTGTAACGATTAGTGCTAGCTCATGTCGCTATTATTAGCTTATGATTAAACAGAGAAACTCGGGCAGAAGCTGATTTTGCAAAAGATATCGCTCGAGCACATGAAGCAGATCATGCTGGATCCCCAGCAGTAGAAGACTAATTCACTACACTAAACTGGATTTAAAATGAAAAACCAGGACTACATCAAGGGCCAAACTGGGTCGACCTTTATTAAACAGGATAAAGTGCAAAAGAAAAATATATTCATGTAGGCTACATGAGCTACATGTTGCAATGCATTCTGGGACTTGTAGTATCAACGGTGTGCGTCCTATATACCGACGGGCCAGATATAATTGTACCTCGAGTCTTGAGTTTGCTCTGCTCTGTACCCCCCAAACCAAACCATAGTTAGGTTTACATACTGCCATGCTCTCTTCTGTATTTGTGAGCCCAGTCCGAGATTCCAACCCCCGGAACTCAGGCAGCATCATTTTATTTCACTATGAATAAATATTAAACTCTGAATTTTCTGAGTCGTTTGCCCTTTTGAACCCCTCACAAGACGCTGATGAGGATTTACCCTCTTATCATTATTTTATTTTGCAATCCCAGATCTATTATTCATAAACTGGCCTGCAGCTGAACTGACCGGTGCGTCTGATGGAGAGGTTTAAAACGGTAAAGGCGTTAGATTAAACTTTAATCCATTCATTCATTCCGGTCCAGTGTTTTACACGCCCGAGCACGACAGGAACGCCGCGGCGGGACATAAACACATCTCATGTGAACTGTAAATCAGTTAAAACACAGAGACGACATTAAAGCTCTTCCCAGCGGGCGTCAGCTATTCACGCTCACGCAGCGCGATGACACGCTCATAAATAAGCACTTTAGCATTAACACAGAGGAGAGCGTATTGTGCTAATCCGTCGGGAATCAGGTTCAAAACTGGAGAGAGAATTTGGTCTGTTTTTACAAATTTTAAGTATAAGACATCCTGCTGTAACCCACAATTCCAGGCGGACGTGTAAGTAAATCCAGGAGGGTTTCAGTTTAACGCAGAATAATAGAAAATGTAAATGAAATGCAGTGTTTGGAAGTTTGATGGTGAAGGTAATAATGTGAGTTAAGGTACTGGACTAGCAATCGAAAGGTTGATGGACATCAGTGGCTATGAGCTCAACCACAAACATGGTACGACGATGGAGTGATGGAGTTTGTTTTTTAAATTCTTAATAAATCTAGAATAGAACGTTTTTAAAGCTTTTGTTATATCGTTGCTTTGTTTATTTGGAATGTCAGTAAGTGAGAGCCACCTGTACTAGTTTTTATTTCTATATTTTATACACAAGTGTAAAAGATCCAATTAAATTGTAGATTTGAGTAAAACTTCTTGACCCGACAGCGGACCGGGTTCCATCAGTGGGCGAACGAGCCTCCTTTGTTGACTTGTTCAGCCCGTGTGAGGAGAGAAATTCTCTGCTGGTTTGAATCAGTTGATGTTTATTTGAGAGAAAACGCCGACTGTTCTCCTGCTCTGGATCGTGACCTTTTGGTGGATTTGTTTCAGACGCTCGTCGCTCTGTGGGTTCGTTGTTTGGAAACGTGGGTGAATTATGAAAACGGCTTCATAACGTGCACATGAAGCTGGTCGAGCTTCAGGAATTTAACACTACAGCTGAGGTGCTGTTAAAACTTCTACTGTGGCATTTAATTTAAGTTTAACAGCTTCTCTGTGCCCATATAAATGTGGCAGGTTTGACATCACTCATCACAAAATACTCGCAGTAATCGGTGAAGAATAAAATCCAAACCAGCACCTTATACTGGGAGGAAATTAGTCAGGATGGTCCAACATAATCCTAAAACAAAGTCTGCTATGACTTGGAAGCTTGAGTGACACTCTACACAGTCGAGCAAGCTTTAAATCACCATGGATTTAGTGCTTTAGACAGTGTCCCTCATCTTCCGGCACTTTCACAATTAAATCTGACCACGCAGACACATTTTCTCTGAGCATATAATGTCAGTTTGGCTTTTCATTCCGATCTTGGCAGGAGCCCACTGTTCCAATTTAAAGCCTCAACTCAAATCAGGCGTATTTCAATTTTTTTCTTTAATTCCTCAATGATGATTACACCTAACAACTTCTCCCTGCCCATATAAATAGGGTAGGTTTGACATTACTCGTTACAAAATACTCACCATACTCAGTGAAAACTAAAATCCAAACCGTCACTCATACTGGGAGGAAATTTGTCAGGATAGTCCAACATAATCGTAAAACAAAGTCTGCCAAGCTTGAATTATAGTGTCCACAGTCAAGCAGGCTTTATCTCACCATGGATTTAGCTCCTTTAGACAGTGTCACCCAAAGTCCCGTCAGCTTTCACTTAACGACAGACTTGTTTTTAGAAGTTTTTAAATTAAATCTGACCACGCAGACGCATTTCCTCCGAGCATATAATGTCGGTTCGGCTTTTCTTTCTGATCTTGGCAGGAGACCACTGTTCCATTTTAAAGCCTGAAGTCAAATCAGGCGTATCTCTATCGACACGAAGACGTCGATAGTAATCGCTGATGGAATTAGAAGGTTGTGTCAAATGTAAATGAGATTACAGGATGAGATTACTGAAGTGTTTACAATAGCAGTTTAATCAGCTCATTCACTGCCTGTACATGATAAACCTACACAGAATTTCAAGTTTATTTATTTATCGATTTTGGCAAGTGTGTGTTTCAATTATATTAGAGAGCAGTTACAGAATGGATTAAAATATAAACAAAGACTGCCATGAAATACATCACTTAAACCAAAGTAAACTTTAACTGAAATTGAACATCTGATCTATTTTATAGTTAATTTTACTTAAATTCATGATTTTATAATCAAATTTTGTGTAGACAGACATGTTTGACCCCTACAGATTAGTGACTGACTTAAACATCCAAGGAAAGTTTTTGGAAAATTTGGTCCCTTAAACTGGACGTTTGTGCGACTGTCGCGTTGTTCAGCACTCGGCCTGAGCAGTAAAACCTGATCAGTGTGAATCTGAGCTGAACCTGCATCAGTGTGGAATAACCGTCAGATCCAGGGTTACAGCTCCACATGTACAGTGTATCACAAAAGTGAGTACACCCCTCACATTTCTGCAAATATTTCATTATATCTTTTCATGGGACAACACTATAGACATGAAACTTGGATATAACTTAGAGTAGTCAGTGTACAGCTTGTATAGCAGTGTAGATTTACTGTCTTCTGAAAATAACTCAACACACAGCCATTAATGTCTAAATAGCTGCAACATAAGTGAGTACACCCCACAGTGAACATGTCCAAATTGTGCCCAAATGTGTCGTTGTCCCTCCCTGGTGTCATGTGTCAAGGTCCCAGGTGTGAATGGGGAGCAGGGCTGTTAAATTTGGTGTTTTGGGTACAATTCTCTCATACTGGCCACTGGATATTCAACATGGCACCTCATGGCAAAGAACTCTCTGAGGATGTGAGAAATAGAATTGTTGCTCTCCACAAAGATGGCCTGGGCTATAAGAAGATTGCTAACACCCTGAAACTGAGCTACAGCATGGTGGCCAAGGTCATACAGCGGTTTTCCAGGACAGGTTCCACTCGGAAGAGGCTTCGCCAGGGTCGACCAAAGAAGTCGAGTCCACGTGTTCGGCGCCATATCCAGAGGTTGGCTTTAAAAAATAGACACATGAGTGCTGCCAGCATTGCTGCAGAGGTTGAAGACGTGGGAGGTCAGCCTGTCAGTGCTCAGACCATACGCCGCACACTGCATCAACTCGGTCTGCATGGTCGTCATCCCAGAAGGAAGCTGAGGCACAAGAAAGCCCGCAAACAGTTTGCTGAAGACAAGCAGTCCAAGAACATGGATTACTGGAATGCCCTGTGGTCTGACGAGACCAAGATAAACTTGTTTGGCTCAGATGGTGTCCAGCATGTGTGGCGGCGCCCTGGTGAGAAGTACCGAGACAACTGTATCTTGCCTACAGTCAAGCATGGTGGTGGTAGCATCATGGTCTTGGGCTGCATGAGTGTTGCTGGCACTGGGGAGCTGCAGTTCATTGAGGGAAACATGAATTCCAACATGTACTGTGACATTCTGAAACAGAGCATGATCCCCTCCCTTCGAAAACTGGGCCTCATGGCAGTTTTCCAACAGGATAACGACCCCAAACACAACCTCCAAGATGACAACTGCCTTGCTGAAGAAGCTGAAGGTAAAGGTGATGGACTAAACCCAATTGAGCACCTGTGGCGCATCCTTAAGTGGAAGATGGAGGAGTTCAAGGTGTCTAACATCCACCAGCTCTGTGATGTCATCATGGAGGAGTGGAAGAGGATTCCAGTAGCAACCTGTGCAGCTCTGGTGAATTCCATGCCCAGGAGGGTTAAGGCAGTGCTGGATAATAATGGTGGTCACACAAAATATTGACACTTTGGGCACAATTTGGACATGTTCACTGTGGGGTGTACTCACTTATGTTGCAGCTATTTAGACATTAATGGCTGTGTGTTGAGTTATTTTCAGAAGACAGTAAATCTACACTGCTATACAAGTTGTACACTGACTACTCTAAGTTATATCCAAGTTTTATTTCTATAGTGTTGTCCCATGAAAAGATATAATAAAATATTTGCAGAAATGTGAGGGGTGTACTCACTTTTGTGATACACTGTATCTGTGTTTATCTGGATTTTCCTCCCTGTTCCACTTCCAGCTTCTGAGAAATGGTGAGAATCAGAATCAGCTTCTCCCAGAGTCTAACACGCTTCTGGTTGAAAATAAAGCTTAACGTGGTTTAATGTAGTAAAAGAAGGAGACAGGAGCACTAAACTTCTCCTCATTATTACTGCTCATAAGTTCCTCCACTAATCACAAGTCACGCTAAGTTTTGTTCATAGGAAATAACGGCACAGCAGCGGAAAAGCGGTTTTGTCACTTCTTGTGTGAATGTGCCAGTGCTGAAGGGAATCAAGCATCTCCACCATTAAGAAGCGTCAGGAAATAATAAAGAAGTAAAACTAAAGTGCAGCTTTTATTGTATTTTTATTGGTGTAACTGTTTGTAATTGTATTTCAGTGTGTTTATATTATATTTGTGTTATTTTCAGTGTTTAAGTGTCAAAAACAACCTCATTATTTTACATGAGACTAAAATATCTGCAGCTCCACGAGACCATGGACGCATTAACAGGTTTTCCAAACATCCTTATGGGAAAAAATACCTTGAAACTCAATGTCTTTTAAACTCAACACCACTCCCAGAACCGACTGACGGTGAGTTTCAGGGTACCGCTGTATTCCTAGAAACATGTACATTAAATGAAGCTGCGATGTGAACGAGTTAAAAGTTTATTTAATGATTAATAAATGAAACAGTGGTCAGACGTCATTAATGGTTTATGTGTATGATTTACGAGCTCATTAACACTGCTGTGTCGTGTACATTAGCTGATCCTGTTGTCATTATTAAAAGCTGGCTGTAATCTCACTATAATCTCATTAGTGAGGATAATGGTGTCACTAATTACACTTAATCCACATGTTATTTTTGCTGAAGTGTTCGGCGCTCCGGGTCAAACCAGCTGATGATTTATTCCCACTCGCGCCCGCTCGCGCCCGCTCGTGCCCTCGGTGTGGACGGGCGCTGCATGCTCTCCGAGCGCTCGGCCCTTCTGCTGATGTGCAGCTTATTTGTAAGGGCGCACGTCTGAAAATAGTGCGCATTAGGCCGGGATGTGTGATGGCAAGCTGCCAGAGGACCGAGTGTGTGTGTGTGTGTGTGTGTGTGTGTGTGTGTGTGTGTGTTTCACTCGTACACTCTGAATATGAAACAGCACAGAGCTGATAAGGTCGTTCATGTCATTAGTAAGAATATATATTTATGTTTTCTGCACGTTTGTGTTTCTTCTATCAACCGTTTCGGCCACGCCCGTTAATTTACGCTTCATTTTATCCATCATGTGTCCATGCGGTTTCTATAAACTAAGTAAACCACAGAAGAGCTCAGTATCTAACATTTTTAATAACAATAAATTATATTGTGTCCTGTTCCATCTTCCCTGATCATCTGTGAGGGGTTTGATTGTGAAGTGGAAACATTTAGGAGCAACAACAGCTCAGCCATGAAACTATATAACAGAATAGAACACCAAGAGCTACAGAAATATAAAACGTTATAGAAAGTCTGTTATTGAAATTACCACTCACTACTGAGTTCCAAACTGTCCCTGAAGGCACATCCATCTAATCATCCATCCATCTACTAGTCTAATCATCCATCTAATCATCCACCTAATCATCTAATCATCCATCCATCCATCTACTAGTCTAATCATCCATCCGTGTAATCATCCATCCGTCTACTAGTCTAATCATCCATCTAATCATCTAATCATCCACCTAATCATCTAATCATCCATCCATCCATCTACTAGTCTAATCATCCAAACGTGTAATCATCCATCCGTCTACTAGTCTAATCATCCATCTAATCATCTAATCATCCACCTAATCATCTAATCATCCATCCATCCATCTACTAGTCTAATCATCCAAACGTGTAATCATCCATCCGTCTACTAGTCTAATCATCCATCTAATCATCTAATCATCCACCTAATCATCTAATCATCCATCCATCTACTAGTCTAATCATCCATCCATGTAATCATCCATCCATCTACTAGTCTAATCATCCATCTAATCATCTAATCATCCACCTAATCATCTAATCATCCATCCATCCATCTACTAGTCTAATCATCCATCTAATCATCTAATCATCTAATCATCCATCCATCCATCTACTAGTCTAATCATCCATCCGTGTAATCATCCATCCATCTAATCATCTAATCATTCATCCATCTAATCATCTAATCATTCATCCATCTATCTATACAATCATCCATCCATCTAATCATCTAATCATTTAATTGTCCATCCATCTATCTAATCATCCATCCATTCATACATCGATCCATCTGTCCATCTAATCATCCATTCCTTAATCCATCCTTCTTATCATCCATCCATCCCAGTGTTGTCCAGTAACTTTTCCTCTTTAGTAGAAACTTCTATAAAACCAGAGGAGGTAACTTCCACTCTCTCTCTCTCTCTCTCTCTCTCTCTCTCAGTCCGATTGTGAGTATCACTTTCTGACAGCTTTCAGTTTGGTGCTTGAACTTTTTCTTCTAAAAGAAGGATTGTTTTGAAATGATGATGATTGCTGTGGGAGAGTTTGCGCTCGAGCCTGAACCCTCAGAATCGTTTACCGGACATAATTGAATTAGCCAGCCTCAGGATTTAGCTAAAGTTAATTAGAGAAGGTAATTGTTTTGCAGGCAGCGGGTAATTGCAGGACAGAAGTTAATGAGATCCGGTGTACGGCCCGGAATTGTGCGAGAAGTGAAGAATGACGAGTTAAATTCAGATTTACATCACACCAATATTTTACATTATCACTTGTAGACTCGAACATACTTTTTTAACCTGCTTTCATGCTGTTGTCAATGGTCAGGACCCCCACAGGACCACCACAGAGCAGGTATTATTTAGGTGGTGGATGATTCTCAGCACTGCAGTGACACTGACATGGTGCTGGTGTGTTAGTGTGTGTTGTGCTGGTATGAGTGGATCAGACACAGCAGCGCTGCTGGAGTTTTTAAACACCTCACTGTCACTGCTGGACTGAGAATCGTCCACCAACCAAAAATATCCAGCCAACAGCGCCCCGTGGGCAGCGTCCTGTGAGCACTGATGAAGGTCTAGAAGATGACCGACTCAAACAGCAGCTGTGTCTGATCCACTCATACCAGCACAACACACACTAACACACCACCACCATGTCAGTGTCACTGCAGTGCTGAGAATCATCCACCACCTAAATAATACCTGCTCTGTGGGGGTCCTGACCATTGAAGAACAGGGTGAAAGGGGGGTAACAAAGCATGTAGAGAAACAGATGGACTACAGTCAGTAATTGTAGAGCTACAAAGTGCTTCTATATGGTAAGTGGAGCTGATAAAATGGACAGTGAGTGTAGAAACAAGGAGGTGGTTTTAATGTTATGACTGATCAGTAGTGATAGTGTTTGATACAGACGAGGTCATGATGGATTCTCGTTGCTGTGCTTTACGTTCACCATTCAGACCCTCACACACAGCGAGAATAGGATGAATTTATCCTCATTTATAATCATGAGAGTGTATTGATGCCAGAGGAGAAGCTTCACCACCCTCAGCTAATCCGTATTCATCGTGCATCAATCCCCAAATTACACCCTAA
Organism: Trichomycterus rosablanca; assembly: GCF_030014385.1. Lineage (NCBI taxonomy): Eukaryota > Metazoa > Chordata > Actinopteri > Siluriformes > Trichomycteridae > Trichomycterus > Trichomycterus rosablanca. The sequence goes on from NC_086010.1 coordinate 18,963,985, forward strand.
CACCGCACCGGGGACGAGCTCTCACCTTATGGAGAATTAATCGAGGCAGAGAAAAAAGAAGACGTTAATTTCTCATTAATTTCTCAGTTGGTGGCTTATTAAGGGCAGATTTATAATCCGAGCGCTCTCGAGGATCTATTCATCCGCTTAGCGCCTGAACAAACTGTAGTTCAGATCAGGTGCTCGTCCGCAAGGCTGGAAACACAATGAGATTTAAATACAATAGAAATTCCATCCTGGCACTTAATCAATGTCTGTGAGATGGAGGGGGCAGAACACTGCGTAACACGATCGGCTGAGTAAAGCGGAATCAAACTTTTCACACAGAAACTCTGAACAGGAAGCAGAAATCAGGGATGAGTGTTTGTTTTGGTACTGATGTGACCTGATGTACGGCGTGAGTGATGTTTCCTAAAGCCTTTCCTCTCAGAGCTGATGTGAATCGAGACGGTCCGGCCGTAGCCGTGGAGGAGATCAGGATCGATGAAGCTTCACCTTCCTGTCTCCAGAGTGCGCCTCTAATCTGAACTGGAATTTTTTATTATTACTTTTTATCGCTGCCAGAACATCTATTAGAAAAGAGGAGCCGCACTAGATTATGATATCAGGCTTCAGACCGGATCGATACCGCTGCAATCCTAACAGAGCAAACCCACGGATACCACTGTGTACCAAACTGAGCTGTGTTTGAACAGGATGAATGTAAAATTCCACCCTCTGTACAGAACAACACAAAGTACAAATGTAAATCAATCCTGGAATGGTTTAAAAACGCTGGTTACAGGATTATATCCTTCTGCCCTGCCTAATATGGCCATCAGATGGGGCATGGAGGTGCAGAGGATTGACATGTCAGTTCCTCTTTACTGACTTTACTTTCTGAGTGTTTATTTTTATTTATTATAGTTTCTCTAGCAAGAACCATTAAATAGGATCAGGATACAGGAACCAGTAAACAAGAACCATGAAATAGGATCAGGATATAGGAACCAGTAAACAAGAACCATGAAATAGGATCAGGATTTAACCTATGTATGGTTCTTGTTTACTGGTTCCTGTATCCTGATCCTATTTCATAGTTCTTGTTTACTGGTTCCTGTATACTGATCCCATTTTATGGTTCTTGTTTACTGGTTCCTGTATCCTGATTTTATTTCATGGTTCTTGCTAGAGAAACTATAATAAATAAAAATTAATGCTCAACAAAGTACAAAGGAATCGACATGTCAGTCCTCTGCACCTCCATGCCCCCTCTGATGGCCATATTAGGCAGGGCAGAAGAACATGATCCTGTAACCAGTCCATTTTGAGCTTTAGAGAAGTTTCTTTTTACTGGGAATTGTCCAGTAATTTATCTTTTGCTAGGTTACCCACAGAGTTACGAGATGTTTGACTCAGCAGGTAAAAATATGAAGAAAAAAAAACCCCAGTAGCCGCACACGAGCAGAATAAACACAGTTCCTGTTCCGACTGCTTACTGAAGCGAAAACTGCTGAGCTGAAACAGTTCTGAGGAGAAGAAAAGGAAAGATGAATGTCTGGAGATGAAAACCAGTCATTCTGGTAATGGAACCGGACCCTTAATAACACACGGAGAGTTTTGTTTATAGAAATGGACCTAGTTACAGCTCCCAGTGTACGGGCGGAGACGTTGGAACGGGGCCCGGGTGGTTTTTTTTTTAGCTCTAATTGTTTCTTTGTGCACCTACCTGAATCCTCCGACTTAATTTACTGCCATCATTACTCTACAGTTCCAAAAAACGACCCTAAATAGCCGAACGTAAGGCCATTTGTTAAGTGGAGCCGTTATTTGCTCTCATTTAAGCCTCCTACAGGCTCTTTTCAGCCCGTTGTACCCGCTCCTCTCGCTCTGTGGAGGCTCTGAATGCCGGCGTAATTTCCACCTGCACAAAGCGGCGGCGTCTATCCAGCCTGACCTGACGTCTCCGAGACTTACGGGAAAAGAGGAAATGAGAAAAAAGCTGAGAGATTTTCACACCTGGATCAATGAGAGGTCCTCCAAACGCAGCCTGAAGAGATGATTCCTGCAGGAGGAAGAGGAAGAAGAATCAATGTGACTTTATTAATGAAATAAAAACAGGCTCGGCAATAAGGGTGAAGAGGCAGAGCGTGGACGAGAGGATCGGCGCTAATCTAACTCGAAGATTTCTCTTTGAAGACGTCTGCGCAGGAGAGTGGAAACGTTTTTGAGCTTTATGATTTTTCTATATGAAGTACACGCTCGCTGGCCAGTTTATTAGGAACACCGGACTCGCAGTGTTCTGAGCCACGATGGATTTAACAGCATGATTTTATCAGCTAAGTGCTGCAGGATCATCAGCTGCACAATCAAGCTACGATGTGAGCTTAATAAAACGCTTTATGTGCTGGATTTACAGAATATATAGGACACCGGAGAAATTAGGATGAGGAAAAGACAGATTTACTCTTAAAATTCTTAAAATACTGCAGTTATGTTTATGTTTTGAGGATCATCTCTTGGACACAGTGTTAAATCTTTTATTAGAAACTCAGCTATAAATCTTAATAATATTTTTATTAATAAAATGAATAAAACTGAATAAAAATCCCCAAAATAAGAAAAATAACATATTTTTTACAACCCCAAATCAGAAAAAGTTGGGACAGTATGAAAAATGCAAATAACAGAGTTTCTTACATTGACTTTGACTTTTCTTTGATGTCAGACAGGATGAATCTGAGATATTTCATCTTTTATCTGCTCAACTTCATTTCATTTATTAATAAACATCCATTCCTGCATTTCAGGCCTGCAACACGTTCCAAAAAAAGTTGGGACGGGGGCAATTTAGGGCTAGTAATGAGGTGATGTGAACAGGTGATGTGAACAGGTGATGGTAATCATGGTTTGGTACAAAAGCAGAGTCTCTGATGAGCAAAGATGATCAGAGGATCCAGTTTGTCCACAAATGTGTGAGAAAATGATTGAAATGTTTAAAAACAATGAACCTCAAAGAAAGATTGGAAGGGATTTGCATGTTCTCCCTCTACAGTGCAGAATATCATTAAACCATTCAAGGAATCAGGAGGAATTTCAGTGCGTGAAGGACAAGGGTGCGAGCTTAATCTGAACGCTCGTGTTTTCTATTATTTGCATTTTCCATGCTGTCCCAACTTTTTCTGATTTGGGGTTGTATTTCTCGGAGAAGAGAAGAAAGTAATTATTTCCTCAGCAGAGCTTCTCTTGTGGAAGTGGACCGTTAACACTCGTTCATCTCGAACCCTCAGCTGTCAGTAAATAATTGCTTTAAGACGTTCCCGCCTGTCGAGGTGTTTCCTTTTCACATTGTTTTTACTTTCCTGACTGAGAGAACCGAGGATGAGACGGTGAACCGCAGGAGCCGGCGTGTTAAAATCATCACTCGGGTTATTCGGGGCCGGGCGGAGGGGGACGGATCGTGCTCGTATGTTTACACTTTTATTTTGGGGTAATGAAAGTGTCGGAGTGTTTACTGACTGACGGATTAATAATGAAGGTGAGCTGTCGTACGCTCGTCAAGCGCTTTATTAGGAACACCTATCTGATGCGTACGCTCACTGATTGCTTTATAAGTTACACCTACCATACTAATGAACTGGGTGGGTATACAATCACTAACTGTAGCCCATCGGTTGCTCTGTACACTTATATGCCAAAATATGGTTCAATAAAAATGTCAATATTTAGAATTTATTTCTTATATAATGACCTCCAGGCTATTCCTGGAGTATTCCGCTTGTGTCAGTACCTCGACCGAACAGTAGGGGCTGCTGTTGGTCACTAGATGGCGGTGTACAGCCTAGTACAGGGCCTAAAGTGGGTCGCAGAAATAAACTAATATTAAAAGGTTCATAACATGAAATTAACTTGTACATGAGCACCCCCTTGTGGAGGCTGTACATAGCATTGTGTAAACCACAGTGGGACCAGAATGCCCCAGTTTTTATTATTTAAGTATTTAAGTAGTAGACTGCTTTGCCCACGATTATTTAATTACATAAATAAAAGGTAAAAGTTAATAAGAGGTCAATATTAAGTTTTAAAAGGTACATCAGGCGTCTTTCTTTCATCTAAACGTCTCTACATGAGCTTTTGTATAAAAAATATGATTTATTTTGGACCGTCTGGCTGATCTGTGGATCTTAAAAACATGTTAAAAACATTCGTATTTAATTAATGACAATTCTATTATTATTATTATTATTATAATTAGTTTTAAAAGACAAACTGCAGCTCTAAACTGAGAAACAGAAACTGCACATTCAGTAATGGTTAATGGTTCATTTGGACGTGAACAGAATAGAATTGATTTCACATGGAGTAACAGAGTAAGAGGTCGTTACCTCGCCCCCACAATCAGCTCGTTTTGGCCGGGGTCGAAGGTGAGCTGTGAATAATCCACTGTGCCCTGAGCTCTGAAACGGTGGATCCACGGCTCCATTTCTGCAACAGGAGAAGAGAAAACACGTCATGTATCATGCTGTGTGTGTGTGTGTGTGTGTCTGTGTGTGTGTGTGCTCTCGTGTGTGTGTGTGTGTGTGTGCACATGGCACTTTTCATATTAACCTCAATACTCTGCATCAAAGCCTCAGAACTGAAAACATCCAGTTTCCTGCTCGTGCCAATTTCATGCCTGTCCGTCCTGATTCTGATTTTTCGGGGCTGTTGGAGTTTGATGAGTTTTAACATGGTGCCCGTTTTCGTATCGGCGCTCCTAATGCGCCGGTGTACTTCAGTAGTGAGACGTGGGAACGTCAGAGATCAATGCGAACAAATTAATGAAGAGAGGAAAAAAAGCCTGATTAAATCTGACACTCATTTATCAGCGTGTTCAGTTCTGTCTATATCACACTAATGATGTCTGGATAAGATCTCACACACACACACACACACACACACACACACACACTCATGCACAGACTGTCAGAAAGACAAACACACATAAACACAGACAGACGTGCACCTACACACAATTAAACACATAGACAGACAGACATGTACCTACACACACACACACACAGACAGACAGACAGAAAGACAGACATGTACCTAAACACATAGACAGACAGACATGTACCTACACACACACACAGACAGAAAGACAGACAGACATACATACAGGCATGCATCTAAAAACATAGACAGATAGACAGAAAGACAGACAGACAGAAAGACAGACATGCACCTAAACACATAGACACACACACAGTCAGACAGACACACATGCACCAACACATAAACAGACACATACACACACACAGTCAGACAGATAGACATGCGCCTACACACAGACACACACACAGTCAGAAAGACAGACATGCACCTTAACACATAGACAGACAGAAAGACAGACAGATATGCACCTACTCACACAGATACACACATGCACCAACACATGAACAGACAAACACACACACACACACACGCACACAGTCAGACAGACACATATGCACCAACACATAAACAGACAGACAAAAAAGACAGACATGCACCTAAACACAGACAGACATGCACCTAAACACAGACAGACATGCACCTAAACACAGACAGACATGCACCTAAACACAGACAGTCATGCACCTAAACACACATACAGAAAGACAGACATGCACCTACACATAAACAGACACAAACACACATAAAGACACACACACACACACAGTCAGACAGACACACACATGCACCAACACAGACACATACACACAGTTAGAAAGACAGGCAGACAGACAGACAGATACACAGTTAGAAAGACAGGCAAACAGACAGAAAGATGCACACAGACATCAGAAGGTTATAAATCATATTTCTGTATAATAATGAGAGGTAATTAGCCATGATGATTCACCTGTATTAAAATGCACCACTCGTGCTCACAATCTACCCTCAGCGCAGGAGCATCAGTGATGATGGGCACCGAGACTCACGACTGGTATTTTACTTTCTCTCAGAGGTGTTGGATATGGTTGGGGTCAGGGCTCTGGTCAGTGTACTGGCCAATTAAATTCTTTAACAGCAGGTATCAACAAATACTTATATAATAACCAAATAATTAAGATTTCTCCTGCAGCACACTCGTTGGCACTGTACAGTGTATCACAAAAGTGAGTACACCCCTCACATTTCTGCAGATATTTAATTATATCTTTTCATGGGACAACACTGACAAAATGACACTTTGACACAATGAAAAGTAGTCTGTGTGCAGCTTATATAACAGTGTAAATTTATTCTTCCCTCAAAATAACTCAATTACAGCCATTAATGTCTAAACCACCGGCAACAAAAGTGAGTACACCCCTTAGTGAAAGTTCCTGAAGTGTCAATATTTTGTGTGGCCACCATTATTTCCCAGAACTGCCTTAACTCTCCTGGGCATGGAGTTTACCAGAGCTTCACAGGTTGCCACTGGAATGCTTTTCCACTCCTCCATGACGACATCACGGAGCTGGTGGATATTCGAGACTTTGCGCTCCTCCACCTTCCGCTTGAGGATGCCCCAAAGATGTTCTATTGGGTTTAGGTCTGGAGACATGCTTGGCCAGTCCATCACCTTTACCTTCAGCCTCTTCAATAAAGCAGTGGTCGTCTTAGAGGTGTGTTTGGGGTCATTATCATGCTGGAACACTGCCCTGCAACCCAGTTTCCGGAGGGAGGGGATCATGCTCTGCTTCAGTATTTCACAGTACATATTGGAGTTCATGTGTCCCTCAATGAAATGTAACTCCCCAACACCTGCTGCACTCATGCAGCCCCAGACCATGGCATTCCCACCACCATGCTTGACTGTAGGCATGACACACTTATCTTTGTACTCCTCACCTGATTGCCGCCACACATGCTTGAGACCATCTGAACCAAACAAATTAATCTTGGTCTCATCAGACCATAGGACATGGTTCCAGTAATCCATGTCCTTTGTTGACATGTCTTCAACAAACTGTTTGCGGGCTTTCTTGTGTAGAGACTTCAGAAGAGGCTTCCTTCTGGGGTGACAGCCATGCAGACCAATTTGATGTAGTGTGCGGCGTATGGTCTGAGCACTGACAGGCTGACCCCCCACCTTTTCAATCTCTGCAGCAATGCTGACAGCACTCCTGCGCCTATTTTTTAAAGACAGCAGTTTATGTGACGCTGAGCACGTGCACTCAGCTTCTTTGGACGACCAACGCGAGGTCTGTTCTGAGTGGACCCTGCTCCTTTAAAACGCTGGATTATCTTGGCCACTGTGCTGCAGCTCAGTTTCAGGGTGTTGGCAATCTTCTTGTAGCCTTGGCCATCTTCATGTAGCGCAACAATTCATCTTTTAAGATCCTCAGAGAGTTCTTTGCCATGAGGTGCCATGTTGGAACTTTCAGTGACCAGTATGAGAGAGTGTGAGAGCTGTACTACTAAATTGAACACACCTGCTCCCTATGCACACCTGAGACCTAGTAACACTAACAAATCACATGACATTTTGGAGGGAAAATGACAAGCAGTGCTCAATTTGGACATTTAGGGGTGTAGTCTCTTAGGGGTGTACTCACTTTTGTTGCCGGTGGTTTAGACATTAATGGCTGTATATTGAGTTATTTTGAGGGAAGAATAAATTTACACTGTTATATAAGCTGCACACAGACTACTTTTCATTGTGTCAAAGTGTCATTTTGTCAGTGTTGTCCCATGAAAAGATATACTTAAATATCTGCAGAAATGTGAGGGGTGTACTCACTTTTGTGATACACTGTAGATTTATCTGCTTTACATTATTAGTGACTTGTTGGAGGTGAAATCTTAACACAATGATGCATTAAACATCGTTTTCTGTTATTAATGTTTGATTTTGTGAACCTGTGAGTAAAAGCTGAACCAGTTTTCCTTTAGTGTGTAATTAAACCTCACACTGGTGCTGCACTGGTAATGAAACGTGGTGTTTATTTGGATATGGGAGCTGGTTTAACCCGAATGTCGAGCTGTTTTTTGATGCGGTAATTTAATCATATTCCGGATTTCCAAACGCTGGTGTGTTTGCTGTTTTTCGTGGTTCTGGTTTGGCATGGAATCCATTTAACCGGCTGGAGGTCTGCACACGCGAGACGCCCCGCGCCGTTCCCTCTGAGATCTGCTCGCTATCGAATCCTCCGTGTTTGGAAACGGGATGAAATATCTGCCATTCCTCGGCTGAAGCGAACCGGAGAGACCTTTTTATTCCTCGACTCGTGTGTTTGCTCTTTTTTTTTTGATCTGACTGTAAATTTACTTTGGAAACGAAGGTTTTAATAGCCTTTTGGAACAAAATTATAGAGGGAGGAGGGCCCCGGGCGAGCCAATAAATCAGACATGACAGGGCGGAGCACGGTCATAAACAAGTGGGCGATAAAAAATGCATTGAAACGGGGGTAAGTAGTTATTAAAACACTGACGTTATTGCTTATTTATCACTTTTAGAAAATGATGGAGCAGATTCGTCACGTGTCGGGCGCCTGGTTTGACCCATGATGAGTTATTCTGCAGATGTACACGGACCATGACAGTCGGGATTACACACAGCAGTGTCGTTTTTAAAGAAAGCGTTAAAAGCTTTTACTCGAAGGGCTAATTAAAGCGCTGCATTTCAGACGTCAGTGCTACTGATGGCCATTTCGAATCTGATTTAGCGGCTCAGCGTGAGTCTTTATAACGGACAAAGCAGCCATCAGTGAAGACAGCAGCAGAAAATCTACATTAATGTTTATCAATTAAATCTGCGACTGAAATGTCTTTTAATCAAAGCACCAATCAGAATGAAATGAGCAGGAGCTCCCGTGGTGCAGCTGAATACAGGGTTCAACTCCCCGGTGGAGCTATCGCCCGGTCGGGTGTCTACTTACAGACATGAATTACCATTTCTGGGGAAAGGGAAGGAAGTGACATCCTGTGTGGGACCTGTGTGATTCTGGGGAAAGTGGACCCGCCATGGCTTTGACCAGGATAAAGCGGTAGTATAGCTGACGCCCCCCTTTTTATTTATTTAGGAAAACAAGGGTGTGAGGATCCATCAAGGAGGAAAGAAAGGAATAATGGGTAAAATATATAAACAGTTCATTAGGAGTTGGGAGGAGATTTAGACGTGTCCATTCTCCCAAACTTAAGGTCCATGACTCCATTAACTGGACGTCTGTCCACAATATTGAATAAATTAACAACTGCTTTAAACTGCTCCTTTATATTTTGGGCATCATCACAGTGGATCATTCAGCCACATGTCTGATTTGGTACAGTTTTATGCCCTTCCTGACACAACCCTCCTATTTATCTGGGCTTGGGACCTGCACTAAGTGTGCACTGATATGTTTCCCCATAATGACTAGGGTTTATCAGTGACATAAAAGTGACAACTGTATGAGTGAGTTCAAACATTCCGCCTCTTTAATGTTTTTATAACGTTTTAAAACATGAAGACGATAGGTGAAGACATTAATCGAGCATAAACGCTTCTGTACCTTGGGTCTCATACGTCTGCACATTAAAACTCCAGCTGACTGAAAGCTGCTATAGTCTGGTTAAATCCCGCGACCAGAATGAATAAAACCGATGGACTGGCAGAAATCTTGGCATGTTTACACAGCCATTGTGGAAGAGTTGACGGATCGATAAAGTCCCCTCAAGAATCAGGGTTCATTCTTCAGTTTACTGATATAAAGACGAGTCTGTACAGCTGGATTCCTGCAGGTCAGCACCAGAAAGAGAAGGAGAAGGGCGTCTGGTTTCCAACCCTGTCATCTACAGAATAACAGTCCCTCCAGACAACAAAGGAAAACGAAAGCTCAGCCGTCTGAAAGCTGAAATTCGATGACATTTTGGGCAAATAAGAACCAATACTGTGAGGAAGAAGAAACGTAAGAAAAGAGGAAGAGTTTCCTCCTCATCCCTGTGTTAGAGTTTCTCTTCTTCTCTTTAAACTTTAAGATGAGATAAGATTGCTTTACTGATCCCCATGGGGGGAAATACGAGAAAAATATGACGGGTCAGCACAACCGGAGTGCAATGAGTCTTGCCCTCAACCCTGCCAGGTAAGTATTAAACCTGCCATGCAGTAAAAATCACCCTGATCGTACCAGAAACCTTAAAGCAGCTGCTTTTGTATTGAAAATGTTCAAAAAGTTTCCTCACTCTTATATTTTGGTATTGTGGTTATAAGCGGTGAGGGTGGAGGAGTAGTAATCGGTCGTGTCTGAGAGACTGAGAGTCTGGATTTAGCTCTGTGAAGCTTTAAGGGGAAGAAGATTTTCATGTGATGATGATGATGTGAGAGCAGCGGCGCATCAGTGGCTACGAGCTCAACCAAAAACATTAAAAAGTTGGTACGTCAGCCGCTCAGGTGGCGCAGCAGTAAAAACACACGCCGGAACACCAGAGCTGGGATCTCGAATACATCGGCTGGGCTGAGCAGCCACATGAACAACGATTGGCCTGTTGTTCAGATATGGGTGGGATTAAGCCGGATGGGGTCTCTGTCTCATAACTAATGCAGTTACGACCTCTGCTGGCTGATCGATGGTGCCTGCACAGAGATGAGAAAAGAGTGCTGTCAGGGTGTGTCTCTCCGTACACAGTGCTGAGCTGCACTGCACTCGTCAAAGTGTAGGTGATAAGATGCATACGGCTGCTGCTCATGTGTCGGAGGGGGCGTGGGTTAGCTTCGCTCTCCTCAATCAGAGCGGAGATCGGCATTAGTGGAGAGGAAGCATGACGCAATCGGGAAATTGGACTCGCTAAAAGGGAGGAAAAGGGGAGAAAATGCATAAATAAATAAAAAATATATATATATAAAACGTTGGTACGACGCTGGAAAAATGCATCAGAAGATGAACATGGAGAAAAGTGATGGAGTTTGTTTTTCAAATTCTTAATAAATAGAGTAAAAAAAAGTGAGGAAACTTTTTGAAGACCCTGATAGAACGCTTTTATGTATTACAAACCCAGTTCCAAAAAGTTGGGACGGTATAAAAATTGTAACTAAAAACAGATAGCGATGATTTGGACATACTTTTAAATCTGTGTTCACTCGACGAGAGATTTAATGTTGTAGTTATTATAACAGTTTTATATCTTATCTCAGTTATTATAACAGTTTTATATCTTATCTCAGTTATTATAACAGTTTTATATCTTATCTCAGTTATTATAACAGTTTTATATCTTATCTCAGTTATTATAACATATCTTATCTCAGTTATTATAACAGTTTTATAAGATTTTAGAAGTAAAACATTGATGGTGCTGCAATTAAACCATACATAATAATAAACTCTGAGTCTCAGACTCGAGGAGGAAATGATTTGCTTGAGCATGATGTTACTGCAGACGTGATTAATGGACAGAAAGTGAGAAAGCCGACCGTGTGCAGTGATACAGTAGCCGAAGAGGCAGACGCACAACGACCTGCGCCGGGAGACACGAGCGTCCCGACATCTGCATCGATTTTTAGACCGAGACTGGTTCAAGTTACACGTACGAGAGACTGAAGTCTTAATCCGACGTGCCAATTTGAGAGCGGAACAGAGTGAACGCACGTGCAGCCGCCCTGAGAACATGCACAGGACGAAATCTGCATTTAGGGTTTTATTTATTTATTTATTTATTTATTAGGATTGTAACGTCATTGTCATGTTTTACACTTTGGTTCCATTCAGGACAGGACAGGTAGTTACTGCTTACACAAGATTCATCAGTTCAAGTTTAATATCAAACACAGTCATGGATGATTTTGTATCTCTAGTTATCCTGACTGCACGTCTTTGGACTGTTGAAGGGAACCGGAGCTCCACACAGAAATGACCAGGACCGTTCCACCTGGGGATCGAACCCAGGACCTTGCTGTGAGGCGACAGTGCTACCCATTCAGGGTTTAACGCATGTCTTCACTTTTGTTTAAATAAAACGGCAAAGCCTGGAAAGGAGATGCCGGCCGGCGTGGTGGTACAGCTTCTAGGATGTGTGCTTTCTGGGCTCCATGGCCTTCCAGGAAGAGTGGAGCCACAAGCCAGAGGAGCAAATCCATATTAACGTCCATGCTTTCGATATGAGACGTCCGACGAGCTTGGCATCAGGTGCCCACACACTGACGGCCATATACTGCATCATAAAAAGAACATCCTGGTTTGTCAGCTTCATGTAAAAGCAGATCGGCATTGACTTTATTGGGAGCAAACTAGCCTGAGTAATAAATAAAATGATAATTTATTTATACAGAGCACGAGCAACATGTCAAACCCTCCAGGATGGAAAAAAAACCAAGCAGAGGTCTGTGTGAGTCCCGCTTCTGACTCTTTTGTAATCTGGCCTCCAGATGAAAAATCTCAGGAGCTGTAAATTGTAAGGAAGCTCTTATTTTACAAGGCCAGGTGGAGCGGAGCAAAAATATATATACACATGGAGGAACGTAGTGAAGAAAAATAAGCCCGCTCTGTGCGACTCGCTCGTGTATCACGGGAGCGCATAAAGCCACCCTGTGTGGATGAATCCATTATTTTTGGCAGTTTCGTGGCGGTGGCTGGTGTGTGCTTATGTTTCTGAAGGGTGGGAGTAATACACACACACACACACACACTTCAAGCTGCAGTTTTGTTCAGCTATCAAAACTTGATTGCAACGTGCTGCAAAATATGAAGCATTCTTTACACGAGTTCAAGAGTTCAGGAGGACCAGGGTGCAACATAGAACCAAAAGTGCAAGACTATACAGTATTCACACAGTGCAGATAAACAACAGTACGATAAATACCAGAGACGTTTCTAATCTAAAACAGGTCATTAAAGGAGACGAGACTAGAGACGAGTGTAGTGATGGTCAGTACATGGTACTGAGTGGATGATAGGTGAGGTAAACAACATGTTCTGATCTACAGTTATCAGCATAGAGTTTATATAGCAGCAGAGATATAAAAACAATAAAGTGCAAAGATGCAAGTAATGCAGTCAAGGGATCAAGACTGTGTTGGTTGTGTGTGTAAGTGTGTGTGTGAGTGTGTGTGTGCATGTGTGTGAGTGAGTGTGTGTGGGTGTGAGTGAGTGTATATGCATGTGTGCGAGTGTGTGTATGTGAATGTGTGTGTGCAAATGTCTGTGTGAGTGAGAGTATGTGCATGTGTGTGTGTGTGTGTGAGTGTGTGTGCATGTGTGCATGTGTGCGAGTGTGTGTGTCCAAGTATAAGTGAGTATATGTGCATGTGTGCAAGTGTATGTGAGTGAGTGAGTGTATGTGCATGTGTGTGTGCGAGTGTGTGTGTGTGTGAGTGTGTGTGTATGTGCGTGTGTGTGTGTGTGTGAGTAAGTGTATGTGCATGTGTGCGAGTGTGTGCGAGTGTGCGTGAGTGAGTGTATGTGCATGTGTGTGTGTGCAAGTGTGTGCAAGTGTGTGTATGTGTGTGTGTGTGTGTGTGTGTGTGAGTGTGTGTGAGTGTGTGTGTGTGCATGTGTGTGTGTGTGTGTGTGTGTGAGATGAATGCTCATTTACACTGAACGTGTTATAGGGCAACTTTTCTGAACTTGTTCTTTCTGTGATTGAAAGTGTGTGTGTGTGAGTGTATGTGCATGTGTGTGTGTGTGTGTGTGTGTGTGTGTGTGTCGGTCATACCCCCCTCTCTAGTAGTTTTTCGGGCACCTCTGAAGGTGCCTGACTAACAGGTGAACTTTTGCAGCCCTAAGCAAGGGCACTAAGCGTATTAAGCTCAGTCTGAAGTGAAACGGGACCACAGTGGCTGCAGCTAATCATGTCAGCGCAAATAAATACAACAAACACTCTAAACATTTACTGTGTTTTTTTTTAAGGTGACCCTGAGCAGATGAATACGCTCAGTCTGAAGCCTCCAAGCTGAGAGCAGATTAATTACAGCGGAATGCACTTCAAATAACATCGATCACACGATCTATGAGCTACAAATTAAAAGTGAATAAATGATAGTGATGACAGGAGGCGAGGTGGGAAAGTTTATCTACAGTATATTCAGACCCGTGACTTTATGCACTTTTTACTGCGCTGTGGGTTTGATTTTTAATTGATATAATTAATATTTTTTACTACAAACGTCCACCTGAACGAATCTACCCCAAAATCTCATTTTAAATATTATACCACTTTTAAAGAATCAATCTTTTAGGCACCCAGGTGGCACAGCGGGATATTCCGCTAGCACACAAGCGCCAAGATTCTCAACTGCTCTGCGTTGCCAGTGGTCGGCCGGGTGCCATCTAGCGGGCATAATTGGCAGTGCCTGCAGCAGACACGGTTCTGCTATGGGGTGGGATGACCAGAATATGTGGGTGGGGTCTTCAAATGCCGTGTAAGGACCCTGATTGGCAGATAGAGAGGCGCCTGTGCCAACAAGGGCTGCGTGTGGTTCGGAGGAGGCGTGAGCAGCAATATACCCACCTCAACTGCAATCAGGGATCCCCCAGCAGCGGAAGACAGATTGATTACACTAAACTGGGAGAAAAGGTTCAAAACAAGACGATTTAAGATGCTTTATGGACTGATAAATGTTTCAGGTTTGTTCACTTATAAAATACACTTTAGAATATACGAGTAAAATCTGTCAGAAATGCTTTTCTCCTGCAGTGTTTAGTGACTCCAGATCCCATCGATGTTTTTAATCTTTATTTTCCATCAGAAATGTAGAATAATGTGGTTAAGATCCATGTTTTAGTCCCTCAGCCCTGTTACTTTCAGTCCTGTTCCTCATATACAATCATCTTCCACTTAGAAACCTTGTAGAGGTGCCCGAGATTCGACCAAAACACATTCTGAGTAGTTCAGTGTGTGTGTTACTGGATGTACACCGTATGTATGTATGTAAGGCCGTACCTGTGTGTGAGATGAAAGGATGCTCGGCTCGATGGCAGGGTGACTCCGCCGCCCACGCCGTCTCCCTGCAGGACGTTTTTTCAAGCATCAGGAGCAGCAGAACCAGGAAGCGGGCCGGGCCGGATCCCGGAGCGCGGGGCGCCATCGGCCTCACCTGGACTCGACGCGGTGTGGTTAGAGCCAGCCGACGTGGCACTGTGCATCTGATACCTACATATATATATATAGAGAGAGAGAGAGAGAGACAGAGGGAGAGATAATGGTTTATTAGATTGAATCCCCTTGTAGTGTCCATTTACATGATCCTTCTCACAGTGTTATTTATCTATTAGGATTTGAAGGTGATGTTTCCACTTTGGTTCCATCCATGACCGGATAGGTAGTTACAGATTACCCATGATTCATTAGTTCAAGTTCAACATCAATCTCCACGTCTTTGTACTGTGGGAGGAAACCGGAGCTCCCGGAGGAAACCCACACAGACATGGAAAGAACATGCAAACTCCACACAGAAAGGACCCGGACCGCCCCACCTGGGAATTGAACCCATGACATTCCTGTGCTACTGTGCCGCCCTCTTTGCATTTCTTAGTTTCTTGGGACTATACCAACAACAAACAATTATTATTTTTAATAAGCCTTTACCAAACAGTTGAGATGATCTCAAAAATGATGCAACTTGGCGCCCAGGTGGCGCAGCGAGATATTCCACTAGCACACCAGCGCCGAGATTCTGAACTCCTCGGTTCGAAACTCTGCATTGCCACCGGTCGGCTGGGCACCATCTGGGGCATAATTGGCAGTGCCTGCAGCAGACACGGCTCTGCTAGGGCAGGATGACCGGACTATGTGGGTGGGGTCTTTAAACGCTGTGTAAGGACCCTGATTGGCAGAATACATAGGTGGAAAAGGGTTCCGCTAAGGGCTGCACGTGGGTCGGAGGAGGCGTGAGCAGCAGTATACTCACCTTGACTGCAATCAGGGATCCACCAGCGGAAGACAAACTGACTATGCTAAATTACATACAGCTTATTTTTACCCAAGTATTTAGACTCAAAGTAAGCTTAACCAAATAGTTAAAACCACCAAAGGGTTAAGAACATCTTTAACATGTAAGAAAATAGATATTTTACACTAGTTTCCAAAAACATAAGCAACTACAACAGACTCCACTCTTCCAGAAAGGCTTTCCACAAGATTTTGGAGTGCCTCTGTATGAATTTATGGCCACTCACTCAAAAGAGCACTCGTGAGGTCAGGCACAGACGCTGGACGAGCAAATCTGGCTCACAAACTCCATTTAAATTCAGATTTTGACAGATTTTTGGTACCATGACGGCTCCTATCAGAGCTTGAGAGAACCTGAGAGTGCTTGAGGAGAAGCAGCTGTTGAGCTTCGACTCTTTGAGTTTGTGACCTCTTGACGTTGCTCGTTTGACCCCCGGTGGAATGAATCAGCCGAGTGCGTAACTTTATCACCGTCACACACACACACACACACATACACACGAGCAGAAACACTCTCACTGAGAGTCTGAAACACGCGATGTGGATTTATAGATCCACCAATCGTGATGAATTGAGTCTCGGGGGGAGAAAGGTAATCAGCATCGAATCTGTTCTCATGCTGCAGGAATCGGCGACGGCTCCGTCCAAATCAGTGTGAAGAACAATTTTCCTACAGCGAGCACTACAAATCAGCACGACGAGGGACTGTTATTTCCTCAAGCATCCTGTTTGTAGCCTCAGACACGACTATCAATGTGCCTGTACAAGGCGCAAACCAGAATACATTACCATATTCAATAACTGTGGTCAAAATAATATTTACTCTAATCATTGTGTAGATCTGTAGAACTGTTTTTAAGCAATTAAAATTTTTAATTAATGGAAATGGTGGCAATCAGGTCCCACTGTGGCTTTCGAGATGTAACGTAAAGCCCCCACAAGGGGGCGCTCATGTACAAGTTCATTTTGTGTTTATGTGCCTTGCAAAATTTGTTTACTCACTCACTTACTTTCTTAACCGCTTATCCAATCAAGGTCTTGGGGGGGGGGGTTGTGCTGGAGCCTATCCCAGCTTTTCAATGAACACAAGGCACACAGTAAAACCCTGGACAGGGCGTGAGTCCATTGCAGGGCAGTTCAGTGACTGCACATTTTTTTGGACTGTGGGAGAAAACCAGAGCACCCAGAGAAAACCCACACGGACACGGAGAGAACATGCAAGGACTCGGACCTAGAAGAAAGGACCCGGACCGCCCAACCTGGGGATCGAACCAGGAACTTCTTGCTGTGTGGGGCGACAGTGCTACCCACCGAGCCCCCGTGCCGCCCTAAAATTCGTTTATTTAATCATTATTATTTTCCTGCGACCCATTTTTTGGCTCACCTAGTTGTAGAAAATTAACTGTAAAAAACACAATACTTTAATTTTAATTAGCTCCGGTAAAAGCTCAATTAAAATCAGGGAATATTTCATATTAGAATATATACCAACATTTGCTCCCTGTCAGGAACTGAGCCTTACACAGAATGAAATACAGTGTAGATCGAAAGATATAGAGAGTGGACAAAATGCTCTTTAGTTTTGTTATTACAGTAATCCCTCCTCGATCGCGGGGGTTGCGTTCCAGAACCCACCGCGAAAGGTGAAAATCCGCGAAGTAAAAACCATGTGTTTATATAGTTATTTTCATAACCCGATTCCATCGGGTTTAGCATTTAGCATCTTGTCATTAAAACCAATGAATTGAGGTAGCACAGCACGCTAACATGTCAATATAACATCTCCCTTCAGGTACCGATTACGGTTACATTTCCTGACAAGCCCGAACTTGCAAATAAAAACACTCGGTACAAGTTTATACAAGTTAAAAATCAGTAATATTTTATTTACGTTTGAAAAGAACTCCATTCGTTTGTCCGCACCGTCAGCCATGTTTATTCTTCTGTAAGAGAAGAGCGACCGACCCGCAATGAATTCTGGGATTGCCTTGATCACTAAGGCAGCGTCGGATGCTCACTCGTTCTTGAGTGAAAATAACGTTGAAATGTTGAAGGATTTGGAGCAGCCTCCTTATCGGAAGCGCACAGGATGACGTGAAATGCGTCTATGTAGAGAGCTCCCTAGCTTTTCGAACACACCCCTTGTCTGCAGATATCCGCGAACCAGAGAAAAATCCGCGATTTATATTTAGACATGCTTGCATATAAAATCCGCGATAGAGTGAAGCCGCAAAAGTCGAAGCGCGATATAGCGAGGGATTACTGTAATTGGGACCATGGTAGCCTAGTGGGTGGAGATTTGTGCTATTAATCAGAAGGTTGTGAGGTTGTAAATCCCAGCAAGGCCCAACAAGAGGCGCTGTATAATGTTTGACCCTGCGCTTTGACACCAGTTTCCAAACAAGCTGGAATATATGGAAAAATTACTTAATTGTAAGGTACATGTGCAGATAAATGTACAGTTTAGCATATAACCATTTACGAGCGCACTTTTTTATACTCTATTTATTAAGAATTACATCACTTCTCTAAATCGTCGCCTTCCTATGCAATTTTCCAGCGTCGTACCAACTTTTTAATGTGTATGGTTGAGCTCGTAGCCACTGATGCAGCGCTGCTTTCACATCATCATCACATGAAAATCTTCTTCCTCTTAAAGCTTTTTTCAGCCTCCAAAAAGGTGGAGATCAGATGGAGCTAAATCCGGACTATAAGCGTCTCTCAGACACGAGCGATTACTACAGAACAGAACCAAACAGAACAGAACGCACACATTTGTATCTATTTATAGCCTGACGCGCTACAGGACACGTTACTGCTATACACGTCCCTCCTGAAACACACAGACGGGACGGACCACCACACGCTCGCTCGGAGCACAGTTCCAGTTCCAGGTATTTGTATTACAAACTGGCTCCCACACGCCAGACGTGGGTACGAATACACAATCCCGCTGATGGATGGAGCGTACAGAATGTCGTTAGGAGTGTGTTTGTGCGCTGATGGGCCGGTGGACCAAATGGAGCACGACCTGCAGCAGCGTTCTAACAAACTATATGATATAAGACTGGAGGGAAACTGGGGGGGAGCGTCCGCTATCACAGTGCATTAATGTTTCTGAGGGTCGTTATGCAGTAAACTGTGTCGTAAAACCATTTCATCCGTATCACTGAACGTTAGAAAGAGGCGCGTTAGGGCGCGTCAGGGTGTTCCGATGTCTCGGTACCCGGTACAGACGTGATGGATGGAAGTTCAGTATAAACTGTTTATAAAGACACGTAAACACGCCTGTTTTACTGTAGAGTCTCTTAAATCTTCTTCTGTTTAAACTCTACAGCAAAACATCACTGATTTACTCTCGTCTGTCTGACCCAGACTAAAACTAAAAAGGGTTTAGGTTTATATTTCTCCCTGCTTTACACTGATCAGGGTTGCAGGGATGCAGTTTCCCCGTAATCACTAAGCACGATGCTCTAACACACTCCGGACAGAACGGCACTCCATGGCAGGGCTGTATGCAGACACTCGACAACACCAAGGTCAGTAGTCAGGGTACTGAACTAGTAATCAAAAGGTCGCTGGTTCAAGCCCCACCACTCCCAGGCTGCCACTGCTGGGCCCTTGAGCAAGGCCCTTAACTGCTTACATTGTATAAAATCACAATATGTATTTGCTTACAGTAAAAAAGCCTGCTGCTGAGGCAGTCATAGCCTAGTGGTTAAGGTACTGGACTAGTTATCGAAAGGTCGCTGGTTCAAGCCCCACCACTGCCAGGTTGCCACAGTTGGGCCCTTAAGCAAGGCCCCTAACAGCTTATATTGTATACAATCACAATCGTAATTCGCTTAGAATAAAAGTGCCTCTTAAGCGCCATAAATATACATAGATATACATTTTGAGGCAGTTGTATCCTAGGGGTTCAGGGGGTTAAGATACAGGACTAGTAATCAGAAGGTCGCTGATTCAAGCCCCACCACTGCCAAGTTGTCACTGTTGGGCCCTTGAGCAAGGCCCCTAACTGCTTAGATTGTATAAAATCACAATCGTAACTCGCTTACGGTAAAAGTGCCTGCTGCTGAGGCAGTCATATCCTAGTGGTTAAGGTACTGGACTAGTAATCAAAAGGTCGCTGGTTCAAGCCCCACCACTCTCAGGCTGCCACTGCTGGGCCCTTGAGCAAGGTCCCTAACTGCTTAGATTGTATAAAATCACAATTGTAATTCGCTTAGAATAAAAGTGCCTCCTAAGCGCCATAAATATACATTTTGAGGCAGTCATAGCCTAGCGGTTAATGTACTGGACTAGTTATAAAAAGGTCGCTGGTTCAAGCCCCACCACTGCCAGGTTGCCACTCTTGGGCCCTTGAGCAAGGCCCTTAAACTTCAATTGCACAGACAATATACAGTCACAGTGCAGTAAGCCACTCTGAGTAACGTAAATGTAAAAACAAACTCTAATAAAATACAACCTCTGTGTGATCATTTCACTAGAATGAGTTTGAATTTGGAGTATGTCTGTGGAAATTTGTGCCTTTTCAGTCCATGTATGTCAGGGCACTGATGCCGGTCGAGAAAGCCTCAGTCGATGTTCCGGTTCATTCCAAAGCTGTCGAGTGTCTTACTCTTCATGTCTTTATAGAGATCACATTGTGCACTGGGACGCAGTCATGCTGAAACAAGAAAGGGCCTTCCCTAAACTGTTGCTGCCAAGTTGGAATAGTAATTTCCTTCATATACGTGTTAGCAATCATTGTGGATGAAACACATGTCGGGGTGTCCCAATACTTTTGTCCATATCATGTATTTAAGTTGTAATTCTGTTCCAGTCTGTGTGAGTCTGCCACTTTCCTCTGGGTACTCCTGTTTCCCCACACCTCCCGATGTGAGTGTGTGACACACTGAGGCTGTTTGCTTGTTTTACTGGTGTTTGTACAGACGGCTTTTAACAGTCGACTTTAAACACACTCGAGCGAAACCGACACACACACACACACACATCAGACAGCCAGACACGATGCGAGCCGTGTACAACACCAGACTTCACACCCCGCTGTAGCCGACGGGGATTTGTTGGCAGAAGTTCCCCCGCGGGGCTATTGAACGCGTCTCGGCTCCCGCGGACACAATTACACCACCGCGGCTCGCCATTCAGCGCCGGCCAGAATCGATTCCAACTCCTGCGCCGCCGACAAACCCGCATCCTCGGTGCGAGACGGAGCGTTTCCCTCTCTTCCTCTTCCAGCCGGTGCTGAGGAAGCATCGCCAGCATCTGCTGCAGGGAGAGGAGAACGCGAGCCGGCTAATTTATCCCGTCTGTGAGCGCGCGAAAACACCATGCATTTTTCATGAAGGCACTTTTATCCAGGATTGAGCTGGCGTGGATGAGACTCGGCTGGCACCATCAGCGGAGATCATTCAGAGAACGACAGGATGGGTTCGGGTTCGGACTTCCAACAATAAGAGCTGGTATCAGCAACACACCACCGTTTTCATCCTGCTGCCTCCTTTATAATGATTACTGACCAAACCAGTGGGCTGTTGTAGGTTAGCGGTTAAGGTACTGGACTAGTAATCAGAAGATCAAGCCCCACCACAGCAGGTTTGGAAGTTGGAGTCAGAGCCATTACAGAGCCCCTGGAGCAGACAGGGTTAAGGGCCTTGCTCAAGGGCCAACAGTAGCTGAATGGCAGAGCCTGGATTTGAACTGATAATCTTCCAACTGACAGTACAAAGCTCTACACACTAGGCTCCCAGTGTCCTAAACTATCCACTATTCTGTTGTACTGCACGCTGTTCCATTCTAGAGAATGCCACCAACTTTGTGGCAACAGTTTGGGGATTGACCTATTTTGTTAGACCTGATTTGTTGAATGCACTGAAGCACCAGTAACTTATATAATGTTCATGGGTTTGGAAATGATGTTCAGATTTCAGATGTCCACAAACTTTTGGTCATATAGAAGTGATGCTTCTGTGTGTACAGGTGCCTGATTTATTCGACACACTTGATCTAACAATGCAGGAGTGATTATTTTTCTATACTCACAGCTTGACATTTGCATCCAGCTGAACGTCTCCATGATGAAATAAATCCATAATTTGATGGAAATGCAGCAGCACTCACAGATTTCCTTGATCCAGATATTTTTGTCTCTGCAGCCTGTTTGTCACTGGGTAAAAACTCTGAGTATCTACAGAAAACACATTTACTGCTGCAGAGTTTGTTGTGTTAGATAGAAACTGGTTTTATATAGAAGGTAACTCGGTGCTGCAGGAGAACAGATTCTGAGCTGATTAAGGAAATATTGTTCAGACAGAAAAATGCAGAACTGAGCAGAACAGCATCTGTAAATCCAGAGAAATTCAATTTTCATTTTACAATCATGGAAATATTGTGATAAAAGAATATTCCAAGATGCTTTTGATAACTCTGCTATGGGCTTTACTGATTTTACCAACAAAAACAACACAACCTTTTTATGTAGAAAACAGAAATGAAGAAAGGGGCTGAAAGTGAGTGAGGAGGAGAGACAGGAGAAAGGAGGAATGTATAATAGAGAATAAAAGAAAGTAATACAAAATTAAAAAGGAAACAATAGGTACAATAAATATAAGCTACAAGGACCAATAAAATGAAGGTGGAGTGTATAAGGAATGTAAGTTTAGTATAAGGATGAGTGGAATAAAAGGAAAATCAGGAGCATGAAAAGGGAAATAAAAATTAATTAAAAAGGAAGGAAGGAAATGAAGGAAGGAAATAAAGGAGGAAGGAAGGAGGAAGGACAGAAGGAAGGAAGGAAATGAAGAAGGAAGGACAGAAGGAAGGAAGGAAGGAAGGAAATGAAGAAGGAAGGAAGGAAGGAAGGAAGGAAGGAAATGAAGGAGGAAGGACAGAAGGAAGGAAATGAAGAAGGAAGGAAGGAAGGAAGGAAGGAAGGAAATTAAGGAAGGAAGGACAGAAGGAAGGAAATGAAGAAGGAAGGACAGAAGGAAGGCAAGGAAGGAAATGAAGAAGGAAATGAAGAAGGAAGGAAGGAAGGAAGGAAGGAAGGAAGGAAGGAAGGAAGGAAGGAAGGAAATGAAGGAGGAAGGACAGAAGGAAGGAAGGAAGGAAATGAAGGAGGAAGGACAGAAGGAAGGAAGGAAGGAAGGAAATGAAGAAGGAAGGAAGGAAGGAAATGAAGGAGGAAGGACAGAAGGAAGGAAGGAAGGAAGGAAGGAAGGAAGGAAGGAACACCCTCTCACATCCACCTAATCACTGACTCTAATGAAAATTTAGCACATCCAATCCACCTTATGCATGAGGGAAGTTGGAGAAAGCCATTGTAGCCAATAAAAAAATGGAGAAACACCACATGGACAGGGGAGAACATGCAAAACTCTTTACATACAGTTACCAGATGTGAGCACCAAACTCAGGTCCATATCAAGCGACCCTTGGTTAGATGGCATAGATTTTTACATTTATATTCAGCCATGTCAGAATCTGTCATTCAATAAATAACAATAAAGACTGAGGACCTTGCTCAGGGGTCCAAGAGTGGCAGCATGGCGGTGTGGCTTTGATCCTCCACAGCCTGTAAACCAAGTGTGCTGCTGAACATTCTAGGAAGCTGCTGTGGAGTAAAATCAAACAAACGCTGAAATAAACAGCAGTTTTATTACAGCAGAACTGAAAACGTTCACACGCCTGAATCAGCATTTCTACTTTCTGTCTCTCGCTCTAAAATATTTATTTTAAAAAAATCCAGTACCAACATTTTTTTTTACATTTGTTCTGAGAGCATCAGACAGAATCATAACTGGTGTAAAATGTGTTTACGTGTATCACATTAGACTGGCAGGAATCTGTGATGAAAGGCGCTGGCTCGAAGCTGAGTAAAGAATCTGGAGGCGGTGGCGGTGTAATTGCAGGCAGCGCTGCCTAAAGTCTGACATACTGAAGGCCGCCTTCGCCAAAACGGAGGAATTTAAGGGCCGCTAAAGAAGGACGACCACAGGCTGAGTCGGATTTAAATCTGGACCAGCCAAACCGGCAATTTCACCCGGTCACACCCTGAAGCTCTTCATCCAACTTCTTATTTTAAATGCTCTGATTCTCTGTGCTGGATTCCCTCACACGGATGGACGGAAATATCCAGCGTTCCCGAGATTGTGGAGAAACCAAAGCGCTGTAGTTATGTGGCTTTTTTCTGAGGGAGCTGAATAAACCTAAAAACTTCCTTTTCTGTCCTCTGCCCTCAAGGTCGCATGTGGAGCTCGACTGAAACCCAAACCACAACGAGAAACCTCAGAGCTCTCAGGCTTTTCATTTCAAATGATATAAGGCTTTGTTAGAAACGTAGAGGTGGAAGGTACAATAAATATAAACTATAAGGACAAATAAAATGAAGAGGGAGGATATAAAGAATGTAAGTTAAGTATAAGGAGAATAAGGAGCATGAAAAGGGAAATAAAAATCAATAAAGAAAAATATATAAAATGGAAAAAAACAAGTACAAGTAAGCAAGAGAAAGAAAGAAGGAAATAAAAAAGGAAGGAAATAAAGAAGGAGGGAAAGAAGGAAGCAAATAAAGGAGGAAGGAAATAAAGAAAGAAGGAAATAAATAAGGAAGGAAATAACAAAGGAAAGAAATAAAGAAGGAAGGAAGGAAAGAAGGAAGGAAATACAGGAGGAAGGAAGCATGCTAGAACGTTAGCACCAGCTCTTACTGATGGGTATTTAACCCTATTAACCCATTAACTCCACCACATGCTCCAGTAAAAATGTGAATTAATTGCTGACTAATTATAGTTACTGGTGTAACTACACGAGTGCATCATATCTAACTGGTATCTATTAAAGCTGCTTATGATTATCACTCGTAACTCAAACCGATCTAAATCACTCAGTATAACTCCTTCCTAAGTTTGCTTGTCATAGGGTCCGTCTGACCCCGCCCTGCTTCCCACTACCACTTCACACTGATGGGAAATGTGTCTGTTTAGAGAGAGAGACAGGTTTACAGACAGACCCTGTGTTGGATCGGCGCAGTGTTTCCCCGTAAACCGGACCCACCACGACCCTGACCAGGATAAAGAGCTTGATGAAATTCAAGAGTCACTGTCATTTAAGCAGAGGAATCTTTATGGAATAGACGTGGCACGCCTGCCAGGCTTCTGGGGCGTCTGTAAAAATTCCCTCCTCGGTTACGGTGAGTGTGTATTCTGGTAAACACATCACTGTCAGTACGAGTCAGAAAAACGCGGCGAGAATCCCCTCCAGCACGGAACACGAGGAGAAGGAAACCGAAGATCTCAAACTGCGAGATATCCACCGTACAGACGCGTCCCCTCCCCGCACACCCTGCAATCCACACCGACGACCCAACAACAACTCTGTTTCCTTCTCCTGGATCCACACATGATGGAATTGAAGTGACGCGTCATAAATCACACCGATGTGCAATAATAAACTGTTTAAAGCGTCGGTTCTGGCTTTAAATTCCTTTATCGTATGTTCTGGGTTCATTAGTAACTCTCTCCATTAGGTGGTAATAACCTGCAACACGCTTTTGTGTAAGAACCCCGATAAATCACACATTTAGAAACACTCAGCTGATGATGGAGCTTTTTAATAAAGCAGGGTGTTGATACCTGTAACAAACCGGCTCCGATTTTCAACGGCTTTTCTGCATTAATAAAATTTCTGTTTTAGTGCCCAGATCTTCTTCTTATTTCTCTGACACTATTATAATGTCATTACAACAGCCTCATAATAATACACAGACATTTTAAAGATGGAAGAAATGTTTCTCTACATGCTTTGTTACCCTCTTTCATGCTGTTCTTCAGTAGTCAGGACCCCCACCGGACCACCACAGAGCAGGTATTATTTAGGTGGTGGATGATTCTCAGCACTGCAGTGACACTGACATGGTGGTGGTGTGTTAGTGTGTGTTGTGCTGGTATGAGTGGATCAGACACAGCAGCGCTGCTGGAGTTTTTAAACACCTCACTGTCCTTGCTGGACTGAGAATCGTCCACCAACCAAAGATATCCACCCAACAGCGCCCCGTGGGCAGCGTCCTGTGACCACTGATGAAGGTCTAGAAGATGAGCGACTCAAACAGCCGCAATAGATGAGCGATCGTCTCTGACTTTACATCTACAAGGTGGACCAACTAGGTAGGAGTGTCTAATAGAGTGGACAGTGAGTGGACACGGTATTTAAAAACTCCAGCAGCGCTGCTGTGTCTGATCCACTCGTACCAGCACAACACACACTAACACACCACCACCATGTCAGTGTCACTGCAGTGCTAAGAATCTGACCCTGTGGGGGTCCTGACCATTGAAGAACAGCATGAAAGGGGGTAACAAAGCATGCAGAGAAACAGATGGACTACAGTCAGTAATTGTAGAACTACAAAGTGCTTCTATATGGTAAGTGGAGCTGATAAAATGGACAGTGAGTGTAGAAACAAGGAGGTGGTTATAATGTTATGACATGAAACACATTTCATATTTTGTTTTTACCAACATGTCAATCGTACATGAACTGTGCAGTAGGTTGTTTACTGTAGCCTGGACGGCATTTAAATCTGTGTTTTTTAGTGTTAATGATCAGTATCGCGCTCATTTAGACTGAACTTAACTCAAAATTAGAATAGAATTAACACATGCTGTCCAAACACACGGATAATAACATCAGCGTTACTGAAGTGGCTCCATAATTAAACTCCAATCGAATCCCACGCTAAAGAGCAGGACACCAGCGGCGGAGAGACGCACACAACAATCTCTCCTCTTACCTCCCAAAATGTGCTGTTTTATCTCATTTTAATGACATCCTGGGAGGAAAAGTAATAATAGTACTGGAGACTTACGGGAGGTGATTAATCCCATGTGTGCGGCGTAATTGGCTCAGTGAAAAACTGCACTCGGAGAAATAATAACAGCAGCACAGGAGCTAATAAATATCAGAGATGTTGAATACAAGCTAATAAATCTGCTTGGTGTGCTAACCGCTATGCAAATCCTTTCTAAACCATCATAAAGGATGAATTAAACACAGATATTTACATCACGAGTCCTGCAGCATCCTCAGATCATGCACTACCTATGAAAAACAAACACACTGCATGATTACAGTAAGCAATTACCAGCCCTCCATATCCGGTGTCATGTGTACACATGTTAAACAGGTCCACATGAGCTTTGATTTAAATCCTAATGATCATTATTTAATAAGAAAAGATCTAAAAGGTCTGGGCAGTCTGGTGCTCTCATGTTTGTCAGATTTGCCCGCCCTGAATATAGACAAAGCTGCAGAGCTTGGGGGTTCTTGGTAATAGAAACGTGTGGTGATCAGGGATGTTGGGTTGCTGTCGTTCTGCCTCTCTTGTACGATCACTCAGGTTTGATGACGGTGGGTGAGTTGGGCGCTGATGCCCTGTGAAAGCCTTCATGACCTTGTGACCTGCTCGCTCTCACTTTTAGTTCTGCTGTAATAATCAGGGGCGCAGGGGCTCAGGCTACTCTCTGTAGAACTGATATTTTACTCTTAATGATTCACATTTTAACGGGGTGGTTCTGACGGAAACCTGTTTACCCAACCGAGGTTGAAGCCTGCGAGTCGAGGCTGCCGTGCCAACAACGCTGCTCCTGCTAGATGTGACGGGAACCTGCCGCCTCGTCCAGGGTGTTACTGTGTGCCTTGTGCCCATTGAAAAGCTGGGATAGGCTCCCCCCCCCCCCCCCCCCCCCGCTACCCTGATTAGATAAGCGGTTAAGTGAGTGAGTGAGTAAATATTAATGTATGACCTGCAGTGACAGGACAGAGAGATAAACACATAAACAGAAGTGGTAACTTCATATGTTTATAAGAGATATAGCATAATCAGCATGCATATGCATATAATTACCCGCACAGTTCAATTAAATCCCCGCTGAGTGTTTATTCTGCTTTTATCTGATGTTAAGGACACAAATTCTGCCTAATTAGTTTATTTACATCTCACACAGAGAGAGAAAACAGTCAAATCGTTTCATTAAAATTCAGGACGTTGAGAAAAACCCATTTAAATGCATAACCAAACTAATTAATGCGCAGAGGAGGAGAAACAAGCGCACTTCATCACATTCGTCGGATCTGTTTTACCCCTGATACACCATCCGGACCTTCATAATCCAGAGGAAACGGGATAAAAAACAGGGCGGCACTTCATACGATCTGAGTGAGCTCAGTCTGTACGGTTCAGATCTTAATGAACGTAACGCTCCATAAATAACATGATTTTATCCTTTCATGTTTGAGTAAACAACCCTGCCGCATTCCAGTACTGTACTGAACACGTCCTTCAGCCTGGTTTATGGTCATCACAAACCATACAATAAAAACTTGGAACGATTTAAAAGTCTTTTTATTGTGTTTCTGGTTTATCAGAAGAAAACTCTGTTAGCCTAATAACCCTGTAATGGTCTCACCAAGAAAATAATCTTTATAATTATATTTCTTTGCATTTCTTAGTTTCTTCAGACTATACCAACAACAAACAATTTATTTACATATACGTATTTTACTAGTGCACACAGTATTTTTTTGTTAAGCCTCTACCAAACATTTGAGACGATCATAAAAATGATGCAGCTTTTCATGGATAATTTTTCAGCTGTTTTCTTAAAACCATCTAGCAATATTTTTGAGTTTAACACGTCAACCAAATGGTTAAGCGGTCCATTAAAGGGTTCAACCAGTGGTCCACAATCACTGGGACGTGGACCAGTACCGGTCCGTGGGTATTATTACCGGGCCGAACAGAAAGATTAAATAATTAGAGACGCTACAAGAGCGATTTCCAATTCTCTTCGGGTGTTATTGCCTCTTATCACCACTAGGTGGGAGCAGTGAGAAAAGCTCAGGATTCACACTGATTTTCCATTCTACAGTTATTCTATTTTAAATCCCCCGACCCCCTTGGTCTGTGAAATTATATCTTATATGAAATGGGGACCGCTGGGTTAAACAATGAGATGAGTAGTAAACACAAACAAAATGATGAAAAGGTCCTGAAGTGACTGAAGTGGGATTTGAACCGTTAAACATGCGGATCTAAGATGAATAGGAAAACATAAAGACAAACATGAAGCAAGTAACGAAGATAACAGTCTAGATTCAGTACAAAACAGAAAATCAGAGCAAGCAGTGAGCAGTCCCAGAGCCTCGGCGTGAAATATCAATGAGAAAACACAAGTAGGGCAAAGAAACCACCAGGGTGGGTTTAGTTCTTTTGGAAAAGTAACTCGAATGACAAATTGTTGAAGTGTACAAGTGCTAAAGGTCGCGCGTGCCTCCGAACACGACAAACGATGGAGGACAAAGTGACAGAGTGTCAAAACAAAAACAAAATCGCCATGAAAAGAACACGGTACAACAAACCAACAAAGCTGGCGGTGCTTTAGTTATGATAATAACCCCTCAGTAAGGAAAAAATGCAAATTTTATTATTGAACTAGTTGCACTAGATATTAAATAAGATTTATACCAGTTTGTCTGGGGGGGTAATATTGGTGGAAAAACAATCTTAATAATTAAAAAAACACTGCTGAATGTACCATCCTGTGTGCACTGCTGCACCAAAACAAATCTAACTGCATTAAATTATTAAACAGTAAGAAATACATCGATCAGGCATAACATTATGACCATCCTCCTAATATTGTGTCCCCCTTTATGTGCAGCTCCACACACAACAAACTGTGCTGCTCTGTGTATTCTGACACCTTTCTATCAGAACCAGCATGAACTTCTTCAGCAGTTTGAGCTACAGTAGCTCGTCTGTTGGATCGGACCACACGTGCATCAATGAGCCCATGACCCTGTCGCCGGTTTACCACTTTTGATAGATACTGATCACCGCAGGCCGGGACACACCCCACAAGAGCTGCAGTTTTGAAAACGCTCTGACCGAGTCGTCTAGCCATCACGATTTGGCCCTCAGATCCTCACGCTCGCCCATTTTTCTTCTAACATCAACTTTGAGGATTAAATTATCACTTGCTACCTAATATATCCCCCCACTTACAGGAGCCGTGATGAAGAGATAATCAGTGTTATTCACTTCACCCGTCAGTGCTCAGAATGTAAAAGCAATTGGGCCAAGCACACAGCCTCTTCATTTGGGTTCTTTTTTATTGTTGTATAAATTCACGGCATGGACCGGAGGGGCTTCATAATCAGAGATATATTCATACTCATGAATCTAAAGAACGATGGAGAATAGAAATATCAAGAAATACACTGAGTCCTCACTCAGGGGTCAGAAGTTAGAAATAATACAATAACTCTTTATTACTGATGCAAAACTGATGCAAAACCTGTGAGAGAGAAACACACGACCGAGACAAAGAACTTCCCTGAAGCTACTGCGTAACCCTGCAGCTCTCTTGTGCACTGAAACTTATAACAGAATCGACATATTTATAATAAATTCCTTTGTATATGTGTGGTAGTAAATATTTTCATGGTTTCCCACGATGCAGTAACACACCCCAGACTCGGCTGAGGCTTTGAGGGGTCACGAGCTTTCTCACTGTGGTGCTGACGTGGGCGGTTAAGAAACACGAATGCTGCGAGCTAGCGATTTCAGGTTTAAACCTGTTTGTGATGGTATAACGTATAATTGCTGCATTAAGAGACAGTTCCAGTAGGTTTGTGCAATTACTGTGAACTGCTGTGGGTCTGAATATGAATCCAATTAGATAATTAGGACTCAATTGACCCTCTCTGCTGACATCTACGGCTCGTTTGATGTCGATTCCCCAACCGTGTGACTAATGAATAAGTGTATTTGTGTTTGGTGAACAGCTGGAGCAGATGTTCGAGTCTCTTCTGACCATGTGACTCTTGTTTGTAAGCAGTAAGAGTGGCTTTTCCGGTTTGCATCTGGATCTCTGGCTCGATGTTTGGTTTATGCAGCTGTGTTACTGCGGGTCGAACAGCACATCTTCACACGACAAACTTCAGACGCTCGGGCGACTTTCAGATCCGACTACGGGTAAATGGTTTTGGGTTTTGTTCTGTTACCACAGTTTAAAGTAAATTTGGAACGCATCTATACTCCAGTAATGAAACGAAACGTTTCCCGGCATGTATGACAGAAAACGTTATCACAGCTTACCGCAAAATTAGTTCATTATTTAGGTATGAAAAAGCTACAGGTACAAAACCTACATTTCAGAATGTAAATCAAAGTAAAAATACGATACACCAGTAATAACAAAGTCAGATAAAGTCATACTGACTAACAGCAACACGTATAACACAGAACACAACTCTGAACTCAGAAACGCAGAACTACAAAACAAGACTTGTTTGTTTGTGTAATTCCTAATGCCATGCCAGTTGCTATGGGTATCATCATGGCTAGCTAATAGATCCATTATATTCTACATTATATGGTATATTTAAGTGCAATTGCTTTTAAGAATTTAAATAGTTTACTAAGATGAAGATTTCCTTGTAGCTGTTTGTATTGTAGAATTTAGTTTGGCATGAATAGAGAACGTGTTGATCCACTGAGGCGCAAGTGGGGGCCTGGTCTTCTTTTAGCAGGTAGGTATGGGTCAATTTGGTGTGGCACCTTGTGTAGATACTTCGTCCCCATCGTTTTTTGGGGTATTGCGCTATATCCATACAAAAACAAGACTTAGTTATGAACAGAGAATGCAAAAGGTATATACACAATATTGCCAGAAATATGTGGACACCTGACACCAGTTGATATATATTCCACTTGTGCCATTTGTATGGTCAGGCACTGATGTTTGGATGAGAAGTCCTGGTTCCAAGGTAAAGATGCCCAAATATGTCTAACAGTATTACCAGAAAGTAACTAGAAATACTAAAGAATATAATCTGTTTTAAAAACACTTGTTTAGGATAAATAACACCAGAATATGATCATTAGGAGCCGTGTTCCATGTGCTTTTGTACAAAACACCAAACATGCTCATCAACATGAAGATAAAAGTGTTCCAAGTGTTCCAATAAAACCACGTCCTATTTTTATAAAATTATTGGCTTTGCTTTGCAGTATGTAGAACATCAGGCTAACAGACGATCTGCGCTAAAATATTAACAGACGTTGTTTTTCTTTGATCCGACTTCCAGAGGACGGGGGCCTAACAAATACCTGAGCGGTTATTTCAGTTATTTAATCCTGGCACCTCAACTGGTCAGCCGTTTATTTTCTTACCTGTGCACTGCACTGAAGGACGTGTAAAAATAATATAGAAATGCATTCTAATATGACTGAATGAAAGAGTGGAGAAGGAGGAAGGGTGAAGGTGGATGGAGCTATAAAGAGCAGCAGGGAGGTCCTGAAATAACACACAGCACGTGCTACATGATCGCGGCTCTTCACACACACACACACACACACACACACACACACACACAATCCCTGTAGTAACTGAACAGAAAAAACAAAAACAGTCTAAGCTGATGGATGCAGCTGTATAAGCAGCAATTATTCTACACACACACACACACACACACACACACACCAAGCATGCACACAAAATCCCCAAATACCACGACATTCTGGACGCCAGTCTCCTACTGACCTACTTACATACTGCATAAGTTAAAATATATATATAACAATTCTAAAACTTTCAACAATCACACTCGGTGTTAATCACACTACACGTATTTCTGTGAGAAACGTCACCTTTACGTCTGGCACCACGAGTGACACCGGCATTAAAATAAATAATGAAAAAGAAAACTTAAATGTTATTTAAAATGGTGTTAAAAAAAAACTAAACGTGCCCTCTAAACTCATTAGGTGCTTTGCACCAAATCTAATTAAAAATGTGAAAAATCACAAGCAGGAGTAACACACTGTTCTTACAACACAGCTTACTAAATAAAATAAAAATAAATTAAATAACACTCCAGATTGTTTTAAATGCCTGAAACTAAATGGAGGAGGAAGGAAAAAAGAAAGAAAAAAAGAAAATAAGAAATAAACAAATAAATAATTAAATAAAATAAAGAAAGAAATAAAAAAAATAAATGAAGAAAAGAATAAAGAAGAAATAAAGAAATGAATAAAGAAATAAATGAAAAAAGAAAAAGAAAGAAAGAGTGAAGTAGAGTGGTAAAACAGAAAGGAGGAAAAGAAGAAATAAAGAATGAAGAATGAGACATGCTGACTCTCACTAACACTTTGCTGAAGGTCTGAGCGTTGAGAACAATACATTACTCTTCTCGTGCGTGAGGAACGTGGCCTTGAACAGTGGATGAAGTGGATAACACATCACAGCTGCTTTATATAACAGAACTTTAATGAGACGCACCAGTCGGCACTTCAGTGACGCGGCTGCTTTTCCACTCAGACACTGTCCAGGACAGACATGTGGTCTGCAGGTGGGCATGGACACACTGCACACACTACACACTGCACACACTACACACTGCACACACACCCTGTACCCACTACACATTGCGCACACACACTGCACACACTACACACTGCACACACTACACACTGCACACACACCCTGTACCCACTACACACTGCACACACACACTGCACACACTGCACACACTACACACTGCACACACTACACACTGCACACACTACACACTGCACACACACCCTGTACCCACTACACACTGCGCACAAACACTGCACACACTACA
The DNA here is from genome assembly GCF_030014385.1 of Trichomycterus rosablanca. NCBI lineage: Eukaryota > Metazoa > Chordata > Actinopteri > Siluriformes > Trichomycteridae > Trichomycterus > Trichomycterus rosablanca. The sequence goes on from NC_086010.1 coordinate 18,997,528, forward strand.
CACTGCACACACACCCTGTACCCACTACACACTGCACACACTACACACTGCACACACTACACACTGCACACACACCCTGTACCCACTACACACTGCACACACTACACACTGCACACACTACACACTGCACACACACCCTGTACCCACTACACTGCGCACACACACTGCACACACTACACACTGCACACACACCCTGTACCCACTACACACTGCACACACTACACACTGCACACACTACACACTGCACACACACCCTGTACACACTACACACTGCACACACTACACACTGCACACACACCCTGTACACACTGCACACACTGCACACACTACACACTGCACACACACCCTGTACACACTGCACACACTACACACTGCACACACACCCTGTACACACTGCACACACACCCTGTACCCACTACACACTGCACACACTGCACACACACCCTGTACCCACTACACACTGCACACACTACACACTGCACACACACCCTGTACCCACTACACACTGTACCCACTACACACTGCACCCACTACACACTGTATACACACACTGCACACACACACCCTGCACCCGCACTGCCCCGGCCAGCCGTGGTCCCTAAATCAACAAGCACCTCCAACTCTTATAAATTCCTTCACCAACTGGGCTGAGGCTGGAAACCAAAAGTGTGTCAGACTGCAACTCGGTCCAAAATGAGAAATCCACGTCTAGTTGGTGTACTGGAACCAGTTCAAAACATCAAACACCAAGAAGCACAGACCTGTTCTAAAAATACATTTAAGTAGTTATTTTAATGTTTAAACTAATGAATGAATTAGTGTGTGTGTGGGGGGGGGGGTCTCTGTGTACCCTATCTGATGCTTATCTGATGCTTTAAATACAGTTTCCTTGGTTCTTGGATCTTTAAGTTATTTACATTTTTGGCATTTAGGAGACGCCTTTATCCAAAGCGACTTACATTATGATTACAGTATACAGTCTGAGCAATTGAGGATTAAGGGCCTTGCTCAAGGGCCCAACAGCAGCAACTTGGCAGTGGTGGCCTTCTGATCTAATGCAAACTATTTTCTAGTCCTATTTTCCCAGCAGTCCTTTGTTCCTAGAGTGCCATATTATTACAGCCCTATACTTTCAGCCTCCTGTGTTTCCAAAATCCTGTGTTCCAGGGGTCCTAATTTTCTGCAGCCCTGTGTTCCTAGTGCTTAAAGTTACTGTGGTTCTAAATTCTACACAAGCCACAGTTTCTTGGATTGTATCTCAGCAGTGTTCTTTATTTCCAGAGTTCTATAAAACAGAGCCTTACTTTCTGTCTTATGTTGTTTATTTGTTTTAACAGATACTATGTTCCCTCAAAACGAGAAGCCCAACATCCACTCGTCTACATTCTGATATGTTCACAAACTACATCCTAAATAACATGGTGGTGGATGATTCTCAGCACTGCAGTGACACTGACATGGTGGTGGTGTGTTAGTGTGTGTTGTGCTGGTATGAGTGGATCAGACACAGCAGCGCTGCTGGAGTTTTTAAACACTGTGTCCACTCACTGTCCACTCTATTAGACACTCCTACCTAGTCGGTCCACCTTGTAGATGTAAAGTCAGAGACGATCGCTCATCTATTGCTGCTGTTTGAGTCGGTCATCTTCTAGACCTTCATCAGTGGTCACAGGACGCTGCCCACGGGGTGCTGTTGGCTGAATATTTTTGGTTGGTGGACTATTCTCAGTCCAGCAGTGACAGTGAGGTGTTTAAAAACTCCAGCAGTGCGGCTGTGTCTGATCCACTCATACCAGCACAACACACACTAACACACCACCACCATGTCAGTGTCACTGCAGTGCTGAGAATCATCCACCACCTAAATAATACCTGCTCTGTGGGGGTCCTGTGGGGGTCCTGACCATTGAAGAACAGGGTGAAAGGGGGCTAACAAAGCATGTAGAGAAACAGATGGACTACAGTCAGTAATTGTAGAACTACAAAGTGCTTCTACAGTGTATCACAAAAGTGAGTACACCCCTCACATTTCTGCAAATATTTTATTATATCTTTTCATGGGACAACACTATAGAAATAAAACTTGGATATAACTTAGAGTAGTCAGTGTACAACTTGTATAGCAGTGTAGATTTACTGTCTTCTGAAAATAACTCAACACACAGCCATTAATGTCTAAATGGCTGGCAACATAAGTGAGTACACCCCACAGTGAACATGTCCAAATTGTGCCCAAAGTGTCAATATTTTGTGTGACCACCATTATTATCCAGCACTGCCTTAACCCTCCTGGGCATGGAATTCACCAGAGCTGCACAGGTTGCTACTGGAATCCTCTTCCACTCCTCCATGATGACATCACGGAGCTGGTGGATGTTAGACACCTTGAACTCCTCCACCTTCCACTTGAGGATGCGCCACAGGTGCTCAATTGGGTTTAGTCCATCACCTTTACCTTCAGCTTCCTCAGCAAGGCAGTTGTCATCTTGGAGGTTGTGTTTGGGGTCGTTATCCAGTTTTCGAAGGGAGGGGATCATGCTCTGTTTCAGAATGTCACAGTACATGTTGGAATTCATGTTTCCCTCAATGAACTGCAGCTCCCCAGTGCCAGCAACACTCATGCAGCCCAAGACCATGATGCTACCACCACCATGCTTGACTGTAGGCAAGATACAGTTGTCTTGGTACTTCTCACCAGGGCGCCGCCACACATGCTGGACACCATCTGAGCCAAACAAGTTTATCTTGGTCTCGTCAGACCACAGGGCATTCCAGTAATCCATGTTCTTGGACTGCTTGTCTTCAGCAAACTGTTTGCGGGCTTTCTTGTGCGTCAGCTTCCTTCTGACGACCATGCAGACCGAGTTGATGCAGTGTGTGGCGTATGGTCTGAGCACTGACAGGCTGACCTCCCACGTCTTCAACCTCTGCAGCAATGCTGGCAGCACTCATGTGTCTATTTTTTAAAGCCAACCTCTGGATATGACGCCGAACACGTGGACTCAACTTCTTTGGTCGACCCTGGCGAAGGCTGTTCCGAGTGGAACCTGTCCTGGAAAACCGCTGTATGACCTTGGCCACCATGCTGTAGCTCAGTTTCAGGGTGTTAGCAATCTTCTTATAGCCCAGGCCATCTTTGTGGAGAGCAACAATTCTATTTCTCACATCCTCAGAGAGTTCTTTGCCATGAGGTGCCATGTTGAATATCCAGTGGCCAGTATGAGAGAATTGTACCCAAAACACCAAATTTAACAGCCCTGCTCCCCATTTACACCTGGGACCTTGACACATGACACTAGGGAGGGACAACGACACATTTGGGCACAATTTGGACATGTTCACTGTGGGGTGTACTCACTTATGTTGCCAGCTATTTAGACATTAATGGCTGTGTGTTGAGTTATTTTCAGAAGACAGTAAATCTACACTGCTATACAAGTTGTACACTGACTACTCTAAATTATATCCAAGTTTCATGTCTATAGTGTTGTCCCATGAAAAGATATAATGAAATATTTGCAGAAATGTGAGGGGTGTACTCACTTTTGTGATACACTGTATATGGTAAGTGGAGCTGATAACATGGACAGTGAGTGTAGAAACAAGGAGGTGGTTTTAATGGTATGGTTGATCGGTGTATAACTGTATTTCCTATTACTCAAACTAACACCATGGTACATTACGGTTAAAACGCACTCTGCATCTAACTTGAACACTGAACCATTAATAAATCTGCACATATTAATAGCAGGAACATTTTTAATAACTGGTTAACATTCTAGTAAGATCATGAACTGTAGTGGTTGGACCGGGGCCCGTTTCAAACAGCTAGATTCCTAAATCATACACGCCCTCCGTTTGATCACCGTCTGGCGGCCCGAGACTCATTTTTATTCAAAAGTGTGCCAGACAGAATTGTTCGGTCTGTGTGGACGTGGCAAATTGAACCCAGACCCCAGTGGGAGAGAAAAAGAAACGTCCCTTTAATTGCTTCCAAGGGAACCGAGGTTTACAATCACATGTAATTTACTCAGTCAGTGTGTTCAGCTTTACACAATTACACTGTCTGCTTGAACCCGACACCCGGGCCGTCCTGTACTCTAACCGAGCCGTGTGTGTTAATACGCTCAGCATTGCGTGCATTATTCCTGCTTCCGCTTCATTCATTTGCAGTATCTTTATTAAAAAAAGAAAAACAAGACTGTAATTAGAACCGTGTTTATTATACATATTTTATTTTGCATGCACAAGTGCTCTGAATCAACATGGCAACGAACAGAACGAACGGTGCTGCTTTTAAGAATTAAGAATGTGAAATAATTACCTGTAATTACCTGCTATACACGATAAAAATGTTAATTAACGACTGATTGAAAATCACCCAGGCAGGGGACTGATTAGAACTGAAGTTCAAACAAACTGAACTTTAATAAGAATTCGTGACTTGTTAGTTTTGTAGATCCTTTAATTAACGGACTAAAGTACAAAAAAACATTGTTCATATTTGCGAGTGGAATTTACGTGGTCGTCTGATTCTCCTCTTTACGATGCGCCATATATGTTCAATATATGCAGGAGCTTCAGATCATACACAAGCTGTACTGACATGAAGTGAGGGGGGTGTTGTGCTCAGTACACATGTTTAGCAAGACGATGCTGAATTATGTACCCTGACGACAGATGCACCCTGTTCAAGTATGAAACAGGGAATCTAATAATGACTTTGTTTAAAACGGGGGTGCACGACATACACGGCCCGGCAAAACTCTCAATCCGGCCCGCCAAATGAAGTGCTCATGCATTTTTAAATAAATGATGCTGTTACTTTAAATTCACCGAGTAATTCCATGAAATTGTGACTGAAAAGTGAAGCTAAATTAAGTAAATACAAGTTACTTCAGCGGTGCCATGTCTTTGTCCAAACCAAGTACGAGTAAAATAAGAAAAGTGGATCTTGAACATAGGAAATTTAACCCTGAATGGACATACAAGTATTTTTTTATGAAACGGGCCATGACGTTTTCTCATGTCATGGTGTCAGAAACACTCTCTCTCTCTCCTGCATGTTAGAGCTCGATATGATAGTTTGTCTTAGATAACGGAGCGGTGATGAGGAGGAATAACAGCTAACACGGCTGTGATTAACGTCCATTTACTGTATCGACACGTCTATTGATCACCTCATAATGCATTAGTACAAGAACTGATCGATTCGGCTGATACACACACACACACACACACACACGTTCCTCATTCTGTATAGAGGTACGACACGGTATTAAAGACATTGACTGACTGTTTATCACACAGCAGAGTCCAAATCCAAAAGTCTGAGCTCAACCGTGTCTGCTAATTGCATCATGTTCTAAATGGATCATTGGGTTTCATGGATGCCTTATGAATGCAAGCCAGGTTTTCTGTATATACTTATATACTTTTATATACCAGTTTATCCTGTTCAGGGTCGTGGCAGGTCCATTTCCAGTGTAAAACTCTAGTTGCAAGGCAGAAATACCCTGTACAGAGCACCACTTTATCACAGGTCTTTGTTCCCCCACCCAAACCACAGTGATAACCAATCATGCCTGCGATTCAAACCCAGATCCCTAAATGAAAGCAAATAATACTACACTATACAGTATTTAATAGAACTGGATTTCCCATAGAACCATTGATACTTGGGTTCTGTAAAGAATGCACAGTGAATAATAATTCATCCTAAACATCCAGAAACAAACTGAATTTCAGCTGCTGAGTCGAACAAAAAACATTATTGAAAAATATTATGAATATATTTTTGCTGCTCCTGCGTCAGGCTGGATGTGATCTGTTTCAGGGTAAGGAGCAGCACTTCCTGTCTTGTCCTCCAACAAGGCTTTTCCTGGGAAATATACTACGCTATACAATAATGATAGAGTATATACGGGACCCGTCTGCAGTGATTCCGTCTGTGATGCTCGGATAAGCTTTTATCTGTTTTCGGGAGTCGGTGGAGGCGTTCCTAAGTGCCTCGGATGGAGAATCGATGTCCGATCGCGCGGCGCTATGATTTCCAAATCAACTCTTTGAGCTGAAGGACTTCAGACAGCTCTGTATTGATTGGCGAGCGCTCTGTCTCCACCATGTTCTAAAGGTTTGATAGCGGAAATCTGCTTCAATCACAAATATCGCCACCGCTGACGCCGTTTTGACCCAGGAGAAAAAAAATCCCAATTTAAACTTGTATTATGGATGGAAAACCTAACACACCTGAGAGTGGTGTGGATGTTACTGGAAACGAGCGCACAAGAAAACATCCTATCATCCTAACCTGTACTGATTTAAAGGTGATACAGAACGAGGTGAGACGGGTGTATTAACAAAGAGTTCAGCTTAAATCCTGATGTGAGAACATTCACATCTTCAGCACTTAGCAGACGCCTTTTTCCAAAGTGACTTACAGTACCATGTTGGTACACATTCTAAGGAAATGAGGGTTAAGGGCCTTGCTCGAGGGCCCAACAGCAGCAACCTGGCAGAAGGGGGATTAAACCAGTGACCTTTTGATTTCTAATTCAGCATCTTAACCAGCGACAACTTCCTTTCGTGAAGTCAAAACAGGCTGTTGAACAAAGCGTTTGTGGGGTTCAGGTAGGTAGCACTGTCGCCTCACAGCCAGAAGGTCCTGGGTTCGATCCCCAGGCCGGGCGGTCCGGGTCCTTTCTGTTTGGAGTTTGCATGTTCTCCCCGTGTGGGTTTCCTCCGGGAGCTCCGGTTTCCTCCCACAGTGCAGTCAGGTTAGTGAATGGGTGGATAATCAGCTAGCACACCAGAGCCGAGATTTTGAACTCCTCGGGCGCCATCTAAGGGGCATAACAGGCAGTGCCTGCAGGGAGAGATGACCGGTATATAAGGGTGGGGTCTTCAAACTCTGTGTAAGGACCCTGACTGGCGGAGAGAGGCGCCTGTGCAGAGTGCATGGGTGGAAAAGGGTTCCGTTAAGGGCCGTGCGCGGGTCGGAGGAGGCAAAACCTCAAGTGCAAAAAATTGGGGATCCCCCAGCAGCAGAAGACAAATTTACTAAACTAAAACTGGGAGAAAATGCATAAAATATAATGAATTAATTAATGAATCATTAGCTGGTCTTAAAAATCATTGGTCTTAAAAAAGATCCTACCGCAAATCCATTCTTCACAGAACCACATGATTGTGTTTTATGTCTTACTTGTGTCTGATTTTAGCAGCCGGGGAAGGACCCGGGATGAAAAATCAGAAGATCGCTGTCGGTCGAGGTATTCAGGTACGGAACAAAAAAGCAGGTCATCAAAGCACGGCGGGGTAATTAATAATAAATACCGACAGACAGACTCGAGTCACAGCCAGAGGAAACCAAACAACGGGAACAAAAGGAAAGAGCGTGGCATGACCCATCTCAAAATCACAGCTGGAACACCTGCAAGAGTTCGGCAGCACACGGGGAAACCGAGAGCGTTTGAACACACGGACTAACGAGGACTAACGAGAGACAGGTGAGAACAATTAACAACCATGGCAACTGAAAAACAAGAGCAGGAAGTATTTACCCTGTACAGAACACGAGGACTAATGAGTCTGTGGTGACAGAACCCAGCAGACATGACTTTACATGTTTACACACTGAAATTTACTTTATGAGCCTGTTTTTCACTTTACGTTTTTTTTTTTTTACATGAGACGAGGCACTAAACCCGACTGAACCCCCGAACGTTCGGTTCAACAACCAGTTTTAACTTCACAAAAGGAAAGAGGGGAAAATGGATCAATGTGGCAGGAGAAAAGCGATAGTTATGAATCACTGTGTGAGTCACTGACATTTTAGCGCGGGTGGAAATCTTGATGGCATTTAATGTCAGACGTTGTGCAGAATAAAGCAGCTTCTATTACCATAATTCTTCAAAAGTGACAAATAAGATATTCCTGAATTTCAAATACATTGGCGGCGACGCCTGCGAGTGAGAACGACCCGGGAGGAGAATAGAAAAGAAAGATCCGCGAGACAGCACTGAGTCAATAATGTTTCAGGGGCAACAGGTAAAGACACGATAAGAAAATACAATATTTAAAAGTAAGACCTGGCGCGGTTATAACCGGATTTATTACTTAGCATGTTCACTAAACGTAAATCTCTTCAGTGTTAATGGACAGTGGGAGCCTAGTGGCCTAGCTGTGGGTTACCAACTAGAAGGTTGTGGGTTTGAATCCCAGCTCTGCCACACAGCCACAGCCCCCCCCCCCCCCCCCAATTTTCTCCCCTAATCTAGTCGTATCCAATTACCTCTTTACTGATGCTGATCTCCACCCTGATTGAGGAGAGCGAAACTGACACACGCCCCCTGTAGCAAGTTCATAAGCAGATCGGCTTTGTGTACGGAGAGACACACCCTGATCAGCATTATTTTTCGACTGTGCAGTGCCATCAATCAACCAGCAGAGGTCGTAATTGCAGCAGTTATGAGGTCCCTATCAGCTCCCACCCTGTATGAACAACAAGCCAATCGTTGTTCATGTAGCCGGCCAGCCCACCCGGAGCATGTTTTACCGCTGCGCCACCTGAGCGGCAAAACTGTTTAGTGTTAATTGTCAGTGGAAGTCTAGTGGGTAGAGCTGTGGGTTACCAACTTGGGTTGTGGGTTGGAATCCCAGCTCTGCCACACAGCCACTGCTGGGCCCTCAAGCAAGGCCCTTAATCATATTCATATAGACGTAAATATAAATATAACAGGCGTTCCATTTTCCCTTTCCATTTTCGCTTATCCTTATCCTAAAGCTAAATAATACAGTGATAGCTCAGTGGTTAAGGTACTGGACTAATATTCAGAAGGTTGCTGGTTCAAGCCCCACCACTACCAGGTTGCCACTGTTGGGCCCCTGAGCAAGGCCCTTAACCCTAAATTGCTTAAAATCGTGTTTAATCATAATTGTAAGTCGCTTTGGATAAAAAGCGTCTGCTAAATGCCGAAAATGTAAATGTAATACATTTTCATGATTTATTCTTAATATTACATACAGCTTCTAAGATAAACACACCTTTAGTGAGAGTTCATGTGTACCGGCAGTATTTCTGGCTGACAGTACGAGACAGGAATTAGCAATAAAGCTGATTAATAAATAATAAACATTCAAGCAACTTTTTCCAACTCACTCGACCTTTTGCTCTAATAATGGTGTAACACATCCAGCATCTGTCTTTAGATGCTGAAGAATTTGACTTCAGGTATAAAAGCTTATTCTTAATGTCGAGGTAAAGCGTCTATTATTTGTACCAGCTTTAATAAACACATCTGATGCTGCTTAACAATTCGGTTCGTGCAACTGATGCAAAGAGGCTCACTGGCTCCTGAATGCACAATAAATCCGGCACAGCGTCTGTGGAAAACAGGTAACAAAAGCCTCTTTTAGTCTCAATACGGGAGTAATTACTGGGTTACCTTAGCCATAATATTCTGGTTTTAAGTCCTGCACACATGTGAACTTCACACATAAAAGAGCCGATACACACGATGTGTTACACAACGATCCCAAATACGCTCATAAATGATTCTGCTTTATAAATCTGCCTCTCAGAATCATAATATTCACAGCACAGCACAAATACACAAATAGTTCCTTTTTTTTACGAATCTCATTCTTTTTGACTTAATTTTGACCGGTTGGGGTAATTAGTACAAGAGAAACTCTGTACATGTGGCACGTACATAAACGTTGGACTAATTTTATTTAGCATTACAAGGTTAGTCTATGACATCTATGTAATGGTCTGAGAAAATAGTTCTCTTTTTGATTGGGGGGGTTAATCACCAGTGAACAATAGCATAAAAGTGTGTTTACGAGGGATTATAACGTCCTATTCTATCTTTTTAAAACTATATTAAACACCAAAAACATTCATATATTAAAATACATTTCAGCAGTGCAAGCAAATGCACAGCGTGCCCTTTTAAAAGTAAAGAAAACAGTATATAAAAATGTCACCTAGTGTTAACAGAGACTTGCATGAACTTTTTATAAATATCAAACAACTGTGGAAGTAAAACTGGAATGAGAGGTTTTGTTATTTTTAGCAGTTTTATGTTATGGTGAAGGCGCTCAGGTGGCACAGCGGTAAATCACGCTAGGCCACTACGTGCATATAGGCGTGTGCATACAGACATGATTGTCTGGTAGGTGAGGACCTGTGAGGGATTGGCATCCTGCCTGTGGTGTGTTACTATGGAAAAACCGGACCTGCTGCAACCCTGACCAGGATAAAGTGCTGGTAAAACATCTCATGGTCAATAAAACAACTACATTAATGGGCCACTCAGGTGGCGCAGCAGTAAAAACACATGCTGGTACACCAGAGCTGGGATCTGGAATACATCGTATCGAGTCTGGGCTGAGCGGCCACATGAACAACGATTGGCCTGTTGTTCAGATATGGGCGGGACTAAGCCGGATGGGGTCTCTCTCTCATAACTGATGCAGTTACGACCTCTGCTGGCTGATCGATGTTGCCTGCACAGAGACGGGAAAAAAGTGCGGATCAGGGTGTGTCTCTCCGTACACAGAGCTGATCCGCACTGCACTCGTCAAAGTGTAGGTGACAAAATGCATACGTCTGCTGCCCACGTGTCGAAGGGGGCGTGGGTTAGCTTCGTTCTTTGTTTTTTCTTCACCACCTAAACAATAATTCATGCTTTTTCATGACGTTTAGTGTATTTTAAGGCAGCACACGGGTAATTAGGTAGTAAAGGAGCATCTACATATGCAGAATTAAGGCAGCCAACGAACCAGCCCCAACCCCTAAAACAAATTTAGATGACATATTTTTAACCCCCTGCAGCAATAATATTATAAATTATCAGTCACAGCGTTTAAACCACCAGCAGAGGAAGTGATTATCTCCTTACCCTGGCTGCTGTCATCAGGTGAGATATATCAGACAGATTGTTAAGACAGTCTGTTCTTTAAACCGATGTGTCGTAACCAGTAAAAACGGACGACTGTAAAAACCTGAGTGACTATAAAAGGACCGAATTGTTTTGGCCAGAACCACGAAACGACAGCGTCATCTTGGTGGGTGTTCCAGGCATGCAGTGGTTAACAGATGCCAAAATTGGTCCAAAGAAAAACAACAGGGTCATGTGTACCCAAAATAAGTTCATGCTGGCTATGATAAAACGATGTCAGAGCAGACAACACATCACAGCTTGGTAGCTGCAGACTGGTCAGAGTGCCCCCATGCTGACCCCTGTCCACCACAAAAGCAGCTACAGCGGCACGTGAGCATCAGAACTAGAGCGAGAAGCAATGGAATTTTCTTTTACAGCATGTGGACGACGTGTGCCAGGATACAACAGCGAAGAAAGTGTGATGCTCTGGGCAACTGGTGGGCACCCATGTGTCCTGGCATTCATGTGGATGTTACTTTGACACATAGCACCTGCCTAAATATTGTGGCTGACCATGTGCAGCCCTTCATGCCAACGGTCTTCACCAGCAGGATGATCCCACTTCTCAACTTACCGGATCTGCTGCTTACGTCTTGTGGCTAGACGTGTTGTTGAGTCCATGACTTGGACTGGAAACCTACACATTAATAGGCAGGTGGTTTAACGTTCTTCAGAATCATTGTTCCAACCCATAATATGAAAATTTCCCACTGCATTAACCTTAAATGTAAGAAATACCTCCCCTGTTTACTCGAACAGTACTGACCATCGCTCCTGAGTAAACAGGATTCTCATTAAACGAGCCGAGGAACCTACACCGGCTGTGACAGCCAGGACCTCTATTGGCGTCGGAGAAATGTCCCTACTTATTTAACTTCCTGTTATTCGCTTAGGTCTGATAACAACTCTGTGTACACGCACAAACACACTCAGAGGGTTCGATAACATGCTCATTCATAGCAACTCAGAGAGGGATCTAACACACACACACACACCACATAAATAACACACACAGAGACACTATGAACATGATAATCATCTAATATACTCAGAGTAAAGCAAAACAAATGTTTTTATTAGTATTTAATTCACTCCTATTGCAAATATCAAACAACATAACGAAAATATACTGTACGCATTTATGAGCATAAACAAAAGAGTCTCAACAAAGAGAAAATATAGCACTTAGTCAGATATGTATACATTAGTATATACGACACTCTCAAGCTTTGATAATACCTAAATCTTAGTACTTTGTATAAAAACAGAGATTAAGTTTAGCATTAAAGCAATAAAGTGCATTTCAGAGGAGCTATTAGTGCAGTAAACACTCGACTCTGTTTGGACTACGGTTCCTCTTGTTAGCTTAAGCGAGCCGGTTGTTTAGTTTTTACAAGATCTGGGCAGAATTTAGGCGTAGTGTGATAGTGATTCCAATCATTCGTTACACTTCCGACGTTTGGCAGATGTTCTTATCTAAACCGATTTTAAAAAAAGCTTTGTACAAAATACAAACACGCTGCGACGGTGGCGGAGACGCACCACCATGAGATAAACGGGTTAGATTATAAACACAACCTGAGGAGGAGACGGAGGGCTCGTTTTTAGTGATTAATTTAAAGTGGATCAGTCAAACCCGGAGGCGAAATCTCCAATGCAAAAATAAAGAAATAAAACACAATATTACATTTAAGTCATTTAGCAGATGTTTTTATCCAAAGCAACTTACATTACAAGGTTAAGGGCCTTGCTCAAGGGCCCAAAAGCAGCAACCTGGCAGTGGTGGGGCTTGAACCAGCTACCTTCTGATTACTAGTCCAGTACCTTAACCGCTAGGCTACAACTGCCAAACACCAAACATAAATCAAGCACTTTATCCTTTTAGGTAACCAAACCAACACAGAGCTTCAGCCACCCAAAACATAACGTGAATTAAATGAGAGGAAACAACCACAGCTATAAGTAAATAGAATTCATTATTCACTAGTAGTACATACATTTGGTGCTGCTAAATAATGCAAACAAAGGAAAATAAAAGGTCACACACACACTCTCATACACACACACACTGCCGGACCGCCCATTGTCTGCACTGCTTTCTTCCTCACCTCTAATGATCAGATCTTCCTTAGTAACTATAGCAACATTGCTGAACCTTTACAAGCAGCATCAGTGCTAATAAAGCTTCTCTTTATACATTTTCATTCCTGCGACTCCTGTTGTGTGTGACGGACAGTTCGCATTTTTCACGCCGGGTCTGAGTTCAGTCGTGGCAACATGTCAGATTTAAATGAGCATCACACAGGGGGAGACGTTACGGCTGCTCACGAGCTGCTAACGTTTTCACCTCGGCTGCTTTCATTTCGGTGATGATAAGGAACACAGACGCGCCTCGCCAGGACATCCCATTCCAAAACGACAGCGTGGACCCGCTGCTATAACAGCCTCCGCTCCTCAGGGGAGGCTTTTTACTTAAGATTTTGAGGTTAATCTGTGGGAATGTGTGCTCGTTTGGTCAAAGGTGCATTTGTGAAGTCAATCCCTGATGCTGTGCAGGAGATTCTAGCTCGCAAAGTTCCAATTCCTGCCAAAAGGGCTCGATGTGGAGTTAACCTCACACCAAACTAGTCAAACCACGTCTTTATGGACCTTTCTTTCTGCAAAAGGGCACAGCTATTCTGGAACTAATAAGGACCATTCCCAAAACTAACTAACCCAAACCCCCAAGTAAAAAAGCAGTGGTTTGTACCTGAGTTCCTGAGTGACACATTCCATCCCTGTGATCCCTTAGCAGGAACTACATTAAACAGACATGCTTCTGTAATAAATATATATACACATGGACTCTAGAGAACTTTAGAAACTCTTGTCAGTAAACACAGTTTGGCTTTGGATCTTTAAATGCAAGTAAAGATTCTACTTTGCAAAGCAGAAGACATACAGTGTATCACAAAAGTGAGTACACCCCTCACATTTCTGCAAATATTTCATTATATCTTTTCATGGGACAACACTATAGACATGAAACTTGGATATAACTTAGAATAGTCAGTGTACAGCTTGTATAGCAGTGTAGATTTACTGTCTTCTGAAAATAACTCAACACACAGCCATTAATGTCTAAATAGCTGGCAACATAAGTGAGTACACCCCACAGTGAACATGTCCAAATTGTGCCCAAATGTGTCGTTGTCCCTCCCTGGTGTCATGTGTCAAGGTCCCAGGTGTAAATGGGGAGCAGGGCTGTTAAATTTGGTGTTTTGGGTACAATTCTCTCATACTGGCCACTGGATATTCAACATGGCACCTCATGGCAAAGAACTCTCTGAGGATGTGAGAAATATAATTGTTGCTCTCCACAAAGATGGCCTGGGCTATAAGAAGATTGCTAACACCCTGAAACTGAGCTACAGCATGGTGGCCAAGGTCATACAGCGGTTTTCCAGGACAGGTTCCACTCGGAACAGGCTTCGCCAGGGTCGACCAAAGAAGTTGAGTCCACGTGTTCGGCGTCATATCCAGAGGTTGGCTTTAAAAAATAGACACATGAGTGCTGCCAGCATTGCTGCAGAGGTTGAACACGTGGGAGGTCAGCCTGTCAGTGCTCAGACCATACGCCGCACACTGCATCAACTCGGTCTGCATGGTCGTCATCCCAGAAGGAAGCTGACGCACAAGAAAGCCAGCAAACAGTTTGCTGAAGACAAGCAGTCCAAGAACATGGATTACTGGACTGCCCTGTGGTCTGACGAGACCAAGATAAACTTGTTTGGCTCAGATGGTGTCCAGCATGTGTGGCGGCGCCCTGGTGAGAAGTACCAAGACAACTGTATCTTGCCTACAGTCAAGCATGGTGGTGGTAGCATCATGGTCTTGGGCTGCATGAGTGTTGCTGGCACTGGGGAGCTGCAGTTCATTGAGGGAAACATGAATTCCAACATGTACTGTGACATTCTGAAACAGAGCATGATCCCCTCCCTTCGAAAACTGGGCCTCATGGCAGTTTTCCAACAGGATAACGACCCCAAACACAACCTCCAAGATGACAACTGCCTTGCTGAGGAAGCTGAAGGTAAAGGTGATGGACTAAACCCAATTGAGCACCTGTGGCGCATCCTCAAGTGGAAGGTGGAGGAGTTTAAGGTGTCTAACATCCACCAGCTCCGTGATGTCATCATGGAGGAGTGGAAGAGGATTCCAGTAGCAACCTGTGCAGCTCTGGTGAATTCCATGCCCAGGAGGGTTAAGGCAGTGATAATAATGGTGGTCACACAAAATATTGACACTTTAGGCTCAATTTGGACATGTTCACTGTGGGGTGTACTCACTTATGTTGCCAGCCATTTAGACATTAATGGCTGTGTGTTGAGTTATTTTCAGAAGACAGTAAATCTACACTGCTATACAAGCTGTACACTGACTACTCTTAGTTATATCCAAGTTTCATGTCTATAGTGTTGTCCCATGAAAAGATATAATGAAATATTTGCAGAAATGTGAGGGGTGTACTCACTTTCGTGATACACTGTACATCAACAACATCCAGTAACGCCACCGAGTTCTCTAAGCTCAAGCTAATCTGAAATAGACTGAAGCAAGTGAGTTAAACATTAATGAGTTTATTTATATTAATCCTACTGCTCCATACATTTGGAATTGGGTTTCTATACACGGCTGGATGCATTTAATGAGCTTAAAAAAACAGAATAAAATTGGTGGCAATTTTGGACACCATTTCTAGTTGTAAAGTCTCGAGGCGTAATTAAATCATTACGCAGCTCAAGAATTGTCGTGAACTGTTCACTGACGACAATTTCAGGGTGTTATAAACTTCCAAAGAACAAGAGACACTTGGGTAACATACAGTAGTTGAGGTCTGACGTTTATTCCTGATTTTTTTAGGTTTCACCTTGGCGTTTATGGTCCTACTACTTGTATTTGATTCACAGTTCGTGCTGCATGGAAACAACAGAATACGTGTACATCATTACAGCCCTAATATTCACTACTAGAGCGATCGCATCTTATTGCCTAAAGGAACCTCAATAACCCATTGAAGACTCATTCAGTTCTTGTTAATGGATTTTGGTGCCTCGGGGCCAGCGGTGAGGTTTCTTATTTGTCCTGGTACACAGACCGTATCCTGAGTTCATTCTGTATTACAGATACACGAACATTCATGTACAGGCACATAATTTCAAGTATAGTCATATAGCTCACTGTATTAGATCTATTTATTGTTTAAAATCTTTCAGCAGCCTGTGTTCGGCTCTCCGGTTATGATTTTAAAACGTATTCTTGTTTCCAAAAAGACAAAAGAAGTACAGATGAAAACTTTAGTGAGAATTCAATACTTTTCTGACTTTTTGTGCCTTTGTCCTTTGTGTCTTCACCGACTTCACTGTGTCTCTGCTAAGACCTAAAATAACAGAACCATCTGGATCAGGGTCACTTTCCTCTCTGTGCAGTCTCACCCAGGGTAATTATACACACTACAGCTCTACAGAGGATTATATTTAGAATTAGTGGTGTGAACAGCTTTGAACTGCTCTCCTCTGGAGGCAAACTCAGCCTAAACCAAAAGTATTGTGAGCACGCTACAATCTAGTACGAATAAAAAGGTCCGTCTGTGAAGCCTGTGTTGCATTTTAATTATGTGAATAATTCTCTGTCAGCATTTTATAACCTTTTATGATGCCTTAAAATCTACAAAACATTCTGCTATTACTTTCTCATTTCTCAAGTGGAGCTCTCATACAAACATCTGATGAATAACACATCAATAATAACGCCTCCTCAGTCTCACCCCCCTCTAATAATACAAAACATAAGCACATTAATACAATAGACGTATTTGTGAAATCACACAAAAAGGCTTTAGAGCATTAGAGCCATGCCCCCCTACACTAGAGACACACTAAGCCCCGCCACCTCGTAAACAAAGCCCTGTTTTTAATCTGAAGAAAGTGTGCAGAGTTACACGCAGGACAAACACTGCACAGCTAATATAAAAATTCAAAGAGCTTTTGAACTGTACATCCTAATAAACTGCAACAAGCTGGATCGTTAATTTGCTTCACTGTTTGTGCACAATTGTTCTTGCATGGAATTTTTCATACCTTCTACTTTTTCGGGAGATCACTAGTCTGTGTTGGTCAGTAGCTTTATAATAAGTAAAACCAATCAGAATAAGGTTAAAAAGTAAGACAAAGGGAGTGAGAATGAATAGCTGACTTCAGATCAATTCCATGAACTGAAGTCGATTTGGATCGATAGACGTGAGGTGAGGTTAAATCAGTGAGCACAGACAGACTAAAGTTGATTAAAAGAAATGAGCAGTGCACGAGCTATTTACCTTACATCGATTTAGCGATATAAACTATATGGCCGACAGTGTGTGCACATCAGAATATACGCTTGTAGGACATCCCATTCCAAACCCACAGGCATTCATATTAGGTTGACCTCTCCTTTGCAGCTGCTACAGCCTCCGCTCCCTTGGGAATGCTTTCTATAAGAGTTTTAGTGTGTCTGATTTTGCTTGTGCTCATTCAGTCTGCTTGACGTGAAGGTCTGGATAAAAATCAATATTCCAACTCATCCCAAAGGGTGTTCAGCGGGGTGAGGTCAGGGCTCTAAGCTGGACACCAAACTTGTCTAACCATGTCTTTTTGGGTCGTACTTAGAGTACACGGGGACACTCATGCTGAAAAAAGGAAAGCGACCTTTTCTCAAACTGTTGCCACAAGTTGGAGACACCTAAACTTATAATAATAAAAAATAGGGTCTACCAACTTTTGGCCACTTAGAGAAGCTTTATGAGGCATTACATCAGCTTATAATGATTGCAAACCTTCCCTATTACCAGATTACAATGGATTACAGTGACAGCAGTGATGCTTTATGAGTACAGTCTGTAGTGTAAACTCTTTATGAATATTTATTAGGATGTGGGGGCGTGTGTGCGATTATAACAGCTGAGTTTGCTGTCTATTTGAAAAGGCAGTTTATATTTAGTCCACCATGCTGAGACTCATTAAATTTAGCTCCGAGCGAGTGAGTGTGAGTGTTTAAATGTGCGTGGCTGAAAATATGCTGATGCCATTACGCTTAATGACCTGCCAAAGCCTGTTGTGTTAACTCACGCTGAAGGTGGCACACATTTCAGACACCATGCTGCTGAGTAATAATAATATGAGCGATAATAATATTGACAATAGTAGAAGTGTGATGGCTCGTGAGAAATCAGTAGTGCATAAATATTTAGTTGAGGTTGGACCACAAGATATTGACATTAGTGGCAAAATCCTGTGGCTTACATATAAACTAAATTCATTCATTAACATTCTTATGTTTGAAAATGTTATTTGAAGGAAATGTTTTAATTATGAGCTGTGCTGTGCCTGTTATTGGATTTATCTAACTGTAATGAGAAGAGAGTAAACACACATTTGAAAGAAAAAGACATTTACGCCAAACACAAAATAGTAATCAAACTAGTGAGGACTAAAATCACTAATTATGCAGACGTTTCAGTAATGTAGCATGTGATTTAGCACATATCAGATTGTACATGGGCCGTTCCACCGAATGGGTTCCATTTGCATGTAGTAACACACACACTGAACTACTCAGAATGTGTTTTGGTCGAATCTCAAGCACCTTTGTTTCATTTCTACAAGGTTTCTAAGCTGTATAAGATGGGCTGTATATGAGGAACAGGACTGAGAGTTCTAATTTTAACCTAGAATTAGTACATACATGAAATAAAGCAGCATGGAGAATGTGCTAAAGCACAGAACACCGAGCACAGTCTAGTGATTTATCACATGTTCTTTTTAAAATAAACTAATAAGTATAAACAGTCAGAGTTACAATATTATCAAACATACAGGGGAAAAAAGGGAGAACCTACTAATGCTCTTCCCATGATCTTCAGTAGAAACAGATAATGTTCATTTCTGTTCAAAATGTGACCTGACTGATGAGAATATTTCCACATGTTTATTATCAGGAGGATGAATATGTGAGGGTAACAGGACTGAGGGGATTTTAACCACAATATTCTACATTTCTGATGGAAAATAAAGATTAAAAACATCGATGGGATCTGGAGTCACCGAACACTGCAGGAGAAAAGGATTGTACTCCTTATATTTCATTCTAAATTGTCGTGCTAGAGAGTGAGGATGTGAACAACACTTTAACACTATTTATCAGTGTTATGGGGGGTTTTATGAACGTTTTAAATGATAGATCCTAAATGTGCAATTAGATCAACATGCAGGACACTTTGCTCAATTAGAAAATGCATTTTAAAGTTAATTATCATTTACATTTATACATATAAAGTCCTGGGAATGGAAATGGCACCGACTCGACGGAATAGCCCACATATTTTGCTGGTATGATTACAGGCTCCTCATAGTTTCAGAACAAGTAAAAGGGAAAATAAAAAACCCCAACTTATTTTAACAAACATTATGAGTATATATCACTCACTGTTTGTGTTTCTAACATATAAATGTGTGGGACATGAGAACAAGATGTTTACTGAAGAAGTGTAACATCAAAGCTCCACACTATCAGCCAAACAGCTCTGAGTAAGCATTGCTTTATAGGGGAGACACTCAACAGGCCTAAAATAATATTTCCTATCCTTTGATTAGACAGTGTTACACACTCAGCTTCCAACAGAGAAATCTGCTGCACAGCAGCAACCACATCTGTATTAACCTTGTAATTACCACAACAATCATTTAAAAAAAAATTTCCTTACAGGAAAGAATGTTCTAAACTTGAAAGGCATTTGCTGCACAAATTTAACTTATGTGCAGAAAAGATGAAACAGACGTCTCACCATGTAATTACCAGTGGAATTAGTTATTACTTAGGAAAGTAGTAATTTCACTCGCACTGTTACTGAGCTTTCCGGGTCCCAGCAAAGAGAAGGACTGGGGGTGAATATCCAACTCAGGTCTTTAGGACAATCGCACTAACAGTGGTGCCACCATGCCTCACTAACAATTAATTGTGGGGTTTTTAATAATGAACATTTCTAGTGTGGTGACGTTGTTTGAAAGAACATTAAAAGAACAAGAGCCACCAGAAGGACAAAACTAATTCCTTATATACCATAATATATAATTTCCCATGCTGTCATCCTCATTCAACCATTACTGCGCAGTTCTGCTATCTAATACGCATTACTGTTTATGGAATCCCTTTAATAATCAATAAAACTCTGTTACAGCGCCATCAAGTGGTTTAATCCTCGCTATGAGCGATACAATATAAAACGAGTGCATAAATATTCCCAAAAATAATATCACAATCAGAGCAGAAGCGCACATGGTCCCATTACAGCACTACTGAGTTCATTGGTGTTTATACACTGCGTAACCGCGCATGGTAATTATGAAGATGATTTCACATTACAAACAGGTCTGCATGAATTCTCACTACACTGATATTAAAATTAGAAACAATAAAGATCAGAATTAAATACTGTGTATTGTGCACAAACGTATTTGTATGATAGAAATGTCAGTCTGATTTAGCGCAAATTGGACTGCGCTTTAGAAGTCATTCAAACTTTCTCCGACAAACAATCCAGCGCTGATTAATAAAAAAAAAAACTAAAAACAGTAGAAATAAATAAACTTCCATTCCATTTCCATCTCAGTATGTACTATAACTGCGCTGTGGTGTGTGGTGAGTGCCGGACTGGAGCGGAACACGCAGTGGATACGCAGGAGCGCAGCGCGCACACGGCCGGCAGGTACCGAGACAGAACCGCGCAGCTACACACACCAGAGAAACTGGAGACTTACCGGGGGAACACCGGGGGAGAGACGGACCATCTAGAGAAGATAAAGAGACGAGTATCCGAGCTGCAGTAATCCTGATACAGAGCAGACTGTGAGAGAGGAGAGAGTATGATCCGAGTGGCACAGAGTCACTGAGAGAGTGAAGACGCTCGCTACGAGAGAGAGAGAGAGAGAGAGAGAGAGAGAGAGAGAGAGAGAGAGAATGAACACACTGAGAGAGTAAGAGAGTGTGATCTACAGCAGTCCGTATCACTCTGCACGACCTAAAAACTCACATTTCTGCTGTATGCAGATGACCTTGCCTGCTGATCATGACTGAGATGGACCCAGTAATGCAGAACCACACCTGAGCCCTGATAGAACCCTAAAAAAGATCCAAAAGTATCTTCTCCCAGCTCTACAGATCTCAGCCAAACATCTCACACCTCTTATTAATATTTCATTATTTATTATATCTTTATCAACCGCTTTAATCTGTTCAGGGTCGCGACTGATCCGGTTTTAGTGCACAACACTGGGCGTGAGACAGGAATCTTTCCAGTACAGATCATCCCCCTCAGACACAGCCAATCATGTCTATGTAGACACCCGGCTGGCGTACAGATTCTAACCCGGATCTTAGTGGTGGTGGGATAGTGTAATGGACCTCTGCACCATCCGAGTGCATAGGAATTTTTAAAGAGTATAATTATTTACACTTAAACTTCATTCAGTCATTTATTTTTATCAAATCATGGCAGGTCTGGTTCCATCAGGAAACACTGATCACAGGGCAGGAATATCCTGGAAAGTGTGCCAATCCATCACAGTGCTTTATTCCTACCCTACCCTACTACTCCGTGCCCAAGAAATTACTACTGACTTACAGTCACCAGAGATTTAGAGATATACTGTTCCACTGTAAAAAAAAAAAATAACACAATTTATTTTAGTTGTTCCCCCTCATTGCTTTTCAAAAGGCGAATCAGAGCGGGATAATCTGTGGTTTACATTACAGCTTCCTTCCACAAGACGACTTCCACATCTACCTTTGAAATGCCATGCTACTGTTTTCGAGTCCACTCAAATAAAAACCGCACAGGAAAGAAAATATGTGAGTTTTCTGATGCAAGGAAAACAAATCACGGTTGTAAAAAGGACAGCTGGGAAGAAAAGGAAAAATAAACTACATGCGATTCTTTTTATATGCAATTTCATATTTGGGTGCTTCTGTGGTAATAAACACGAGTATCTAATCCTGGTTCTCACACCCCGTCATTCAGCAATACGGAGAAAACTGCCGTGCTGCATGACGAGGTGATTAAAACGGAATTGCAGCCCAAATATTTGGGTTCTCTGTCTGTGTTTTGGCCTGAAGGAGTCTAAAGGAAATCAGATAGTCAATACCTACAATATACTCTGTGTTTTGTGAAGATTGGCATGGGCATAAAAAGGACAAATAGAAAGCACTGTTGATTCTTTTTACTAGAATACACAAGAGAACAAAAATATGACACTCCTGTTGGTTAGTCAGCTACCCCAACAGCCCCTGTAGCTAACAGATAAAGATAAAAATCTTAATATATAAACACTGGCAGAAGATTAGCTTGGACTGAAGAGCTTAGTGACGTTCAACGAGGCATCTTTCTAATAGGTCAGAGTAATACATTTCTATCCTAATATTTATTACATTGCGCATGTGTTTATTGCGCTCTTGTAAGCTCTTCTATGTGGGCAAATTTTTCTGTCACTATTCACACCCTCACTGATTTCCCTTCTCTATTTCCTCTTGGCTAAACTTTATTTGGGGCCCTAATTGATGCCAGGTGAATAATACTGCCTCATTGTAGGCTTCAAGAGAAGATCTAACCCAGGAGGCATTGCAATTTGATGCAACACATGCAAAAAAGATATAGCGGGCTTTATGCTGCCAGCTACACCACATATGAGTGACAGATGACGTAGTGTTGCTTAGTATTAGATATCCAGGTATCTGGACATTTATATACGGCACCCTGCAGGCGGTTCATCAGTTTATATCATACAGACATAAGCACAATAGTGCATGTAGACTGAGAAGAGGATTGTGTGTTTAATGTGTGTGTGTGTGTGTTGTGTTTCTGGGGATTTTCCCTTTTCTTTGTAAGCAACCAACCCCACACTGTAACTTAATATTATGTGAGCTCTGCAGTTGTCAATTACAGTTCATTAATCAAATAGATTAGGATATTTAGTTAAAACAAGTTATAAAGGAGCTTTCATATATTTAGGAAAAGGTTTTATTGTAAAATGTGCTATATAACAGGGGCGCTTGGGTGGCACAGCCCATCATAGACCCGGGCATCTAAAAGACAAAATTGGCTGTGTCTGAGGAAGGGAGGTTGACGTGGCTTCACTGTTGTTGCACATATGCAGACACTAGAATGTGAGCTGCTAGCAGGTTAAATCTGCGGCTCTCCTTGGTCAGTGCATGGGAGGTAAAAGTGGTAAGGGAATTGCAGTGGAGAATTGGAAATGACTACATTTGGATTAAAATTGTTTGAAAAACACTAAACAAATAACTTTGTCTTGACTTTAAAGCGTGGCATCCGTTCCACAGGGAGTTTTCACACTTGATTGCATAACTATAATGCATCTATGGATTTTGTGCATATAATCTAAGCATATTTCAATCATACTGCATGCAGATTTGTAAACACCAACCCCTCAGCATTAATTTGGTCGAGCCGAGCCTCATCATTATTGTTTCACTGCGTTTGATCGTTATTTCCAATCTCTACCCATCAGTAACGGTCAGGGCGAAGTGCTCATTAAGAGTCTGCAATCACTCACATCCGTCCTCGGGGGGGGGGAGAGGCAGCTCAGTAATATAACAAGCCGCCTGTGTGAGCAGCACTTTGTTGACGAGTGAGTGTACACTGTGGTAAACAGGTTTCAACAAACACCAGACATCTTAATTAATTTTAATTACTTACAGGGGTCAGAAAGATCAAGCATTTAGGAGTGAACTCAGGGAGAACAGTTAGTCAATAATGTTAGTCCAGTCTCAGGATGGTAGTCTGAGAGCACACTGCAAACTGTCCAGCTCTGGATAATGCTGTAATGATGGTAATCATGCTGTTTTTGTTAAGAACCTGTCTGGCTGATAGCACCGCTGGAGATTCAAACCCTGGATCCCAGCCGTAATGGGATAGTGCAATTTACCACTGCGCCACCCAAGCACCACTACACCATTTTATTATCTTTTTCTTTTTTTTACCCTTTTTTTCGTAGGGTGGCACATACACTCCAGATGTGGTGGATAAATATTAGTATAAAAACACTGGCCTATTATTTTTACATTTTAGCTTAAAACACATCA
This sequence comes from Trichomycterus rosablanca, assembly GCF_030014385.1. Classification (NCBI taxonomy): domain Eukaryota; kingdom Metazoa; phylum Chordata; class Actinopteri; order Siluriformes; family Trichomycteridae; genus Trichomycterus; species Trichomycterus rosablanca. The sequence goes on from NC_086010.1 coordinate 19,021,647, forward strand.
CCATGACAACTGTCTCACTACTGCTAAGGACATCAACTTTTCTTATTGCAGTAATCTGTATTACGTGTCATAAAGCAACACAATCACGTGTGGATTGCGGCAGGGATTCATGATCTGTGTGAACGAGTAGCATGTAGTGATATAGCATACACTGTTAGCTCTGAAAGCTCAATGTAATTACTTTCATGGTCTGATTACTTTTAAAAAATGGGATGGTGTTGGGAGCATGACAGGCCTGTTTCACCACAGGGAACATTTCTGTGTGGTGCAGCAGAACAGAGGAAAGCAAACAAGGAGAAAATTGAAGGGCTCAAGCGTGGGTGAGTTTGAGTTAGACTGGCTGAAGGCGAGGAGGAAAGGTTTTTAAAATCACAAGTAGAATTGGATTGTGGAATGAATGGAAAGTTAGTGAACTGAGATGATTAGTAGGTAATGAGCAAGATTACAAATATATCAAATAATAATTAGAATAATTATACTAATTGCAATAAAGATCATGTTAAAAATACAGATCTGAGTGCTAAGCTGGGGTTCAAGTAAGTTTGGATTTATTATTGCTCTTAAATTTAGTGTTTTAGCTAACTTATACTGTATTTTCCATAGAGTGGCATATTTATGTACAGCGGTACCTTGTATCTCAACATCCCCTAAACTCAAAATCTTTGAAACTCAACGCCCTTCGTAGAGAAATTTGTTTCCTTAAACTTAACGTTTCCCATGTTCAGTTTGTTTTTTAAAAATGTATTTATTTAATTTCAAATTAACAATGAACTGTCGCTTTACAGCGTTACAGCTCCACATGTATCTGTGTTTATCTGGATTCTCCTCCCTGTTTCACTTTTAAACTTGCGTTACAGCTCCAGCTTCTGAGAAATGGTGAGAATCAGCTTTTTATTTCAGTGTTTTTTATATTATATTTGTGTTATTTTCAGTGTATAAGTGTCATAAACAACCCCAACTGACGTTGAGTTTTAAGGTACCGCTGTATAATATACATGGCATAATTAAACTTTATAAAAGAATACATTTTAATAAAAACAAAGACTGCATTTATTTTCTGTGTATTTTGTTATGTAATACCAAATGCAGTACATTAATTAAGGTTAATTACTTGTTTTCCTTCTTTGTAGTTTTATTAATAATGTTATTAAATTTGAGCCTGATGAATATTCCAAATATTGGGATAACTTTCTAAATTATTTATGAAATTGCTGCGTTTATACTGTTCCCACAGGGCTTTATGGACTGATGACTGAGTGTCATTATTACATTTTAATCTCATTTCCTTAATGATCTGATCTTTTTTGTATTTTATACCCTCTGCTATTATTAATTGTGTTACTGGTACTGGTATCTTTACAACTAGAGGAGCCAATCCACCTACTGACATCTTCAGGACATAGGAGGGAGGTATAATGGTACCAGGAGAAAACCTGTGGTCATTGTTATGATGAGAACAAACTACAGGCTGGGATCAGACCTGGGCAGCTGGAGCTGTGCAGCACCTACATTACCTGAAGTGGTAATATTACGTGATGGTGAATTCCCTCAGACCTGAGGAGCTTCCATCCTTCCAGGTGACACCTGACCCGCCGCATCCATGACCAGTTCGCAACAGGACCTGAATAAATAAACGCTTTTAGTAATTATTTTTGTTTGATGTGGAACTCTTAATTCTTTAAATATAAATAAATTGCAGTGAGTCCAGGCTGTACCCATTGGGTTCAAGGTGGAAAGGCATCCAGCACAGGGCGCCAAGCTATTGCAGGGCAACACACACTCACCAGGGAAATGGAAGCAATCAGAAAATTGTCAGTTCAAGCCCCACCATCGCAAATTTGCCACTCGGTCAGAATTGTACGTCGCTGTGGATAGCAGCTCAACACCTACTGGCATGTTTTTAAAAGGTGGCTGAAATGACAAACACTGTACAGGACATTGGTTTGTCAGATTGCTCGTGCATCCACCCACCCACCCACACACACCCACACCCACACACACACACACCCACACACACACACACACATTATGGAGTTTGCAGGTACACACGAATTGACTCATTCTGACCTTTCACACTCACCTGTTGTCTTCCCTCTTTTACCTGCGGTTCAAACCTTCACTGCTGGGTCTCGCTACACAATCACAGCCTTTATGTGAGGACTGTATGTGGGTTTTTAAAGGGTCACACGGAACAGTGTGAAAATCGTGGGTCAAAACTTATAACCTACGTGTCATTGTACATCACTCTGCTAGTCCCAATGGACTTTTCAATCAATAAACCTTTTATCAAATCTACCGGTCAAGGAAAACACACAAAAAATGATTTTCCAACCTTAAACTCTACATTGGGCTCCATTTTTTTTATTTAGGACGTATAAAAAGATTCATAAGCTTGTAGAAGTTCATAAAATTGCAAATGGTCAACTATATACACATTAAAATACCATGTGAATGGAACTGCATGTCCGTCATGAATCCTGTTTTTGTATGCAGTGACCCTACATGATTGTAAAACCTGGTGATCAAATAAAAGCAAAAATAAAGGAATCGAACATGCTGGAAGGAAGATTCCAGGCACCATTGGCCACGCCACACCAAGGCTACTCCTTATGCAGAATATATTCCTACATTTTAATGTTTTTAATGTTTATAAAAACATGTTAGAAAGCAAAGTGTCCATCAGCTGGTCTCATCAGTAATGGTCATGCTCAGAGCTGCTTTGAAGTCTAAAACAGGCCTTTGAAGTCCCGTGTTTCGGCGTGGTTACTTCAGACCGAACTTCCTCGCACATTTCTGTACAGTAATGGAGATAAAAGCTGCGCCCACGCCGTTCCACTTTTAACACAGACACGACGGCAGAAATAAACGAGAAAGAAGAAGAAGAAGGAGAAGAAAGCAGGGTGGTTCTAATAGGCGCTCCACTTTAAACACTAATTGAAGTTTTCCAAAACCATAAGGCTGTCGCCGACAGCAGGAAAAATGAGGCGTAATTAAAAACTAGCGAGGTTCTTTTATAAACACGTCTGTCCCCAATAACAGCAGGAACAATAAATCACAGAGGTGTTTATTAGTTTGCTAATTGCGCTGTGCATCGACTCTGCTCGTGGAACATTTGGTGCTCTTATTTCTCATCGGGGAGCCGAGGTAAGGGAACTCGGAGAGCTGACAGCAACCCAGATCAGATTTTGATTAAGTGAAGGGGCTGTCGGAGTAGCTTTGGATTAGAAGATGCGGTAGATGTCGATCATTGGCCAAATCCCTTTTTAACACCTTTTAATTTGGCCCACGGTGTCCGTCTACAGGAGATTACACTCGTCTGGTCACAGTTCTCTTACTCCAAAGCTAAGAGACCTCACACAAACAGATTTCATTTGTTTGGGACTGTGAGACTTGAACCTTCAGGCTTTCTGTCAGTACTCCGGTACCATGAGCACTGATGCATTACAGGGTAGCTGCATTAATGTCTAGTTACTGCAGAACTGTGCACTTTTGAACTGAAATGTTAATATTTAGCCAGACCTACTAGTCCACCATGAGCGCTTGACCTCACAAATGCTTTTTAAAACCAAAACAGACATAAGTTCCCACAGGCACAGATGAAAATCTTGTTTTTCTTGTTGTTAGAAGAATGGAAGCTGCACAGAAATTCCCACACACACCCAAAAATGACATTTCCAATCACTTAAAGTCAACGGTTTAAGGAAGGCCATTAAGTGTTACAGCACGGTCGTGCCACCCATAAAGTGTAGAGAAACCACAGTGGCACTTCAGTGGCAAGCCAGGCCTCCGTACAATGACTAAATAGTCACAAATTCCCACAGACACATGCCAAATACTTGCGATGATTCCCTGAAAGCTGCAAAAGGGTAAACCATATTAAAGCCTATATTTTTGGAATAGGAGGTGTACTTTAAAATAAACAAGCTCATGCTCACGTGTCCATACAATGTTTTTTGAGTTGTGCTTCTATATTGCATTTAGGAATTCAGGTGTCCACATACTTTTGGCCAGGCACATAGAAAAGTTAGAACTCCTGCTCTGCATGTTTGAAGCCGTGGGGTGGTCGTGTGCTGAATATCTGTGACTGAGAGGCATGGTTTACTTTATTAAAAGGGACTGGAACCCTCAGGCGGCATCACCTCCTCTCGATGAATTCTACCCTGACATTTTCTTTTAATCTGAATCTGAGCTCTAATTAGCATCTGATGACTGTAAACTAGGGGCTCGGTTACACTCTGCCAGGAAATGATGGATAATTCGGGTAGCGTCTGAGGCCTCAGGGGAGGAACGCAGAAGAAGAAGGAGAAATCAGAAATATGATCAATCTTTCTCTTCTCTTTTCTCTGGTCTGCTGAGAACTTTTAGCTGCTCTGAATCAATCTCCTCGTCCAGTTTCAATTTGGTCCTCATACTGTGTTTCATATTTAAGATAATGTCATTAGTAAAACAATCCTGCACGTTTGGGGCCCGAACTTTAATACCAGCACTTTAAATAATACAGAAATTCTGAGTAATAAGAGGACACAGAGGAGCTGGTGGGATCTGTAATAAACCTGGTGTGTTACTGCCCTCTAGTGGCCACATTGAGTCACACTTACAAAAATAATCGAGCTACAGTACTGTACATATTACCAAAAGTATGTGGACACCCCTCATAATTATTTACATTTACATTCATGTCATTTACCTACAGACAGAGATGTTCACAAGTCACAAAATACGAGTCCAAGTCAAGTCACGAGTCAATATTGGAAATGTAGCGTAGAAATAAACAAATAATCTGTAAGTTCAGATAAAAAACAACAGATTAGCGAGTGTATTTTGCCGTTTGATTTCGTGCCTTTACTTCTCCTAGGTACCAGTTAAAAGCTTAAATTGACGTTTTGTTTTCATTGCAAATTACGGCACCGCGGCCAAAATCCTAGATACAGCAAAAAATCCATAATACTGCTTACCTTAACTTCTGTTCTTCCAGATGCTATTAAATTTATAAGCGTTTAATTGTCAAACATAACTAATGTTGCTGACTTTTGCTGTCCACAAGTCATTTTTTTGCGAGTCACGAGTCGAGTCCTAGTCATTTGAAACGAGTCCTCATCTCTGTCCTACAGAGAATTTTAAAAATGCTTATAAGGTGTACACAAATACATTCTAAATAAGGGTATGGTACACCGTCCCGAAATGTAAATAAAATAAAAGCACTTGCCAAACAGTTAAATATATTTTATTTCAGTGTATGAAAATGTATTTAAAAAGTAAAATGTAAGTTAAAAAAGCAAAAGTAAAATGAGAGCAAAGACGATGACAGTAGACAAAATCCCACCAAACTCTTTCATTTCATTGTGATGGTTTAATAATAAAAAGCATTGATCCTTATACACCGAGTGCACCGAATATCAGGTGCATCGTGTAGGTATACATCTACTGACTGTAGCTCATCTGTAGATCTGCACAATGTACCATCCCCCTTACCCCCTTCCTTAAATCTAAGTCACCACCCTCAGCGCACAGCGTACAGACACAGATGAGCTCCAGTCTCTCGACGTACACCTACAAACGGAACCAACACGGCCGGTGCGAATAACAGTGTACAAGCATTCATTCATTCATCCTACAGACCCCACACATGTGGACCCAAACCGTCAGATCAAACGCTAAACACGTCGTTACCGCACACACACATCAAAATCAGAACGCTCGCTAAGGTTCGACCCGAGGGCCCGAGAGTCGCTACTAAGACCTGATAAGACACAGAGAGAAAAGACACAATCACACCTTCTGCATTTACACCATCATTATCATCATAAGTCATTATATACACTGCATACAAACAGGCATGTACTGATACTCTACAGTTTTAAAACTTTATCCTGGTTTAATAAGGAATAATCAATCCCACCGTGGCATTTTAACCCCGAGTTTAACCTCTCAAAGCTAACCAAGCTTCCGTCTTCACAGTGGATATATTAAATGGCACGATTATTTCGTTTTGAGAGCACGAACGCTGGCTGGAAATGCTGCCTAGTAAATACAACGTTTGCAGCATAAAAACTCAAATCTATTAAGAAAATTAACTGCTCTAACCCTAACCATTACAAGGCCTATAAACCTGGAATATTTTGACTGGTGTTTATATATTTAAGTGCTGGTATAATATTTCACTTTGGTAAAATAACCATGACAGACATATTTAGAGTAATAGAAGCTCTTTCTGATTGTTTGGACCACATCACGGCGCTTTACTCTGTATAACCGATTCCTGTAGATTATCTGCACATGCCTTTACACAAAAACACACACAATTAAGGCGAATAAAAGACAAAAAGAAAGTGCTGGGGAAGGGGGGGGGGGGACTTTCTGAAATCGTCCTCACATAGGAAGTGACCGTGACGTGAGGTCAGACCTCTACACGCGTCTACAACTACAGAGTCGACTTTCCAACATGGCACTTACGGATCTACACCATCTACGAGGCCGCGGGTTGAGGACGCCGCCGCGGCCTTTAGCCGAGACGGATGAAATGCTACGCTGACCAGAAGATTAAGGCGTTTCTGATTTAGCTGAACACGCTTCTGTTTGAAATGCTGCGTCGCTCCTGGTGCATTTTGATGCTTCTGTTGTACATTCATGGCATTTAATCGGACGCTCGTATCCAACGTGACTTACAGTATATAGTCTGAGCAAGTGAGAATTCAGGGCCTTGCTCAAGAGTCCAACAGTGGCAACCTGGCAGTGGTGGGGCTTGAACTAGCAACCGTCTTACTTGTTCACTAGTCCACTAGTCTATCCCTATAGTATCCACTAGTCTACCACTATAATATCTGTGTTTATCTGGATTCTCCTCCGTTTCACTTTTAAACTTGTGTTACAGCTCCTAGGAGACGCATTCGGTTTCTTTCAAAAGCATCAAAACGCATCAGATCAGTCAGTTATTGTACAGTAATAATTGTACAGTAATAATGAGTCTATCCTATAAGGGCATCAGAATCCGGAAGCTGAAAAGCGCTGCATTAATGTAACATCTACTAAAAGTAACATGTATGATCCATTTTTTCGGTTGTGATTTATAGTCGGTAGAATACGATACGATACGAGTGTGATGTTAAAACGATGCTGGTTATAAAGGAGGAATTTAAAATAAGGCATATGTGAGCTTAAAGCACACCCTTTATCATCCGAGCAGCTCACACAGTTCATCATCCACCCAGGATAGTAAACGATGAACTGTTTTATTTATTTATCATCACATTTCCTGTATTAAAAGTCCCGTTATTATCATTTTAAAGGATAGAAAATCCTGCACGTACGCATACACTATACGGACAAAAGTATCGGGACGCCACTTCTAATTACTGAATCTGTGTGTTTCAGCCACAACAGTGTAATAAATCAGTGATATATAGGAAATCATATGCAGCAACAGTTTAGGGAAGGATCTTTCCTGTTGCAGCATGAGGAAACGCTTAACAAGGTTTAACACTACCGACTTTTAAAAGTCTTTCGTACTACCGAATAGGCACAAATTCCGACAGACATACTTCAAAGAGCATCTGTTATTCTAGCCTAATATTGTTTGTTTATTAAATCTCTCGCGATCAGGCGTCCGAATACTTTTGACCATGTGGCGTACACCTTAATTAGCAAACTAATAAAAAAACACAGGATCATCCGCACGGACGGATCAGGACTAGCTGGATCTGCCCTCCGAGTCGGGCTGGTGCCGCTGGACGCCGGGGCGAGCGCTCCGGTTGGGACTGGGCGAGTACGGCGGAGGGTCGTCGCTGATGGTGCTGGAATCGTTGGCGTCTGGAATGGTGAGGCTCTGGGAGGCGTCGGTGTCGTCGTTCTGGGCGAACTCGCTGTACGGCGGAGGCTTCAGGTCGTTCGCTTCAACACGAGAGGGAGAGAGAGAGAGGAACGATAAGAGACGGTCAGTTTCCTGTCATCTTTGATGCCGACGCTCGACCTACGGCATCGGCGGCCTTTGTTAAATCACAAGTGTACACATAAATATTGACAAGCATTTAAAAACTCATATTTCAGCCTCCACAAGGGGGCGTCCACATACACGTTTATTTAATTATTATTTATATTTACGTTTACAGCATTTAGCAGACACCTTTCATCTGAAGCAACTTACAGTACTGTGACAGTATACAGTCTAAGCAATTGAGGGTTGAGGGCCTTGCTCAAGGGCCCAGCAATGGCAACCTGGCAGTGGTGGGACTTAAACCTTTAATTTCTCTATTAATTAGGATTTTAATAAATAAACCCACATGGACACGGGGAGAACATGCAAACTCCACTTCACCTTCTTGCTGTGAGGAGACTAGCCTAGTGGTTAAGGTACTGGACTAGTAATCAGAAGGTCACTGGTTCAGACCTCACAGCTGCCAGGTTGTTGCTGTTGGGCCCTTGAGCAAGGCCCTCAACCCTCAATTGCTCAGACTGTATACTGTAACAGTACTGTAAGTCGCTTTGGATAAATGCATCTGCTAAATGCCGAAAATGTAAATGTAAAATGAGACCCACCGAGCCACTATATTTTATGCTATATGATAATAATACTAATACTTAGTTCTATACTAGTTCTATAGCATATTTGCTTTGATGTTTACCCCCCATGAAGCAGAATTAGCCCTAAACGATGCACCTTTGATTAAATCCTGGCTGTGTGTTATTTGCTCTACATCTCATCGTGAGAAACCTGAAGACCTGCGTGGTTTCCTGCCGTCTCTGCTCTGTGAGCTGAAAGCCACAAGTGCACGTCGAGCCTCGGTGTAATCAGAACCGAAACTGGTCACAGTAACGAGGTAAAAGTGCTTCTGCAAACTTTTCTAAACCCTCCCACGTCAATCCTGCTCACAAACGAGGCATCTTACTGTCTTTGCTCTAAAATCTGGTCCCACTGTAGTTTAAACGAAGTAACATAAAGCCTCCACAAGAGTGCGGTCACATACAGGTTTATTTAATTATTATTATTTATTCTGCAACTCATTTTCTGACTATGGTACACTTAAAAAACACACACACACACACACACACACACACACACAACTTAAGTGAATTAAAAACTTGATTTGAACATTGTTAGACATAATCAGAGAGCAGAAGAGACATGAAGCGAGGCTCTGAACAGAAACTGAACGGAGCGTTTACGATCCTCCGGCCCGGAGAGTATTTTTCGAGTACGACGGAGAAACAGGCTTGGACTCGCCTCGGGTCGCTCCTCGCTTTTATGCAGGTCGTAACCCGAACAGACGAAACAAGGCTGTAAATATCTTACCACCCTGAGAGGCCTGAATTCACCTCAGCATATTCTCCCAACGTTCAGTTGACTACTCATGAGCATCCAAACAATGATGAGGGAGAAAATATGTGCATTTTAATGCCTATTTCATGCATGTAGGGGTGTGGAAGATGGAGATGGAACCACGATGGACGATCCAGCTCACACTCAGTGTCTCAGCGGCTCATCTGAGGTGGTTCTAATGTTCTGGCTCATCAGTGTGTTTGATTAAAGCTTTAAGCGTTCACTACAGCAGAGGAAACGGTAGTTGACTGAAGCCACAGGGTGGAACAAAGTTGTTCCTTAATCACAAAGTCACTGAACCACATGTACAGGAACATCTGAAGAGCTTCCACCACACTGTACTTCTCACACACACGTTCTGCAGGTAGGCTGGAAATGTGGTCGAGGCTGACACACGGTGCATATTTTTAACGCATCATCAAACTTCCTCTCACCGTTTCCTCTGCACTATTGCTATATTTATACTTATATATCTGTATATATTGTTTATAAGAATAGATACACTACTGCTCCTATTATTATTATTGTATCAGATGCACAATTACATATATTTTATATATGCACGTTGTACATTCGCTACACCTTACTTACTTTATTTGTATTAGTTTCTCTTATGTTAATGCCCAAGACACTTTTGTAATTTTCTCTATTTATATTACATATCGCACATATATTTATTACCTACCAACACTGTACTAACGCAATACTCTTGAGCCTATTTAATTAATCATTTTTAACTGAGTCTTTTATTTACTTAATTTTTTTCCTATTGTACCTTGAGCTGTTGTAATACTTGACTTTCCCTCTGGGATTAACACACTGATCAATCTATCTATCTGTCTATCCACCTGTCCGTCCGTCCGTCCATCCATCTATCCATCTATCTATCCACCCGTCCATCCATCCATCCATCTATCCACCCGTCCGTCCATCCATCCATCCATCCATCCATCTATCCACCCGTCCATCCATCCATCCATCCATCACTCCATCCATCCATCTATCTATCCACCCGTCCGTCCATCCGTCCATCCATCCATCCATCTATCTATCCATCTATCTCTATAATCAATGTAAAAGTGTGCTTCTCTACACACGTGATCGTCTCTGTGCTGCACCTCAAAATAACAAACCAGTAGTATTCTACTCCCCATAGTTTGTCTATGTACAGTTTATTTCTTTCTCTATAAACTCAGCAACTCTAAAGATGCTCGGTTACACCAGGGCACCTCGTAGTGCAGATTAACCAGCAATCGTGAAGCACTTGAATGCTGCACAAATTAAAAATGTTAAATTGCTTAACACAAACTTTTTAAAGTTTAAATTTCACAGCAAATTGCGTATTACACGGGAAACGGCGTATTTCACGCTCTGTGATGCAACTTTTAAGGCCGTGAATTAGGTAGGCCTTTATGGATAAGGTTAATAACTATTCCCAAAAAAATTTAGGACTCATGAACTATGTGAACTATCCCGTCGAAAGAAAGGAAACTCCATGTTGTGAAGCTCTAGGTCTTACCTCCAGAGACGACCTCGTATGGAGGAGGTAGGTCCAGATGAGAGAGGGATGAGGACGGAGGAAGGGAAGCGGACACTTCGCCCACTGACCCTTCGTCCTGAACGCCATGCCAGTTTGGCCAGATGGACGTCTGAGAAACGCAAGACAAAACAGCATTGTGATAAGGGGCTGTACTGGAGCTCTATGTGTAATTAAATAAACCCTCTGAACACACTTGGGACGAATTGGAATGCTGACTGTGAGCTGGGCGTTATCATCCATCATCCTGGAGCCTCTGCTCTGTCTGGACGATTCTGAGTGTGTTTATTCAGTCAAAAGGGCATTTACGGGGTCCACTGTTTATGCAGTCTGCATCCCAATTCATCCCAAAGACTCTTGATGGTTTGAGTTTAGAATTTTACAAGATCCACTGAAGCTCCTCCAGACCAAACAGCATAAACACATCAAACCTTGTTTTTGCGGAGCTTGGTTTGGAAAAGTTATTGACGGGTGTGGCTGATACACCCAAAATTAATAATTAGGCAAAGCGTCCACATACTTTTGGTCGTACGCTTCAAGTACCGTGACCGAGCAACAACAATAAAGCTTGATTCGATAAACATCATACGTACATTCTGTCTCTCGCACATTTGGTGCAGGTACGCCCGTCCTCCCACGATAACGATCTGGGCGTTGCGTGGGTTACTGAGATACGCCGCCAGCTGCCTCTGTCTCGAGCGGTACCAGCAGACGTAGAAGAAGATCTTTATCATAATAAATATTATGACGACTCTGAAACGATAGAATACAGCCGCGTTCACCAAACTGACAAAAATGAGCGATCAACAAACAGCCTGATTATAGCGTAACACGTACATGTACCAGTACAGCTCCATGATGAACCTTCTCAGTCTGATTCAGTCCTCATAATCCAATCTTCATAACCTTCAGTCCGACTGAAATCAGAAACAAAAAACAAGAGACAACGTTCATTCATTCAGTGTCTCCTGTACTGAACATTTCCTGCTCCGACACACACGACACGCTGATATGCACTCGTCATGTTCGCACTTCCTCAAATTCAAGTAACAAACAGTTGAGAGGAAGTTTTACTGTGCAAATCAGACAATAATAGGATGCAAAGAAGTCCTGGGGGAGGGGGGGGTTAGGGTTAGCTGCAATATCAATTAATCGGATCAAAAATAATATAGTATAATAGTCTTATATTTATTTTATTTCTGCATTTTCTCCCAGTTTATCGTAGTCAGTTTGTCTCCCCCTGCTGGTGGATCCCTGATTGCAGGTGAGGAGGGTATACTGCCGCTCACGCCTCCTCCGACCCGCGCGCAGCCCTCAGCGGAACCCTTTTCCACCCGTGTACTCTGCACAGGCGCCTCTCTATCTGCCAATCACCCCACCCACATAGTCCGGTCATCCCACCCTAGCAGAAACGTGTCAATTATGCCCGCTAGATGGCGCCCAGCCGACCGGTGGCAACGCCGAATTTCAAACCAAGGAGTTCAGAATCTCTGCGCTGGTGTGCTAGAGGAATATCCCGCTGTGCCACCTGGGCGCCTTTGTCTTATATTTATAAAAAAAACAGTTTGACTAAAGAGATTTAACTTGGCAGCAGCTCCGTTTTCCCTCATATGTTCCCTCATAATTTCAATAATATCCAGTGCTGTGTGTAATAAGCACTGTTGCATAAAAATGAACCATAACTACTCTTACGGTTCTAATGTAAATCTAACTTGTTTGATTTAACCCTTATTGATGGCAATATGGATGTAAAAGCAGGAAAAAAAGTGGTTGAAGTCTTTTGAGAAAACTTTGGATGGCAAAGAATCTGAAGCTCTGTTATTTTGGACACAATATATATTAAATTACTGTTATTATAATTATTACACTATTATTAAAATATTATTACCATATATCCATATGGTTGGCAAGACTCAAAGTCAACTTGATGGCACCTTATAGTAATAATAATAACAAATGTGGGTGTTCCAACAGGGAACTGATCCAAAATACACATGAAAACTGCATTTGGAATGGATAAAACAACTAAAATGAAGCTTTTGGAATAATCCAGTTGAGGGTACAGTATGAAGTTCATGCCAGAAACCAACAAGATTAGAATTAGATTAGAACTAGATTAGAATTAGAACAATTCTGTCAGGTGTAGTTGGTCAAAATCTAACCGGGGTTCAACCAGGAGCTTGTAAATGGTCAGATAAGCATCAGACTGAGCACTAAAATAACCAGATATTAAATGTGCTGCTATTTATTTTTAACCCATCAGATTTTTCTCTGTTTTTATTACTGATAGACTCAATTTTGTTAGAGTAATTTTAAACAAAATTGTATTTTAGTGTTTAAATTAAACAGTCAGACAGAAATGGAACTGTAGAAATTAATTAAACACCAAGATTACCATAATACACGTCTTTTATAAGTATATATATATATAAATAAAAAAGACATCAATACATTTAAAACAATGCAGACAGAATGTGTATCGCATCCCTTTTCAAGTTGCAGTCCAGAACTCTTTACCAAATCCATTTTGATAGTTAAAAACATTACAAATATATATATATATAAAATTGTATCGTTAGAATCAAACACACTACTGTGTTAGCTTAGCCACTTAGCTTATACTAATTACCACAGGGCTCCACGCTATCTAGCGTATCCAGTTACTACCTTAAAGTTTGAAATCTTATAATAATATTTTATTTCCACAAACAAAACTTCTGTAATGAGTTTAAAAGGTTATAAAAGTGACTGACCTGCGCCACGTTGATGTGTGTAAACTCAGTTAGCCGTTAGCATGGTGTTTGTTTGTTTTCCATTACTGAGGAATGTAGCTGTTCTCAATAGCCTAAACACGCCTTAAAACCAACTTCTGACTGAAATATCGCTCTTCTAACGATTCAACGCTAACTAAAAAGTTGTATTTATTGATATTAGACCTTTAAAAGAGATCCCCGCGGTTATAATGTGTGTGTAATGAGAGCTAACATGAATAAATCTTTGTGTATCACACAGCTTCCGTAAGAAAAACCCAACAGGGCTGAGACGCGTCTCAAACCATCCATCACTTCTGCCTGTGCACTAGCTAGGATCCCAGTTATCATCCAATAATTTCAGAAAAGAATGAGTCCTTTAGGGGATTTTAATATCTCTTTATTTATTCTTGCCAAGTGCCTCGTCCTGGTCAGGGATGCAGTGCATCCAGCGCACCGGAGGCAGTGGGCGCAGGGCTGGAATGCGCCCATTTCAGGGCAACACACTCCAAATTTGCTCACCTACACCAACAACACATTCCCAATGCCTTAATAGTGGGAAGAAACCAGAACCCCTAGAGAAAACACGTCCAAATGCGTGGAGAACATACCAAATTTCTTAGAACAGGGACTGAAAATGAGGCTCGAACCCAGCTACTTTAGAACCAGTTACCATGTGGCACCCACTTTATCCACTGCTCCATCACATCACCTGGTAAAACATTACCATTCATCTTTTATTCATCCTGGTCAGGGTTGCAGTGCATCTGGCACCACCTGGAAACACACCACTGACAATCCACTGTAGGACAAACACACACTCCAGAGTTCAATCTATAGCAATTTCAACTTAGAGCAGCCAACCCATCATTCGCATGTTTGTAAGACCAGGAAAGAACCCTCTTAGAAATGGAAAGAACATACCAAACCTCTTACTGAGTTTCAACTTATCCGTTTGCTGCACCATCAGGTCACATGGCAGAAACAGCCCTTTTTATTTTCACTAACCACTTCGTCCTGGTCAGGATTGCAGTGGGTTGAGCACTATTTGGAATCCAAGAGCAAGGCAGGAGGAATACACCGGGTAACAATTCACCTCTGGTTAATTTATTCCTAATGCAGTAGGTGGATTGGCTGTTCAAAATTGCATCCAAAATTTTGCCCAGTGTTCCCAGGTGGTACCTGACTCACTACGATCCTGACCAGCAAGAAACAGGTGGTGAAACTAAATAAATGAGTGCCTAACAAGTGTTCCTAACTAACAAGGTCTCATTTGAGAACTAGACGTCGATTTGAGACACGCCCAAACCGAGTCACAAAAATCCCTTCCATCCAACTTTCAGTTTCAAACAAATCAATAATTATTTATAATATTTGTTATTAAATATGTATTAATAAAAAACACTTTGGTATCAGGATTTACATCTGAAGTCAAATTTTCTAATCATCCTGTCACGGAATTTAAATAACAAACACTGTTTCCCTCTTGCAAATTTAAATTCTTTATTGTCTATTTTGGCAATAAATCTGCTAAAATAAAGTCATAGCTATAGTTGGTGACTTCTCTGTGCTCATATAAGCAGGGCAAGTCTGACTGTTTAGACCACTCCAAAGCTCCAGACCTTTTTTTGTAAATGAGAAGAATTACATCTAGATATTTACTCAGCAACAAAAAGAACCAAAACCCTTAAACAAAACAGGCATTACAGAAATAAACACAAATCAAAATATCTGATTAGATTTATATGACCAATCTCAAATATCAAATCAATGCTGAAGCAAAACACGTTCAATTGAAAAAGACTAAACGTCTGAATCAAACTGCCCAGAAGGCAATGTTCCATTTTCCTATGCTCATTTTCCTGCATTTTGGATTTAAGTAATTAAGCCCATTTGATCATCACTTTTAGAAATTTCTCCTACAACATTCTCATCTGTTATCTTCAACCACGATGGTTCTCCTGGGGTACGTCTCCACGTCCACGAATATGTAACGGAATTCATATTTCCCGGTTTCTGGATTCTAAGAAGGTACAAAAGCACAGTGTGAATATACAAATGTGTAGTTACAAGCATTCTTTAACCATGGATGTTAATAATTCTGGCACTGTATGTTCAGAGACTATAGAGAATATACTCTACACATTAGTGATTATTTACCTCTCGTGATTCGGAGTGGACGGTGCCTTGCAGGCCCGGTTCCGAACCTTCGATGTAGAATTTCAGCCTCATGTGTTTCTGTCCGTCCTTCATGTACTCAACATGACTGCAGAGAGATCACAGAAAGCTCGTTACACGTAATCTACTGATCTTTAAAGTAAAACAGTCCCTGACCATGAACCTGCTGGAGATGCCATTTCAAAAACATAAGCATTAGTATCACATCCAGGTCTCTGCGACTTCTGCACCACCCACTCAATGTATCTTAATAATAAATAGTTTTCCCCCTCACCTGACGTGTTGTCTTCGACCTCGCCGTGTCGTCTCTCCGTAACATTTAATAGGCTCGCCGAAAGCTCCGACCACCTAAAAACCAAACCAAAAATTTTAGTCATTTAAATGAAGATCAGCGCTACTTTATTGTTGTTGGTGTGAACAGGTATATTGATATGACTTCATACACCAGGGTTGAGGAGACTATCAGGGGTAGTTTGAAGGCTAAAATTTGGATGAGGTAAAATCCAAAATGAAATATTGCTTGTAGCGCTGATTCCATTGGTACGTACCTCTGGATGTGACTTGCATTTGTTAAAAGCCTTTCCATAGAGCTTGCTTGGACTTGATGATGAGAACAGTTCTTGAAAGACGACGTACAGAAGTCCTCCTGTAGGAAGTCGATGCTTTTAGGTGTATTAATAATATCATTATTAAAGCTGCAGTATGTGAATTTTAATAATAAGGGTGCTGTGTGTTGACCTGTAAAGGCCTGTTTAAGGAATGCACGGTCCTTGAGGTGTGTTTAACGTAATTAAGCACTGTGGATTGCTTCCCCAACCTTCGTCAGTTTATTCCACGCTACACAAATACGCCAGAGAGGTCTCCAAATCCTCTACACACTCCAAAGTTACATACTGCAGCTTTAACCATCATGCAAAATGAATTTATTTGCATCTTCGATCATAAACTTCACCTGTAACTCCGAGTCCAACCAGCACTACAATCAGATAGGTGACATCTCGTCCAGCCTGCTTCACTGTTGGGAATAAACCAGCATTAGTGCATCCAGGACATGTGGAGTAACTTTACTGTAATGTACTAATAAACATGCATTTAACAGAAATAAATAAATAAAAAGAACCTTTCTGGGCAGCAGACAGGCCTGAGGATGGTGTGTTTCCCGTGGTTGAAACCTGCTTTTCAGGAGGATCTTTATTTTTGCACTGAAATCCAACATGCAAATGTCTCGTTTGGCTTAAAGCACCGTGATGGTGCAGAAAAGCAAATGTAGATTTATTAATCCGAATTAAAACTGGACTATGTAAGTGTAAAGCTGACGTTTGTACAGGCAAGGTGACATATAACCGATTTAACACATGCTGTACACAATGAGAGGGTTTTGCAAGTCTGTATAAGAAAGAATAAACCATCATTTACACCCAAAATGTAAAAATATACAGTTATTTTAAAAATATGACTATAGCAATAACACTAACAAGCAACTTCTAGTCTAACTAACCAAAATCAAACGCTTTACATGCACACAATGCCTTTTATTACGATTTTAACTCTATAAAATAGTTTTACTTGAGATTAAAAGCTTATTTTCTGGATTCTGTAGATGTAAACGCACATAAACACAAAAGCAACTTAATTTCTGCAGGCGTGTATAAAGTGTGTAATGAGCTGCAAACACAGCCACAGTTACAATGCCCAAAATCCCCCTTCAAAATTACAGTTCCAATCCATAAATATAGCTGCGATAACTAAAGTTATAGTTCATTCATAGTTGTTTTGTTTATATTAATCAGATATTTTATATTCAACCTAAAATAGTCAGAAAACATATATTTCGGTTCATTTATTATGCTTTTAAGTGTTAGAGAAGTGAACAGAAATGAAGAGCCGATTCTGCAGTGTCGATTCTCATATTTAACGCTTTATTAATATAATCGATTCCCTAATTTTAGAATCGACTCTCCAACGAACTGTCCGAACTGGCTCAGGTTCCGCAAACAACATAAACAGATCAATCGTACAATGCACCTATTTGGCATTAACTGTATTTTGGATTTATATTTAATGTATGTGATCTCTAAAACAATAGTCTATACGCAGTTTTCAAGGGTTTGGAATCGAGTTTAATCCAACGGGAATAAGAGTCGATTCCTTGACAGAGTCTGTGATTAAACTGTGACGTGAGGAGCTGTGTGTTGCGAGGCTTCACAGCACCTCGATACGCAAGTGCTCATGGGAGTTGTAGTTTCACCCATATTTGTTAACCTTTTTTTTGGGGGGGGGGGGGGGGGGTATTTAAGTTTATATTTTAAGATATATCAAATCAACTAATATTTCACTTAAATATTTAATATTAAAATGTCTCAAAATGATGTTCAATTACATTAATACCAACAAGCAAACAATTACAAGTTATCAAAAACGTATTTAATTACTTATACCAATTAAAAATCTTATACAATTATTCCTCTACACTGTAACTACACATTACAGTTGCCACCAAAGGTGTAGTCCTTCTTATAATGTTAGTTCACTGTGAATACCAGTTTCCTAATGCTAATAATGCTAATAATGTACTAGCAAAAAAGAGCCTCACTTGCTAATCACAGTAGCATAACATTTACCCGAGTTCTTATTCAAAATCAAAACAAAAACGTATGTAATTAGAAATTATATGCAAAACTGTGTCTCAAACATTCGTTTATTGTCTGAAAAGCAGAAGCAGGGGTTTCTTTCCTGCAAGGCATCCTCCTGAGCCCATGGTGATGTAAAGTTCTCATGTAAAGCTCTTCTGGCTGTGGACAGTGTCTCCTGTGATCCAGCATCTTCTAATTTATTGCAGACCTGCTATTTTTTCATAAACAAATGAACCAGACATGACAATGTTAACTTTGCCAAGTAGTGAGTGTATTAGTAAATCAAGGACAGAATATTTCTATGTTTTTCAGCACTTGGTGTCCTGTTCTGTGAGCGTTATGGCTGAGTTGTTGTTGCTCCTTGATGTCTCCACTTCAGAAACTGCAGTTACAGTCGCCAGAGCAGCTCTAGAAAAGCACAGATTTAATGAACTGAACTTGTCGGGAAGTTGGCGTTCCCCTTTAACTTCTATTTTGTTTGTTTACTTTTATCTTCCAATCTAGTCGTTTTCAACTGATTTTTTAGAAGTGACCATATAGTGTGAATGTGAAATGGAACTGTGCAAATGTTTAATAAAGAAAGACTCGACTTCTTTTGTCCTTTATTTTATTGGTAAAAATGAAATAATTAAGTAGCCATTTCTATTAAATTATGCATAGACAGGACTTGCTAAACTATTTGAATACACTTTTAATATTAAAGTCTTACAGGGGCGGCACATTCTTCCTTCTTCAGCTTGTCTGATAAACGGTCGATAAATCCTGGACTGAAAAAGATTACAGATTAAAATCGACCTCTTCATATTCAGCGTTACAGGAGTTTCTTAAAGGGCAAACCGGTGAAACATAACAGATTCTTTTTCTACACATGGAAAAAAAATACCAAATAACAAGGTAAATCTTCCCCAAACCCCCACAAACCGCCACAAACCGCCACAGTTGTAGTTTTTTGTCTGTAGTAGAAACACAGTGTGTATTATCCATGAGTGATCCAACAGAGAAAGCAGTTTATTTTTTCTACAGCAGGGTTTAGTCCTCAGCTGGAAAGGCAGAGATGGGCCACATCTGTAAAACATAAAAACAATTAAAAATAAGCTACAATCAACAATATCAGGTCAAATGTTTAGATAAAACATCTACAAACCTAAAAATGCTTTTATTCACTGTTAGAGGTATAATTTAAGTTTAAGTTTGAAACAACTGGTGCTGTAATGACACGAGTATTTTTATTTATGCACAATGAGGAGGATGGTTAAAGAGGCAAAACATCTCCAAGCATCAAACACGTAGGATTTTGAGAATTTTAAGATTCCACTTTATAACTAACAAGCTGTAAAATGTGTCTGGTGTAAAAAGGATATTGATAAAGTAAAAAACTGTATTAATACTGTTGAATAAAATAAAGGATTTGTGATGTTTTGGGAACAACACCAGGAATAAGAACAATAATAAAAACAATAATATTATCATTAAAAATAATAATAATAATAACAATGATAATGATGAAATTTTAAACAATAAAAGTATTAATGTAAATAATAACAACAATAATATTACAAACAATACCAACAATAATAATAAACATAATAATAACAAAACAAACAACAATAATATTATTAGTACTGATAATAACAGCAACAATATTACAAATAATAATAATAATAATAATAATAACGACAACAGCAATAATAATACCTTTGATGTTTTTTGTAAATACAGGATTTAGTTTCTTATTTATTTTAATTCTTTTTGTGTTGGATTTGACTCTTTAATAAACAGATTAAATGCTTTGTAAGCAATAAGTAAGCAAAGTGGTAAATGATAAATGATACAGTGTCCAAATGTAAGTATAAAATAAGTTTGTTTACTATATATAATATTACATAGGTTACAGGTCTGAATGAATACAATTTATTAATAATTATTAGTGAGGTTTAGGAGTAACAGAATAAACATCTATATTCAGTTCAAAATACAAAAACAAAACAGTATATAAAATAAAGACGTGCACAACATCAGCATGCACATGTCCACAGAGTGACTCCAGACAGAGCTGCCACATGCATGCTCTCCTGTGGGTCAGTCGGGGTCAGTTTGGGTCCATTTGGGTCAGTCTGGGTCAGGTTTACTGATGAGGGCAGTTAGTGCTTCGATCCGCTCTGTGATTTTGCATAATCTGCAGTTTGGTAAAGATGGAGTGAGTTCACATGTCTAAAAGGAAGCACGTGTTAGCCCTCAATGGGAATCAGGAGGAACTGAACACAGACCAGGGAAGGTTCAAGATTACGCTGATTCAATCCTCGGCTTCAGTGTTTTCATATGTAATAAAACATTAATCATAACACATGCTGAACACGAGCAAACACACGAGCAAAAGCTTTCAATTCATACAACACAGAACATGCAGTGAATGAACAGGCAAACGTACAATATAAGGCCAAAAGTATTCAGACGCCTGATCCTGAGCTGGTCGGACGTCTGTTTAAGAAAGAAACTGTAATAAAACAGAGCGACGTCTACATGATCTTTTCAGCTAGAACTACAGCCGGTCCAGACTTAAAAGTGTGTCTGTGTATGGGAATTTGTGCCCGTTCAGTCGACAGCATTTGAGTGGCTGGGTGCTGAAAGGGTCCTGTAGAGACCTGCTGACTTATTTTCACTTAAAAAAATCAACAGAACGTGCAGTTTGACCAGGAGGTGTCCACATTTCTGCATAAGACAATAATAATAAAGTAAAATATGAGTCTCAGAATAAAATATAAAATATTGTAACATGCATGCAGATGCATTTTACTGCTCGAATAATAAAGACCACATTCAAGTCTTGAACACGACGTTCAAACAGTAAAATATCACGTCCAAGTGCAAAAAATAAAACAACAAACAAACTCCAAGATACAGCAACACAATCATTCTGAAATCCCAAAGAAACGATGGTACCATGCTTTAGGAGAGCTTACCTTCGTCCGGTCTCCTACACTCTAGTCGTGTTGTACTCTGATTCATGTTTGTTTAGAGACCCAATGAGGCAAAACCTGAAACATCCACCGCTCTCATGTTTAATATTCATTGTTTAATAATCATTATTTACATTAATATTCATCTAATCAACTTCAGAATCAAGAATATGCACATGCAAAATCATCTTCATTATTAATCAGTTATGCACTTGTATTATCTTTCTAGACTATATTTTTATTTTTCTAAGTGACATCTAAATATATATGTGCTTATTTGTTAGTATATTTACAGTAATTAACTCTAGTGTAAACACAAACACTAAACCAGACTCTTCCTCTAGATGGCGCTGAAGTGCCGTTTCTACATCACCCCCCCATCTAGTCGTATCAAATCATAAATGTATTATGATTATATTTATTAGGAACACCTATCTGATGCATTTATTGATTATTTTACAAGCTACATCCACCATACAGATAAATGTGTGGATATACAATGACTGACTGTCACCCAACTGGAAAGAGAAAAACTGCACAAAACAACAACCAAAATATAAAGCCAGCGTGATCGGCCTGTGACCAGAAACTGTCCACTGATGACAGACTAGACTGTCCATCTACAACCTGCACTAACAGGGCATGTGTTCCTAATAAAGAGGCCGGGAAGTTCCAACAGGAATTAATATGAAAATCCCAACAACATTGCTGCACCTGCTATGTTTATATATACACAGAACAGCACGCACTACCATGTTTGGACATCATCCGGTCAGTTTGGGTCCTGTGTGTTTGCTTACCATAATGAATGGGTTAGAGGGGTTTGACAAAGTGTCCATTACAGTCAGTTATTGTATACCCACAAAGTTCAAGCTTATGAAATAATCTGCAAATGTACAAACCAGCTGGTGTACCTAATAAAGTTTATAAAGCAAAACATTTAATATCCTGTTTTTGTCTAATAAAGATAAAAAGTAAAGCTTAAAAGACACAAAAGCATTAAAAAAAATAAACAAAAAAACAGAGCAAATGGAAAATTTAGAAATAACAAAGAAAGAAACTTCAGCAGGAAAATAAAAACAACAGAAACGTCTCGTCTGCTCGTTTGTTGTTTGCCGAAATGAGACGAGTCGACCGGGAGCAAGAAAACAAGAGAAATAAACTCAAACCAGAACCAGAACCAGGACGACGTTCTCCTGCTGGTGTTCAGAAGTCGAGAGGTACTGACCGCTGCACTGCCTTGTCGTGTCGGGACAGTCGGTGGCTGGTGGTCGGCACTTCCTCGTCCAGCTCGTCGTCCATCTCCGGCTCCTCCTGCGCCGCGTAGCCGTGCTTCATCACCACGATGCTGCGCCGGTTATCTTTGACATGATGGTGGTGGTGATGATGGTGATGATGATGATGAGGATCCATCCCGGAGGTCGATTTGGCCCGGCCGCAGTGGTGCTCGTGGACGCAGCGCTTCTGAAACGTGGTCTCCAGGTCCTCCGCCAGGTCGGCCAGGTCGGCCAGGTCGTAGCGCCGCGGCGTGTCCTGGAAGGCGTCCTGCAGGTCGTCCCGCTGCATGACGTACTTCTTCCTGGGCTGTTTGATCTGCACCATGACGGAGACGACGAGCAGGACCAGGACCACGCAGCAGGTCACGCCGATGATGCTGCCATTGGTGTTGTTCAGGTTATCCAGGATGTTCGCTTGCCTCTTCTCTGATGAAACAGGTTCAAATATTTTTGCATTCTGATATCATTTAGACATTTCTACAGGGCTTCACTCAGTGGGTCTTCTCCCACCACCCCAAAACATGCGGAAAGTGGATTGGCTACTCTGGATGACCATTCTAGACACTAAGGACAGTGGTAGTCTAGTGCAGGTGATTCAAACCCTAAAATGAGTTGCAGACAAAAATACTAATTAAATAAATGAATTTTAACCGGCACATAAAAAAATGAACTTGTACACGATCGCCCCCTTGTGGAGGCTTTACGCTACACCTTGTAAACCACAGTGGGACCAGATTGCCATCGTTTTCATGTGTTTTTATGTGTTGCCTGGGTCGTGCTACAAATCATGGATGTTCTGGTCTAGTTGGTCAAGCTTTTGGGCTATCAATTAGAAGACTGTCAACCACTGTTGGGCCCTTGAGCAAGGCCCTTAACCCTCTTAGCTCCTGCGCTCTGACCCCAGCTTCCAAACAAGCTGTGATATATGGAAAAAATGTCATTGTACTGAACACGTATATATGACAAAAAAAGACGTTCTATTCTATTCTAGTCCAGTCTAGTCTAGTCTAGGATGATCTCCTAATTTTGCGTGAACCAAAAAGATCTAAAAGGTCAGAGCTACCTCGAGACGTCCACCTCACAGACCTTATCAGTACAGTGTCAGATCTTTTACCTTTCCTTGTTTTAAAGACAGCAAAACTAAACAAAATCACAACATTTCCCCTGCACTGACCATCCTCATGTTCCATGGGGGGGTTTTGGTCCTGGATTCTGTTGCTTTGAGACAATGTCCATTGTAAAAAGCGCTATACAAATAAAAACTTGACTTGACTTCCACCCTCCAGCCCAGAGCGCCTCTTATAAATCAGTGTTATTTTCTCATGAGACCTGGTCTATACCTCGCTCTTCTGTACAAGAACATCAAGGACTCATGAAATATCCCTCAACACCTGATCGTGTTTTATATCGGCGCTCAGAAAGAGGACAGGACGTTCAGCTCACCTTTGCAGTGGTTTTCGTCCCATGGGTAGACACAGTTCTGGATCCCGTTACACACCAGCGAGTTGTTGATACACATGTTGCTGTGGCAGAAGAACATATCAGCCTCACACGGAGCTGCAGGAAAAAACACAAGAAAATATGATTCACAAAGTCACAAATCAATGATGTAAACACAACTGAGCGTGTCTGAGGGAGGGAGGGTTGGCTCGGCCTGACCAGATTAACCTGTTAGAGCGAGTGTTGAATGAATGAATGAATAGGTGAAGCTGCAGGTTGAATGAGGTGTGCAGATGAAAGGATGCTGCACTAGACTCCTTAGACATCTCATATTTTAATAAAGGATCATCCTAATATAATCGGAGAGCCTCCAGGCCGCAGTAAATGAAGCTGTGGAGATATTAATGTCGTTATTCCCAGGGAGAACAACAACAACAGAGTGAATTTGGATGATTAATTGTTGAAAGATTTTCGTTCTGATTGGAAATTAAACGATGCTGTAGTTCATCTCTTCACCACCAGGATTTGATTCTCACACAGAACACGTGACCTGAACTGCTGTATCGTTTACGACGCTAGTTTAGCTTGTGTTGTGATTTTACACCAGTTTAGTGGTTTAGCTGGTCTAGCAGATTATACTGGTTTGCTCATTTGGTCTTTACTGGTTTTGATTTAGATAGCCTGATCTATTATTCCGGCCACCTCATTTATTTGTGACTTGTGACTGCTCCTGCGTCTGTAGTTAAATATAATAAATATAATAAATGTGTGTGTGTGTGTGTGTGTGTGCGCGTCTCACGTTCTTTAAAGGTGGTGTACAGGATGCGGAAGCGGCTGCGCCGGCTGTGCTCGTCGGCCCACATGCGCACCACGCCCAGCGCCGTCCTCAGAGTGACGTCGCTCGCCACCGTGCTGCAGAATTTACACTTCAGGTCCTCGACGGAGCCGCTGCCGTCGTACACCGCCACCGAGTTCCTCTTACACTCGTTCGAGTTCTGCATCTCGTAGTCCAGGAACCGCAGGTAGATCTGAGGGACGAATAGAAACACAGAAGTTTATTTACTGGACAATGAGGTCCATGAGGGCGTGGTTCAGTCTGACTGGTTTGGTGTGGAGAAACTTCAGCGGCCTGCACACGAGCACCATCAGCACGAACCGAAGCGTCAGATGTCAGGGGGACGACGGGTCTGTCCGAAAACCTAGCTCTCTCTTTACACAGACGCATTTCCCATCATCCTACACTCCTGAGAAAGGAGGAAACGAGACACAAAAATCTCCGTCTGAGTTCCACTGGCGGCACTCAAAATAGAACCGAACCATCAGACGTGACAGGTAAATTACAGAGCTCCACTTTTACTGAGCGACAGCGTGGCGCAGTGGCTCAGGGGGGGGGGGGGGCTGTCGCCTCACAGCAGGATTCGATTCCCTGGCCTTTCTGTGTGGAGTTTTGCATGTTCTCCCCGTGTCTGTGTGGGTTTCCTTGGGGAGCTCCGGTTTCCTCCAACAGTACAGTGACGTTCAGTCAGGTTCACTGGAGCTACTACAAAAGTGTGTGTGTGTGGTGTGTGTGTGTGTGTGTGTGATGTGGTGGACTGTTTGGGCTGTTTCGCCCAACAGTGACCCTAAGGTTTAAGGGCCTCGCTCAGGGGCCCAACTGTCGAGGATGAATTCCAATCGACTACGACTGGACCAGGTAAAAAAAAAAAAAACAAGGAAAATGAGCAATAAAGAATTTATCACGTTTTTAAAAAAGGGAGGAAGAACATGCAAAACTCCTGACAGCCAAGAGCCGTGGCGCTCAGCGAAGGACCTTCGAATGCGACTCACGTCACTCGGACTCGTTATTGCTGGATGTATTAGCGTCACAGCCTTGTTTACTCCAGTGCGCTCTAATTAGCCGTCCTCGCTACGGTTTTTCAATTAGCTAGCTTCTCCTCGCCGCCGCTCTGGAATACATTAGCGCCGGGAGGGGCGTCGCCACACACGCGTCCGGGTTTGGCATGCAGATCACGTCGCCGCTGAGCTAACGTGCTAATGCACCGGTGTAGAGCGAGGGCGCGAAGTGCTGATGGCTGGGAATGACGAGAAGCCCTGACTCACGGTGGACAGTCCGATTCGTCCCAAAGGTGTTCGCTTGGTGCAGGCTACTAAAGTTCTTCCATGGTAACCTCGCCAGCTTGTGTTTATGGTCCTAAATTTGTACAGGGGCGCGGTCACGCTTTAACAGGGTCTCCTTTTTGGAAGGGCGTGGCCAAAAAGGGCGGAGTCTCTGACCTTGGAGCGGGGAGGAGCTCGGATGATCCAGCTGCAGTCCACGGCCTCGGTGGGTGAAGCTTTACCCTCTCTGACGATCTGCTGGGACTCGATGATGCCCTCGGGTCCGGTCATCTCGAATTCACACGCTGCAGCGAGAGAGGAGGAGCGTCAGAACCACAAGGAGGCGCCGCTGGAACAAGAAGGAAGATCGAGGGTACTTACCGGGGAGAGGTTTGGGGACGCCCATGTCTTTCAAGTCGGGATCTGAAACGGAAACGGGACACATCAGTGCCGATTACAGTATTGAAAACCTGCGAGTCACGCTATGCTCTACGTTTTCCTCCACCACTCCCGGTGGCACCTCGACCGCTGTGGTCTGTTGTACCACCTGGGTGCCGCTGTTCTGGTACGTACCAGCACTGTTGGTGTGTGTGTGTGTGTGTGTGTGTGTGACCCTGTCCATGTGGGTTATTGGTGGTTTTTAAGAGCTCCTGTATTTTACTCAGGAGAAAAATCGAAGCGGCAGGAAGTCGATGAGATTCTGACCTCGCGGTCGGGTGAGATCAGCTGGTGCAGCGATTGATGGTTCAGGGTTTTGGCATCGTTTACGGCGGGAGTGTATTTCCCCGGGGCGTTTTCTCATTAGCTAAACGTGTGTGTGAACTTACACACCGATTCAGGGACCGAGAGAAGCTCCCGGGTTCCACGTTTATTTAGGAGCGTGGAGCGGCTGACGCTCGTGTGGTGATGACCTGCCCTGCTCCCCACTGTTTTTATTTAGCAAATAAAGCAGCGATGTTTAACACACACACACACACACACACACACACACACACACACACACACACACACACACACACACACACACTGGTCTGGATCTGTATCACTGAGGTACCGTGAGGTTTGAGGAACGGTTCAGAACGTCCATGACATTTCTGGGTCAGGGTCACAGTTTCCATGGAAACACTGGGCATGAGACTTCGGTCAATCCATCCCTCAAACATCACCAATCGTGTCTGTATGTGGACGCCTGACCGACTGATAACACCACCAGGGATCCGAACCCTGAATTGAACCCTGAATCCCAGCGGTAATGAGCTGGTGTAATTTAATGATGCTGAAAGCAGATTTTTTATAAATAATAATATAAAAACTGATGTTTAATAAATAATAAAATAAAATAAAAAAACTGATTTTTTATAAATAATAAAAACAGATTTTTAATAAATAATAAAAGGAAATTTTAATAACTAATAAAATAAAAACTGATTTTAATAAATAATAAAATAAAGCAGATTTTTAAATGAATAATAAAATAATAATAATAATAATTAATAAATAAAAAAATTATAAATGCAGGTTTTTAATAAATAATAAAATAAAAACTGGTTTTTAATAAACAAAAAATAAATAAATGCAGGTTTTTAATAAATAATAAAAGCAGGTTGATAACACCACTGAGGGCCATCCACGATCAGCCGCCTCTCATTCAGGCGCCACGACCGGCCAGCAGAGGCTGCAATTGTGCCAGCAATGAGGAATCCTTTCTTGACCGTTTTCCCTCCCCACTACAGACAGCCAATCTAGGTGCCTGGCCGGCTGATAGCACAGCTAAGATTCTCAGTCGGTAGAATGTGCAGATGTTTACAGATGTGAGTACAGATGTGAGTACGGCTATAAGTATGAAGATCCTCACAATGCTGCTCTGTTAATTTCCTGCTCCACCTGAAACGATTTGTGATCATTAAATTCCTGGAACTGAAAAGGTCTCGTTCAGGTTCCACCATAAATCACCGTCTGTACCTCACGTTTGACGCCGTTACCCTCCTGCAGCACTAACAGACTCCGCCCGGCTCTTAATGGGACTGTAAACGATTAATTGGATGGTGGGGATGATTCAGTGATGATGCTTCGTCTCTCTCGGGGCTCGTACAGACGCAGCGCTGGCTCAGCTCGGCTCATTCCTCATCACTCACACCGCTTAGCATGAGCGACACGGTTAGCCTAGCTAACACCACCCAGCGTGTAGCCTGTAAAGATTCTACATTATTTAAACCAAAAGTATGTGGACACGCCTCCTAAACAGATCTTCTAATCTACACTTAATGAACAATAAAATCAAAGCAGGTTTTAATAAATAATAAAGTAAGAGCAGGTCTCTAATAAACAATAAAACAAAGCTCTGAAAAATGATGTTACGGTGGACCTGCCGGCCTGGCCGGGCGCTCACCGATCAACCAGGGCTCCACACGGCAACCACAGTGTGTGAGGAGTTTCACTGGTGCAGGCAACCCAAATTATTTACCCAGATTTATAACACACAGCGTAATTGTTGAAGCGGTTCTCATTCTCGTTCTCCATCTGAATCACAGCAGGAGATGCTACCGCTAACACAAAAACACCAGCACGGCTTATAATGTGTTTACTAGAGAACAGAACAGCGGTGGGTCGCGAGAGGAGAATTTTTAGGCATACCCGAGTCCCAGCACATTCCTCTATCTAGTGTTTCTTTCCGGGGACTTGGTAGGTAAACGGTAGCGGCTTTTTGGCGTTTTTGTGGGTGCTATGACATGTTCTCTGTAGAGTTCCTCTCTTTATTCACTGCTGAGCTCAAGGTGGACAGAGTAGCTGGTGGAGTCGCACAAACCACAAACCACATCACTCTTTGGTTTCCTCTTGAGTCGTTCCTCGTGCTTCCTGAAATTTCAAGCTTCTGTGGGCCGCCGTCTGCTGGATCTTCATCAGGAGAATCGGTAAACGTTTAGCCTAGCGCCTGTTTTTCAGCAGCGTGAAGCTGAATCTAGAAATATCTGATCGCTGCCCTGAAATCGCTGCCTCCACCAGACCAGACGCTGAGCCTCGATTCGAACACGAAGCCGTAATCAGATCTCTGCTCCGCCCGACGCTCGGATCGATACGGGCGGCGAGGCTTTTCATCACGCCGCTCCTGAACGCTAGCGGAGCAGGACCCGCCGCTCCGAGAGGAAAATTAGCGAGAGGTAATTAAAGCGGACGAGATTCTTCTTTCATGGTACGGAGAGTCTGAACGTCTGATAGTGAAGCTCATTTTCACATCCACCGCCTTCAATTACTGCTGAGCCAAAAAGATGATTTATTTTACACACACGTGACCTGGTTCTGTTTTTTTAATGAGTTTGTGTCTCTAAACCAACAAACTTCTAATTTTAATTATTTAACTTAATTAATTAATAAAAACGAGGGAACACGATGAACCAAACTGCATCTACAATGTAAGGACAAAAGTATTCAGACACGCCTCTTCTAACTATCCAATTCATGCATTCTAGACACAACAGTCGCTAAAATTCTATGCTTCTAACTTTGCAGCAACAGTTTAGGGAAGGTGCTTTCCTGTTCCAGCATGATCGAGCTCTATACAGTCATGAAGAAAAGCTCCCTGAGCTCAGCCCCACTCAACAGCTCTGGGATGAACCGGAACTTCAACTGATCGGTCAGTAATCAGCACCCAGCCATACAAACGCTGTCATCTTTTGACTAAACAGGCACAAATTCCCACACACACACTTCTCACTATTTTAATATGTTTTTAAATGAGACGTCCGACCAGCTCACAGTCAGGCGTCCAGATACTTTTGCAGACGCTGGACGAGACGGCCTGGACCACAAAGTAGCTCAGTGGGGTTGAGGACAGGGGCCCCTAAGAGCAAACACAGGGGTCCAGTCATGCAGGCCGATCCGAGTTATTGAATATACCCTCCTCGTACACCATCGGTGTCTCCAGCAGAGGAAGAGGAACCGGCTACGACTAAATTCCTTTACTGAGAGTCACAAACTGTTCATGACAGGATGATTAAATTGATCGGACGCCGGCGGCGCTGCAGCAGATGCACCATTTGCATTAGAATATGATGAGCTGTTCGATCCGATTCATCTTCATTACGGCCGCGCGTCTCCTTCCAAACTCCTCAAAATAATCAACTGAGAAACACGATCAGCCAAAGCGGCCAAAAGTATGTGGACACCTGGTGTCTGATCGTGAGCTTGTTAGGATGGAACATGAAGCGTTTATTTGTGATATATACTACAAGTCTTCACGTGTACATCACAGTGAAGTGCTTTTTCTTTAAACGATGGGGTCGGAGGACAAGGGTCAGGCATTGTACACAGAGCAAAGCAGAGCCGGGATTCGAACCCACAACCTTATAACAGACGGATCAGAGCTCTACCTACTAGGATAGCACTGATCCTCCTTGTTGGACATCCCGTTCCAAAATCACGTGCAAACATGGATATGGAGTTTCCTTGCTCCATATCACAAGGGCTTCTTGTGATATTTTGAATCGTGTCTGTGGGGATTTGTGCCCACCAAGTCAACAATACAGAAAATCTGACCTGTATTTAACGTTCTGAATCAAATCAAAGCTGATACAAATGCTAATCATTTTGGAAAACATGTTTATGCTCGGGTGTCCACATACAACTCGCCATGTATTATTTGTGTGTGTGTGTGTGTGTGTGTGTGTGTGTGTGTGTGATTTGACGTCTCCTTTAACACCTAACGAGAGCGTTCACGCCCGAGCACTTCGCCTGTCACAACACACCCGCGGCGCTTCAGCCCAAAACGTTTAATACAGAACACACACGGCGTTGGGGTTCACGCTGCAATTACATCCGCTTCGGAACACAATTTCACGCCACAGTGGTGGAGCTCCGAACGCAGCATCGGCTCCAGAGTTTCACTTCAGCAAAAACCAGGGTAATGATGTGTGTGTGTGTGTGTGTGTGTGTGTGTAATAAGCCCTATTGTGGAGTTTGCATGTTCTCCCTGTGTCTGTGTGGGTTTCCTCCGGATGCTCCGGTTTCCTCCCACAGTCCAAAGACGTGCTGTCAGGTTAACTGGAGATACCAAACTGCAGCTAGGTGTGTGTGTGTCCTGTGATGGACTGGTGATCTGTCCTGGGTGTTTCCCGCCTTTTGCCCAGTGAACTGTCGCTCTGTTCTACTAAACGGGGAGTCTGACCAGCTCATGGTCAGGCGTCCAGATACTTTTGGTCCTACAGAGTACGTCTCTCAGTTAATAGCAATTAGTGATACATTTATTGTGATTTGAAAGTCAAAATGAGACAAAAAATAAAATGAGCCGCATTTAAAAACAAACTGCAAAGTGGGAACGACGTAAACAAACAAGCTGCTCTGGTATAATCACAGACTTCTAAGATGATCTTCACAGAAGCAGACAGAAGCTCTCAGATAAAATAAAGAACCATGAGAGGAATAAACGAGATGTTTTTATTTATTTAAGCGCTGGCGGCTCCCCGGAGCTCAGGATTATCTCCTCTTGTAATTCTCTGGGTTTCTCGATATCGTCGCATCATAAAATTAATTAAAAAGCATCGAGATGAAGCGATTTGTTTTTATCTGGAATCCCCCCGAGCACGACGAGGGTTTAAACTTAATAACCAGGATCAGTTTCTTCTCCTCCCTCTCAGAGTCCTGATTCGACTCGAACCAGCGAAGCCACGAAGCTCGAACGCCCGAGAGATTTAATCTGAGAGTCCGAGGCGCTAAACCCTTCAGCTCAGCGAGTCAGCAGATCAGATCCGTCTGTATGTTAGATAAACTTCTCCGTTCAGTCTGAGCGACGCGTCCGAGTGGGAAACGCCGGCGACGCTCAGCAGGACGAGGAAAAACATCACGACCTTTAAAGAGCAGAAACGCCGAACAAGTTCAATCAATAAAAGCCAAAGAGGCGAAGAACTCCACACTCCAATTCAGAGGCTCAAAGGTCAGAGTTCTTAAACGAAAGGTCAGCAATGATTCCATCTCCTGCAGTCCGACGTTTATATACACCGGTACAGAACATCCACTTTACAGGGGGCAACATAAGTTTCAGTTACACTCATCGCTACCAGGTGTGTAAAATCAGTAACAGAAAATATATTCTACACTTCTGTCCTTCCTCTGCATCTGACGTTTTTTATCATGTTTTAGTGTGAAACCTGACCTCAACCCCACTGAATACAGCTGGGACAAATTGGAACACTGGTTGTCTGAACTCAATAAATCATTTTTTTCTAGTTAATGTGCACAAATTCCCACAGACATGCTCCAAAACACTGTGCAAGCCTTCCCAAAAGAATGAAGGTTGTTATAGCTGTTTGCCCATAGTTAAATAAAATAATAAAATAAAGTAATTAAAATAAAATAAATACAACAATATAAAAGTAATATTTTAATAATAAAATAAAGTAAATTAATTAATATAATAAAGTAGAAAAAAATAAATACAATAATATAATAAAAAATAAAATACATACAATAATATGAAAAAAAAAAAAAAAACATTATAATAAGGTAGAAAAAAAAATAAACACAATAATATAATAAAAATAATATAATAATATAATATAATAATAAAATAAAATAAAGTACATGACACTACTGAGAGATTATAAATATACAGACAGAAGCTTGTATGATTTCTCTGGTGGTGTAGAACCTTGTACGACTAGTTAAACTAGTTTAACGGCACCTAGTGATCAGTACACAAAACTGATGCCAAAACCTTCACCTGGTGACCTGGTCAGGGTCTCTGTCCCACCCCTAAAGCAGAGAGTGTCTCCAGTACTCAGGTAAACAACCCTGAACTGGTTTTACTAGAAGCTTCTGCTCCGAGTTCGGATCGGTACGATCGATCGGCTGGAATTGATCGGCTGTAATTAAGTGGCTGGAGTCGTTCGTTACGGTCGACCTTGGAGACCTCGGTGTGCTTTACTTTATCCATCATGCTGCCTCGTTTCCTCACCTCGTATCACTCTGCCTCACTCGCCTCTACTGCCTCCGTTACACAAACTAAACTAACAATCCCTGAAAATGAACATGTAATAAACACCATCATAAATACTCAACATTACAGTAATACAACAGCGCTCGTAATGGAATCAACTATTTCTGCATCGTACACACACACACACACACACAGTCTCCACAGACGACAAAACGCTTCTCTGCTCAGTCTAGGAAACTCTATTAGCGACAACTGCTCAACTGAGAAGCCAGACGAGCTCATACACGCTGGCA
The DNA here is from genome assembly GCF_030014385.1 of Trichomycterus rosablanca. Taxonomy (NCBI): domain Eukaryota; kingdom Metazoa; phylum Chordata; class Actinopteri; order Siluriformes; family Trichomycteridae; genus Trichomycterus; species Trichomycterus rosablanca. The sequence goes on from NC_086010.1 coordinate 19,055,050, forward strand.
GAGGAGACATGCCAACTCTAAAGAGATGTACGAGCGTCCACATACTTTTGCCCATGTAGTGAGTGTTCTGTGCATCGTGGGTTGGTTGATATGCCAGCTTGCTTTTCAACTGGAGTCCAATCTGTCTGGCACGACGGTCGGTGAGTTCCCTGGCATACGGTGAACATATGCTGCCCAAAACCTCACACAGAGGGTGAACTAGAGAGTGTGTGTGTGTGTGTGTGTGTGTGTGTGTGTGTGTGTGTACCGGCCAAGCAGATGTTGTGAATTTTAGATCTTTGCCCATATGATGCCTGGGTGCTCGGGGTGGGAAGGGTTCTGTACGTTTTGATGTCAGGATTAGGGCGACCTGAAAAAGTATGTACCCCCTTAGTAAAAGTATGTGCCCCCTTGCTACACGTATGTCACCAGCCTTGATTACTTCGGACGGGTACATCTGATCAGGATTCCTAAATATTTAAGGTGACATCCAGTCACTCGTTTCATTTTAACACCTAATGCCCCCGTTCCCGTCGCCCTCGCTCCTACAGTGTGAGGATTTCCGTCCTCGCTGTCCTCACCGTTCTGAGTGTGATCATCTGATCATCTGTACCGAGCTCAGTTCACTCTCACAGTGGGACGCCGCGACCTTCCCGAGATACCTGACCGAGTGATAATTGCTCACCAACAGAAACAGAAGCCGAGGAGGAGGTGCGAGAGGTCAGGAGGAGAAGCAGAGAGGCAGAGAGAGTAAAAATGCTCCAAATTACAGCAATAAAAATTCAATAAATACCCTAATAAATGTCCTAAATTACAACAATAAAAACACAAAAACTACCCTGAAGATGATTTAAATTACAAAAATTTAAATAAAAAAAAACTAATAAATATCCCAAATTATAGAATTAATAATGCAATAAATCCTCTGAATTACAGAATTAAAAATGTAATAAATATCCTTATAAACACCCAAAATGACAGTAATTTTAAAATTACCGAAATTAAGTAATACCTTACTAAATACACTAAAATACAGAAATAAAAATGCAATTAATGCCCTAAACAACATCCTAAATTACAGAATTGAAAATGCAAAGATGCCCTAGCAAATATCCTAAATTACAGAAAATAAAATGGGGGGGGGGGCTGTGATTGGGGGGGATCTGTCAGCTGTTAAATGAGTTTAATTTGAGCATTTTAACCTAAAGCACCAAAACAAATAAGTTCTTCATGGCTTAACAGTTAACCAGAGTGTTCCAGTACATTTACATTAGCACCAGGGCGGTGATGCTGATGGGGCAGGATACTGGGATTACTCCTCTATAGAGCTGTGGGAACAACCAGCTTCCTCTCAGGAACTACAGGAGTCCCAATGCACCTTACTGAAGCTAGATTCACCTTTTATTGTGCTCCTTTAACTGAAAAGTAACAAATCCCTACAGATACTTTAAAATCTTCCCATACTGGAGGAATATGACTCCACAGTAATGCTCATGGTTTTGGAGTGGGATGTCCAACATGGTGATTCACATGGTGAATAGTAAACGTACAGTAAAAGAGATCAGAGGATCTCTAGTGTTTCTGGTCAAAGCAGAAGGACTTTTTACCCCCATCTGTACTTTCTGGCTCTGCAGGTTTTATGTGCATCAGCCCCCTGTGAGCAGATATCATCAAAAGCTTGAGAACATTATCAATAAAAAATTATAATCAACCTTTAACTGCAAAACAGTTGAATACATTCTGTGTCTAAACAAAAATATAATTCAGTCTCACGAGCACTTAAGTTCATTTTCATTTATAATAGTTTGTAACCGACTTTATATACAGATATTTAAAAGATATTTTTAATGTTGAATCTTTTATGGCTGCTGCAGCATCCGGGTCCAGTGCAGTACTTGGTGTGACCAGGAGATGTCGCTACTGCATTCATTCTTTTTTCCTTCCAGCTCTCATCCTATTCAAGGTCGCGGTGGGTCCGATTCACTTGGTGAAATGGTTGGAAACACCCTGGACAGCTCAGTCCATCACAGGGCAAAGAAACACACACACACACACGTTTATATGTGAAGGTTAGGGTTAGAGAACAATGTGTGTAGAATAATTGAGTGTAAATTGTCCCGTCAATAAATGAATCATTTCTCATCTTGTTAACGTGAGTAGTTTGGCATGTTCTTCACGTGTTCCCTCGACCATTCCTCTTATTTTTAAATGCCCAGAATAAATATATTTAAATCTGTAACGAAATCAGAATTGAATCATGAAACCTCATAATCAGCCCCAGGATTCTCAGAGGAACTAACAGAAAATCAAATTCAGTTTTAATTCTGTTTTAATTTTGTTTTAATTCTGTTTTAATTCTAATGTAATTCTATTTCAGGTTACATCAGTTAGCAGCCACCAACACGACTGTTAATCTGAATCCATGATCTTGTTTTATTCTTTATTTTAGCAGCTAATTAACACGCCCCTCCCACGTGACACTAATTCCACTCTGGCCTGTGATTGGTCAGTGCAGGTGGTTACAGATCAGCTGATGAACTGGAATCAGGTGAACAGATTATAAAAGCTGATTTTCTCCAGCGAGGAACTTTCACTGTTTATTCTACTATTAAACCTTTTAAACTTTTTAAACCTAAAAACCAAACAACCAAACAACCAAACAACCAAACAATGGATCCTGATACTGTGAGTATAGAAGCCGTTTCTAACTCTAAATGAGAAGTGCTAATAAAAGCTGCTCAGGTGGGTTATTAGAGAAACGGATGTAGAGATGAAGTGATGAGCTGATCAGTGATTACTGCACCACTTCCTCCTGCTACTCAATCATTCCAACTTTAGTTCTAGTTTAGTGCTGCAGTTTAAACCACAATCAATTAGTGCTGAATCGTCCCATAGAGACCAAAATCACTCACGTTGTGTTTCTACCTTCATATCAGCTGCACCTAGAAGGATTAAAACTAAACTGATTAAATGTTTCTTTTTCTTTTTTAGGCTCAAGATGTGTCGACTGGGCCACAGTCACCCGAGCTTGTGGTCCAGGGAACTCAGACCTCAGACCTCGGCCACAACTTGGGAGTTCATCTCCCGGGGTACCCAGACCCAGAACACAATCCGGGAGGCGGTCTCCAGCGGTACCCAGACAGTCATTGTGTACATGGAGCACCACAGAGTATCAGGTACGTTTCTGATTAGATGAAGTTCTGACTGATCCGGTGCGTCTGTGCTGCTGATCTTCACCCTGTTTTATATTATTAGTCTGAATCGAATGAACGGGATTTTCTGAGCACATGATACAAGATAAACTGGAGTTTTCAAACTTAACTTTCATGTAAAAGATGTTTCTAAAGTTGATCATTTCATCTGTAGACCCTGATAATCTCGAGTTTGAGTAAAAGATCCAACCAGTAAAATCAGTAATTTAGTGGAACAGAATGGAAGTTAAAGCTCAGATCTGGAAACGCTTGTTGTGTCTCTCCTTGATTAAATATTTCTTTTGCTCTGATTTTGGCTGTTAATGAAGAACCATCACCTGGAGAGGGCAGCTTCCACCACCCAGGAACCCTACCCACCCGAAGGTGTATTCAAGGAAGGTGTTCCTGGGAGGAATCCCTCACAACATCACTGAAGGTTCCCTCACCTGTTCAAAACTTCAACACATGATTGTTATTGTGCTTTAGTTCACCTGGTTTGTGTTTTTAGGTGCCCTCCTAGAAGAATTTGGTGGGTGTGGGCCCGTAAAGGTCGAGTGGCCCCATCGATCAAGAGGAGGACATGTTCGTCGAGGTAACGGTGTAGGTGGTTGTACTGGTGGTGGTTGTACTGGTGGTGGTTGGGTGAGCTGCACCAGGGTTCTGAATAAATGTGTATGGTTGAACAGATGATGGCTGGTGGATGGTGGTGGTATTTCGAACATGTTTCACACTGGGTTCTTCTTCTCTGCTCTCTCCTTTAGGCCCTGCTTCAGACCTGCACCCAGGACCACCACCCCGACGGCATCATCACCTACCACACGGTGCTTTCCACAACCAGGCACCCAAACCAGAGGGTAAAAGCAGCACTGCATCATCTCATTTACATCTAGATTGATAGAAACTACACGGGGCTTTAAGTGTTCGGCTCTGGTTCTTCTCACACTGGATCTGAGAACCTGAACCTGTTGGGTGGATTATCGTGTTTAGAGTAAAAGCTCGTGGCTCATAGAAACTGGTCGGTGCATCAAGAGAACGTGGATCTTGTGCTCCCTGTAGACCTGGATTGGAATTTGTTTACACACACTGGCTCGTTCACCCGGTGGAAGATTTTCCACAAGGGGGCGCTGCTGCTGGAACAGTTTAAGCATCATGAGCGGCCATGCTGGTGCTTTACACCGCTCACTGTTTATAACGTCCTAACGATGACCCACGGGTTAATAAATATGGAGGGTGGATTTAATTTAACTGTGTGTGTGATGAGCATTACTGGTGTAAGGTATCTGACTCCACCTCGTCTCACCTCAATCCTACAGGTGTAGGTGATGCCCTGGGTGGTGGCCGACTGCGCCTTTGCTACCAGGGGGTTCCGGTTGGGGAGGAGCTACTCTTTGTCTGTCCGAGCTCTGTATGATGGATCTGTTTGGGGGAGTCGTGGTAAGTTGAGATCTGTTTTTAGATTATCTTCTTCCTCTTGAGCTTCTGCTGGTTCCAGTTCCAGTCTAGATGTGGATTAGTGGTCAATCATTACAAAACATACCTGTACAAACATTTAGATAGCACAGAGTTCTGTAACTGTACTTTAGTATCTTCATGATCTCCATGAAACGAGTATCAGACTCCTCAGCCTTCGTTCCCTCCAACACCAAGGTCTCTGGATTCAAAGTCTTGCCCAGTTGTCAGTTTGTGGCTCGTCCCTCCACGACTGCCTGTGATGCCCATTGCTGCTTCGACCCAGTCGTCTGATCGTAACGATCTGGTCAGGGTCACAGTCCCTCTTTCTTTTGATCAGATTTGCTACATTCAACACGGGAGCCTCGATCAAACCCACATCCAACAGATCCCTCAAGTACGATCGTTACCACACAATATTAAATACAGAATCATTACAGTAAGATGTGGACCGTGTGCTACCACCCTTACAGTGCTAGAGTAGAGGTGTAGCCATGAACCAGAATGTTCCCCCCCCCCCCCCCCCCATTTATAATGTACTGTACATGAGTGTAGAATAGAAGCTGTGCTGGTATTGGTACGGTCTCTGGACTGACTGAGGTGAGAGCGGTCCAGACTCGTTCACAGGGGACGGTCAGTCTTCCAGTGCAGGTTCACATGGACTCTCAGCAGTGTCTCTGTCTCTGTCTTAACTAAGATGCTGGAATATTGGAACTGACCAGTACTGAGTCCAGCACCACCACTGTCTTTTCTTTTCTTTTTGAGGGTGATCTTTAACACCCGGGAAAGCCACTGGGGAGCCCTTGATGCAGCATCACCAGACCCCCCTCATCACTGGAAAGGTATCATTAGTTTTTCTACAATACAGAATATTAACATTTAAGCTTTATCTTAATAGAATGAGAAACGTTCTGACTGGTTCCTTTTTAAAGGTTTTGAACAATTTTATTTAATATTTATTTTGAACCGCTTTCAAATTTTAGATTGAAATTGGGGCAAAAAAGTGGCTCAGTGGGTAGTACTGTCGCCTCACAGCAAGAAGGTCCTGGGATAAATTCCCAGGTTGAGGGGTCTGGGTCCTCTGTTCTAGTTCCAGTCTAGACAAGTCTAGTACACCAGTGCAGGTTCACATGGACTCCTGCAGCTGTGTCTCTGCCTTAATTGGTATGCTGTAATATTGGAACTGGCCATTAATGTTTTAAACGAGTCTTGAACGTCAGCTAAAGTGTTTAGATTGTTAGACCTGTAATAGGGAGAACATGTTCATGTCATTGTACTCATTGATTTCTTTGCTTGTTTACAGATACTCATCTGCTGCATGCAGATGTGACTCTGAGGAACCATCGTGTTCCTGTGATGAGAACAAAGAATCCAGCAAATGTTTTTCTTTTCTTTTTTTTTTAAAATTTTTTTCTTTTTTTTTCCCCTGTAAGATTTTGTATTGGTTGGTTTTATTAAAAATATTGAAACGTTCAGTCCTGTTGGAGTTTGTGTCTCTTACAAACATTACATTTTCATAAAGATCACACCAATCTGTTTAGTCATGATTCCTGCCTACAGGTCCAAGAATTCTGAATGTGTGTGGGGTCTGTCAGCTGTTGATTGAGTTTGATTTGAGCATTTTAACCTAAAGTTTATGGTTTAAGTTAGTCACTAGCATTCCTAATGAGGTTGTAGATGTTTCACCATACAGCTGTGGATCTGAATACAGTGAGACTGTAGTAACACTAAACACCAGTGTACACCAGACCTGATGCACAAAACTATGGGCCAGAATAACAAGCAATACTCAGACTGGGCTTTAAGTGATTCAACCATGTAGTATAATAGTTACCCAGGCCTCGGTGTGTGTGTGCAACATGAATAAAATAAGAATAAACTAAAGTATAATAGAAGAAACTAAAATATATATATAAAAAAGTAAAGTGTTCACATTAAGTGTTGTACAAACACTGCAGCAGCTTATGTTGATCTAAAGCAAAATTACAAAGTATAGCAGCAAAACTAAGCAGTAACAAATCACAGGATGGTTAAAATGGCCGTGTGCCAGTTGTGCTCAGTATGGCTGTGTGTGTGTGATGGTTTATAAGGTGTTTACAAGCCCGGAGTGGCTAATCGGGAGATTCGGGAGTATTCCCGATGGGCCGGCTCATGTCAGTCTCGAGTTTGGGCTGGTTGGATGGGAAAACTAATTCTGACACTTATCTAATCTTCTTGCATTCATTCTCCATTCATTTGACCGTGTGGCCCCTACATCACAGTAGATTAGATGGGTTCTACCATCTGAGGGAATTCCCCCCTCCCAGATGTGGTTTGGCCCACGAGGCGTCTTTAATTGACCGCCAGTAAAAGTAAATATAGCGACAGGAAAGCGCAAACCATCAGTCCGTGGTGATGGAGGGCAGGAAGAGGCCAGGTGGAGCCGAAAAGACCAGGTTAAAGAAAGTAAGGTGTTGGAAAAAGATGCTGCTAAATGAACAGAGCTGTATTCCAGAGGACAGACCCCATGCAGCCGGTAAAGAGAGATATGGAAATAATTTTGTACTGTCACTAAGGCTATTGCGCAACATTTGCAATGTCAACTTAGCGTAGTTTATTTACCCAATACACACCATTAATCACAAATATCCAGTTTCAAACTGAAAATAATAAAGATAATTTGAAGTGTAATATATTAAATAGCCTAACTCATTAATGCAATGTTTTTGACGCTACTGTACTGTTGACCCCGAGGAGGCCATGACTACTGAAGGGACAGGTAGAGGATATTCTAACAGAGTTATTTACACTAACATAGTTATTTGTAATGTAAAATATAACAGAGAATATACATGATGTTAAATTGACATTCGGAAAGATGTCAGCACGATAGCCTAATTTATTTTAACAAATGGAGACAAATAACATAAATCATTAACAATTTTACACCATCATAATAAAGGCTAAATTGTTAAGAAAGAAAAAAAACTTCAAGCATGTTATGTTATTCAGCAAAATAGGCTAACCCTTAATTTTTTAGCCTCCGAGCAGCAGATAAGCCATGTTTCATGTACAATGACACCATTATTAATAAAGTTACAGAAACCAGTGCACTGCTTAGGAGGCTTTTGATGCTGTAGGTAGCCACTAAATATGTGTAGTGAAGCTACTTAAGAGTTTAGTGTAAACCTAACGATAGAGCACCTCTCTGTTGGGAAGACAAATGCAATTTTAATTTCAAATGATTTTTCTTTTAACTTATTGCTCCTGTACAAATTTAAATACCTTTATCTTTATAACATTTTGAGCATGAAACTCCCGGGCTGAAAAAGGGGCCCACTCCGGCCCTGGGCCCTGCACATGCACGACTGGTACCTCTGCCCCCAGAGTACCAGGATACCAGGTTCAGTAACCCTGGAGAGAACAGGTCTGGTCGGACCGGTCGACCTTCCTCCGTGCTGAAGGTCTGCGGTTCCATTACTGGAGGATTTCTGAGCAGAGCGGCTCGTGATGAAAATAAAAACTGTAATCAGAAGCAGACTCTGACTGATTTGTGCTTCGTGTGATTGTGACTCGAGTTCCTGGTAATTCTGTTCACCGTTCACAATAACACCACTACAGTAACACCACGGTGCACTCCAGTAAGAAATCAGTACTTTACTCAGTAAGTTATTCTGAAACGCGGCCACGTTGGCTCGGTCTGTAGAATTAATTCTACACTCTTAGCATTTCTACTCCTGGCCTGGTTTTGCACGACAGCAGCGAGTAAACGCATTTGTGCTCCTGATGCGATTATCTCGGTAACACCGGCCTCGTTCTGGTAATCGGATCCGCTCGATCAGATCCCGTCCCCGAGGCTCTCGCTGAGCTTTCGCCGGATGAACCGGATCAGACGGAGCAGAGACGGCAGGTACGTTCCCAGCGACACGTTAGAGAGGATAATTCTAATCTCGCCCGTCGTGTTCGCCCGGTCTCGCTAATTAAGACAAACGGACCGGGACTCCTGAGCGACCGATCCGTCAAACGAGCTGCTGGATAACAACGGCGCCGAAATGAACGAAAGGAGAAGCCGGAAGACGGATCAGAGCCGAAATTTCTCCAGAATTCATCACCACGACGGCGGCGCTTCTGCAAACCAGCGTGTGAAACGAGCCCACATCCAACCAACTATAAATAAATAACTAAATAAATATCGCAATTTAAAGAATCAGGGCAGGGGCGAGGAATAACCAAAACATCGTTGCAGGAAGGTCCTGGGTTTGATTCCCAGGTGGAGCGGTCCGGGTCCTTTCTGTGTGGAGTTTGCATATTCTCCCCGTGTCTGTGTGGGTTTCCTCCCACAGTCCAAAGACGTGCAGTCATGTTTACTGGAGATACTAAACACGACCAGTCCGGGATGGCTCGGTGGGTAGCACTGTTGCTTTACAGCTAGATGGTCCTGGGTTTGATTCCCAGGTAGACCGGTCTCCACGTCCGTGTGTATAACTGTGTGTGTTTATGACTGTGTGTGTAAGTGTGTGTGTGTGTAACTGTGTGTATTGTGCAGTGTCGCCTTCGTTAGCATCAGCTCCGTCCATTAAGCACATCTATTAAATTAAACATCTGCAGGTCTGTCACACACACACACACACACACACACACACAAACACACACACACACACACACACACACAGAAGGTCGCAGTGCCTTCGTGGCACGAAGGTAAAGTAACGTTTATTTTTTTTGAGTAAAGAAAGGCGTACGGAGCCTCACACGGAGTCGTTCAGGGCGGGTCTGAGGAAATCGGAATGTTCCAGCACGCTCATCACTCACGCTCGTTCCCTCTCGATGTGTTTTTCCTCTCGATTCCTTTCCTGCTGAAATTGGACGCGTTTTGTAGCAGTAAAAGTAATAAAAACAGAAATGGAGAGCGCAGCGTGGCCGCGTGATTAATCAAGTCTGGCAGGGAGAGAGGCGACCGCAGCCAACGCTACACTGCGTGTGTGTGTGTGTGTGTGTGTGTGTGTGTGTGACAAACCTGCAGATGTTCACACACAATCTTGGAACGCTTAATTTAATCGATGTTTCAGGATCTGAGCGCTTAATGGACGGAGCTAAAGATAATGAAGGCGACACTGCGCAATACACACACACTCATAAACACACTCATAAACACACACACCCACACACACTCATAAACACACACACGAACACACACGATCGTTTCGAACCCGTGTGCAGAGATACGGAGGACGCTGATGCACTGCTAGAACACGATGCTTAATGAGCTCACAATATGATAACCGCCTGATAAGGTACTGCACAAGTGATCAGAAGACTGAAGGTTCAAGCCCTGCCAATGCTCAGGGGTCCAACAGAGACCCGCCCTGCTCCCCACTACCCACCTGATCTGCTCCTCAGTAGAGAGGATTCTAATCAGACCTGGACCTCATAATCAGATTATTTAGACGCTCTACTTAGACAGAGATTACACCCATTACGCCACCGACTGGACTGGCTGCCCTCAAATGGACTGTCACCCTTTGGACCCGCCGCCATCCTGATGCCAATCGTGATGAGAAAAGGATCCGACCTGGAACACGGTGATCATAAGAGACTCCGTTCCAAAAAGCACCTTGACCTTGACCGACTAAATTGCTTATTTAAGCGTGAGCAATGGTATCATGACACAGTACACTACACACACACCCTACACACTATACACACACTACACACACACCCTACACACACACTATACACACACACACCCTACACACACACACACCCTACACACACACACCCTACACACTATACACACACTATACACACACACCCTACACACTATACACACACCCTACACACACACACACCCTACACACACACACCCTACACAATATACACACACTACACACACACACTATACACACACCCTACACACTATACACACACCCTACACACACACTATACACACACACCCTACACACACACACCCTACACACTATACACACACTACACACACACCCTACACACACACTATACACACACCCTACACACTATACACACACCCTACACACACACACTATACACACACACCCTACACACACACACCCTACACACTATACACACACTATACACACACACCCTACACACTATACACACACCCTACACACACACTATACACACACACACCCTACACACACACACACCCTACACACACACACACCCTACACACACACACCCTACACACTATACACACACTACACACACACTATACACACACCCTACACACACACTATACACACACACCCTACACACACACACACACCCTACACACTATACACACACTACACACACACCCTACACACACACTATACACACACCCTACACACTATACACACACCCTACACACACACTATACACACACACACACCCTACACACTATACACACACTACACACACACCCTACACACACACTATACACACACACCCTACACACTATACACACACCCTACACACACACTATACACACACACCCTACACACACACACACACACACCCTACACACACACACCCTACACACTATACACACACTACACACACACCCTACACACACACTATACACACACACCCTACACACTATACACACACCCTACACACACACTATACACACACACCCTACACACACACACACACCCTACACACACACACACCCTACACACACACCCTACACACTATACACACACCCTACACACACACTATACACACACACCCTACACACACACACACACCCTACACACACACACACCCTACACACTATACACACACTACACACACACCCTACACACACACTATACACACACACCCTACACACTATACACACACCCTACACACACACTATACACACACACCCTACACACTATACACACACTATACACACACACACACACACCCTACACACTATACACACACTATACACACACACCCTACACACTATACACACACTACACACACACCCTACACACTATACACACACTATACACACACACCCTACACACTATACACACTACACACACACCCTACACACTATACACACACCCTACACACACACTATATACACACACACCCTACACACTATACACACACACACCCTACACACTATACACACACACACTATACACACTATACACACACACACACAGGAATACAATGCGTTCGATTTTCTGTAGCCGTGGAATGAAGGTAAAGTAACGTTTATTTTTTTTGAGTATAGAAAGGCGTACAGAGCCCTCATACAGAGACGTTCAGGGCGCGTCTGGGGAAATCGGTGAACACGGTGATCGTCTCCTCAGCGCCCGGCCCGTCCGTGACATCCTTCTTAAATAAAATCATGACGTAAGAGAGAAATCGATCCGAGCGTTCTCAGCCAGCTTTCCTCATGCCAGACGTCTGACTCGGGTGGCGGCGCTTTACGGTGCCAGGCAGCGTGCTCTTTATTAAATGACTTTATAAAATTAGATCATAAACCGGACCGGACGACAGGCGTCACACCTGATCTCGTCACGCCAAGGACGTGGAAAAGCATTCGGAATTACTGAATAGTTCCTATTCACCAGAACCTCTCAAAAAAGGATTTAAAGTGAGAATATTCATGCCGTTTGTGTGGCGCTAACCCACCGGAGCTGAGATCTCGAGCTTGTGAGTTCCAATCTTAGCTCTGCTATCAGTCGGGCCGGAGGGATTCCGCATCACTGCTGCAGTTGCGCCCTCTGCTGGCCGGTCGAGGCGCTGCACAAAGACGGTGAATAACAGAGAGCAGTATGTGACTCTTCGTACGCCAGTGGGGTCCAAACTTTTATCAAACAGTTCAAGCTGTTTTTAAAAAAAAAAACTGATTAATAGTGGCATGAGTTTCATTTTATTTCTAAAATACCTCACAAGCCATTTTGATGGGACACCCCTGCAGTGTGCGATACAGATCCCTGTGTGCATGGGGAAAAGAAGCGGTGCACTGTCTACGGGGGCATGTGTTCGGTCAGGGCTGAGGTCTGCAGCACTGGAGGAGAGATATAACCATGGAGTCGGACTAGATGGACGACTAGATTGTAAGAAACAGGAGAATAAATAGATGCATAGACCTGAAAAACCAAAATAGTCATAAATGCGAGTTTAAAGCATCTACTGTCTCATTTACAATACTAATGCGCTGGTTGCTTCTGTCTGTCTGTTCTCTAAGATTGTTTAGAAAAATCACAAAAGCAGAAAAGTCGATTTCAATCTGGTCTGCAATCACGCCAGCCTGAGATGAAGACGTTTCATTTCTTCTGCTTTCGGCAGCTTTGATATAAATCGAACCATCGTACCATCGGACCATGGAACCATGGTACCAGCTCTCCCAGTTAAATCTACGACCATCAGCTCCGTTCACCAATCCACAAATCAGCAGATGAATAGATCTGACTGCATCAGCGACCTGTCGGGATTCCTGATAATGAGATTTTTCTCTCATCGTATCTGTTAGTACGTGACTGACGCGGCCGTGAGCAGCACCGGGAGCGTCGAGCTAATGGAAGAGCATCGTATTATTCTAACGTCAGTTTATTATTGATTATTATTAGTGTTTAGCCTGAAGCAGGAGCGTCACAAACGAGGAGGCGACGTGGTTAATAAAGGGAACGCACGAGTGAGCCACTGCAGCTAGTAAAAGCACAAAATCTCAGATTCAGTCAATTGTATAGAGGATATAAGGGGCGCAAATGGAGGGGGGGGGGGGGGGGGGGGGTCCTGATGCATTTACTTATTTACTAGACTGTATAAATAATAGAGCGTCTAAATAATCTAATTATGAGCTCCAGGTCTTATTAGAATCTCTACAGAGGAGCTGATCAGGTAGGGAGTAGGGAGTAGGGAGCAGGGCGGGTCGATAGGTTTTCAGACAGACCCGATGTTTGAATGAGAGGTTTAAACCCTGACATAAAGGAACTGTGTAACACCTACACACATTCAGGGCCCTCGAACAGTGCAGAAGGATCGAATGTGTGGGAAATTTGGACACAATGGTTCAGATTCAAACCCATCATCAAAACGATTCATAGTGAATCATGAAATTGACTCAAAAATGACTCGTGAAAATGATTCAGATTCAAATAACAATAAAAAAATGACATTTTAAACCCGGTTAGATATAAAAACACGATTTGTCGTTTTTGTTATGCAGAGAACCAACGGCTTGGGGGGTGCAGCGGTAAAACACGCTAGTCCACCAGGGCTGACATTGAGATTGTGAGATCGAATCCCAAACACCTACACAGAAATGACCGGCTGCAATAGCGTCCTCTGCTGGCTGCTCAAAGAACTGCACAGAGACATGCAGGTGAAAAGAAGCGCTCGGCTACTGCACACGTGTGTTAGTTGTAGCCCTCTGCAGCACTGCTGGAGCAGATATAACCACGGGAATCGGATACGACTCGATCGAGAAAAAAGGGAAAAATGCAGGAATATAATAAAAAAAAAGTTACGATTAATCAGCCGGTCTGATCTCAGCCACCTCGCTCACACGTTCATCCCTCTTCCGTCCGGCGGCGGGATCATTCTCCGTCCCCACCGGCGGGTCATTACATTATTAATAAAGGAGTAGAGAGCCGCTCAGATCCAGAACCAATCACGGGACACCAGAACATCATAAATCTGTGTTTTATCTCATCATTACAGCTACAGGTTTATCACTGAGCTGCTTAAACACATAAAATCGTAACTCCAGTCTGATTACAATCGTATAAGGAGATGAAACTGTGGCGTGTTTGATCATAAAGTGAACCACATCGAGTCACGCTCGTATTTATATATTTACTTAACATGACTCAGCCAATCAGCTCGATCTATCAATAAAACATCCTCGGTTTTATTGTTTAATTACGCTGTGCTGAATTTATTAGATTATTTTATTATAAGGCTCATAAATGTGTTATAATAATGACAGTAATGTTGTTACTAGGTAATGACACACTGTGCTTAATGGTGTTTAGTATTTAAGTTAGTAAAATTTAATTATAAGGCACTTAAAACAACAACTGTTAAAAATAAGAAGCAAAACACTGATTCTACACCGTGTGGGTGGAGCCTAGTGGGTGGAGCTTTGGGCTGTCAGTCGGAAGGTTGTCGGTTTGAATCCTGGCTCTGCTATGCAGACGCCATTGGACCCTTGAGCAAGGCCCTTAACCCTTGTTCTGCACACACGTGTATGTGTATATATAACTTACTTACAGGTACGCCACGCCTTCTTCATAATACTGACAGGTACAAAGGCCACGCCCTTTTTATAGATAATAGGTACAGAAGTCACGCCTTCCTCACCCATAACAACAAAAACAGGGGCGACACCTTCTTTATTAAGTCGAACAGGTACAGAGGCCACGCCTCCTTTATTAAGACTAACAGGTACATAGGCCACGCCTCCTTTATTAAGTCTAACAGGTACATAGGCCACGCCTTCTTTATTGAGGCTAATATATACAAAGGCCGCACCTTCTTTATTAAGTCTAATAGATACAGAAGCCATGCCTCCTTTATTAAGGCTAACAGGTACTGAAGTCACACCTTATTTACCCATAACAACAAGGCCACGCCCCACGCCTTTTTCATTAGACTGACAGGTACAGAGGCCACGCCCCCAACCTTCTTCACAAGACTGACAGGTACAGATGCCACACCCCCAACCTTGTTCATAAGACTGACAGGTACAGAGGCCACGCCCCACGCCTTCTTCATAAGACTGACAGGTACAGAGGCCACGCCCCCAACCTTCTTCACAAGACTGACAGGTACAGATGCCACGCCCCCAACCTTGTTCATAAGACTGACAGGTACAGAGGCCACGCCCCACGCCTTCTTCATAATACTGACAGGTACAGAGGCCACACCCAACACCTTCTTCATAAGACTGACAGGTACAGAGAGGTCACACCTCCTTTATTAAGGCTGACAGGTACTGAGACCATGCGTCATGCCTCATCGACCCATAATGACAAGTCCCAGGGAACCTGCCAGGCCGTGCCACTGTCACTTGGACTGATAGGTACAGCAGCCACGCCTTTTCTTAGCCGAAGGTCAAATTCGTTCAGCTTGTGAATCAATGAAACCAAACGATCAGCACCAGGACTAAACCGGGCGGTTCTTACCTGTGGTGAAGTTGTAATTGGCTGAAAATCCCACCGCCTCTAATTCACCGTCCGCCACGAACTTTATCCACAGGTAGCGGCCGCTCGAGCGGATGTACCGCGGGCTCTGCTGTCCACAGTAGCGCCCGATTATAGGCGAGAAGCCGAAGGGGCCGTCCCGCACCTCGATGTGGTCGAATTTACATTCCCAGGACGGCTCTATGGAGTACTTCTCATCGAAGAAGAGATCAATACACTGTCTCGGGGGAGCTGCAACAGCAAACACACACACGCCAATTCAACGGTGAGTGGAAGGGCGTACACGCTGATAAAACACTTCATTTGAAATCAATACCGCTGTGGGAAGGAGGTTTGGAGGGGGGGATATGAAACGACATCCATTCTATTACGTTACGCGCCTGCACGGGTGCACCAGTACGTCAGGGCCATCCCCCAAATATGTGCATGTCTGTGTTTATTTAATAACAACGGACAAGGAGTGAATCATTCCCCTTCAGCAAGGGGTGCTCACAGGGGTGCTCACAGGGGTGCGAGGAAGGACGAGTCATGAAACCTGACAGTCCATTAAAAAGTCATTAACAGGAACGCCGATGGAACACAGGGGGGTAAAACGCACCCATTCCCCCGTTGAGAGCAAGGCTGCAGCTCTTTGCAGTAGGATGCTGATTTGAAACGCACCCTCACCCACCCTCAGACAGATTCAGAGATTCTAAAACGTGCACCCTTTCTAAATAATAAAATCGCTCAGGTGGTGCAGCGCTTTAGTTTGCAAGCCCAACAATGCAGAGATTGTTTGAATCTCAGCGGTGCACCTGTCCCAACTTTTTTGGAGCTTCTCGCTTGGTTTCAATTTCTAAATGTGTTTATATTTACAGAATATTAGACTTTTTAATGTGTCGGGAAGTGAGAACACTGACAGATATATGTGTATATACACCGATCAGGCATAACATTAAAACCACCTCCTTGTTTCTACACCCACTGTCCATTGTATCAGCTCCACTTACCATATAGAAGCACTTTGTAGTTCTACAATTACTGACTGTAGTCCATCTGTTTCTCTGCATGCTTTGTTACCCCCTTTCATGCTGTTCTTCAGTGGTCAGGACCACCACAGGACCCCCACAGAGCAGGTTTTATTTAGGTGGTGGATCATTCTCAGCACTGCAGTGACACTGACATGGTGGTGGTGTGTTAGTGTGTGTTGTGCTGGTATGAGTGGAATTTTTAAACACCTCACCATCACTGCTGGACTGAGAATCGTCCACCAACCAAAAATATCCAGCCAACAGCGCCCCGTGGGCAGCGTCCTGTGAACACTGATGAAGGTCTAGAAGATGACCGACTCAAACAGCAGCAATAGATGAGCGATCGTCTCTGACTTTACATCTACAAGGTGTAACTAGGTAGGAGTGTCTAATAGAGTGGACAGTGAGTGGACACGGTGTTTAAAAACTCCAGCAGCGCTGCTGTGTCTGATCCACTCATACCAGCACAACACACACTAACACACCACCACCATGTCAGTGTCACTGCAGTGCTGAGAATCATCCACCACCTAAATAATACCTGCTCTGTGGTGGTCCTGTGGGGGTCCTGACCATTGAAGAACAGCATGAAAGGGGGTAACAAGGTATGTAGAGAAACAGATGGACTACAGTCAGTAATTGTAGAACTACAAAGTGCTTCTATATGGTAATGGGGCTGATAAAATGGACAGTGAGTGTAGAAACAAGGAGGTGGTTTCAATGTTATGGCTGATCAGTGTATATATTTTATATTTATATGTATGTAGTATGTGGTGTAAAGCTCTAGACTACAGGCAGATCAAGCACACGCACTCTGTGTCTATGTAGCACGAACAGAATGAGGCCCGGTGTCGACTTGCTGATATAAACACTAAAACTTTCATTCTTATTCTGCCTCCGTCCCATTTTTTGGAGTGTGTTTTTCATGCAGGCAACAAATTGAAGTCTTTTTTAAAAGGAGCGAGTGGGTTTAGTCCATTCAAACAGTCCAGAACTGACCCTG
Organism: Trichomycterus rosablanca; assembly: GCF_030014385.1. NCBI lineage: Eukaryota > Metazoa > Chordata > Actinopteri > Siluriformes > Trichomycteridae > Trichomycterus > Trichomycterus rosablanca. The sequence goes on from NC_086010.1 coordinate 19,072,832, forward strand.
CTTATAGAAAACAAGACGTGACACGTGTAGAGTCGACACACCCGCATATTAGCCATGTGGCTACCCATAGCTCAGCTCACCGCTCTCACGCTCAATTACGTTTAATTAATGACGGAAGTCAAAAACAATAATCACAATGAATGTGAATCGTTCTGCAGCGACGTATAACAGCCGTGCACTGGAGTGGATCTTTATTAATGAAGAGCAGATGTTAAACTCACTCTCGTGCCGTCATTAGCACGCCGTGACAAAAAAACTTGAAACCGCATTAACAGTGATCGAGCGTGTTTCTTTGCAAACCTTCGATGATGTAGACGCACTCTCGCTCCGGCGGGTACTTGTTGGGGTAGTTGGGGGACGTGAAGAACCCTCCCTCGGGTTTTTTTACCCACGTTCCGCACTGCCCGGCTGGCTGGAGTCCTGAGTTGTTTCTCGCTGCCGGGAAAAACAAAACGAAAAGCATTCAGACGTCACAAACGGTGGAGAAACACAGAGGGTAGAGCGTGTTCCACTTTGCACACATCGTGAAGGCGTGTGATAAGCTGGGCCACTTCTCTGTGTACAGGGGAAATGGATATGTTCAACCTGGGACAATGTATGATAAAAGAATAAATAAATAAATAAAGTCATCAGTCGTTACCTGATTCCTTCTTCGTTGCCCCAGACACGCCGAGCATCAGAAGACCTGCAACAACTGAGAGACGATTCAACGTCAGGAGGCTCGTTAGATCACATCAACTTAATTAAATCAATTAAATCACTAAACCAGGTAGATTATTTAATATTAATCCACTGGAAAATGCAGATCAAATATTAGGGTGGAAATACTGAGCGGAATAGGAATGCAGACTGGGAGTGCGCCATCAAGTGAAACCTACAATACATAAAGAACATACTGTGTTTGAATAGATCTATTTTTGAAGGTTTTTTTAAAAGGTTTTTTCATCCCTTATTAAGTGAAGAGACCACTGTTCCACGTAGCTCTGAGGACTGAAATTGCTTATAAATGGCAGTGAGTGAAATTCCCGACTGTAATCTGCTCTGTGAGATCTGTAAACAGCTCTTTGAACCGGTCTAATAGGTGCAACAAAACCTGCCATGTTCATATGGGCACAGAGAAGTCGCCAGCTGTAGTCAGATAATCACTGATGCTGAACTTACATCCTAAATAAAGTTCTTTTTGGGAGGAAACCCACACAGACACAGGGAGAACATGCAAACTCCACATAGAAAGGACCCGGACGGCTCCGCCTAGGAATCAAACCCAGGACCTTCTGGCTGTGCGGCGACAGTGTTACCCACCGAGCCACCGTGCTGTTCATAAGCAGCAATAAAAGTTGGGACATCGGTTCTAATGACGTGTTAATATGAAGGAAATAAGATGCCTCTGACTTTGCAGCAACATTTTAGGGAATGCCCCTTCCTGTTCCAGCATGACTGTGCTCCTGTGCACAAAGCAAAGCACAAATCAATTCAGGCCTTCTTGACCAGCATCACTGCCCAACCATACAAACCACACCAACGCTCTGACTGAATGAGTTGACCAACAAGCTTAAGATCAGGTGTCCAAATACTTTTGGCCATATAGTGTGTTTGTTATGTATTACATACAGCAGAGATAATAATAATAATAATAAAATAATAATAATAATAATAATAATAATAAAAATAACAATAGTATTAATAATAATAATATAAATAACAATAACAATAATAATAATTAAATCAATAATAAAATAATAATAATAATATTAATAATAATAATAATAACAACAAAACAATAATAATAAAATATTATTAATAATAATAATAATAATAATAATAAGAGGACAGTAGAGTGGACAGTACATGCACATTAATATTTAATGTACTGGATACAGTGGGCAGTGCATCCGCACCAAATACTGCACTAATAAAATTTTAAAAGGGATAACAACAAACACAATATATGTATTGATTAATTATTCATTATTAATGCTTTTATTAGTGCTTGTTAAGTTCTGCAACTTGAAACAGAAATCAGCAGCACACTGGAGATTAAAGTGAATTCTGCAGTAGGTGGAATGAGAGAGGAGCGTTCTGGACTCACCGTGAAGGAAACTGAATGAACCATGAACCATGTCTGCTCCTTTCACCACGTCCCTCGATCTGAAATAATTCCATTTAGATACGAATAAACTGGAAAGGATTTCCAAAATCGGTGGTGCGGAGAGGGAAGAGCACCAGCACACCAGCACCTGGCGAGCATGCGTTTGCGTTCACGGTGAGAGAAGCGCAGCCGAAAGAAACGCAGAAAATAAATACAAATATGAATATAGAAATCTATATTTCACAGGTTTGAAGTAGCTGAGTGTGAACTCTTTCCAAATCCTGATTTGTTGGTGCATTTATTTATTCAGTCCTGACTCCTTCATCTTCAGAGCGAAGCCGCCGCATCATCATAAAAATAATGATTATTTTACGCAGGAATTCATTCATGCGTTTTGGGAACGATCCTCACGATCAGGATCCGTGCGCGTCCGTCCATTCACATCTCCATCCGTTCATCTTCTCCTTCCATTCAGCCTCCACCAGCTCACTCCTTCTTCAAAACATCTCTCAATGGTTTGCAGCATGCAGAGAACAAATCAACAAATCAACAAATCAACACATCAACTTCCCCGGAGTTTACGCACGAAAAAACCCCAAACAAACCAGCTCAAATCCTCTCTTTACATCTTTTTCTTTGATGATTTACGTTCATCCATGGATCAAAATGGTCCTGCGGTGTTCCGCCGCGCGTCTGTAAATCCAAATCATCCAAAAATCCGGTGTAAAGGTGATTTTTTACCCCCGAAAATCCTGCAAAAATAAACGCAAACCAGCAGCAGACTGCGGGAAACGCGCAGCAGCAGCAGCAGCAGCACATGCGACTGAATGAAGAGGCACGGAGAAAACACACACACACACACACACACACACACACACACACACACACACAGGGAGGAAGGAAGGACAGGATGAGATGGATGGGAGGAGGATCAGCATCAGCGGCCAGCAGCAGCATCTGCAGCAACAGTCACTCCGTTCATCAGCACCAAAACACTCACCATTCCATCCAAAACGGAACCAAACGTGGCCCTGGTTCCTTCACACACACACACACACACACACACACACACACACACACACACACACACACACACAAGGTCTTCACACACACACACACACACACACACAAAGCAAATATCACTCCAGCCGTTCAATGGTTGCTTTAATCCAAAGCAAATTTACTATCGAGTGCGAGGGCCTTGCTTAAGGGCCCAACAGGGACATTACGCTGCTGTGAAACTGGACCAGCAGCTGAACCACTGAGAATGTAGGAGCCTACTGGACACTGCATCCATCTTAATAATGGATGTGTACTGGACATAGTACACAGTGTGTCCACTTTAATAGTGAATGTGTAGCAAACATAGTGGACACTGCATCCACCTTAAAAACTAATGTGTACTGGACACTGCATCCACCTTAAAAACTAATGTGTACTGGACACTGCATCCACCTTAATACTGAATGTGTACTGGACACTGCATCCACCTTAATACTGAATGTGTACTGGACACTGCATCCACCTTAATACTGAATGTGTACTGGACACTGCATCCACCTTAAAAATGAATGTGTACAGGACACAGTGGACACTGCATCCACCTTAATAATAATATACAAATAGCAGGAACTTGCCAATAAACCAAGCCTCTATATTACTGTTATTGTTTAATTTGATCAAATCCCCACAGTCCAGTTCCAAAATCCTGTACAGCGACACAAGGTGCAGCTCAGGTCCACTTAAAACAGGAGGATTTGTAGCAGGCGGCTCGCTTACTGCCTCAAAACATCATCAGGAAGCAATTGTGAGCTAGCATCAGATTTACTAGCGCAGTCCCAGCGCTGGCCGCCGATCAAAAGCCGCCGTAGCCGAGCCGTGTCATATTTTATGCAGATGGAGTCGTGCATACAGATCCGGTGATTAGCATGCGCGGGGCGGCCGGTGGTTTGACCGAGACGTGCCGAACAGGAACATCGCAGCACAGAAGACGTCCTCTGTCTGACCAGCCTGATTTACTAACGCAGAGAGTCACTTTGATCTGACGTCAGGTCGTAAACACCAAAACTTCTCTCTGAACGACACTAAACAGGCCAAGGTGCCAAAAACTGCTTTCCACGGAGTTTAGGAGTGTGTCTGTGGGGATTTGTGCCAGGTCAGTCGAAACAGCTTCCATGGGGTCAGGCTCTGATGTTGGACGAGAAGGTTTTTAGAGTTTCTACCCAACAAACTCGACTAATCTTGACTTCATGAACGTCATGGCTTTGCATATAGGGTACAGTCATGACTGAACAGGGAAGGACCTTCCCCAAACTGTTGCCACAAACATAGAGGTGTATAATCGTATAACACAAAAATAAAACAAATAACAAAAAACATAATAACTGGGTTGCTACCTAAACGACAGCTACTCCATCCACCAGTGTGTGATATCTGTGTTCCTGTTACTTCATCAATCATCTATTGACTCTATTGAATCCAGTATGGTGTTTGGATATATGAGTGCACCAATACCCCCCCTGGAGGCAGCTCACGTCCAGGGCGTGTTCCTCACGACATCATAATAAGGGCTCGTTTCGGTTCAATACGCTGCCGGAATTAAACGCCCCTGAAAAACGATTGAAAGTCAAACGCTTCTGCAAACCAGCTAAACCAGCTAAACCAGTTAATCCGTTTATCGCTTTAGTTCACATCTCTGTGTGTTTCAGAAGCTCTCACTGGGTCATGTGACCCAACAAATCAGAATTCAGCTCACCGGCGGGTGGGTTGGCGGGCGGATGAATGGTTGCAACATGGCAATTATGCAAACGAGGGCTTATCTGGCATAGTGTGTGTATCTGCACAACACACACACACACACACACACACTTAGTATGAAGGCAGCAGGATGAGAGTGAAGTGAACACATTCAAGAAGGAATTTTGTTTATTAAATGTAAAGAACAGGAGAAGAGAAGGTGAGATGAAAGAAGAAGAGAGGAGAACATGAAGATGAAAGGAGAATATGAGAAGAGAAGAGGAGAATAGAGGAGAAGATGAAAGGAGAAGATGAGAGAAGAACATGAAGAGGAGAGGAGAAGATGAAGAGGAGTTGAGAAGATGAAGAGGAGAGAATAGGAGAAGAGAAGATGAGAAGATGAAGAGGAGAGGAGAAGATGAAGAGGAGAGAATATGAGAAGAGAAGATGAGAAGATGAAGAGGAGAGGAGAAGATGAAGAGGAGAGAAGATGAGAAGATGAAGATGAGAGGAGAACATGAAGAGGAGAGGAGAAGATGAAGAGGAGAGAAGATGAGAAGATGAAGATGAGAGGAGAACATGAAGAGGAGAGGAGAAGATGAGAGAAAAAGATGAGATGAGAAGATGAGAAACAGTCCAGCTATTGGGAGGTCCACTTGTCGGGGCGCTCTCAGTGCAGGTCACAAGCCCAGATAGAAACAAAAGTCTGGTTTTAGGACCAGCTCAGCCGTGGCAACGCCTAAATATGGGTGGCATCGTGGTGCAATGGGTGACGTGGGTGCCATACTGCAACATGCATCCTGAAGACCTGGGTTTGATCCTCATCATCAGTTGGGGTCTACAAGAAGCCAATAAGCTTTCCTCCGGGTGTTCCAGTCAACAAGACACTTTCATTCAAAGCAACTAAGACTTAGGAGTGAATATTAGGGAGGGTTAATTGGTTCTGTAATTCATCACCCGACCTCATTAAGACGCCGGTGAGAGAATGAAGACGTATCACTGAGTCAGGGACGCAGGAGACCGGGCGCTGGTGAAGAAACGAAGCTTTACTGGATCTACAGAGAGAACATCCTTCATAAATCACATCAAACTTCTGAGTCCTCCTGGAAACCCTGAACCCGGACGAGGACAGAGGATAAAAACCAACCATGGTTCTGTACCAGCGCATGTTTGTGGTTCTCAAACCGTGGTGCTGGTTCTACTGGTGGCAGCTTGGAGAATTAAAGATGAGAAGATGAAAGGAGAAGATATGAAGAGAAGACCAAAGGAGAAGGTGAAAGGAGATGAGAGGAGGAGATGATGAAATGAGAAGAACATGAAAGAAGATGAGAAGATGTGAAGAGAAGATGAAAGAAGAAGAACATGAAAGAAGATGAGAAGATGTGAAGATGAAAAGAGAAGATGAAAGAAGAAGAACATAAAAGGAGAAGAACATGAAAGAATATGAGAAGATGTGAAGAGAAGATGAGAAGACGAGAAGATGAAATAAGGAGAAGATGAGAAGAAAAAGATGAAAGGAGAAGGTTAAAGGAGAAGGTTAGAGGAGAAGATGAGATAAAAGGAGAAGATGAATGGAGAAGATAAGAAGATGAGAGGAGAGAAGAAAATGAGAGATGAAAATATGAGAGGATGTGAGAAGATGAGAGGAAATGAGAAGATGAAAGGAGAAGATGAGATTCAAAGCTCCTCCAATGAGACGAACTGTTTGATATGAGGCTGTAAAAGCATATATATACATATAATCGTGGACCTGCATATATATTAATGTATATAATGTAAATAAAATAAAAGATTCAAACACCTCAGGTTCATATAAACAAACGTTTGCCCAGATATAAACTTCTATATAAAACCCATTTAGTTTAGGAGCTTTAATATTCTGAACATCTCCAGCGATGCATTTTCTTTATCAGACTCCCAAAAATGACGGGACGTGACAAACTGCTCTGAAGAGCGAGTCATAAATCACAGTAAAGCTTTTAATACGGAGCGCTGTTCATCAAAACCGTCCAGACAAACAGAAAACGACTCTGAGCGTTCATCACCGTCACGAAACCTCCATCAGATAACCACCACACGCCACCGGATTTTAGAGTTTCTCTGAAGTTCTAACATCAGCATCAGTCTTCACTCCGAGAACTGAGCAGAGCTGAAACGTTGAGGTTTTATTATTATTATTATTATTATTGTAGTTTTTTATTTGTGCTGGCAGCAAGTGGATGAACTAATGAATCTGCTAATGGATTTCAGGCAGAAAATAAGCCTGGACCTAAATAACCTCACAAGGACGAGGAGGACGAGGAGGACGAGGAGGACGAGGAGGAGGATCAGCGGCTCTCATCATCACGCTGCAGGAGCTTCACCTTCCTATTAGATCTGTTTTTCTCATTAATATCCAGCCCTGTACCTCCACCACCAAATCACATCAACGGTGTGTGAGCCGAGGGAATAAATCACACACCTCAGGGGAATTCAGAGCGGCCAATCCACCTTCTGTACGTTTTAGGAGAGAGCAGAACTTCTTACAGTAATAAACACTGGTGGGGTTCGGTCCAGGGAGTATCCGGGGGCACCAAACCCACCCTGACTGATCCGGATCAACTCTTTGCCCAGGGGCCCAGACTATCCTTAATCCGTCCTTGGGTAGTAGTAGTAGAAGTAGTATTAGTTGTATTAGTAATAGCATTAATAGTAGTATTAGTGGTAGTAGTATTATTTGCAGTATTTTAGTAGTAATGGTAGTGTCACGCTTGGAGCCTCAGTGTGATCCTGTGCTCCAGTGTGCCACGCCCTTCTCTCCCCAGTCTCCAGCCAGCCTCCCTCTCCTGATTGGTTAGCTGGGGCTAATTAGCCCCAGCTGCTACTATTTAGGAGAGGCTCAGGGAAAGGCTGGTTGGAGACTATTTCATGGTAACTCTGTTTGCGTCTGTTTGCTCTGCTCCTGGTACTCTGTCCGTTTGCGCCGTTTGCGCCGTTTGCTCCGTTTGCTCCGTTTGCTCCGTTTGCTCCGTTTGCTCCGTTTGCTCCGTAAGTCTGTTTAGTCTTTGTTTAGCCTGTCCGTTAGCCTGTTTAGCCTGTTTAGACTTTGTTTAGCCTGTCCGTTAGCCTGTTTAGTCTGTTTTGCCTGTTTAGTCTTTGTTTAGCCGGTCCGTTAGCCTGTTTAGCCCCGTTAGCCTGTTTAGCCTGTCCGTTAACCTGTTTAGTCTGTTTAGCCTGTTTGTTTGCCCCGTTAGCCTGTTTAGCCCCGTTAGCCTGTTTAGCCTGTTTGTTTGCCCCGTTAGTCCTGTTTAGCCTGTCCGTTAGCCTGTTTAGTCTGTTTAGCCACGTTAGTCTGTTTTACCCTGTTAGTCTGTTTAGCCCCGTTAGTCTGTTTAGCCCCGTCAGTCTGTTTAGTCCTGTTAGTCTGTTTAGCCCCGTCAGTCTGTTTAGTCCTGTTAGTCTGTTTTGCCCTGTTAGTCTGTTTAGTCCTGTTCAGTCTGTTTAGTCCTGTCTAGTTCTTGTTTAGCTTAGGGTTTAGGTTTCCTGTGTGTTTAGTTTAGCTTTAGTTAGCTTAGCATAGGTTGTGTGTTTGGTTTTGTGTCCTGTCTTGTCTTTGTTATCATTAAAATATCGTTTCTTTCACATCTCTGCGTTTGTGTCCGCCCATCCTGTCCGTCTAGCCCACAAACCGTTACAGAATAGTCTCCCCAAAGAGGACACAGCGAGATGTTTTTTGTCCATGTTTTTCCGGACTTCGGCTCCATGAGGTTTCCTCAAACCTTCCCGCTTAGTAGGCCAGCTCCATATGATGGAAGCGACTCAGGCGTCGAAGGCTTCCTTCTACAGAGCCAGCTCTACCTGCAGAACCTTCTGGACCCCCAGCCAGCTGAAATCGACAGGGTGCGATTTATGATGTCTCGGCTGAGGGGTGCTGCTCGTGAGTGGGCTAAGCAGCTTTGGTCTGACAGGGGAGTTGAGCTGAACTCGGTTAAGGTGTTTAAGGGCCTCATGAGAGCAAAATTTTCCTGCAGCAAAGCGCCCACTGCTAATGTGGTCCGGACTCCAGTGTTTTCGCAGCTGAGTCCAGTTTCTCCAGGGTCCAAACAGCTGACTTCTGACGCATATCCAGGGTCCAAGCAGCTGATTTCGGACGCCTCTCCAGTGTTTTCGCAGCTGAGTGACTTTTCTCCAGTGTTTTCGCAGCTGAGTCCAGTTTCTCCAGGGTCCAAACAGCTGACTTTTGACGCCTCTCCAGGGTCCAAGCAGCTGATTTCGGATGCCTCTCCAGTGTTTTCACAGCTGAGTCCGGTCTTTCCAGGGTCCAAACAGCTAACTTTTGACGCATATCCAGGGTCCAAGCAGCTGATTTCGGACGCCTCTCCAGTGTTTTCGCAGCTGAGTGACTTTTCTCCAGTGTTTTCGCAGCTGACTTTGGACGCCTCTCCAGGGTCCACGCAGCTGAATGACGTTGCTCCAGTGTTTTCGCAGCTGAGTGATGTTTCTCCAGTGTTTCCCCAAGTGATTTCGGACGCCTCTCCAGTGTTTTCGCAGCTGAGTGACTTTTCTCCAGTGTTTTCGCAGCTGACTTCGGACGCCTCTCCAGGGTCCACGCAGCTGAATGACGTTGCTCCAGTGTTTTCGCAGCTGAGTGATGTTTCTCCAGTGTTTTCGCAGCTGACTTCGGACGCCTCTCCAGGGTCCTCGCAGCTGTATGACGTTTCTCCAGTGTTTTCGCAGCTGACTTCGGACGCCTCTCCTGGGTCCTCGCAGCTGAATGACGTTTCTCCAGTGTTTTCTCAAGTGACTTCGGACGCCTCTCAAGGGTCCTCGCAGCTGACTCTGGACGCCTCTTCGCCAGGGTCCTCGCAGCTGACTCCGGACGCCTCTTCTCAAGGGTCCTCGCAGCTGACTCCGGACGCCTCTTCTCAAGGGTCCTCGCAGCTGACTCCGGACGCCTCTTCTCAAGGGTCCACGCAGCTGACTCCGGACGCCTCTTCGCCAGGGTACTCGCAGCTGACTCCGGACGCCTCTTCGCCAGGGTCCTCGCAGCTGACTCCGGACGCCTCTTCTCAAGGGTCCACGCAGCTGACTCCGGACGCCTCTTCTCAAGGGTCAACGCAGCTGACTCCCGAAGCCTCTTCGCCAGGCTCACCGCAGCTGACTCCCGAAGCCTCTTCGCCAGGCTCACCGCAGCTGACTCCCGAAACCTCTTCGCCAGGCTCTACGCAGCTGACAGCCGGAGCCTCTTCACCAGGCTCACCGCAGCTGGCTCCCGAAGCCTCTTCGCCAGGCTCACCGCAGCTGGCTCCCGAAGCCTCTTCGCCAGGCCCAACGCAGCTGGCTCCCGAAGCCTCTTCGCCAGGCCCAACGCAGCTGGCTCCCGAAGCCTCTTCGCCAGGCTCAACGCAGCTGGCTTCCGAAGCCTCTTCGCCAGGCTCAACGCAGCTGGCTCCAGATGGTGCTCCTGGCTCCTCGTCAGCGCCCCCCGACGGCGCTTCTGAACTCTCGTCGGCACCCTTAGATGGTGCTCCTGGTTCCTCGTCAGCGCCCCCCGATGGCGCTTCTGAATTCTCCTGGGTGCCCCCAGAGGGCACTTCTGAACCCTCGTCAGCGTCCCGATGGCGCTCCTGTTCCCGAGTTGGCGCATCCCGATGGCGCTCCTGTTCCCGAGTTGGAGCATCCCGATGGCGCTCCTGTTCCCGAGTTGGTGTCCTCCGACGGCACTTCTGTTCCTGAGTTGGTGTCCTCCGACGGCACTTCTGTTCCTGAGTTGGTGTCCTCCGACGGCACTTCTGTTCCTGAGTTGGTGTCCTCCGACGGCACTTCTGTTCCTGAGTTGGTGTCCTCCGACGGCACTTCTGTTCCTGAGTTGGTGTCCTCCGACGGCACTTCTGTTCCTGAGTTGGCGCCCCCTGATGGCGCTCCTGTTCCAGAGTTGGTGTCCTTCGAAGGTGCTTCTGTTTCCTCATCGGCACCCACCGACGGCGCTCCTGTTTCCTCATCGGCACTCCCAGATGGCGCTCCTGTTTCCGAGATGACGCCCCCAGATGGCGCTTCTGTTTCCGTGTTGGTGCCCCCCGATGGTGCTTCTGTTCCCGTGTTGGTGCCCCCCGATGGTGCTTCTGTTCCCACGTTGGCGCCCCCCGACGGCGCTTTTGAACTCTCGTCGGCGCTCCCCGATAGCGCTTCTGGTCTCCTATCATGCCTACCGCAAGGCATATTAAATGACTTCGAATTTGCCCCTCAAGGTCCAGGACCTCCTTTTTGTTTTTGTATTTGGGCACGCCAGGAGTCGTGCCTTCGGGGAGGGGCCTACTGTCACGCTTGGAGCCTCAGTGTGATCCTGTGCTCCAGTGTGCCACGCCCTTCTCTCCCCAGTCTCCAGCCAGCCTCCCTCTCCTGATTGGTTAGCTGGGGCTAATTAGCCCCAGCTGCTACTATTTAGGAGAGGCTCAGGGAAAGGCTGGTTGGAGACTATTTCATGGTAACTCTGTTTGCGTCTGTTTGCTCTGCTCCTGGTACTCTGTCCGTTTGCGCCGTTTGCGCCGTTTGCTCCGTTTGCTCCGTTTGCTCCGTTTGCTCCGTTTGCTCCGTTTGCCCTGTAAGTCTGTTTAGTCTTTGTTTAGCCTGTCCGTTAGCCTGTTTAGCCTGTTTAGACTTTGTTTAGCCTGTCCGTTAGCCTGTTTAGTCTGTTTTGCCTGTTTAGTCTTTGTTTAGCCGGTCCGTTAGCCTGTTTAGCCCCGTTAGCCTGTTTAGCCTGTCCGTTAACCTGTTTAGTCTGTTTAGCCTGTTTGTTTGCCCCGTTAGCCTGTTTAGCCCCGTTAGCCTGTTTAGCCTGTTTGTTTGCCCCGTTAGTCCTGTTTAGCCTGTCCGTTAGCCTGTTTAGTCTGTTTAGCCACGTTAGTCTGTTTTACCCTGTTAGTCTGTTTAGCCCCGTCAGTCTGTTTAGTCCTGTTAGTCTGTTTAGCCCCGTCAGTCTGTTTAGTCCTGTTAGTCTGTTTTGCCCTGTTAGTCTGTTTAGTCCTGTTCAGTCTGTTTAGTCCTGTCTAGTTCTTGTTTAGCTTAGGGTTTAGGTTTCCTGTGTGTTTAGTTTAGCTTTAGTTAGCTTAGCATAGGTTGTGTGTTTGGTTTTGTGTCCTGTCTTGTCTTTGTTATCATTAAAATATCGTTTCTTTCACATCTCTGCGTTTGTGTCCGCCCATCCTGTCCGTCTAGCCCACAAACCGTTACAGGTAGTATTAGTAGTATTATAAAAGGTATTAGTATTAGTGGTAGCATTTCAGGTAGTGTTAGTAGTATTAGTAGTGGTAATAGTATTATTAGCAGCATTTTAGTAGTAGTAGTGGCAGCATTAGTAGTATTATAAATATTATTAGTATTAGTATCAGTAGTAGTAATAATATTAGTAGTAACAGTATTATAAGTAGTATTAGCAATATAATTATTAGTATTGTTAGAATTATTATTATTGTTATTATTATTATTAGTATTACTAGTATTATTAGTAGCATATAAATTATAGTGGTAGTATTAGTAGTATTTTAAGTGGTATTAATAGTAGTAGTATTTTAGTAGAAGTATTAGTGGTAGTATTAGTAGTAGTTTTACTAGTATTGTTAGTATTGATATAATAGTGTATTTTAACCCCCTTTGTTCCCCCTAATGAATTATTTCCATTAATTCTCTTACATGATTCCCCTGCAGGTAAGTGACTGATCTGTGAGAATCTCACAGTGGGGTCGCGGTTCCCGGGCGTGGTTCTCGGGCGTGGTTCTCGGGCGTGGTTCCCGGGCCCCTCTGCTCTCTCCCGGTATGAAACAGAAGATAGATGCCGGAGCAGTCGAGTCCCGTCGTGCAGATCTGTGAGTGTCAGCGCTCTGCAGACGATGGATGAGCGACTCTCTCCGGCAGTGAGGAGACGCCAGGTTCTCTCCAGAGGAGAATAATGGAGCAGAGAGACTCAGCAATGTCAGACCGGGGCGTCTCTCCCTACCTATAGAGAGGAGCGTATAGATGCGCCGCTACGAGGGGGAGAAACGTGACGCTGAAGCGCTTGGTGCTGCACCAACACGCTGCTGCTGCGCTGGCGGTAAGTGAAAGTGCTGCTGATCTGATAGCGCTGCGGCGTAAACAGGGAGGACGAGTCAGCAGATCTGGAGGAACGACGTCCTAAAACCCGGCACAGCGGGGCTGTAATGTACAGGACCCACGATGGACCGTTTAACAGCTCCGAGTCTCCCGTTTCAGGCCACATCTACCACGTTAGCTTTTATTCCATCAGTATAACTAATAAAACTCATATAAATTATGAGTTAAACAGATGTAGGTGTTCCTGAGTGTACGTTTATCCGTATTTTGTCCATTGTGTACGGACAGCATCAATTTAGAGCAAACCCAGTCCCACCCTCCCTCCCTCCTTCCATTCCAAATCCGTCCAGTCATGGACCTGAAGCTCAGAGCCTCGGTGCAGAAGACAGACGGGTCAGGATCCTCACAAACAAACGACTTCAGTTCCACTTTTGTTCAGACTTCACAAACTAATAATAAATATAAATAAATAAAAGTATAAATGATGAAACTTCGCCAGAACTTCCTGTCCTGTCCTTCCTGTCCTTCCTGTCCTCCTCCGAATTCATCCGACACGAGACTGACGGATTCAGTTCCTGAGAAAAGCTGATAAGACGGAGAGACGCTCAAACTCCCAACCAGTAAATGAAAATGTCATCGCGACGGGACGTATCTATCAGTCACACACACACACACACACACACACACACACACACACACACGGAGTCGGATCACAGTGTGACGTTTACATACAACTGTGAGTGACTGAATGATTAGAACGTTTGCAAGAGGAGAAGAGGCTGTTAGTGCCCCAAAAGGAGAAGGGGTCTATATTAACAACACATGGTTTTGGACCACGATGTCCAGTAAGCCTGTGATCACCTGTCCACATACTTTTGACCATATAGTGTAACTGTGTATTCTGGCACAACTGATTCCTGAACCATCACATCCAATCAAAACATCTGACCATAACATCCAACCATCACATCCAATCAAAACATCCACCAATCACATCTGACCATAACATCCGACCATCACATACAATTATAACATCCACCTATCACATCTGACCATCACATCCAGGCACAGCTGACCCGGGGTCTCCACAGCGGTGGGCGAGGGTACTAACTGGGCATGTGACTGAGTTAAATACAGTCCACCTCTCCGGAGGGCGAGAGAGTGAGCGTGGGGGTGATACAGGGTGATAAATAAGTGCACCCCTGCACCGCCGTTACACTTCCACACTGGATATATAGCGCGTCCTCTATTGACACTGAACGCTCAGCTAAATATAGTCGTCAGCTGCGGCAGCGGGGGCACATGGTAACCCCGTGTACCAGCGGCGGGGTGTGATGTATACCCTCCTGCAGCAAAAGTGTCAGTATCGTTTATAATAAGAGAAGGACAGAGGCGCACAGGGGCGCACTGACAAAATATTATTATAACACATCAGTATCGCTCTTCCTCCGTCAGTCTGTCCACGCGCCAACACCGCGGCGGGAAAATAACGCGCCAGGACGTGTGATGTGGCATCAGGGGGGCATCAAAATGACCTACAGGACCTCCGTTTGCCCTCAATTTAGCTGCTTTTAGGGTATTTTTTCTTCATTCCCTATAATCTATCCATTATGTTCAGGGTAACAACGGGCACAAGGAGGCACCTTCTGCATGTTTTGGCAGGAAGAACAAAACCCACTCCAGACGAAGGATCAACCCCAGTCGGCTGAACCCGCTCTGCTGTGCCACACCCACCTGACCAGCTGTGCCAGTCTTATCAGAGAATGTTTAGGAGCAGGAACAGCTCGGCCCCGAAGCCTAAACTGCTAAAACTTGGATTGGGTTTCCATTGCCCAGCCACCAAGCACAAGCCGATCTGTCTCCGGGGTGTAAAGCACTCCACCTGTGGACTCCCGAGCAGTGAACATGTGCTTTCTTGACCTCGACCACACCCAACACCCCTGGGATGAATTAGAAAGCACTTTACGTGCCACAGTGAGTAGGCTACTATCAGAGCCTGAGTTTGTTAATGTTCCTGTCAGGGAATACAAGTGACGCGTTAGCATTAGCGCTTTATTTACTGTGTATATAAAGCTAGCTCACGATCGATTCTGATGAGAAAAATTAGGTCAAGGTCCAAAACAGCACCGTCGCCGTGACTCATTTTTTCCCCCGAATTTTGGCCGTCGAGGAGGGAACAGCACACACACACACACACACACACTCACACACACACACACACACACACACACTTGTTCTCTGACCTGTGTGTGATGTGGACCCGCTACAACCTGTCGGCTAATTAGCAGGTTATTAAAATGCAGGCTGGAATATGACCCAATTACACTCGACTCCACACGTCCTCCATCCTCATACAGCACATCAAACCAATTCTCTCTCTCTTAAACAGTTTGGGGAAGGACCTGTCCATGGTGTGTGTGGGTGAGGGATCTATTAGATGTGGATCTGATGGTGCGTGTGAGGGTGAGGGATCTATTAGATGTCTAGTGGAGTTCATGTCTGGGCAGGACAGGCCTGCTTTGACAGGTAGGTGGCACAAATCTGCACAGATGCTCACAGTTTAAAAACAGAACGTCCAGTAAGCTCGTATTTCGGGTGTAAACGGCTCTCAGAAGGTCACGGCGAGTTTCCTGCAGATCCGGCGCGTTCACGTTAGGTGAAATACGGGATCTTTGCGCCCGGCGCGGCTCAGAGACGATCTATCAGTGGCGTCCGGCGGCAGGTTACGAGTTACAGTGCTTTAATGTTTTAGTAGCTCATTTATTCCTCTGACATTTTCTCTCTGCTCCGCACAGACACGGATAAAAGCGCCGAGGTCGGAAAGTTCGGGACAAATTACACCCGACAAGACGTGTGATAACGGCCTCGTTACCGGGTTCTCACCGCGATCCTACCAGGAGTGACCGGAACCGTTTCAGCTCTATCTTATAAGAAGAAGGTACACGTGATAAAATCGAACCCTGGACCCAAAAAGCTTGACATCACCGGGTGTGACGATGTGTTTATCCGTTTTTTTCCACCAGCATAAATACCGAACAAAGCAAAGAAGAATTTGAGTTCTTCGTTACTTAGTTTGGTTTTAGAGTGAGTTCTAGAAAAAATGATGATGGAGAAGATGATGGAGAAGATGATGGAGAAGATGATGGAGAAGATGATGGAGAAGATGATGGAGAAGATCTAGACATTTCGAGTGCAGATTCCTTCACATCAGCAGGATTCACTTTAACTACCATTAACTCTGTAATATATGATGTAATATATAATGACAGTGATTCGTTATCGCTGCTTCCTGTCACTACAGGTCAGGACTTTTGCTCACGTTTAACCGGTTAATGATCCTTCAGCTCTTCAGTTTTTCATTCACCAGGTTCACGGACGCTCTCGGTCCTCAGAGGAACGTTAAATCTGTGGATAATATTCACGACGTTTTGATTTATTCCTCGACTGAAGGAACACGCGTGTGTATCAGGTGCAGATCTGACGGTGATTCATTGGATGTGAGCGCTCGGTGATTATTAGTGATTCCTGAGTTTGATTAATGAGAAGATGTTTGACCTGAAATTAAAAACCAAATCCTTGAACGAGGGCAGAAGAACAGTCCCCCCCCCCCCCCTCCCGGGAGCAGCGCTACTGACCTGGCCTGGCATCCAACAGAGACAATAGGTGGTGTCTAAGAAAGGGGTTGAACGGACAAGTCTAAGGGGACGCGGCGATGGTACCCAAGGTAGAAGAATTAAGATAGGAAACAAGAAATGATGGGGAGAAGGGACCCTTACTGCCCCCCCCCCCCCCCCCCCCCCCCCCCCACACACACACACACACAAAAAAGACAAGAATCTAATCTCAGCAGCAGCACTACCAACCTGGCCTGGCACCCTAGACAACAGGCGGTGTCTGAGGGAGGGTGGGGTTGCACGGACAAGTCGGAGGGGGTGTGGCGGTGGTCAAGGCAGAAGAATTGAGATGGACAACAGGAAACGAGGGGGACAAGTGGAACCCCACCCCCCTTTCCCCCCAAAAGAGAGAAGAAAAGCATTTCCCTCACCAGTGCTGATAACGGTTTCGGTTCGTGATCGGTGAGTAATTGGATGATGAGCGTTTGATTGGGATTAAATCAGACGTTTGATGCCGACGTGACTGACACGAGTCCGCTGAGAGCTCAGAGCGGCGTGAGAGAGAAGCCGAGCGACGGAGCGAAACCGAGTTAGCGCATGGCTAGCGGAGCCAAACTCCAGCCGGACGAGCTGTGGACCTGACGGACAGTCGAGTGAAGGCGTGTGACTCGGGATCAGTAAATACAGGACGCCGTTCAGATTCTCACTCCGTTCAGATTCTCACTCAGAGAGACGCAACGTCAATCACGTCTATTCGGTATTAAACAAACACATGCTAATAATTTCCTGAGCCTGGCACACAGAAGCGCCACGGTAGAAGAGAGAATCAGAGTTAGCTGAAGTGCTAAATGCACTAAATAACCGCGGTGGTGCTTGGAAAGGTTCAACGATGCGGTTGGTTTGGGTTGTACCTGATAAACCATCATTGGTTTATTCACAATTAATGAAGATAGGTGTCCCACAAGGTTCTGCTCTAGGGCTTTTTATAGTTTTTACTTCAATAATAACAATAATAAAACAAATCATTATAATAAAATATAATAATAATAATAATGATTAATAAATAATAATAATAAAACAAATTGGTATAATAAAATATAAAAATAATAATATAATAATAATAATGATAATAATAATAATAAAATAAATCAGTATTTTATTATTATATATTAGTATTTGTATTAGTATTTAATAAAATATAATAATAATAATAATAATAATAATAATAATAATAAATAATAATTATAATTATAATAGTAATAACGATAATAATAATAATAACCCCCCAGTTTATAGTTGGAGGTTCATTAGCTTTGTGAGGTCGTGTGCAGTGCATCATGGGAGGAGGATTTTGGTTTTCGCTGTAACAGGAAGATGAATGTGGTGTAAAAAAAAAAGGGGGTTTATTGATTAATTTCCTCCTGAAAGCGCTGGTTGGGAGAAATATCGAGCTGTTCCTGCAGATCTACAGAGCAAATCCTCACAGAGAACCAGAGAACAGAGAGAGGAACCGAACACCAGGACACCAAGAGGAGGAGGAGGAGGAGATGATTCTTTATTTTATTTTATCTTTATCATCCCTCCTGATCTAAGAGGCTCCGGGTCTGTGATGTGGGGAATTAAATGTATATAATAGTTCTTACTTTACAGTTAATTGCATCAGATTCATCACAATCTTACATCAGCACCGCTGCATTATTTACTCGCTCACACCAGATCATCTAGAGTTCTGTGGTTGGCATCATGAGCCTGGTACCTCCAGGAGAAACCACAAACACGTCTGGGTTCATGACCAACATTATTTATTTTCACACACAACACTGAAACATCAGGAGCAGGGCAGGAACACACCCTGGACACTCAATCCGAGGGACTCGTGGCCTCCAGGCTCTTAGATTTACATCCCTGAGATTCACGTTCTACCTTCAGCAAACAAAACAGATTATAAACGGCTCATTAGAGAGGAAGGACGGCGACCTCGGGCACCTCGGGGTGTTTTGTTGGAGCGGGAGCAGGAAGTGAGGACGATCTGAATCTGAATGTAAAGTCTCAGGGTCGTCAGTCAGTGTAGGAATAATAAACAGCTCTGAAACTCTCCTGAAAGGAAAAAGCTTCATCTAATGATGAGGGCAGTGGTAGCTTAGCGGTTAAGGTACTGGATTAGTACTCAAGCCATACCACTGCCAAGTTGCCACTGTTGGGCCCCTGCGCGAGGCCCTTAACCCTCATGTGCTTGCATTGTATTCAGTCACAATTCGGATAAAAGCGTCTGTTAAATGCTGCAAATGTAAATGATGAAAAAGTGACTTACAGCACTGTGAGAGTTTACTGTCTAAGCAATCCTGTACTTTAACCGCTCTCTATACCTGAAACATATGATCTGAAAGCTCGCCTTAAACTTTTACACTTTAAACACGGTTTTAATAAAAATGGGCTCGTTAACACCTCGTTATTAACGACTGCCCCCCTCTATGAGAAGGTAGTTAATGATTAATTAATTAATAGTTAATGATAATCTCTGACTAGAAAAGCACCGAGGAGATAAAAATGAAAGTATGAATTGCTCGTTTGGTTCTCGGTGGTGTTTTGTTCTTGTATTTGTTCTGTTGGTACCGGATTGTTCCCGTCGTGCTCGGTTACAGTCCCTACGAAACCCCAAAATAAAACAATAACCCGTCGGTGCGGCCACTCGGCTCGGTCTCCTCGCTGATCTACAGTAAGATCCTGAATTATTCAGGAAACTCATATCAGAAGCAGCGACTCAGCGCTTCACGCCTCTTCCTTTACACTCGGCTGGAATACCGGGATGGAAAATCTACTCACACGTGAATATCAGGATCCTAAACCCAACTCAAATCCTAAATGCTGAAATATTAATAATTCACATTTAATACAGTAAACACATACACAGTGGGTGTGTTGGAAAACCTAGCGCGCTCTCTACATAGACGCATTTTATGTCATCCTACGTACGCTCCCGAGAAGGAGGCTGTTCGAAATCCTAGATGCCGTAATATTCTCACTACTGAGGCATCTTAAAATGTCAACATTTTTTTGACTCAAGAACGAGTGAGCATCGGAAGCGTCCTTAGTGATCAAGGCAATCCCAGCATTCATTGCGGCAGCTCTTCTCTCACAGAAAAATAATAAAAACATGGCGGACGAAGTTATTTTCAAACGTAAATGAATTATTATTGATTTTTAACTTATAATAATAAACTTGCACAAGTGTTTTTATTTGCAAGTTCGGGTTTGTCAGCAAATGTACAGTGTATCACAAAAGTGAGTACACCCCTCACATTTATGCAGATATTTAAGTATATCTTTTCATGGGACAACACTGACAAAATGACACTTTGACACAATGAAAAGTAGTCTGTGTGCAGCTTATATAACAGTGTAAATTTATTCTTCCCTCAAAATAACTCAATATACAGCCATTAATGTCTAAACCACCGGCAACAAAAGTGAGTACACCCCTAAGAGACTACACCCCTAAATGTCCAAATTGAGCACTGCTTGTCATTTTCCCTCCAAAATGTCATGTGATTTGTTAGTGTTACTAGGTCTCAGGTGTGCATAGGGAGCAGGTGTGTTCAATTTAGTAGTACAGCTCTCACACTCTCTCATACTGGTCACTGAAAGTTCCAACATGGCACCTCATGGCAAAGAACTTTCTGAGGATCTTAAAAGACGAATTGTTGCGCTACATGAAGATGGCCAAGGCTACAAGAAGATTGCCAACACCCTGAAACTGAGCTGCAGCACAGTGGCCAAGATCATCCAGCGTTTTAAAAGAGCAGGGTCCACTCAGAACAGACCTTGCGTTGGTCGTCCAAAGAAGCTGAGTGCACGTGCTCAGCGTCACATCCAACTGCTGTCTTTGAAAGATAGGCGCAGGAGTGCTGTCAGCATTGCTGCAGAGATTGAAAAGGTGGGGGGTCAGCCTGTCAGTGCTCAGACCATACGCCGCACACTACATCAAATTGGTCTGCATGGCTGTCACCCCAGAAAGAAGCCTCTTCTGAAGTCTCTACACAAGAAAGCCCGCAAACAGTTTGCTGAAGACATGTCAACAAAGGACATGGATTACTGGAACCATGTCCTATGGTCTGATGAGACCAAGATTAATTTGTTTGGTTCAGATGGTCTCAAGCATGTGTGGCGGCAATCAGGTGAGGAGTACAAAGATAAGTGTGTCATGCCTACAGTCAAGCATGGTGGTGGGAATGCCATGGTCTGGGGCTGCATGAGTGCAGCAGGTGTTGGGGAGTTACATTTCATTGAGGGACACATGAACTCCAATATGTACTGTGAAATACTGAAGCAGAGCATGATCCCCTCCCTCCGGAAACTGGGTCGCAGGGCAGTGTTCCAGCATGATAATGACCCCAAACACACCTCTAAGACGACCACTGCTTTATTGAAGAGGCTGAGGGTAAAGGTGATGGACTGGCCAAGCATGTCTCCAGACCTAAACCCAATAGAACATCTTTGGGGCATCCTCAAGCGGAAGGTGGAGGAGCGCAAAGTCTCGAATATCCGCCAGCTCCGGGATGTCGTCATGGAGGAGTGGAAAAGCATTCCAGTGGCAACCTGTGAAGCTCTGGTAAACTCCATGCCCAGGAGAGTTAAGGCAGTTCTGGGAAATAATGGTGGCCACACAAAATATTGACACTTCAGGAACTTTCACTAAGGGGTGTACTCACTTTTGTTGCCGGTGGTTTAGACATTAATGGCTGTATATTGAGTTATTTTGAGGGAAGAATAAATTTACACTGTTATATAAGCTGCACACAGACTACTTTTCATTGTGTCAAAGTGTCATTTTGTCAGTGTTGTCCCATGAAAAGATATACTTAAATATCTGCAGAAATGTGAGGGGTGTACTCACTTTTGTGATACACTGTATGTATCTGGATGTTCCACACTGTTTCACTTTTAAACTTGTGTTACAGCTTCCACATGGGCTGTGGAGTGCTTCAGAAATCCATTGTCACTTAACACGGCCCGCCGCTGGATTAAAAAATGCAACCTGAAACTCTGTCACACAGAGAGAAATCCAGACATCGATTCTATACAGTTCTCTGGGCTCGAGTTCAATCTGTGGCCGAATGGGAATGAATTCCAGCAGGCATGATCTAAAACCTAGTAGACTGGCAGCCAGAAAGGTGGAAGCTGATACAGCAGCTCAGTATTAATGCCTGTAGGGTTTGGAAATTCCCTGAAATTCAGGTGTCCACATACTTTTCACTCATCTGTCTATCTGTTCTTTATTGGATGTGAAGTGAATAAAAAACAGCAGTAAACGGCGACTTCAGCTTGGCGGCGCGTATGAAGCGAACGCAATCAGCTTCTCATCGTCACGGCTGAAGCTGAAAGCACCAGCGCATTACATCCTGTCAGACACACAGAGGGATCAGAGCCGACGTGTAAAAACAGCGCTCTGATATCTGTACTGATCCCAGAGACGTTTGAAAAATGGGGCTTGATTGCAGTTTAAAAAGATTCGAGAGCAATCAGGAGAGAAGCAGGATAAATAAATCCGGTCAGATCTGAACATTCTGGTACGTTCAAGAGTGAAGGGCTGAGCTCTGAGGCTTCTATGTTCCTACACTTAAGGAAGGATGGAGGAGGAAAAAGGACTTTAAAGAAGAATGAAGAAGGATGGAGGAGGATGAAGGATGGAGGATAGTGGAGAAGGATGGAGGAGGATGAAGGATGGAGGAGGGTGGAGAAGGATGGAGGAGGAAAAAGGACTTTAAAGAAGAATGAAGAAGGATGGAGGAGGATGAAGGATGGAGGATAGTGGAGAAGGATGGAGGAGGATGAAGGATGGAGGAGGAAAAAGGACTTTGAAGAAAGATGGAGAAGGATGGAGGAGGATGAAGGAGGATGGAGGAGGATGAAGGACAATGGAGGACATTGAAGAAGGATGTTGGAAGAGGATGGAGAAAGATGGAGATGGGACATTGGAGGAGGATGGAGGATGTTGGAGGAGGATGGAGGATGTTGAAGGAGGATGTTGGACAAGGATATAGAAGGATGGAGAAAAATGGAGAAGAATGGAGAAGGTCGAAGCTCATGCTGCTGATTGGGTGTGACCTCACTGTTTTACATGACATAGTAAACAGCTGGTGATATTAATCACACCCTGAAATCTGTGACCGCGCCCTCTTTAAATCTGCCCGCCATGAGCGTAACGAACCCGCCGCGCCGCTCCGGTCAGAACCCGCCGCTGAGGGTGGAATTAAACTGGATGGATAACGCTTTCTGTCTTCATTTAGCTCCAACAGACTCGGGACTCAAACTCCGGCCTGGATTTTACTCTCCAGGCGTCCTCATCATGCAGGGTTCGAATCCCCAGGTCCAGACCCACCAACAGATCACGGTAAGAGCCAGAAACGACTCCGGAAAAAACAAAACACCGCAGATTCCTCTCGCTTCAGTAACGATGCGTGTTCACGACCCCAAAATACCAAAAAAAAAGGAAACGGAGGAGCTTTAAGCCGTTCTGAAGTTCAGAAGAGGTTAAACGCTGATCCGCGGCTCTTTATAACGAGGTTAAAAGCATGTTAGCGCCGAAGAGGAAGGACTGAGTGATGCGGGATCTGAACCAGCGCGAGTCGTACATCACGCTAATCTAAACGTCTACTCACCGTCAAACCCGGAATAAATCACCGCCACGACCTACACGTGCCCTCGTTACACAAACAGTGTAAAAGCACAGCGGCACCCATAAAATAAAATAACACCAGAACCAAACTGATGTCACGCCCCCCTGGACAGGTACTCAGGTGCGCCGTAAGTTGAAAACCCCAGATCTAGGTTCCTAGGTGATTATACCCCGGTTAAACCTCCACCCACGTGATCCTAACCACTCACATGATGGCAGGGTGGGGCAACGGCTCTGCGCGCCACCCCATTAAAGGGTCAATCCCCGGAACTCCACACTAACGTCTTCAAACCTTCAACTCAAGCACTCGGGATCTAAAATGATCGTCGACTCAGTTTCTGTGTGGAGTTTGCATGTTCTCCTTGTGTCTGTGTGTGTTTCCTCTGGTTGCTCCGGTTTCTTCCCACAAATCTAAAGATGTGCAATCAGGATAACTGGAGATACTACAGTTCACCTAGGTGTGTGTGTGTGTGTGTGTGTGTGTGTGTGCGCGCCCTGTGATGGAGTGGCGACCTGTCCAGGATGTTTCCTGCTTTTCGCCCAATGAATCTGACCCACTGTGACCTTGACCAGGATAAAGTAGTAGTAAAAAAAAACAATGACTGAATGAATGGTGAAAGAAAAACCCAAACAAAAGCAGCTACTGGGGGAGTGTATTTACTTCTGTGGCAGATTCGATGCCAACTAGGCACTAGGCAACTTAAGTGCCAGGCAGAAACACACCCTGGCACCGGGACCCACCGCCACCCTGAACAGAATGAGCCGGTCATAAAAACTGTCAGTGCTCGTATAACTAATCACCGAATAAACACTCCGCTCGGCCTCGCTGCCCTCGTCGACCTAACGAGCTGGCATTCGTGCCAAATCCTCGTTTTGAGCGGCGGGTACCGAGCGCTCCTGGTGGGCTCCCGCCGGCCGAGAGTTTAGCTTTAATTAAAACGACGAGTTTGGGAGGATTTAAAACTCATTAAAATCTGGCTGTGGTTAAACGGGGTGTAAACGGGGTGGAGTATCCGCCTCTCTGACACCAGTTAGCTTAACGTGAGCGACGTTTAACCAAACCGGACCTCAGGGGGGTCGGGCGTCAGGGGTGGCATGAGCTGATGTAAACCAGGCGGTGACAAAAACGACGTCTCCGCCCGAAATGAGTGAAAGGAGAAACCACAGGATGGAAGAATAATAAAAATAACTGGATTGTGATTGGTCAAAAGTATTGGGACGCCCCTTCTAATCCAGCCACAACACTTGCTAAGAGCCTGATTCCTGATCCCTCAGCTGGAAGAGCGCCCTCGTCTGGTCACACAGACCTTACAAGAAGGTGCGACGTGAAGGTGCGACTGGCCGCACTAAAACACAATTTGGCGAAAAGTATGTGGCCACCCTTTTCATTTCTGAAAGGTGACACCATCCTGAAATAGGAGCACATGGTCAGAAAAGAGTGTCTGCACCATAAGGTGCACCTGCTAGTTGAGTGAAAGGAGAAACCACAGGATTGAAGAGCAATAATAAAAATAACTGACCATTTTTTTCACAAGCTGGATTGTGATTGGTCAAAAGTATTGAGACGACCCTTGTAATCACGTGTAATCAGCCGATTTATTACTGCAGCTCCACGTTTCTGGATGGAACCGCCCCCGGGTGGGACGGGTGCAGGGTGTTTGGGTTCGGCCGCTCCCGAGTGGCTGAGGCTCAGCGCTGCTCGTTCAGGCTGAAGGTTTAAAAGCGTCCTTTAATATAACGACTCTCAGCTGGAGAAGATTTAATCTCCGCGGCGTTAAAACAGCGGCGATTAGCACGGGGAGGAGGGGGTTCGGCGGGGTTAGCGTAATGGGATCGTCTTGGCTCCTCGGAGGAGGCTTTATCCTGGAGGAGCGGCTTTTTATCGACGCACGCCGGCGCGAGGAGACCGAGCGGATTCTGTCGCCGGTGTTACGACCCGAATGTTAATGAGACTGCCGGGGCGTACCGAGTTCCTGCCTGCGGCTCCGGCGCTTCCGTATCTCGTGAGTCAGTGTTATTGAGGTGCGTTAGGCTCACGCGTGCAGCGTTTACTAATTCACGTCGCAGAGCTGGTAGAGCGCCCCCGTCTGGTCACGCAGATGTTAAAGCAGGGGGTCCAAAATAAATAAATACATCAGTAATAAAAAATATTGGAGCCACCATGAGGTTCAGGATCATTACTGCAGGTGTAACGTCGTTATTGGTTTGAGAAAAGGTGATGTGGAGCGCCACACAGTGTCCAAACTGGGAATTACTATTATTTTTAGATCTTAAACCTGTGGGCCAACTTTCATTTAATTTCTAAAATACCTCACGGGCCGTTTCAGAAAGGGTAGTTTGGACACCCCTGCCTTAAAAGAAGGTACACAATTTGGCCAAAAGTATGTGACCACCACCGTTATTTTATTAATAAATAAACGGAACCCCACACATTCTACATTTACATTTTCAGCATTTAGGAGACGCTTTTATCCAAAGTGACTTACAGTACTGTGACAGTAAACAGTCTGAGCAATTGAGGGTTAAGGGCCTTGCTCAAGGGCCCAACAGTGGCAACCTGGCAGTGGTGGGGCTTGAACTGGCAACCTCCTGATTACTAGTCCAGTACCTTATACTTTATACCTTATATGATTTTAAGAGGGCGGCACGGTGGCTCGGTGTCTGCGTGGGTTTCCTCCGGGAGCTCCGGTTCCCTCCCACAGTCCAAAAACATGCAGTCAGGATAATTGGAGACCCTGAATTGCCCTATAGGTGAATGTGTGTGTGTGTGTGTGTGTGTGTGTGTGTGTGTATGTGTGTGTGTGTGTCTGCCCTGTGATGGACTGGCGCCTCGTCCAGGGTGTTACTGTGTGCCTTGCGCCCATTGAAAAGCTGGGATAGCGCCCCCTGTGACCCTAATTGGATAAATGGTTAAGACAGTGAGTGAGTGAGTGATATATTAGGAGCACATGGCCTGAAAAGAGTGTCTGCGCCATAGGGTGCACCTGCTAGTTTAAAAGAACTTCACATTTATTAGCTGCCAGTGATATGAAAACAGTACAAATGTAAATGTGTGTAAGTAAGTGGAAAATCTTAATATGAGAAGCTCAGGGGTCCACGGTGGTTGCTCCTTATACCAAGCTAAGCATCTTGGTGCACGAGGCTTTGACACACAAAAATAACAAAGCTCCATTTGTTGCTGATATTGAATCTCTGAATCTTAAAGCTGCTTATTTAAGTACGTGATCAATATTAAAACTCTGTTGGTTGCCTCATGTGACACTAAACCCTCACATATCACAGAGCTAATGATCAGAGATCGTTATAACGTTAATTATAACAGATTAACATGTAGATTTCGAATCATTGCCGATATTTAAACACACCAATAATAAACGACGCTCTTTCACGTTCCGATTCTGTTCGATTTCATGAACCGCGCCCGTTTCTGGATCCCGTTTGTGAAATTCCTGGAGACGAGCGTCAGTAATTCCTCCCGAAGTGGCTGTTCAGTTTACTGAGCGGAATAAAAATGTCAAACTGAACCATGACGTAGCGTGTCTCCTCCAGCACCTCCTCCTCCTCCTCCAGCACTATCTCCAGCTTCCCTTCTGCATCCTGGTACCGGATGGAGAAGCTCTCTCCGGCCCGGTCGTACAGAACCTCCGCCGGGTTTGATTTAGATATAGCCACGGGAGCGCTGACGCACCAGAACGGCGTCTGAGCTTCGTCGAAAAGCGTCAGCGTCAAAATACAGCAGTTCTGAGGAGACACAAACATCCCTGTGGTTAAGGTACTGGACTTGTAATCAGAAGGTCGCTGGTTCAAGCCCCACCAAGGCCAGGTTGCTACTGTTGGGCCCTTGAGCAAGGCCCTTAACCCTCAATTGCTCAGACTGTAACTATAATGTAAATGCCTGAGATGAGTTTTTATTTTACTTTGATCGATTAATCATAATAACCTGAACCAACACTGTACAGCCAAAAGTATTCGGACACCCTCACAGAAGTATTAAAGTGTTTAACACTGTTTTTGTGACACTATTGTATTGTAGCTACTCAATGTGATTCCAAATTATGGACACCCAGACCTCCTGTACGCACCATAGAAGTACATTTGAGTAATTTTAGAGTACTGATCTCTGGATACCTGGATGCATCCCTGCAGAGCTTCGGTTCTCCACGGCAGGCTGATGTTTGCACACAGAGGGACGTGACTGGACCTGTTCTCCTTCTGAAGAACCCTCAGCAGGACGTAACCTCCGTCTATCTGATCTGATAACGAAATAATCACGATTTACTGCTCGATAAAACAATAAAGATCAGAGTTTACAGACACTTTGAAAAAATGATGTGGGTGGTGCAGCAGTATACCTACTGACCTGACCGAGCACTGAACAAACACACTTGGCTGTGCCTGGGGGAGGAAATGCTAGACGGGGTTAACCTTCCTTGCTACTGTGTGGTGGAGAAATACAGAGAGAGTAGCGTAATCCTCCATACATGAGGCGTGTGCTAGTCTGCGTGCCTCTCGGGCCGGCCGAACTCATATATACAGATGATTCATTTGGTTAAATTATAATGAATATAAATAAAAAGAAGCCCCTGCATGGCAGCCTTTGAGTCCATGGTGCTGTGAATTGGTGCAAATTCCCTTCGTGACCTTGGTAAGAGACCACTGTTCCATGTATTTTTTAATAGATGTGATCAAACTAACCCATAAACAATCGGTGAGAAGGAATTAGGAGACCATGTCACATTTCTACAGCACCAAATGTATTATTTAATTAAATGTATGTATGTGTTTGGCCATATCTGTTTTTAAAATGTAATATTACAATAAAAATAATAATTATTATGTACATTAGATCAGACTTTTGGACCCGTCAGCAGGTTCTGATCTGTTTTAATGGTGGTGTGGAGAACGTGGTGCTCTGGCGCCCTCTAGCGTTCACACCATGAAATGAAACGTAAACTTTAGATGACTTTTAAGATAAAATAAAATAAAACAGCTTTATTGTCACTGTACAAGTACAATGAGATGCTTAAATAAGGTCAATTATATAAAAAGTGATGCTAGGAATCTAGCAAAATAATAATAAAAAACACAAATAAAGTGTTTATTTGAATAATAAAGTCTCTGGTGAACAAAGTAAACATACCTTAGTACAGTGCTTTGCAATTTGGGACACAGCCACTCCAAATGGGCTTATACAATTCAAAATGAATTGAGATTAAATTGAGATTAGGTCGTGATTAGGTTGAGATTAGGTTGAGATTAGTTGTGTACCTCTCCTGCAGTGCAGCTGGGTGAAGCGAGTGGAGGTGATGCTCGTCTCCGTGTTGTGCAGTTCGGTGTGGACCGAGTAGCTGTGCAGCCCGTATTCAGGATCGAGGTCGTCGAAGCGAGCCGCCGCTCGGCCCGGCTCATACATGCTACAGGGAACAGTGAGGGACAGAAACACCATTACATATGATCTAAAACCTCACATGTGTACCACATCACTGTAATAACTCTGTTAGATTACATACAGCGGGTGGTGTGGGTGCTGCACAGCTTCAGGATCCTCGTTACCTTTCTCACCTCAGGTCACTGTCTATAAACGTACATGTGATGTTTCCCCTCTGACCACCCAAAAACATGCAGAAGGTGGACTGGCTGCTCTACGCCGCCCCTAGGTGTGAGTGAGTGAGTGATGCATTCCAGGTGGCACCAAACTAACTGAGACCCTGGAAATGTTAGAACCAACAACCTTCTGATTACTTGTAAAGTTCCTTTAACCATATATCAAACATTATTATTATTACTATTATAATAATAATTATTATAACTAATTGTTATTATTAAATTATTATTACTATTAATATTATGACTATTTTTTTACTATTATTATTATTGATATTGTCATTATTATTATTACTTTATTATTATATTATATTTTTTATTAGATTATTTTTGTTTTGTATTTTTATTTTTATTATTCATATTATTATTATTAATGTTATTATTATATTATAAACATTATTATTAATATTATTGTTATTATTATTATTGTTATTATTAGGATTATTAGATTATTATTATTATTATTATTATTATTATCATTATTATTATTAGGATTATTAGATGATTATCATTATTATTAATATTATTATTGTTGTTATTATTATTATTGATTATTATTACTATTATTATTATTGATTATGATTGGGAGTTTATCCTGATTGATTAAACCTAGACTGGTATGTGGGATTATAATCAGAGTGAATAATCTGATCCTAAATCTGCAGTAGTGATGGACCGTGTGTGAGTTTCTTGTTACAGTCCCAGTGTTGAGCATCACCAGGAGATGGAGTCGTTATCCAGCTAATCTATTAAACACCCTGCAGCTCCCCAATCCACCTGAGCTCCACGTCCCAAAAACCAGCGACCCTCACCTCCTCATCACCACCACCAGGATCTTTATGGTTCAGTTCAACACGTGTTCATACGAGACTGAAAATCACTGTAATAAACGTACGTGGTGGAGGAGCCGAGCAGATTCCTCTCCACCAGTCTGTGATGATGAAGGTTCAACAAAACAAAAGCCACTTCCTGTTGATCCTGGAAATCGAAAACACTTTTTAATGTAAACAATGCAAATAATCACCTCATTAAACCAGCAACCTTCTGATGACAAGTCCAGTGTATTAATGATATGATTTAATAAAAATACAGCGTCTGTTCCCCGGGGCTGCTGGGATTTGATGTTTTGCAGGATGGAGGGGGGCACTTACTTTTTCACAGCACCGTATTATTTGGACATGATTTGGGTTTGGTTGGTCCATGTGAGCACACGTACCTTCCAGACCCCCAGAGTTAATCCCTTCTCTATATACAGCAACCTGACGAGTCCGTCTGAACCACACGGTGTACCGACACCCTTATTCAGCACCGCCGTATTAAGGAGGGACCGCCGACCCGGTCTACAGGAGCACAAGATACAACAAATACATCCATTACATCAGAGCTTCTCACATTCAGCACTTACTGTGCCAGTCTTTACCTGAATGCGAGTGGGCAGTTAATGGGCACTGGCATCACTCCGTGCACTTCCAGTGTGGTGGGTTTATCGAGCGTGGGCCAGTTCCCTGAAGTCCAGCTCACGGTGACGGAGGCTTGGCTAAAATAAACCCGAGTGTGTGCCGTTCTGTTCTCCCGTCCTCTTACACCCCTCACCGTGATCTCCCACTGGATACACAGAGTCCTGACAACACAACAACGAGGATTAAGATCATAATGCATATAGTTCTGGACACAGGTACTAACAGTGTGTGTTCAGGAGACCAGTCAAAGTTTCCAGTAGATAAAAAAGCTTCATTGATGATCAGAATGTATCAGGATTTTGTGCCAGTTGTGAGGTCAAGCACTGATGCTGGTTGGTTAGATGATTGGTGGGATGTTTAGTTGAATGGATGTTTGGCTGGAAGGATGGATGTTTAGTTGGATGGATGGTTGGTTGGTTGGATGGATATTTGCTTGGTTGGTTGGATGTTTGGTTGGATGTTTGGTTGGATGGATGTTTAGATGGTTGGATGTTTAGTTGCATGGTTGGTTAGATGGTTGGTTGGTTGGATGTTTGGTTGGATATTTGCTAAACTGGATGGTTGGTTGGATGTTCAGTTGGTTAAAATCAAGAGTACCTGGTGGAAACGTATGTAAAGTGTATGTAAACTTTTGACTGGTTTTCGGCTGAACCTCTTTCAGTGTAGCACCGGTGACGGTAAACAGGATTCCTGAGTGGATGCCGTTAGTCAAAACGTAAATCCAGACCAGTGCCAGTGTGAAGGGAAGGAAACGGGTGACATGATGGACGTTAGGGTGATATGATGGACGTTAGGGTGATACGATGGACGTTAGGGTGATACGATGGACGTTAGGGTGATACGATGGACGTTAGGGTGATACGATGGACGTTAGGGTGATACGATGGACGTTAGGGTGACACGATGGACGTTAGGGTGATACGATGGACGTTAGGGTGATACGATGGACGTTAGGGTGATACGATGGACGTTAGGGGTGACGCCGGGCGCCCCGTGGCATTAATCAGGCCGACTCAAACAGAGCGTGAGTGCTGAATCCCAGAGAGCTTCGATTCTGATGGTTGTTTGTGTCTGCGAGTGTGTGCGGAGTGTTATTATGGAGGTAAATCTCGTCCTCTCGCCGACGGGCCAGCCGACGGGGGAATGGTGCGGGCGCGAGGACCGAGCCAGGCAATTTATTTCCACGTTTTGAGAAAACCAGGAGAACAATTACTCCCACCCGGCCTGCGCTGAGAGAGGGGAAATCGAGAGGCTCAGCAGCTCTAAATCAGAGGTTAAAACTACAGCGGCTCCGGCGGCGGGATCACGCGCCGTTCCAGCACCTCGTTTTCCCAAAAGAGCGATGAGATGTGGTGTCTGATGCTAACCTTTAATAAACCTGGAGTGTGTGTGCGTGTGTGTGTGTGTGTGTGTGTGTGTGTGTGTGTGTGTGTTCAACTCTACTTTTAACTCTAGAAACTACAGAATTATCACCTGATGATCAAACGGAAGTGGATGCTGGAACCATCTCACACCTACACTATACGATCTAAATTATTTGGACACCTGAGCATGAGGACATGAGGACAGAGCGACCTCTGAGTGATCTTTTCACTTCTGAGAAGTCTGTGTGTGGGAATTTGTGCCTGTTTAGTCAAAACATGATGGTATTTGTATGGCTGGGATTGACTGGCACTGATTACTGATTGATCAGTCGGTGTTCCGGTTCATCCCAGAGCTGTTGAGTGGGGCTGAGGTCATGTCTCTTCAAGTCTTTATAGAGCTCGCTCATGCTGGAACGGGGATGGGCCTTCCCTAAACTGTTGCTGCAAAGAGAGAAGCGTATCTACCCATATATAAATAGTTTATTACACCTGTTAGCGATTGCTATGGCTGAACTATGTGAATTTAATTATTCGAAGTGGCGTCCCAATACTTTTCATTTGTTTAAGAGGACTAGTAATCAGAAGGTTGCCGGTTCAAGCCCCACCACAGCTAAATTGCCACTGTTGGGCCCCTAAGCAAGACCCTTAACCCTCAAGTGCTCAGATTGTATTCAGTCATAATTGTAAGTCGCTCTGGATAAAGAAAGCGTCCACTAAATGCCACAAATGCAGCTAAACGTCAATATTCCACCCACTAATGCTCTTGTGGCTAAACGGATGCAAAATCCCTGCAGTCATGTTTCAAAACCTGGGGGAAATCCCAGTAGAGTGAGCTTTGGTACAGAAATTAAAAAACACACATGAGTTTGGAACAAAATCATTAACAAGCACATAATTTGGGCGTCCACATACTTTTGGCTGTGTGGTTTATGTGTTTATCTGAAGTGCCTGAGCGAGAGGAGCTTCTGCTGCTAATTACCGGCGAGATGAAACCGCACGCTGAACCTCGGAGACTCCCGGCGCGGCGCTCGCGTTCCTCGCCGCGTTTCCTCTGTCAGAGACGTTAGAGCTGCCCTGATTATACGGCGCCAATTAGCGGGCGCGCGGGAAGGTTCTGACATGTTTTGCTAACATCTTAACCCCTGTGTGTTTACGTTCTTGGAAATGTTCTGCCCAGCCGGCGCAGGGAGTCGAGGAAGGGTTCAGGAACAGTCGTTTCTAACAGCTGTATAAGCGGTTAAGGCATTGGGCTGGTAATCGAAAGGTCGCTGGTTCAAGCTCCATCACTGCCAGGTTGCCACTGTTGGGCCCTTGAGCAAGGCCCTTAACCCTCAATTACTTGGACAATATGCTGTCACGGTACTGTAAGTCGCTTTGGATAAAAGCGTAAATGTATAATGTCAGCAGTTCAGGGAAGGACCTTTATGAGGTCATTTATAAAGATGTTTATTCTTGTACTAAGTTTGGAACACAGTCGTGAGCAACGAGACTTCATTGCTTGTACAGACTGATCCTGATCCAGGTGGATCCTTTTATACCCGATCATGCTACCTCACTTGGTACCAACTACTCAAACACTCTGTTAAAGTTTTAGTCTTATGTTAACTCTGTCCCAACTTTTTTTGGAGCGTGCTGCAGGCATCTCATTCTAAATCTACAAAAAGACCTTTTACTTTTTTAGTTAAATAAATATTTGAAAGTATTAACAAATATTAACAAAGATTTGACTTTTTACTGCGCTTTACAAAGCGTCCCAACTTTTTTGGAGTAAGCTACGCGCATGGATTTTAGAATTTCAAATTCAGTGAAAGCACTGCAGTCTTTTCTTTCTACTTTTTTATTTAAATAAATATTTCAACGTATTCAAAAAATCACAGATTATTCTTATTACTGCGCTTTACAAAGCGTCCCAACTTTTTTTGAAATAGGGTTTGCAATTAAAAATGAATAAATGAATAAAAAAGCTGCTAGAACACAGGCGTGCTTGTATACAGTCGAGCAAGCTTCATAATGCTGTAGACTTTGAGGCTGCCATGCAAGCCTTGAACTGTACACTATACAGCCAAAAGTATTTGGACACCCGACTATAAGCTGTAATGTGGTGAGGGTGGGAGGAGGAGTAATGTGTCGAGTCTGAGAGACTGAGAGACGCTTATAGTCCTGATTTAGCTCCATCTGATTTCCACCTGTTCCACTCAGAGAAGCTTTAAGAGGAAGAAGATTTTCATGTGATGATGAAGTGAAAGCAGCGGCGCATCAGCGGCTACGAGCTCAACCACAAACATTAAAAAATGCATCAGAAGGCAACTGTGTACAAAAGTGATGGAATTTGTTTTTTGAAATTCTAAATAAATAGAGTAAAAAAGTGAGGAAACTTTTTGAAGGCCCTGGTAAATAAACGATGGTTTCACGTCTCACCTGAGGAGCTGGGCGGTTCGGCGTGGCAGGCCGGTGTAAGGATGGACGACTCTGAGTTCTTTCCTCCAGTCCTTGTGTGGGCCGGACAGATCTCTGAAGAACCGTCTCCTCCAGAATCCCTTGCGCTTCTCCTGAACGCTGGCCGCGTCCAGTCCGTCGGTCAGGTGCTGCACCGGTCCGGACGTCACCACGTTTGCTCGTCGGTGGGAGTAAAGGTGGTACCATGTTGCACTGGGGGGAGACGCTTCGTTATTATTGTGGTTAAAAGCGAGAACCGAGCTACTAGTCCGATAATTAGAAGCTGTGAAGCCTTAAAGCTCTAAAGCTCCCATCAAGGAACGTGATTCCCAAAATAATATCATATCTACTTCACACAGGCTTCATTAAAGATTTTAATTAAGCTTCTTATATCATGATACCACCTCCACCACACTTTACAGTTAACTTTCTATCCAACTTAGGGCGGGGTGGATCCTTAAACTCTCCAGGGCATCCGTCAAACATGATTCACTCTTGAAAATGTGCTGCTGCTCCAGAGTCCAAATGGTCATGACTCTAGTCCTGGAGCTCGAGGGTCTGATGCAGTCTGATGGCTCAGGATCGATGAGATGTGGAAGTTCTCGCTCCTTCTGATCTCCCTGGGGTTCATGGTTGCTTTCGTTCTGGCTCTCACATACGTCCTCTCAGGGTTGTTGATGGTACATTCTGCTCTTATAATGAGGGGTGCTGCTGGAGTCTCCCGACTTATTATTTTGTTCCTCTCATAGTTGGACTAGATATTCTGGGTTCTTTTACCTTCACGTTGCCAAAAACCTGGGGCGGAATCCTGTGGATTTGAAGCTGCCAAACCCCCAAATGCCGGTCCTGCTGTTCACCATCAGACAGGATGATGAACTGATGATCATTTCCTTTACATTCTCTTTAGTACTAATGTAATAAATCTAAATTTCTTCTCTCGTCCGCTCACGGATCTGGTTCCTCTCTAGGCTATAATTTTAAGAGAGGTTTTTTCCCCACTGCCCCCCTCGGCTGCTCACTGGGGGGTTTGGATTTTTGTACATTTGCTTTGAACCAATGCTCATTTAAAAAAAACTGCTATACAAATAAACCTGACTTAATTATTCTTTTATAAATCTGTGGCGGGGAGATCTGATTGGACGAGCGGGTGAATCTGCATGATTCGGGGTGTCTATTTAATCACCTGTTACCTCCCCAGTAGGCGCCCTACACCTAAAAAGAAGAACAGAGGAAGGAAGTGGAACGAAGATTCTGAGATGAAGGAAGCCGTCCAGCCTCATATCTGGCTGTGAGGGCTACAGATAAGAAATGAAACACGTCCACGCTTCAGAAACTAACGTGTTAAAACTGTAACTCACTTGTCGTTGGCGAGCTCGTTAAAACTCTTGTTAACGAAGCTGATGCAGAACAGAGAGCCGGCGTCCAAATAGGACAGAATCTTCACGATCAGCTCCGGTGGCAACCTACACAACGGCAAAGACAAAATATATAGGATCAGATACGTGCACTGTTAAACACGTGTGTGATAATATGTTTATTATCACAAAATGTACTGAATATGTTTCATTTATGACATAGTTATTGGCTGTTACTTTACTTTAAATACTAACGTCACTAGTCGCCCTTTTTAAAATGAGGACATGTTTTAAAATCCCACTTCTTTATTTCTATTCCGAAGCCAGACTAGAGTAATAAGGTGAATCACCTCTCTAAGTAGCTCTCAGATCTTCTGGTGGTGGATCTGGACGATGGTTTGGGGTTGAGTGGTGATCGTTGTACCAGAACATGGTTCTTTCTGTTAAAAGAAAACAGACAAAGTAAAAATATATAGCTTTATTACAATAAACCATACAGCTTTATTACAATAAACTTTAACATAAAAAGGTCCTGGGTTCGATTCCCAGGACGAGTGGTCCGGGTCCTTGCTGTGTGTGGAGCTCTGTGTGGGTTTCCTCCTACACTAGCCCACCACTGTTATCAGTCAGCCGGGCGTCTACACAGGCATAAGTGTGTGGTCGAAGCACTGCGATGCACCCAGTAAGGGGTGACGGGGCCCACCGCCACCCTGACCAACAAAAGCATCATCGTAATTAATATCTTAATTAGTTATAGTAAGTAAGTAAGTAAGTAAATTTGATTTATAAAGCACTCTTAAAACAACTTATGATTAATTATAATGGCAGGTCTGAGTTTCTTGGTCCTTGGATCACACTGGAGCAACAGGACACATTTCTTCTCAGCACTGGCACTGGAGATTGGCATGTTCTCCCCGGTTTCTTCGTGGTAGTCTTTTCCACTCCTCCCAAACATACAGAAGATGGACTGGCAGCTTTTAACTGGCCTGATTTGATAACAAGTGTGTAATTAAGTGAGTCCTGTGACTCCTGCCAACTACTGTACCCAGGGTGTGCTCTGGCCTTGCGTCGGGCGTTTCTGGGTGGGTCCGCACCCAGCGCGACCCCGGTCATGATAAAGCACTTGGTGGACAAGGATAAATGCATTATTTTTAGTATTATTTAACGGTGTGGAACGCTGTGCACCTCTATGTGGTGCACGGAACACCGCGACCCTGGTTGTAGTTTAGCAAAACAAACCCCAAACCGAAGCTTCTCACCTGTGCGTGTGGAAACGTGCTGAACTCATCCGTCCTGTGTTTCTGTAGAACTTAAGACCGACTTAATTCCACCTTAACACTTTAAACACGTTTTATAAATCATTCAATTTATTTTAATTCGTCTGTTTAATTGAATTACTTTCGAGAGAACTCGAGAAGTATTCGTAACCATGACAACATCACAAGCACTACGGCGCATGCGCGGGGCAAATAGAGTCGAGGCTGCGCTGCCTGAATTGTACTGCGCATGCGTTACAGGCCCTGTCAACGTTACCGTTACCATATTTAGCACAATGCTAACATAATGTAATGTGCCCATTGTGTATCAAATGTTTTCGACGTGGAATAAATAATAAAATGTATATATATATATATATATATATGTGTGTGTGTGTATGTTATGCCATATCTGACATAAAGTGAACAATATATAGAAATATAGAGCAAATACACCTTCATATTGTACACAGCAGCAACAGTTGGACAATTTTCGGTTAGCCTTACTGTTAGCCTTTTTTGAACAATTAAAGTTTTAATAGATAAATATCAGACAAACAAAAAGGGCCCATTTACCCATTTTTCAATTAAATAAAAAATGAATGACCAAAGGTACACGGACCGGTCTGTAACGTTTCTTGCCCCACCTACACAGCCTGCTTCAGTGCACTTAGACCCTGGTCAAGAAGGGTTACCATATTAGAACAGGTACTTCAGTACAGTGCAACAAAATATGTCCCATACCATAGGTTACCGTGCCGTGGAAAATGGGCATCTGCCCACAATATACCCAGGATCTTTTTTTCAGATGGTCAGATCCGGATTATGTGCCAAATTACCAAGGACCAAATTCTGCCAGTTTTGCATAAGGATCATCATAAGGATGAGTGGGTGGCTAATCCGGTAACCTGTCTAGCATCCAGCTCTGCGTGGCATCATTTCACGTTGGCATATTGAGTTTAATCCAATAAAACAACCCAATAAAATTACCTTTAACGATCAGATAATCTTATTTATTTCTATTTAACCTTTAAAAACTCTTCTTACAAATTAGAGCACAGTTTTAACTGCTAAAAAGAGGATGCATGGTCCTCCTACTAATTGTAAGTAAACGATTCAGGGTCTGTTAATGCTTTGCTCTTATTATCTTATTTCACTTTTGGAATTAAGCTTTTTAAATAGAAGTCAGACACAAACCACAGACTTCTAATTAATCCCAGAGATGTTCAGTGAAGCTAGAATCGAGCTGTACAGGCCTGTGGAGTTTCTTTACACCGAATTTGAAGAGTTTTATGAACCTCGCTTTGTCCACAAGAGCACAGTCACGCTTGAACCAAAAAGGGCCTTCCCTAAGCTATTGTGTGTAAAAGGACAGATTGTAAATAAGTCAATGACAGAATGAGTAAAGCATAAGCAGGTCTGTAATTAAATGAACACTTCCTCGCTCAACCTCCAGCTCTCCCATTCCCTCCAGAGTAACTCATCCGTGTCGGTGTGGCACGACTTACATAATAGCACCAATTAGTAACTTAGAAGTGACAGTTAATTAGGGAGGTTAAGTGATGGTTCAACAATCCAAACACACACTGTCAGACTGAACATCACACGCTCACGGAAAGTTTCACCCCGCCGTTTTTAAAATGTCAGCGTATCGTTAAACACGGCGAGATCAGGAGCTAAACGAGCAGCTTATTTATTAATTATCTTACTTAATTAGCAACGTTTACTATGAAATACGTCCAAACAGAGCAGTTTAATTAGCCAGCATCAACTGAGATCTCCAAATTATTATTCACTGTGTTATATACAGTGGCACAGTAGTGCAGTGGGTCAAGCAGTTGTCTGGGCCTGTGTGAAATTGGCATGTTCTCTGTGTGTCCTTGACAATGTTTGTACATACATACAGCACCTTAGATGGCACCACTTGATTGACCAGCCTGTGACATCTTTGTGCCCATATAAACAAGGCTTGTTTGAATGCAACCATCACAAAGTACTCTCAAACTCTCAATGCTGTCCGTGTTTGTCTACTGAGGCTGCATGGCTGCACGATTCCATGATAACAGTGGGTGTGGTGGAATTCGACGGATACATTAATAAAAGGGCGTCCACATTTTGGACGTGTTTATCTCCCATTTATCCACCCGTTCAGTCTAAATGTGATAGGATGTTCCACTGGATGGCGCTAGAGCTCCTTTATTTATCTGCTCTTTAAAACACAGGAGCAAACCAGCAACCCATCTTCTCCTCATACACACTCACCCATTCATCAAGATTCATCCTTTTGCTTTCTTTTATCCATTAAAAGTCAATTTAATCAATTTAAATAGCAACATTTGGTCTTTTATTTTGTGGTTGTTTTAGATTTCCATTTTGAGCAGATCATATTTATATCAAGTTGCATTTCAGCAGTTTGTAGAAGAAAAGAAGATGCATTTATTAATTTATTCAGGTGATTCAGGTGACTGGGTGATGTGATGGTGAGGGGTGCACGGTAGCCTGGAGTTCTCTGGTGTGTGTGTGTGTGTGTGTGTGTGTGTGTGTGTGTGTGTGTGCTTATAAAGGAATGAGGGGGAGGAGGAATCTTCTTCATTCTCTTCTGAGCTGCAGACGGACCCACACATCCCATACAGCGATGGATCGACCAGGTAAATAAGAAATGAATGTACAGTTTTTATTTACAGTAGAACCTGTATGTACCTGTATGTACAGAGTTAATAGTCATGTTATTGCATTCAGGTGTGACATAGATGTTGGATTTATGTCTATATTACAGTCTACAGGGATACAGGCAAAAGATAAAAGTTTTATGTATTTATAATAATGCACGCAGAAGAGAAACGATGCACGTTTATAGAAATATAATGCATAATGCATGCAAAATATTTAACATCTTGTTTGAGCTGGATGCAAAAAACTTTGCAGCAGAACTTGTGTGACATGAATATGTTGCTTGTATATGCAAGTAAAACACAGTGCAGTCAATTACATTATAATTACATTGCAATTACACTGCAATTACACTATAACAAAATGTTAAAAGCATATAAGCATTGTTTGCATATTACAGTGTGTAATGCAGATTTCACATCTACTGTTTACTGTAATTGAACATCAAATAAATAAAAATGAAAAGTAGTTTTAAATACAATTTATATGACATATAAAAAAAACCTTAGAATTAAACTATAAATTCTATTTAAATGGAACATGCATGACTGGAAATGCTGTTTTTTTTATATTGTAATAAATTACATAGTCAGTGATGTTGCTTGTATATCTTAAAACACAAA
The DNA here is from genome assembly GCF_030014385.1 of Trichomycterus rosablanca. Classification (NCBI taxonomy): domain Eukaryota; kingdom Metazoa; phylum Chordata; class Actinopteri; order Siluriformes; family Trichomycteridae; genus Trichomycterus; species Trichomycterus rosablanca. The sequence continues at coordinate 19,112,782 of NC_086010.1, forward strand.
GCAAGAATACAAAATAAAAAAAAAAGTTTTTAATTGCTGATTTGTGGGGCTAAAACTGCAAATACTGCAAAAACGGACAAAATTAAAAATGTTTTTTGTTGTTTCTTAGTTTTAAAGACAGCCTATCATGAACACGTACATTTCATATTTTATCTTTGCATCTCAGGACTACAATGAACATTTTGCACGGCTAAAAATCGATTTTAATTTTGAGCTTTTTTTAAATTTTATTTAAAAGTTGGAGTTTTAATACTGACATGCATGTCCAAACATTGCATATTTTCCAATGCAGTTTGTGCACTTTCAATTTAAAGCTTACATTTAAACACTAAAAATTATTATTAATATTTTAATTTCAATTTCAAGTTGCAACTCAAATATTGCATTTAAAACATGTACATGGTTTTATGTTCACATTTAATTTAAAGATAGTGAAATTTATATTTATTAGCTCAATATGCACATATAATTTAATAGTCTGAAGTCTGCTTTAGTAGTTTTATCAGATGATTTAAACCCATTAATTAAATGTACATTAATATAATCTACATTTATTAACGGTGTATTTGGATCTTTATTCTTTTAACACGTCCAGTGCTCTATGCAGGTACAAGCTTATGAAAAATAATATGATAGAATTACAAATTTATAAATCAACAATCCACCAAAATTATAAAAAATTTAATTAACATTGTGAAATTCTTAAAGAACAACTAGTTTTCTGTCTGTTTTTAAATTTAAAACCTCAAATAATTTTTTAGACATTCGGTCATTCAAAAAGTGACGCAGATATATGTTTTATTTTCTTTTTTATGATCTAGTATTTAAAATATTTACAATTTCTCTGAAAGTAAATGTGATATATTTGTGAGATTAGTATTTATTAGTTTGTATATTCTAATGTTTTTACGTGTATTTTTGCAGACTCTCTGAGTAAGGAGCTGTGAGGATCGCTGCGAGGAGCCGGAGGGTCGAGCAAGCATCACTCACAGTGAGAAATAGCAGGGGAGAGAGAGAGAGAGAGAGAGAGAGTGGTTGGAGATACGGTGATCTGAACCCCCTCTGATTGGGATTGTACAGATTTTGGAGAAACCCCTTTCTGCGATCATGTTGGGGCGCTACGCTGTGCCCATGTTGGCGCTGGTCCTGGCAGTTCTGCTGCTGTTCGGGGTGGGTGTGTCTCGGGGACAGAACGACACCGAGCCCGTGGTGCTGGAGGGCAAATGTTTGGTGGTGTGCGACTCGAACCCCTCCTCGGACGGGGGCGTCACGTCGGCGCTGGGGATCTCGGTTCGCTCAGGTAGCGCCAGGGTGGCGTTTTCTGCCATCAGAGGAACCAACCACGAACCCTCCGACATGAGCAACACCTCCACCACCATCTACTTCGACCAGGTCCAGCAGCCTTTTGTTCTTTACTCATTTGGGATTTTACAGCGTTGGGTAACGAGTCATATTAGATTTAATTATCATGTAACTCGACATAAAAGCACAAACAATATTCCTAATTTATTTATTTTATAGTCTTAATCATTGGTTTACTTAACCAATATTTTTTAATTCTGTTTTTTTAGTAAAATAAAATATTTTTTTGGTTTTATTTACCTTTTCTAAATCTTCCCAGTCAAAAATATTAATAAAAGAATTAAAGGATTTATTTTTATAAACATCACACACAGTTACAATAAATAGATAAAAAAAGAATAAAACTATAAATAACTATAAATAAAATTATTTATTAAATAAAATTATTTACTGTTTGTAAGCATAGGTAAATAAAGCATAAATAAATAAATAATAATTTTTATAATGAATAACAGCTATTTTAAGGCATTTAATTAGTTTTTAATTCTAAGTTAGAATATATAAAAATATAAAAAAATATAAAATATAAAATCCTATTTTGCACCCACCCACTTGTCATTAATTTCATCTAGTGATAAATAATAAAATCAATAAATAAAATCAATAAAAAATCAGTCGATTTTTTTAGTTTTAAATTAAAAAACCATTTCCATAAATGTTTGGCACAAAGCATAAATATTAATTTAATATAAAGTGAATAAAGTCTTACTGCCTTGTTAAAATATGCTTTATATACATACATACATACATATACACACATATGTACTGTATACGCTGCATGTACGCACTATACACACAAATCATACAGTACATACAGAGAGTATACATCATACATACACTTCATTCAGCACATTCACTACATAACTATACACTTAATACAGTTAAATCTTATAATTTATATAACGTTTATAGGAAATCACAGAGAAATCCTTGCGTATGGTAATTCTATGTGGAGCGCTGTAGGGAAAATAACCGCTCCATGTGAGGAACGTGTGTATGTCCTGTAGAAATAAACCACACTACTGTTTATTTTAGATTTATACCATTTTTATTTAGTTATTTCCTAAATTAATGCCTGCACGGCATTTTAAAAGAGCTGGAAAATAAAAACCGAGAAGATCAGGAGGAGATTGTACTGTAAAATACAATAAATAAATAAATAAATAACAAAACAGGAGATTCTGTCATAATCTGGTATAAAATGGAGCTTTAATGAAAGGTTCAGTCATTAGGGATTAGGAACAGGTGGAAAAACTGCGAGAACGAATTGTCCAACAAGAATAACTGCAAAAAATGTCGAGGTTTCACCATCTACTGTCCATAATATTATTAAAAAGAGTAAAATAATTTATACTGAATGTGTGCGACCTTTGATCGCTCAGACGGCGCCGCATTAAAAATGGACCTGCCTCTGTAATGAATAGAACAACATGGACTTGGGACTGTTTCAGAAAACCCTCGTCAGTAAACACAGCTCACCGCCGCATCAGTTAAAACTCAACTATACAAAGCGGAAACCAATTATCAACAACATCCAGAAACGGCACCGACTTCTCCTGGCTCATCTGGATGTACTGTTGCAGAGTGAAAACATGTGCCACGAGTCCACAGGTTTTGGAAATAATGGGCGTCGTGTTTTCTGGGACAATAAGTGCAAAGTTTGAAACCCAGTGCCAGTCATGATACGGCGGAGTGTTGGTGCCATTGGTATGGACCACTGGCAAATGCTGAGGGGTACATAATGCATTTTGGAGCAGCAAAGACGGTTAGACGTCTTTTTCAGGGACGTCCATGCTTGTTATATAGTATTATAGTAAGAGAGTGCAGGTGCTACACTGGCCTGCCTGGAGTCTGGACCTGTATCCCACTGAAAGAACATTAGCATTATGAAGCATGATTTTTATATAAGCAAATATCTGCAGATATAACCAAAAAAATAACTACATATGACAGGAATTGTGGAAGGACTCAGAGAATGTTGGAGAAAGCTGATCCATCTGTGCAGCCAACCATCACAAAGCAATCTTTACACATTCTGAAATTAGGCAAGGCTTTTATGCATTTCACCCCCTTCAGTGCATGATATCATGGAAAGAAATGTGCATAGAAGGGGAAATGCCCAAAAACGAATGCCCCCAACAGCACTGCATTAAAGCTGACCAATCTCTCCAGGTCTGTTCAGGGTCTGGTATGTCCAGTTATGTCATTTCTAGCTTGTATATTTGTGAGAGCACCTTCACAACTACACATTCTGGAGCAACATGTTCTGCTTCTAGCTAGTGTCTTCTATCAGGTGCTAGACTGGCCTGCCTGCAGTCTAGAAAATGTGCAGAGCATTATGAAGCACAAATTACAAGAACAAAGCTCCATACAGTTCCTCATGGTTCCTCAGAGAGTGATATCAGGTGCAGGGCTGGCCTGCCTGCACAAAAACAACAACAAAGCTCCTTATGGTTCCTCAGAGAATACTATCAGGTGCTAGGCTGACCTGCCTGCATTCTGTGAAATGTGTGATTCCTCATGTGACGGGTTAATAACAAACCAAAAGCAAAATTGTCACTTTTAACAAATAAATAAAAACAAATATTACAGACGCGTCTGTATCCTTGTGCCTCTGTCTGCAGGTTTTGGTGAACATCGGCAACCACTTTGATCTGAAGGCCAGTGTGTTCACGGCACCCCGGAGAGGAATTTACAGCTTTAGCTTCCACGTGGTCAAGGTCTACAACAGACAAACCATCCAGGTGAGAACAGGAACATCACAGGGTGTATTTCTGACCATTGAAAAACCTCGAGGCCGGGATTAAAGCGGACGGATTTTGGATCGTTTTCGTTTTCAAGGCTCATGATCAGGTGTCCTCATACTTTAGGTGTGGTGGCATCACTGCACACCTTGTGGAATTCCCTCTCTGTTTTCAGATGGACGTCCAGAGATGCTCGGTATCGTAAATCTGGAGCATAAAAGCCCCCCGAAGGAAAACACGTGTGACCGGAGTTATTAAAGCCAATAAAAATGGCGGGGAACTTTTGTGCTGACCGCTCTTTGTGGTGATATGAGGTTTGCGCGGCGCTCCGACAGTATTTTGTGGTTTATTGGTTTTACCCCGTGGGGCTTTTATCCCTGCAGCAGCTTATAAAGCTTTGTGTGCTCATTTCAGTGCCGAGATCCGACACACGGTGCAGAAAAAAAGGAAATCAAGCGAGGCTACTGCATAATAAACCAGTGTAAAACCCGGAACTGGACCAGCCTGGCCCGGGGTGACCGGGGTGGCCTGTAGACTGTTTTGGAAGGAGCAGGACATAGGGATTAGAGTCAATAAACACCTCAATATTTTTTTTGTTGTTGTTTTGGCCGCTCCCGTATTTAGGCGTTGCCACAGTGGATTGGTCCTGTACCAGACTCGGGATGTAGTTTTTACCCCGGACACCCTGTCTGACACCCTTCTATTATTATCAAGGCTTGGGACCTGCACTGAGAGCGCACCAACAAAATCAAGTGCACGCTGCCTAATCATGTCCATGCACCCAACCGGCTGATTTTTGGTGTGCACATGCTTCCTTTAGTCAAATATACACATGTTGGCCCAGGACCACAAATTCCCACAGTTTAGTCCAAAATAAAAGGCAAGATTGATTTCTACAAGTTCACGGTCGGGTTTCCGAATACTTTTGGCAGTATAGTTTACAGATTCTAAGCCCGTAGTGATATAAAGCTTGCTTGGCTGTATATGAGCATGCCTATGACCCTGGCGAGAGACCGCTGTTCCATGTGAAGACGAACTAGACCTATTTATATGGACACCAAAAATTCAATCATAAGCAGTAACGAGGAGCACTACTAAGTATTTATTTATTTATTTATTTTTTTATTTTTTTATTATTTATTTATTTATTTTTATTTTTTATTTTTTATTTATTTATTCATTATTTATTTTTTTTATTTATTATTAATTTATTTATTGTGTATTTGTTTTTTATTTATTTATTTTAATATTATTATATATTATAGAAAATACAGATGCTGGCACGATAATATTAAACATAAATAATGAGCGCTGGCGTGTGACTCTGTGTCCAGGTGAACCTGATGCACAACGAGTACCCCATCATCTCGGCCTTCGCCGGGGACCAGGACGTGACGCGGGAGGCGGCGAGCAACGGCGTGCTGCTGATGGTGGAGCGGGAGGATCGCGTCTATCTCAAGCTGGAGCGCGGGAACCTGATGGGCGGATGGAAGTACTCCACCTTCTCTGGATTTTTAGTCTTTCCTCTGTGAACTCGCTCCTGACTGTCTGATGAGCGCCGAGGATGAATATTTATACTATATATATATTAATATACGTACATATTAAATGCAGATATACTTATATAACCTGGACGATCCTGAGGAGACGGAGGACGAGAATCATGATGGATTTATCGCCGGAGAGAGAGTTTATGTTTCTGTCCTGAACCTGGATGTCCATATTATACAGATTTAAAAATAAATAAATAATGAAGCGGAACCTGGACTGCGTTCCTTCGTTTGCTTTGCGTTGTGTGTGTAGAGCCTCACGATGAGCGTCGGACCTTTACGAACTCTTTCGGAAGGTGTTTGTCTGTGGTGTTCACAATGTTTCCCTCCGGATTCCGGACATGTCTGCCCGGCGCACGCCACCTCCACCACGCCTTGATTACTAAACGAGAAAAACACGATATATAAACTATAGAGCTGAATCAGCGGACGAGGACGAGCCGAAGCTTTAACCGAGCATCTATCAGAATTTATGAAGTACCTATTATTCCCATGCTGTGTTCGACGTTCCGGATCTGCGTTAACTTTGATTGATTTGGTGTTCCTTGCTCACAAATGTGCATTGTGGAAAAATAAATCCCTATACTGATGTCCCGCCTAATAAAATATTGTATTGTACGTGTGTCTGTTCAGTCTCGTTCATTACGGCTGTTTTGGGGAGACGCGCTTGGAGTTAAATTCTTATAAACATTTGACTGTCAAAGTGTGTGTGTTTCCACCACTACGCTTCCTAACAGGTGTAATAAATCAATCATATTAAAGAAATGAGCAGAAGCAGAAGCAGAAGGTCGCTGGTTCAAACCCCACCACTGCCAGGTCGCCACTGTTGGACCCTTGAGCAAGGCCCTTAACCCTCAATTGCCTGGATTGTACACTGTCTCTTTGGATAAAAGTGTCTGCTAAATGACAAAAAATTTAAATGTAAACGTAAATGATTGATAAAGTGCTTTCGACTTGGCAGCAACAGTTTAGGGAAGGCCCCTTTTCCATTTGGGCATGACTGCACCCCCGTGAACGCAGCGAGCTCTATAAATACATGAAGAGAAACACCTCCGCACCACTCAACAGCTCTGGAACAAACCGGAACGTCTACTGATCATATAAATGCCGTCATGTTCTGACTGAACGGGCACCAATACCCACACACTTGTGAGAAGCTTCTCAGCCCAAAAGATCACACAGAGGTCACTGTGTTTTTGAAACAGGGCGTCCAACACGCTCACGTTCGGGTGTCCGAATACTTTTGGACCTATAGTGTACAGATATAAGGTCTAAACCTGTTGTGATATAAAGCTTGCTCAGCTGTGTACAAGCACGCCCGTGTTCCAGGTGTGTTTTTTTTCTGACCCTGGCACAAGACCACTGTTCCATGTGAAGACGAACTAGTCCTATTTATATGGACACCGAAAATTCAATCATAAGCAGTAACGAGCGCTACTAAGTTCGTAAACGTCCTTCAGCACCATGTTTATTGGATAAAGTCCTACTATTATTTATTTATTTATTTATTTAATATTAGTATTATAATTATAATAATTATTTATTAATTATGTATTTATTTATTATTATTTATGATTTATTTATTTATGTATTTATTTTGATTAATTATTATTTTTTAATTTTATATATATATTTTTTTAAATGTGTTAATAAAACGTTTTACAATCAGTCAGTTATGTAACTGTTGATGCTCGTATCTCTCCCTTCTTTGGGCTTTTTTTGTGGCCACAACAGTTTACGCTCTTTTGGAAAGGCTTTCCCCAAGATTTAGGAGTGTCTGGGAATTTGAGTCCATTCGGTCAAAAGGAAGTGTCGGACTAGAGGTTGTCAACGTCAGGTTGTCGCTGAGCTCCTAAATAAACTACAGCAGGGTAACAACTCCTGGGTAGATTTACCAGGAATTCAGGTTCTCTTTATTTAGACTTAATGGCTCTCGCTGTGGTTTGATGGAGTCCTGGATTCCAGCTCATTTTGGAAGCTGGGGTCAGAGCGCAGGGTCAGAGATTGTACGGCGCCCCTGGAGCTGAGAGGGTTAAGGGCCTTGCTCTAGGGCTCAACCGTGGCTGCATGGCAGAGCTGGGATTCAAACTCTCGACCTGTTGATCATTAGGCTCCCAATGTTCCTACACTAGTCCCTAATACTAGTCTGTAATCCAGGACTATCAGTGCCGATCATGATCCAGAGATCCTCCATGCTGGTCTGTGCTGGTTTATTAGGGGCCAACACCAAGAGACAGACAGAAATACGAACAGACAGCAAACCAGAGAGAGAGATTGATAGATAGTGAGACAGACAAATAGAAAAACAAAAGTGCAGTTAGAAAGACAGAGATAAATAAAATAGAGACAGACAGATAATGAAACAGACAAAAAGCAAACATGATAGAAAAACAGACAGAGAGAGAAAAACAGATAAAGTGACAGACAGACAGACATACAAACAGCAAAACAGACAGACAGACAGACAGACAGACAGACAGACAGACAGACAAACATATATAGATAAACTGATAGATAAAAAAAACAAATAGGAAGACATAGTAAGACAGACAGTTTAGAAAAAACAAAAGGACATGTAGAAAGACAAACAAATAAAAGGACAGACAGAGACAGACAGACATACAAACAGATAGCAAAACAGAGAGACAGTCAGATAGCGAGACAGACAAATAAAAAACTAAAAGGCAGATAGAAAACAGACAGACATATAGCAAGACAGACAGATAGATAGAAAGAAAGACAGACGAATGGATAGAAAAACAAAAGGACAGACAGACAGTTTGATGGATGGATATATAAACAAAAGGACAGACAGACAGACAGACAGACAGACAGACAGACAGATAGATAGATAGATAGATAGATAGATAGATAGATAGATAGATAGATAGATAGATAGATAAACAAACAGATAGATATATTGATAGATTAATGGATGGATGAATGGGTAGAAAAACAAAAGGACAGACAGACAGAGAGACAGACAGGTGATGTTATTATTCAGGTTGACAGTAACGGTCGTTGTGTTTAGTCGTGCTTGTTTGTGCTGTAAACATTACAGTAAAATTCTCTCTATTAAACAGCGGCAGCTATAAACGCGGCGCAGCGCGACGTAATAAATCTCGCGTTCCGGCGACACGTTGACGATGGTACAGATGGCTGAATACGCCGCGTTTTATAATTATGAAAAAGCAGCAACACTCAGGGAAACGTTAGCGTTAGCGCTCCTCTCCGGCTCTTCTGAAACTGATCCTGTACTGAACCTCGGGTTCGTTCTCCCGGCGGAAGCGTCCAGCGTCCCGGCGACTTCACGGCGAGGCACGGCGTGATGCTTCACGAGCCGGCGGATGAGGTTACACGCTAACGGCACGTGTGGGGTTTCAGCACCGAGATGTTTTAGGGTTCCGGAGCGGCGTCAGCGTTAATCTGGATCAACGTGAGGTTTCCTCATGAGTCTCATTCAGGCCCAAACACACACACACACACACACACACACACACACACACACAACACACACACACACACAACACACACACACACGCCACACCTACACCACCCGCTAATGGCTTTAAAGAGATGAGAAATCTCTTAATCTCTAACACAGCTAGCAATCAGAAAGTCTAACGCCATATCACGCTAACGCGCTTAGTGCTAAGTCTAATAATAACATAGCACCAGAACACAAAGCCTCATGGGTAATTTATTGAGCTGAGACCAAAATTAGCTGCAGAGCTGCATACACCTCATTTTACAGAAATACAAAAAAAAACCAACACATACGCTACATGGCCAAAAGTATGTGGACGCCTTGCTTGTATTCCACTCCCCCCACACGCACACACACACACACACACACACACTTTGTGGGCAACAATAGCTGTCTACCAGGGACTAATCACAGGCGAAAAAGGTTCACACTCACTAATGCAACAATGCATTATTGTAACAGCACTAATGCAACACTGTAACAGCACTAATGCAACACTGTAACAGCACTAATGCAACATTGTTACACTGTAACAGCATTAATGCAACATTGTTACACTGTAACAGCACTAATGCAACATTGTTACACTGTAACAGCACTAATGCAACATTGTTACACTGTAACAGCACTAATGCAACATTGTTACACTGTAACAGCATTAATGCAACATTGTAACAGCACTAATGCAACATTGGAACAGCACTAATGCAACATTGTTACACTGTAACAGCATTAATGCAACATTGTTACACTGTAACAGCACTAATGCAACATTGTAACTGCACTAATGCAACATTGTAACAGCACTAATGCAACATTGTTACACTGTAACAGCACTAATGCAACAAACCAAACCTGTTGAACCCTGTATTTAGGGACCCTGATTTGTGCACAGGGGCGCAGTTACACCCCAAATGTTGAAAGAATTGTATTTACTTTATGTAATAGAAGAATTTTGGAAAGTACAAATTTCAATCTTAGAAGCGTTGGGACTGGATTGGGAGTAAATCACCCTCGTAGACGCCGGGATGTGCTGTAATGAGGCCGACTTGGGAACTTTGGTCGCTTGAAACCGGCTCAGCGGCCACAGACGACCTCCTGGAAGCCAGGCAGCGTTGTGGTGACTTCTACTGCAGGAATTTGTCCCCTGTACACAAATGGCAGGTATATCATATATTTATATGTTCGCTTTCATAATATTTGAGCGTTAGTGTGTTTGGTGACTCGGCTCTTCACTAGATTAGAAAATAATCACATCTGTAACGATCCTCGAAGAAGCCGAAACTTTTTAAATTGCCGCCCGGCTCTGTTTCTTTGTACCTGTGAACTTGTAATTAACCCTCAGCTCCTGTTTTAGAAGCTGTAAGAGAAATCAAGAAGTCAATCTAGAACAGGAAATGACTCGAGCTAAATTAAACACATCAGGTATCAGATCAGCTCAGATCGTCAAACCGGCAGGAAACAAAAAACTAAAATACAAGAGCCGGTGTGGCTTCTTCTGCTGATTTATTTCCTTCTACAGCACGAGATTCCAATCAGAAGAGCGTACAGACGATACTGATGTTTAACGAGTCAGTCGGTGTTCCGGTTCATCCCAGAGCTGTTGAGTGGGGCTGAGCTCAGGGCTCGGTGCAGTACGCTGGAGCTTTTCTGGAGCTCGCTGTCTAATGAAACCCGGATCTCTGGATCTGACTGTTTGATTGTTTGCTGTCCTGTGATGGATCGGGACCCTTTCCCCAGGTGGCACCAGACCCACCACAACCCTGACCTTGTTGCAGTGGTGAGCGCAGATAAATAAATAAATAATAATATTTCACTGTTTCTGTTGTGTAAGAGAAAATTTGGAGTTTTATAATCACAGGTACGTGAGGTGAAATTTTACCCGCCGTATTAGCGAGACCTTGTTGCCGCGTCCTTTTTCTTAATTAGCATCTTAATTAGTGTTGAATTAAAGATTATTCCGCTAATTTAAACCCCGGGGCTCCGTCGGGATGAGCGGCGCATGACAGGCGTGAGGATGAAAGGGCGGGAGAAAAAAAACAGGAATCGGAACTCCGGCCGCCGGAGTGGTTCTGGCCGGCAGCGTTCTGATGAGCCTGGAGGAACGCTGCAGGCGAGTCGAACCGCCAAAAAATAAATAAATAAATAAATAAACTAAAGGAAAACAAAAATATTCTGTACCGACGGGGCTTCAGGAGGCGCCTCCAGGTACAGATTTACACCACAGCGGGTTCCTCCATGCGCCCACATCAATTAGGATAGTTCAGCGCTGAGGAGGCGTCGGGCGCTCCCTCGTTATTCAGTCAGATCATCACTCAGAATTAAGGCGCCTCAGTAGGAGCATTTTAAGGGAGCTAAGCAACATTGTAACAGCACTAATGCAACATTGTATTTAACAGCACTAATGCAACATTGTAACAGCACTAATGCAACATTGTATTTAACAGCACTAATGCAACATTGTAACAGCACTAATGCAACATTGTATTTAACAGCACTAATGCAACATTGTAACAGCACTAATGCAACATTGTATTTAACAGCACTAATGCAACATTGTAACAGCACTAATGCAACATTGTATTTAACAGCACTAATGTAACATTGTAACAGCACTAATGCAACATTGTAACAGCACTAATGCAACATTGTATTTAACAGCACTAATGTAACATTGTAACAGCACTAATGCAACATTGTAACATTGTAACAGCACTAATGCAACATTGTATTTAACAGCACTAATGTAACATTGTAATAGCACTAATGCAACATTGTATTTAACAGCACTAATGTAACATTGTAACAGCACTAATGCAACATTGTAACAGCACTAATGTAACATTGTATTTAACAGCACTAATGTAACATTGTAACAGCACTAATGCAACATTGTATTTAACAGCACTAATGTAACATTGTAACAGCACTAATGCAACATTGTAACAGCACTAATGCAACATTGTATTCAACAGCACTAATGCAACATTGTAACAGCACTAATGCAACATTGTAACATTGTAACAGCACTAATGTAACATTGTAACAGCACTAATGCAACATTGTATTTAACAGCACTAATGCAACATTGTAACAATGTAACAGCACTAATGCAACAGTGAGGATGATGGTTCTGAGTTCTAACAGATATAAACGTTGACGTTATTTATTCAGGATAAACATATTGAACGTATTTGGTTCCCAATAATAAGACGAGGGTCGTGCGCAATAATCTATATAAAAGCAGCAGCGGCGACGACGTGCCAAAGGTCGCGGCGCAAATCAATGGACTCTAACGAGACAAAAAATCAAGGTTATGAGAGATGAGGAGGCAGAGCCGATAACGAACCCTCCACCTCGTGATTTTATTCGCAGGGTTTACATTAATGCATGAAGCAGTGTTTCATTAGCGCCCGCCGCCGCGCCGAGGCCCGGACGACCCGCCCAACCTCGCTATTATTACATGGCCTCGGGCTACACCTGATCTCGGCTTATTAGGATTCGTCCGCTGATCCGTGATGGATCTTCGGTCCTGTAGGTCAAACCTGTTCCGGAGGTCTCAGAATATCACCCCGATCATCTGATATTACACTGTTATTTTATTTTATTTTACTCCAGCGCTGTAGGAGTTTACAAGTTTACCTTTCAGATCAAACCGTTCACCGCACGGTCGGTTTGTAGATAAAAAAGCAACAGGTGGAAGTGCTCACATTTCTTTATGAAGTCTCAGATCCTTTTATCACCGGATTTAAGTCATTAAAGTTTAATGGAAAGTTCTGGAGTGCAGACTGAGAGGTAGATTCGAAGCTCCAGCATCCCACCATAAACCATTCCAACCACATCATGAATAAAAAACTGATATATTTAAATGTTTTAGACGAGATCGAAAACTGTCCGAAGCGTTCTGATGCCTCTAAACACAAACAGCAGTGGATTTTTAATATAACACTTTCAGGCGTCGTTTCCAAAATCCCCTCGGACATTTTCATTTAGCAGCGAGGAGAAACATCAGCCGGCGCCCGGCGTGAGGGAATTTACTGCCAGACCGCCGGGAAAGCGCCAAGTGTGGTACAGCCGTCGTTACAGATCCTCAGAAGAGCCTGAAATATGAACTCACACAGTTTGGACGTTTTTATCTCAGAATTACAAACACAATTCTGGGAAAAATGACAACGAGCACCAAGGAGCACAGACAGTAATGGTTTGTAAACAGTCAAGAGACAAAATATTTATATTTTAAACTAAATAGCAGGCGTATCATCATTCGATGGATGCCAGGCATTCCAATAAAGTTGGGACAGGTGCATCCTGAATGTCGTGTCCCTGTTTTGCTGTGTGATCTGAGCGCTGATTCGCTCCAGGTGGACGTTCCCCTACATGTCACGGCCCCTCACTTTCGTTCTCGTTGGCTCCTTAGCCTGCACACTTGCTTTTCTGTGGAGCCGTGATGCCAGAATGCTCAGTGTAGTTCGATTTTCCGCTGATGTGGAATGTCGGAATCCCTCAATGGCGGTGTGACATCCTTGGTCAGTTCCCCTTCTGTCCTGTCATATCGTGACATACAGTTCTCAGTTCTGTGCCGCCCCTGTTTTGTTCACGGTTTCCGTTGCTGCTGCGGAAGTTTTTTTATTTGTTTCTTTGCCTTTATTATTTTGTCCACATTATTTATTTGCGTCTGTTGTTTAATCTTGATTGAACTCCTGCACTCGGGTTCTATTTCCATTCCTGCAGGAGTTCCATGAATATTTGTTGTCGAGGTGGAAGCAGAATTTTTCCTTCTTCCAGTCTTGCTGGATATAAAACTTTAGCTGCTGAAAACATCTCCGTGGTAAGACACGTAGGCCGGACAGCGGGCGGGGCCGCTCCGAAGGCTCGGGTGAACATCAGTGAATAACGTATGAAGCTTAAACACGAGAAGTAAATGAGAGCTTCAGGATCTCTCCGAGTCGTCTGCAACAACGTGGAAAAGTGTCTCTACTTCTCTAAACTTCTCTAAAGCAAAAGTCAGAGGGAAGAAAACAAAAAACCATCCACACAAACACGCCGCCGAGCAGCAGCGGCACAAAGAAGAGGCGTACGCCGGCGCGGTCTCAGCAGGGACGGAGACGCGCTCCACCATCGTCCCGGCTTTGCATTTAAAACAACATCCAGCCACTTTGTGGCAGCCGAGACGGAGAGTAGCGAGCACAAAAGAATATTTAAAAACGCCGGAGCAAAACAACGCTCCTCTCCGCCGCGCTCGGGTTCCGTCGGGGGTAAAGCTGCATGTCGGAGAAAAACATCTGAGAGAGCTGAAGAGTTTCTGACAGGATGCACCAAACCAAGCGCTGTTTTTTATGCCGTGGATCTCACTCACTGCCAGTCTGGCATAATAATACATTCATTTATTCTTTCGGTGTCTGATTTACTGCCATTTTATCCTGGTCAGGGTTGCTGTGTGTCTGTTTCGTTGGGCGAAAGGCAGGAAACATGCCGGACAGGTCGCCGGTCCATCACAGGGCACCACACTTGCACTTCTATTATCTCCAGTTAACCTGAGTGCACGTCTTTGTACTGTAGGAGGAAACCGGAGCTCCAGAGGAAACCCACACAGACATGGGGAGAACATGGAGAACATACCAAACTCTGCTTAGAATGGACCCTGGTTGAATAGTCGGCCTCCTGACATTGTGCATGTTGGCCTGCAGAAACGCTGGGCATGAGACGGAAACACGAAACACCAACTCTTTACAGCTGAGTGAGGTGTAAAGCCTGTCCGACTGTGGATAGTGACACCCGTCATGCACAAGCTCCAGTTTTTGTGGGTTTTTTAAGGTAAGAGTTGGAATTTCTTGCCACCCTTGACAAAAGACGAGTGTGTCATGTATATGAAGTATGTGAACACACCTTTAATAAATGATTAAATGAAACTTGTGCTATCAGCCTACGTTACTAAAGTGTATAAAATAAATTCTATAAAATAAACGACACGCCTCCTTCAGGCAACATTGTGTGAATAGTTTAGGGAAGGCCCTTGTGCACAAGGTAAGGAAACTGAACGCTCATGTGTGGCAGGTCGTTCCGTCCAACGTGTGCTTTTTAAATCAGATGGGATTGACTGAATTGCACCAGATGCTCTAAACTCATGAGACTGTTATGGCATCAAATGGAGGAAAAAATTAGGGAGGAGCGGGGTCAACTCTGTATTAAAGCCCACAGTTTTAAAACCTGATGTCTGACAAGCTCATGACCTGGAAAACTTCACCACCGAACAACAGTTCATCTAAGATCTAAAAGGATCTAAAAGATCTAAAAGGATCTAAGAGGCTGCCGTGTGTTAAATCCGACCAATCAGATTTCCCAAAAATCCTCCGTAAATAAAAATGAATTTAACGTTTCGATTACAGCTGGACGTCTTGTTTAATCTGCAGGTGTTCGGGTCGGTTCTCGCCGATCTCTCCAGATAAAGATAAAACAAAACGAGGAGCGCTTCCTCCCGACTTCAGTCGCACAGAAAATTATTCATCATCTTCATTTCTTTACATTTTTTATTTTCTCACAGATCCCGTGAAGCTCTTTTTTTCCTCCGGAGGTGCTTCTGATGTGTCTCGTTGTTCGGGGCTCGGATCGGGTGGCTCCCGACTTCTGGGTTTTTATCGGACCGCACGCCGAGCCTGAGCCGAGGAACATCAAGCGACCGAGATGAGAGTCGGGTAAAAAAAAAAAAGAAAGAAAGAGGAAGAGAAAAAAAGGGAAAGAAAAATGAATTCTATCAAAACAGATTGTCAAAGCAGATGGGACGCTCGTGTAAAAAAGAAATAAATTAATAAATAAATAAAATAACAGGGCCGGGGCGCGTGACGAGGGCGCTGATTACATAAACGCACCCATCTTTAATAAACAAACGACGGAGCCACGACGAGGAGCGACTCTGATATTCTGCTCCACTAAAAATGATCAAAGTTTCTCTTCCCCCTAAAATCTAACAGAAAGAAATCATTTAACATCAATAATCTGAGATTAAAGAACAGCGCAGGATCAGCACCAGCTTTACACGCTACACAGCCAAAAGTATTGGGACGCCTGATTGTGAGCTTGTTGAGCGTCCCGTTTAAAAACGAACGCTGTTAAAACTGAGCGACGTCTGTGTGTGAGGGCTGTGTGATCTTCTCAGCTGGAACAGCAGCCGACATTCTGAGAAGCTTCTCATGAGGTTTAGGAGTATGTCTGTGGGGATTTGTGCCCTCTTATCTCATATTAAAGATGACAGCATTTCATGTTCCAGTCAGGTGTTCCGATTCATCCCAGACCTAACTGTGGGGATTTGTGCTCGTTCATTTCATATAACAGATGACAGCATTTGTAAGGCTGGGTACTGCAAGTCTCATGTTCCAGTGGATGTTCCATTTAATCCCAGAGCTGTTGAGTGGGACTGAGGTCCTTTATTCTTTGTGTTTTTATAGAGTTCACTCATGCTGGAACTGGAAAAGACCTTCCCTAAACTGTTGCTGCAAAGTTGGAAGCATGTCATTTCCTTTATATGATTTATTTCACCTGTTAGTAACTGTTGTGGCTGAAACATATGAGGTCCAAATTCAGAAGGGACGTTCCAATACTTTTCAGTAGGATGACGGACTAAACTGCAGGGATTCCTCCCCTCTATGATTGGTGGAGCAGGAGATCAGAACATCATGCTGTAACGGGATCTTTCCTAGCTCTGTTCCCAGCCTTATAAAATTTTGGGGGGTGCATTTGGGGTGTTCTATTTGGGGTGCATTCGCGTGTCTATGAGATTCCGCAGCGTTCCATCACACGGCTAATCAGGTGAATTTCTCGGATCCAATCAGACTCGAGCTGCCGGCTTTTCGCATCCATTAGGAGTCATTTCGATACGAAACTCGATCCTCGCGGCCGTCCCTCCTGGCTGTTTTCTCGCTGACATTTCTTCCTGATAAATCGAATGAGCCGCTACCAACGTGCACCCAAAGCTGACTTCCAGAGAAGCTCGAGGTGCTCGGGTGAGAAGAATCCGGGCGGAGATAATGAAGACGCTCAAGTTCAGCGATCCCACTGCGGTGGACAAAATGATGGAAACTCGACCTCAAAAAGGAGCTCGTAGTGACAACCACAGCTGTACAGATGTGTCCGTGATGTTAACAACCACTGAGCATCATGTGACAGCTATGGAGCGCTGACCTTACAGTAAACCTAAAACCAACACAGAACACGATGTGGCTGTTTCTAATCTACGTCTGGAGTTACTTCTCATCCAGCGATCCATCAGCGTTAGCTCAGGAATGAATAAACAAACCACAATGCCTCCTGGGAGAATGGAGAACAGCACGAGCTGAATGACAAGAATACACCAAGAGGAAAGAAACAGAGAGAGAGAAAAAACTGCATTTATTATAACGAGTCTCAAACCTCACAGCTAAGCATCAATCACTAGAAGATCAGTGAAGATCCAGGAACACAGACAGTCGTGGACTTTCCTCCACAGTCTCAGGCCCGGGGTGCGTTCCTTCTAGATGATTGGATGTAATCAAGGTCGTGGACTAGCTGGTTCACTACCGCTTGAATCCAGGGTTCTAATCTTCAGGGGTGTTGTCGGCCAGTCGGGTGTCTGCATGTACACATGATTGGCCTTATGTTGGAACATGGAACAGCCATCTTTACTCAAGTTCATAGAACAGCCGTCTGTGGAACAGCGGTCTTTACTCAAGGTCATGAAACAGTCGTCTTTATTCAAGTTCATGGACCACCTAGCCCTCTACCCCTGGAATCCAGGGTTCCGATCCTCAGTGGTGCTCTCGGCCAGTCGGGCGTCTGCATCTGGACACGACTGGCTACATCTGGGTGGAGGATGGCCCAGGCCCGGCGATGGACTGGCGTCTGTCCGGGGTGCGTTCCGTTATTGCACCCAATGATTCCAGTAAAATGATAATTATATAATAAAAAGTTTCTTTAGGATGTAAACGTGATTAAAGTCGTATATGTTATAATAAATAATGAAATAAAATCTCTCTCATGATCATGAAGCGTAGAAGACGAGCGTTTAAATCCAGATGGAGGAAGATCTCCATCTCACCAGGTTCTCCGGCTCTGAGTGAAGCTAAGTGACGGGGCACGGCGGATCTGCTCACGTCGCCGAGCATCCACATGAGAAGTTCTGGAGATGAAACCTTTTCTTCCGGGGACGCGGTGACACCTCATCACCAAACCTCCAGGGTTTCAGCTTCCTCTCACAGACAGAAATATGCTCATCCAATCACGCGCGAGGAGAGAGAGACGAGAACCTGCTGAAGTTTTCATTTTTATTCATTTATTTATTTTTTGTGACTGGAATCTTTTCGTCCTGTCATGAAACTCGTGGAAAATTCATTCAAGACCTGGCTCATAGTTGTCCTTCCAATTCATCCCAAAGGTGCCCAGTGGGGCTGAAGCCAAGGCTCTGCAGGAGTTCCTCCACAACAAACCTGATGAGCGGATGATGAGGAATGAGGTTATTTTCACCATCAGTGTTAAATTTGCATAAAATAGGTCAAATTTGTAAAAACAAAAGGCCTGACTCACAGTCGTCTTTCTAATTCATCTCAAAGTCAAGTTTTTTTCACACACAACTTGATGAACAGATGATGAAGAATGTTTCTCTTATTTTGACCATCATGAAGGATCAAGATTACGAAGGGTTAAGCGATGCAGAATTTGTTTTGTACCACAGAACTTGGGTGTATGAGGGGTAGAAGAGCATTTTTCAGTCCCACAACTTCACGTCCATCACAAATAAATTCTGTAGAATCCGTTAGATGCTGTTTTTTTGTAACGACGTTCCTCTGATCGACGGGGACGTGAGGAGTGTGTTACTGCGGCGTCTCTGCTGTCGGCGCTCAGAAAATGAATCAATATGATTGTTTTTGCTGAAGATGATGAGCGTGTCTGGACGGCGGCTTTAAAGACGAGTCGGCGTGGGCTTTACTGTCCAAACATTTATGACATTTAATAATTAAAGTCTGAGGCGCTTCATAGGGCAGAGTCCACTCCATCGGTTCCTCAGAATCAGCTCCTCCGTGGACAGATCGAATCCTGAAGCTCCGAGACTCTTCCAGTCCTGATGAGCTGCTTGTATTTTAGTTCTGCTGAGGCTGTCGAGGGAGAGTGGAAACATTCCTCATTAAACAGATCTTGTTTGGTGTGGAACAACTCGACTTCAGCCCCACTGGGAATCTTTGAGATGAATTGGAAGGACGACTGTGAGCCAGGCCTTTTGTTTCTATAAATTTGACCTATTTTATAAAAATTTTACACTGACGGTCAAAATAACAGAAACATTCTTCATCATCTGTTGTTTTATTGAATTGAGAAACTGGGAAAAAGTTACGTCATTTCAAAACCATTAATTTATTATATTTATTATTATTAAATAAAAGAAATAAGGAATGAAGGCAACATTTCTGTAAAATAAATAAATAAAGGTAGAATAAAAGCATCACCGCGGTTTAAAGAGCCGTACGTGCAGCCTGGAGTCTCTCATGTCGGCGGCGCACGACGCCCGTCCATGCGGGAGCGTTTGTCAGCGCTAATTGGCGCACCAGCCACAAACCCGCTCCAGCGAAGCGGAACGGCACTTCACGCACCACGCCGGTTAAACAGAGAGTTCAGCGACGAGGATCCGCCGGTGAGTTACGACAGGTTTTCCGAAGCCGTCCGGGGACCTGAGGCGGGATCGTGCCGCTGGGAATAAATTAGGTGCTGCGGTGAGGGGTTAACGGCTTCTGTGCTCGGTTCCTGGAGCCGTTACGACGCTTTCTGCCTGGTGCAATTAGCCGTGCCTGAGGGATGGGGTGTGTGCAGCGGCGACCCCTGCTGTCTGCTCGAGGAAGAACGCCTGCCTGCATGAGTGGAAGAATGCTCATGTGTAGCGTGTTCCTCTGTCGTGTTAGAAATACGAGTCTGCCAGACTGGTGAAGAGACGGCCTCAAAGGTTCAAAGGTCAAAGCAGGGGTGGAACTGGATATGTCTAAATGTTTAGAAAGAAAGAAAAACCTGGGGCGGGTGCAGAAACGCCCAGCACATGAGACATGGTTTGTCTTGGCAAGTTTGGTTTAGAGTAACTCCTCTGGTCTGCACAGAGCCTCACTGCACATCTTTGGGATGAATCGGAAAGACGAATGTGAGTCAGGCCCTTTCTTTTTCCAAAATTGACTGGGTTTTTTTCACAATTTTACAAACTCTCTTAGTGCAAATGTCTACACACACTTTATTTTGCAGAAAAGTGGGCGTGGTTAGAGCCAATTAAAACACAGAAGGGCCACGCCTTGTCATGCTTAAAGATTTCAAACAGACACAAACACTCAGCGCCGTTTCATCTCCGGATTCTGAAGCTAATAAAATCGAATCTTTTTCCTCTCTGTTTGTGTGAGTCTTTATTAAAAGCCGCGCCCGCTCCCGCTCTCCTCTGAAGCGCTCATTATCGGATCCAGCGCCATCCGCCGTCCACACGTTTACATAATTAGCCCCCCGGAGGCTTTTCCTTTAATTTCTGACTTTGTTTTATTTGGCATTAGTAAAAAAAAAGAGCAATTTGTGTAATTTCCCGAGGGCTCGACCCTGCTGACAAGGCGCACGGATAAACGCTTCGCTGAAACATCGCCGAGCTCTCGCTGGCCGCCGCTGCGCCGTCCGGGCCCTCCAACGTGCCCCAGACCTCCGAGGGTCAGAAGAGGCGACCCTGGCGTATTAAGTGTGCGTTCGACTTGACGATATCTCAAGAACCTTGTGATCTCTCTACACAGACACATTTTACATCATCCTACACTCCCGAGAAGAGGGCATGTCTAAATTCTTAAATCTCTTACAATGCTCCTACTGAGGCGCCTTAATTCTAATAAGCTCTGTGTATTTTCTCCCTTTTTCTCCCAGTTTAGTCATACCCAGTTCCTTTTCCTCTGCTGGAGACCTCGATGGTTTATAAGGAGGGTATATTCTCCTGACACGCCCTCCCTACCACACGTGTGAGCGCTCCACCGACCCCTTCTTATCCCCCCGTACTTTGGTGGATCGGTGCGTGAGGTCGGTCTCGCTCACGGAGAGTCACGCGCTGATCTCCACGTTCCTCTACTTCTGTACAGGTGCCTAGGGCTACTAACCAGAGGACCACACCTAGTTTTTTTTAGTTCTGTCTTTTCCCACCCAGCAGACTAGTGGCTGATTCAGTCTGATGCAGGCACTGCCGACTCTTGTAGACCCCAGCAACACGCTCCCCAATTCATTTACCTACTCGAGAAAACTAGATTACCTGGAGGAAAACCTATGTAGAGGAAAATAACCGGACAGGGTGTGGGTGTGTGTGTGTGGGGGGGGGGGGGGTGTAGTCGCGGGCAGTCGGGGGCAGTTGTTAAGTCCCAAAGTCGCCAAATTACTCAGCTTCATGTGGAGCTCCACCAATCGATGTTCAATAACTTGATGTGTTCCAAATGTTTTCGTCCTCGTCCCTGAGGTCCACTCACAAACTGCCGTCCCGAGACGATAGTGTCCGACGTCCTTCATCCCTCCTTCCACTCGGATTAGCGGCGTCTTCCATCACATCACCCGGCAACCATGACGGCAGGATGCGAGCTGGAGTGGGGAGCGGCGGAGACAGTGAAGGATAAAGCGTCAGAGACAGGAGCAGATGGTTCCCTTTATTGTCCCCCAAAACACAAGAGGAGAGCGTCCCTACAGTGGCGGGGGGGGGGGGGGGGGTTCTTCATCAGGCCTCCTCTGGTTATGGCACGATATTGGCAGCCACCTGGCATCAGAAATGAAACCCTGACAAACTGAGGGCTGGTGATTACAGAAATAAGGAGGGATGTTGAGGATCAGATCAGAGCTGCTGGAGAAGAACCAGTGTGGAGGCTCGTTCATTTAGACGTGATTCACTAACAGCTGTAACGAGTCAAAACCAGTTTAACCAGAACTAACCAACTAAACAACTAAACCAAACATACTGAACTATTCTGATTTCTGATTGGCTGGCAGGTGTCCAACATCAAATAATCATAATGATAAAAATAATAATAAATAATATAAATAAATAAATGATAATATAACAAATAATAACAATAATATAAAATAATAATATTACTACAAATAATAATAATAACATTAGTAAGAATTATAATAGTAATGCAAATAAAACAGTAATAATAATAATAAATGACATAAATAAACAATTAAATAATGTAAATAATAAATGATATAATAACAAGAAATAACAATGATATAAAAACTTATTACAAATAATAATAATAATAAAAACTATTGGTCTTATTATTATTATTATTATTATTATTATTATAAAAATAATAAATATATTACAAAGAAATAATCTTAATAATAAGAATGATAACAATAATAATACAAATAATAGTAGTATTAATATTAAAAATGATAATACCAATAATAATAATAATATTAATATAATAATATATAAAAAAAAAAAAATAATAATAATATACGTATATATATATATATATATATATATATATTATAACAATAAAAATAAGAGGTTAAATAATTATAGTTAAATAATTTAAATAATAATACTTATCATATTAATATATATATATATATATATATATATATATATATACAGTATATATATTTAAATAATAATAATGATAAAAGTAATGCAAATAATAACATTAGTAATAATATGAATAATAATAATAACACTAATAATAATAATAATAACTAATAATAATAATAATAATAATAATAACACTAATAATAATAATAATAATAATAATAACACTAATAATAATAATAATAACAATAACACTAATAATAATAATAATAACACTAATAATAATAATAATAACACTAATAATATACATGGTTTTACTGTGTATCATGTGACTGCAGCCTTATGATTTTTAAGTTTTGTTAACCTTTAAAGAAGTAAAATAAAGAATAAAGAGAAAGAACCAGTAGTTCCACAGTTTGGTGCAGTAAAAACGTTCGGATTGAGTCACATGACGTGCTTTTCGTCGTCCTCCTTCTCAGTATAACCCCCCACACCCCTCCACCCCGGTTCCTCCCACCCCTCCACCGCTCCACTTCAGGCTAATTCTGAAGTATTAACTGGCGGGAGTTATTACCCCCGGTACGAGGCGGCTCTGTCGGGAGCGCTTTATGAGATCGCGTTCCCGGTGGACGAGGCGGCGGGGTGGAGGTAGCCCCGTCATCCCGTAATGGTATCAGCTGGGAAATACACAGTGCCAGGGATTATTGATCTACCCGTATCTGCTCTTCTGCTGACGAATCGGAAGCCTGCGCAGAAGGAGCGCGTAATCGTGAAAAATGTCACGGCTAATAGGCTCCTCCCACACGCCGCCCGCCTTATTATGACAAACGATTCCGCTTGTAATGACGGCGGTGAGGCGGCGGTACGTCGGGAGAGAAAAACAAACACAACAGACGCCCGAGTGTCGCAGATTCTTCAGCGCTTGATGGATTTCAGCGCTTACGTTGGATGCAAATGTTTCATATTCCAAACGCAGCACGCTTTACACCATAAACACCGGAACTAAGCCACTCCATCTGAGCTGCCTAGTTTGGCCGGCAGTCGGGGCACGGAGGCTCTGGTGAATGTGATCACCTGAGCCTTGAACATCATGCACTTGGGTTCAATTCCCATTCAGTAGCGAGAGACGTTCCACGTTTTGGCACCGTTTTACTGCCGAATGCAGTTCCTGATCCATTGCTCTGAATGATCCGGACTTGGGACTGGCACTGAGAGCGCACTGATGCCATAGGTTCAAGTAACACCAAGTGTGTTCTGTTTTTGTGAGCCCTGCCTGGGATTCGAACCCCCAGAACTCAGCTGTGGCTCTAACGTCACACCAATTGAGGTGCCCAATTTTTTGCCCTGCTTTGATTCGATGTGACACGTCACATGACCAGCTTTTGTTTGTTTGTTTGTTTATGTTTACAAGTAAAGATCTGCAAACAAAATATATTTAGTAATTTAATAAATTGGTTGAACATGTGCCGCACCGTGCCGTGCCGTGTCGTGCCGCGCCCCCTTCGTCGTACATCCTGGGGCGAATCCAGTCGTTGTGTCTTGTTTAAACCGACTATTTTTTATCGTCCCACCTCTGTCTGATGTTCATTGTTCGACGTTCAGCCATGAACATCACCGAATCCCGGCTGATCCGGCGTACGGGCGCTAAACGAGCCCCCGATTACGCCTCCCCGCCCTCATTTCCATACAAACGACACGGATATGACCGGCACACCGGCACCCGTCACGCACCTAACAATGGAGAAGCTACAGCGACACCGGCGGCGGGATATTAAAGGCATTTTTCAGAGCTACTCACAAAGTCAAGTATCTGCTGAGAAATTGCTATACCTCACAATTAGCGCTGCCGAAAACGCAGTGCGGCTCTCTTTACGCCTGTCAGCTACCGGCAAACCTCCAGCCAAGGAACGGAGTCAAACAACGCCACCTATAGTTCATCTCCCTTCAGTCTGAGCGCCGTCGTGCCGGCTAAAGGTTCGGTGGTTCGTCCAGGAGCGTGAGACGCTCTTCCGAAAATTACAGACCGAAAACACGGTCATGTCACCCGAGCCAGATCTCGATACGATGCCACGCAGAAGTGCGGCAGGTGTGTTGAGCTGTTGGAATCTTATGCTGTTGTTTCGAATGCAGGCGTGCATGATCGGTCATGTTAAACACATTATGTGCTTCTGACTTGCAGCAACAGTTTAGGGAAGGACCTTTCCTGTTCCAGCATGAAAAAAGCTTCCTGCACAGAGCCCTGACCTCAGACTGGATGGGTACAAATTTCCACACACAGACCTCTCAAAGAGCAGCTGATACTCATTCCCGTATCCTGTTCCTGATCCCTGTTCCTGTGTGTCCTGCACAGCTCTGGGATGAACCGGAACACTGACTGATCGATCAGTGCCCAGCCTTACAAACACTGTCATCTTCTGTGCTACTGAACGGGCACAAATTCCCACACACAGACCTCTCAGAGAGCAGCTGTTGTACCTTTGAGGATCACACAGACGTCGCTCTGTTTCTGAAGCACGATTATCGGGCGTCCAAATACTTTTGGCTGTCTGTCGTATGTAATTGGGGTATTCGTTCTGTATTTTTGAGGCGTGTGATGTTTACGAGCCCGGCGAGCGCCGTTCATCCCGGGGATGTGATCAGATTGGGCTGTGTTTAATAACAGCTCTGATATCTGTGCCGAACCTCCCGAGGGCCGTAAGCGCTCCGAGCAAAAGTAATTGGACGGCGCATTAAGCCGCGTTGTGCTGAACAGGAGAAACGCCAGCGTGGATCACGCGGCGTTGCGCTCCGTCTCGTTCCGTCTCTGAATTAGCCTGCGACGCTCAGCTCGGCGGCGGTAAACTGTACAGACTGTGATTACCGCCGGTGAGGTGGCGCCGGCGGGGCGATTAAACGCAGCGGCTACGGCGGGCGAGGTGTTAATTACAGAGGAAACGCAGAAATCGATGGTGTGACATCACAACGCTTCATCCTGGCACAAAGCAGAACGACACCAGAGCAGCCAATCACAAGCAAGGATCAAACCCAAATCTGACCGTGCCCCCTGACCACGCCCCATCATCACCTCATCACCCTGTTTCAAAGTCCTCATACACACACACTCATACATACACACACACACTCATACACACATACACACACTCATACACACATACACTCATACACACACACTCATACATACACACACACTCATACACACATACACACACTCATACACACACTCATACACTCATACACACACTCATACACACACTCATACATACACACACACACACACTCATACACACACACACTCATACATACACACACACACTCATACATACACACACACTCATACATACACACACACACTTATACACACACACACACTCATACACACACTCATACATACACACACATTCATACACACACTCATACATACACACACACTCATACACACATACACACACTCATACACACACTCATACACACATACACACACACTTATACATATACACACACACACACACACTTATACACACACACTCATACATATACACACACACTCATACATATACACACTCATACATGTACACACACACTCATACATATACACACACACACATATACACACACACTCATTCACACATATATACACACACACACATCCACACACACACTCATACACACACACTTGTCTAGTATTTTTAGATTGTGGGAAGAAACCCACACAGACACAGGGAGAACATGCAAACTCCACACAGAAAGGACCTGGAACACTCCACCTGGGAATCGAACCCAGGACCGACAATGCTACTTTTCGAGCCAAGATCCTTTTTCAGTGGGGAAATGAGGAGACGAGAGGAACCTCATATTACTACCTGTAGTTTTTAAACAAAATGTTGGTCAGGCGTCCACATACTTTTGGTCACACTGACCTGATTTAAGAGCTTCGGGTTTGTGATGTTTTACTCAAAGGGACTAAAGTTCAGACTTAAAGGTGCCCTTGTTTATATTCTGAAAACCGCCTGTAACCAGCACACTCACACACACATATACTCACACACACACACACACACACACACACACACACACACACACACACACACACTCACACACACACACAGTGCCGGGATCTTGACCGGAGGCGATGTTCAGGCCTCGGGTTAGTCACGTTCACCGACGGGGAAATCACTCACACGTCTTACTCACACTCCCACTGCTCACTCTTCCTGTACTAAATCCACCGTGTGTGTGCGTGTGTGTGTGTGCGTGTGTGTGTGTGTGTGTGTGTGTGTGTGTGTGTGTGTTTAGCCGGTACTGAAGGCAAGCCGACGGCTAAAATCTGTCCAATTCGTTTCATAAGTCTGACCTTTATTTCCAGCTAAAACCTCCGGAGAAGGAAAAACCTGACAGGACATGACAGGCTGCGTCTGAGGGAGGGAGGGAGGAGCTGCAGGCTGTGGGGACTCCAGTGCATAGGTTCAAATCTCAGCTCTGCTACCTAGTGGGCATGATCGGCAGTGCAGACGGTGCAGCAGACACAATCGGCTACTTACATCTGCTGGGTGGGAAAAGACGTGACTAAAATAAAAACTGGGCGGGGTCTTGGACGCTGTGTAAGGACCCTGGTTAGTAGGCCGAGGCGCCTGTTCAGAAGTGGAGTAACGTGGAGATCAGGGCATGACTTTCCCTGCGCGAGACCGACCTCACGCACTGATCCACCGAAGTCCAGGCGAATAAGAAGGGGTCGGTGGAGCGCACACGTTTTGGAGGGAGGGCGTGTCAGGAGGATATACCCCCCTCATACACCATCAATATCTCCAGCAGAGGAAGAGGAACCGGCTACGACTAACCTGGGAGAAAATGCAGTAATAAATTAATAATTAAAGCTGATTTTGAATTCAGAGCCCCGGACGATAATGTTTTCGTCGCATCTTCTCACCTGTAAGAGAAATGAGCGACGCCTCCCCTGGAGTCGGGTTATTTTCTTCTCTCTGTGTGTGAAGTGTCGCTGTTCCCACCTGTGAAAAACCCACCGACACCCAGCGAGTGTGAACGCAGCACGGTGTGAACGCACCCCCGAACACCTCCGCTAACAATAAGTACCGCGCGCGCTCCTCGCGGCTGTACGTAAACTTCTGACCCTTTCGGTTCGCGTGTCTTTGTGCGCCGCTCGGCCGGCATGATAAAATTACACCTAGAGTCTGGCGTGGTGCTGGGGAAAGGCTTCTCATGCCAAGTTCAGGGTGGGTGTATCACAGATGCCACTTCTCTGTGCCAAGACTTTAGTGCCCACCTGAAACGTCTCATCGTGAGAGTCGATTTTTATTCTCATCCTGCAGTCGTGGATTATTTATCTCTCTTCTCTGCTCAGAGTGACCCATTTACATTCAGTATATAGTGTGCTCAGTATTTAGTGTGTTCAGTATATAGTGTGTTCAGTATTTAGTGTGTTCAGTATATAGTGTGTTCAGTATATAGTGTGTTCAGTATATAGTGTGTTCAGTATATAGTGTGTTCAGTATATAGTGTTCAGTATATAGTGTGTTCAGTATATAGTGTGTTCAGTATATAGTGTGTTCAGTATTTAGTGTGTTCAGTATATAGTGTGTTCAGTATATAGTGTGTTCAGTATTTAGTGTGTTCAGTACTCAGTGTGTTCAGTATTTAGTGTGTTCAGTATTTAGTGTGTTCAGTATTTATTCAGTATTTAAGGTGATCAGTATTTAGTGTGTTCAGTATTTACTGTGTTTAGTACTCAGTGTGTTCAGTATTTATTCAGTGTTTAAGGTGGTCAGTATTTAGTGTGTTCAGTATTTACTGTGTTTAGTACTCAGTGTGTTCAGTATTTACTGTGGTCAGTATTTAAGATGTTCAAAATTTTGTCTAATCAGTATTTAGTGAATTCAGTATTTAGTGTGTTCAGTATTTAAGATGTTCAGTACTTTGTAAATTTGGTACTTAGTGTGTTCATTATTTAGTGAATTCAGTATTCAGTGTGTTCAGTATTTAAGGTGTTCAGTATTTAGTGTGGTCAGTATTTGGTGTGTTCAGTATTTAGTGTGTTCAGTATTTAGTGTGTTCAGTATTTAAGGTGTTCAGTATTTAAGGTGGTCAGTATTTAAGGTGTTCAGTATTTAGTGTGTTCAGTATTGTGTGTGTTCAGTATTTAGTGTGTTTAGTATTTTGTCCATTCAATGTTTAATGTGTTCAGTATTTAGTGTGTTCAGTATTTAAGGTGGTCAGTATTTAGTGTGGTCAGAATTCAGTGTGTTCAGTATTCAGTGTGTTCAGTATTTATTCAGTATTCAGTGTGTTCAGTATTTATTCAGTATTTATGTAACGATATGTGGGCTAGACGGACAGGAGGGGCGGACACAAACGCAGAGATGTGTAAACAACAGATTTAATATAACAAAAGACAGGACATACCACGCTAAGAGGACTAACAAAGCTAACAAGGCTAAACAAAGACTAAACAGGACTAAACAGACTAACAGGACTAAACAGATTAACAGGACTAAACAGACTAACAGGCTAAACAGACTAACAGGATTAAACAGACTAACAGGACTAAACAGACTAACAGGCTAAACAGACTAACAGGATTAAGGACTAAACAGACTAAACAGAACTAAACAGACTAAACAGGCTAACGGACAGGCTAATACACACAGGCTAACAAACAAGGACTAAGCTAACAGACAGGGGCTGAACAGTGACTAAACTAAACAGGCTAACAAAGCTACACAGGCTAAACAGACTAAACAGGTTAAACAGACTAAACAGACAGGACAGGACTAAACAGACAGAACAGGACTAAACAGACTAACTGGCTAAACAGACTAAACAGGTTAACGGACAGGCTAAACAAAGACTAAACAGGACTAAACAGACTAAACAGACTAAACAGACTAAACAGGCTAACGGACAGGCTAAACGGACCGGATGAAACGGCAAGGAGCAAGGAGCAAGGAGCAAGGAGCAAGGAGCAAGGAGCCAACAGTCACCAGAGCAAACAGACAGAGTTACCCTCAATAATCTCCAACCAGCCTTTCCCTGAGCCTCTCCTAAATAGTAGCAGCTGGGGCTAATTAGCCCCAGCTAACCAATCAGGAGAGGGAGGCTGGCTGGAGACTGGGGAGAGAAGGGCGTGGCACACTGGAGCACAGGATCACCCTGAGGCTCCAAGCGTGACAGTAGGCCCCTCCCTGAAGGCACGACTCCTGGCGTGCCCAAATAAAAAAACCAAAAACAAAAAGGAGGTCCTGGACCCTGAGGGGCATATTTGAAGTAATTTAATATGCCTTGCGGTAGGCATGATAGGAGACCAGAAGCGCTGTCGGGGAGCGCCGACGAGAGTTCAAAAGCGCCGTCGGGGGGCGCCATCGCCGGAACAGAAGTACCATCGGAGGGCGCCAACACAGAAACAGGAGCGCCATCTGGGGGCGTCATCTCGGAAACTGAAGCACCTTCGAAGGACACCAACTCTGGAACAGGAGCGCCATCAGGGGGCGCCAACTCAGGAACAGAAGTGCCGTCGGAGGACACCAACTCAGGAACAGAAGTGCCGTCGGAGGACACCAACTCTGGAACAGAAGTGCCGTCGGAGGACACCAACTCAGGAACAGAAGTGCCGTCGGAGGACACCAACTCAGGAACAGAAGTGCCGTCGGAGGACACCAACTCAGGAACAGAAGTGCCGTCGGAAGACACCAACTCAGGAACAGAAGTGCCGTCGGAGGACACCAACTCAGGAACAGAAGTGCCGTCGGAGGACACCAACTCAGGAACAGAAGTGCCGACGGAGGACACCAACTCAGGAACAGAAGTGCCGTCGGAGGACACCAACTCAGGAACAGAAGTGCCGTCGGAGGACACCAACTCGGGAACAGAAGTGCCGTCGGTATGCGCCAACTCGGGAACAGGAGCGCCATCGGGATGCGCCAACTCGGGAACAGGAGCGCCATCGGGATGCGCCAACTCGGGAACAGGAGCGCCATCGGGATGCGCCAACTCGGGAACAGGAGCGCCATCGGGATGCGCCAACTCGGGAACAGGAGCGCCATCGGGATGCGCCAACTCGGGAACAGGAGCCAGCTGCGTGGAGCCTGGCGAAGAGGTTTCGGGAGTCAGCTGCCGTGAGCCTGGCGAAGAGGCTTCGGGAGTCAGCTGCGGTGAGCCTGGCGAAGAGGCTTCGGGAGTCAGCTGCGGTGAGCCTGGCGAAGAGGCTTCGGGAGTCAGCTGCGGTGAGCCTGGCGAAGAGGCCTCGGGAGTCAGCTGCGGTGAGCCTGGCGAAGAGGCTTCGGGCGTCAGCTGCGATGAGCCTGGCGAAGAGGCTTCGGGAGTCAGCTGCGGTGAGCCTGGCGAAGAGGCTTCGGGAGTCAGCTGCGGTGAGCCTGGCGAAGAGGCTTCGGGAGTCAGCTGCGGTGAGCCTGGCGAAGAGGCTTCGGGAGTCAGCTGCGGTGAGCCTGGCGAAGAGGCTTCGGGAGTCAGCTGCGAAAATCCTTGAGAAACTCCTTGAAACAGCTGTGAGGACCCTGAAGAGGCGTCCGAAGTCACTAGCGAAAACACTGGAAAAACGTCATTCAGCTGCGAGGACCCTGGAGAGGCGTCCAAAGTCAGCTGCAAAAACACTGGAGAAACGTCACTCAGCTGAGAAAACACTGGAGAGGCGTCCGAAATCAGCTGCTTGGACCCTGAATATGCGTCAAAAGCCAGCTGTTTGGACCCTGGAGAAACTGGACTCAGCTGCGAAAACACTGGAGAGGCATCCGAAATCAGCTGCTTGGACCCTGGAGAGGCGTCAAAAGTCAGCTGTTTGGACCCTGGAGAAACTGGACTCAGCTGCACCTGAGTACACGGGACTGGAGCCGGCAAACAAACAGAGAGACCCTCGGAGCCCTTGGGGTCGAAACAGGAAATAGGACCTAAATAATTTTGGCTGGCTCCTAACATGGACTTGGGACAGTCACGAGCTTTATAAGCGGGCACTGGCTCCTGGACCACATCCGCAGTGGGCACTGGGGAAAACTTAACCTCCCCAGTGGGCACTGGATGCCAGGTATAAGCTGCAGTGGGCACTTTGCTACATGAAAATTGGGTTCTCATGAGGCCCTCAAAATCCTTCACCGAGTTCAGCACAACTCCCCTGTCAGACCAAAGCTGCTTAGCCCACTCACGAGCAGCACCCCTCAGTCTAGACATCATAAATCGTACCTTGTCGATTTCAGTTGGCTGGGGGTCCAGAAGGTTCTGCAGGTAGAGCTGGCTCTGTAGAAGGAAGCCTTCAACCCTATGGTTGCTTCCATCATAAGGAGCCGGCCTACTAAGCGGGAAGACTAGAGGAAACCTCATAGATCCCAAGTCTGGGAAAACATGAACAAGCAACATCTCGCTGTGTCCTAAATGGGGAGATTATTCTGTAACGATATGTGGGCTAGACGGACAGGAGGGGCGGACACAAACGCAGAGATGTGTAAACAACAGATTTAATATAACAAAAGACAGGACATACCACGCTAAGAGGACTAACAAAGCTAACAAGGCTAAACAAAGACTAAACAGGACTAAACAGACTAACAGGACTAAACAGATTAACAGGACTAAACAGACTAACAGGCTAAACAGACCAACAGGATTAAACAGACTAACAGGACTAAACAGACTGGACAGGACTAAACAGACTAACAGGCTAAACAGACTAACAGGATTAAACAGACTAACAGGACTAAACAGACTAACAGGCTAAACAGACTAACAGGATTAAGGACTAAACAGACTAAACAGAACTAAACAGACTAAACAGGCTAACGGACAGGCTAATACACACAGGCTAACAAACAAGGACTAAGCTAACAGACAGGGGCTGAACAGTGACTAAACTAAACAGGCTAACAAAGCTACACAGGCTAAACAGACTAAACAGGTTAAACAGACTAAACAGACAGGACAGGACTAAACAGACAGAACAGGACTAAACAGACTAACTGGCTAAACAGACTAAACAGGTTAACGGACAGGCTAAACAAAGACTAAACAAAGACTAAACAGGACTAAACAGACTAAACAGACTAAACAGGCTAACGGACAGGCTAAACGGACCGGATGAAACGGCAAGGAGCAAGGAGCAAGGAGCAAGGAGCAAGGAGCAAGGAGCAAGGAGCAAGGAGCAAGGAGCAAGGAGCAAGGAGCAAGGAGCAACAGTCACCAGAGCAAACAGACAGAGTTACCCTCAATAATCTCCAACCAGCCTTTCCCTGAGCCTCTCCTAAATAGTAGCAGCTGGGGCTAATTAGCCCCAGCTAACCAATCAGGAGAGGGAGGCTGGCTGGAGACTGGGGAGAGAAGGGCGTGGCACACTGGAGCACAGGATCACCCTGAGGCTCCAAGCGTGACAATTTAGTGTGTTCAGTATTGAGTGTGTCCAGTATTTAGTGTGTTCAGTATTTAAGGCGTTCAGTATTTATTCAGTATTTAGTGTGTTCAGTATTGAGTGTGTTCAGTAATCAGTGTGGTCAGTATTTAGTGTGGTCAGTATTTAGTGTGGTCAGTATTGAGTGTGTTCAGTATTGAGTGTGTTCAGTATTTATTCAGTATTGAGTGTGTTCAGTATTTATTCAGTATTTAGTGTGGTCAGTATTGAGTGTGTTCAGTATTGAGTGTGTTCAGTATTTATTCAGTATTGAGTGTGTTCAGTATTTATTCAGTATTCAGTGTGTTCAGTATTTAAGGTGTTCAGTATTTTGATGCTTTTGTCCGTATTATTGTGGACGCTGGTGGACTGTAACAGTTTTGAATCTGAATCAGGTGTATAATTAAGGGGGGGGGATTAGGGGTTTGGGTGGGGGGGGGGCTGATGCATCAACATTGGCTGACGCCGAGCTTTCATAATTAGCGTCTGCAGTCGATGCTAACGCGCTACCATTAGCGTAATTTATCCGTCTCGCGATTCCGCTTCCTCTGCGTTTCTGAACGATTCCCGAGCTGCATTATCACACACGCTGGACGGGTCACGATGTTCATGATCAGATCACGCTCACGGTAATTACAAGGACAAAAGTATTGGGACGCCCCATTCAGCCACAACAGCTACTAACAGCTGTAATAAATCCACTTCTGACTTCACAGCATCAGCACCAAGTCACACTAAAGCCATCTTATGACTGAACGGGCACAAATTCCCATACACAGACTTTCAGAAGCTTCCCAGAATATTGGCTGTTCTAATAGCTAAAAAGATAGACCTCACAAAGACGTGTCTTATTAGACGTATTTAGTGTTTTCAGTATTTAGTGATGTAGAGAAATAGCATCACCTCACTCTCACTTCTCTCCAGTTGTGAGCGCTGCAGTAAGAGGGCGCTGTTGTGAGTGTGTTTATCTCCAGTCTGTCATGACAGAGCGTTTGATTGGCTGGTGAACTGGATCTGCGGCCGTCACTGTCGTCGTGTCCTCTGGCTCGTCCCTCCTCGGACCTCTGTGGGTGAGGACTCACCATGACTGACTGTGACGCCCCCTGCTGTTTGGGAGACGCTTCAACCCAGTCACCCGGCCATAACGATCTGGTCCTGATCAAAGTCCCTCAGGTCTTTACGCCACGTGAGCTGCGAGTATTGAGTTGGTTTCATCACTGCCCCCTGGTGGTGATGTGTTGTTCTGTCCGTTGCTAATCAGGATGGAACGTCTTAATTCTTTAAACGCCTTTAAACAAACCAAATCTCGTCTAATTAGTGTGATTTGGAGTAACGACCCAGCGTGTCTCTCTGAAGTCCGTGTCATTACTGAGTAATTACGTTTAAATCACATCTGATTACTAAATAATTACACTTCATTACGGAATATCAGAGCCATTACCGAGGTTGGAGAGTAACGGAGGCCAACGGAAACAGACCTTCGTCCTCAGGTACTCAGACTGCAGGTACGGCTCAGCGTCCCGATATATTTGACTCTGAATATTTTCTTCTCTTGCTGTCGTCTGGGATATGAAAGTTTTTTAATAGCGCTCTGCCGCGTCGGCATCAATCACGAACAGAAAAGTCGAGCGCTTTCAGCCCGAGCCTCGGCGCTAACCGAGTTACGACGCTCGCCGAAATGCGTCCGAGTTTCAGAACGCGACAGAAAGTAATCGTGTTCTCCGACTCGGGATCCGTGCGGATACGAATCGATGCCGTTAATTAGCGGAGCTTCATTTGAGGACGAGGCCGTGTGAGGGAAGTGATCGACGTGCCAGATTCATCACACATCTCACATGAACGTTTATATTTAGACGGGCGCGACGGCGGTGATGATCGGATCGTCTCAGATACGGAAAAACCGATCAATTACTGAGAGACCATCAGCTGCGGTTAATGGAAGCTCTGGTCCGGCCAGGAGCCACATGTGGATTTATTACTGGTTTATTTAGTCGAGTTTATCTCGTACGTAACCGAACTGTATATAAACCGACAGACATAATTAAAGGTCTCTCCATATTTAGTCGTAGCCAGTTCCTCTTCTTCTGCCGGAGACCCCAATGGTGTACGAGGAGGGTGTATTCTCCTGACACGCCCTCCCTCCAATGCGACCACTCCTTATTCGCCCGTACTTCGGTGGATCGGCGCGTGAGGTCGATCTTACGCAGGGAGGGTCACACGCTGATCTCCACGTTCCTCCACTTCTATACAGGTGCCTCGGGATACTAACCAGGGTCCGTACACAGCGTCCAAGACCCCGCACACTTTTTATTTTAGTCCTGTCATTTCCCACCCAGTAGACTAGTGGCCGATGGTGACCACTAGGGGAGCACCTGTGCACCCTAGGAATAGAGTAAAAATGTTTATAGATTTTTTTGTAATCATGGTGCATCTCTTATTAATATATTAATTAATCGTCCATCATCAGTTTTTTCTCCAGCTGCACGTCGAGAGGTTCATGTATTTTTTTCAGCTCGAGCTCGGTTCATTAAAGAATAAAGAATAAAGATAAAGAATAAAGGAGAGGGGCGCGCCCCGCGTGCTGAATCCAAACCGGCCTCCCAAACGTCTTCAGGTCCGATTGCGAGGCGCCGCTCGTCTCGGGACGCACCGCTCCTCCGCCGCTCCTCCGCCGCTCCATCCATCATTCCGCTTTAACTCGGCGTGATTGATCGGAGTGCTCATGAGCCGTACGCCCGACTCTCCTCCGCACGCTCCCCGAATAAACAAACCCTCCTCGCTCTCGGGGCCCGGCGGTCTGTGCGGATTCAGGCCACGGCGTCTCCGGAAGCCGCTCGCAGCGCTTCCTGTCCGTCGGTCCGTCCGTCTCTCTGTGTGTGAGTCTGAGGCTCAGAAGTTCTGACTCCAGTGTTTTAGTATTCGATTAGCTGGTGGGTGCATTAAAAATTTAGACTTTCTTTCAGGATTTCAAGGTCAGGATACACAGAAGGATTTGCATATGAGCGATGGCCCGTGGCTGTTGGAGAAGAGGAACGAGGTACGATCCGTACCGAGCGCCGTCAACCTGTTTTATATCAAGGTCCAACTCATTCATCAACGTTACACAGGAATAAAAGAACTTTCCCTGACACTGTGGATCAGTGGTCGCCTTTTTAGACCGACGTGGGACAAGTTCTAATCCAGTTCTCAAACATGTACATCAGGGGTGTCCAAACTTTTCTGGGGGTCAGATGGAGTAAAATATCCACAACCACAGGGCCACAGGGTCTTTAATAATAACAGAAATAAAAATGATCTATCGTCCACAGTGTCGTGATTTCACTCACCAGTTTAGAATCCTAACAGTAAGATTATTATACTTTTATTATATTATAATCTTCTGTGTTCTGCGTCTAGTTCTCGTTTCTCCAGAGCCGCCGCGTTTATCCATAAACTGTAACGTTAATGTAGGTATGACGTTAATATTGAGAGTCAGGGGGGAAAGAAGACGGGCAGAATTTTAGATTCGGTTTATGTGAGAGCGCCACCCAGAGGTCAAACAGTTCAAACACAACTTAATTTTATTTCTAAAATACTCTGCGAGCCAAATACGTAACAACGGGCTCCAAATGCTGAAGAGGAAAGAGACTCAGGAGTCCAACAGTGACAACTTGGTGGTGATGGAGCTTCAACCAACAAGCTTCCTATTAGCAGTCTAGTATTTTACTCACTGAGCCAATCCAGCGCTACTACTTAGTTGTAAGAGTTTGATTTGATCAAATGTAGGATAAAATGGGGGTACAGTAGATCCCCCTATCTGCTAATTCCACTCAAAACGTTCGCATGACGAGGATAAATCTCACCGCCACTAATCCAGTGTGGCGAGACAAGCCTCATGAACCAGGTTATCGGCGGCGTGTGCTGGTGGGGTTGGGAGGGACAGGAGGGACGGGTAAATGTGGCTCGGATGAAATTAGCGGCGTGTGAGCGAGTCGGCCAAATCGAATTGGCGATCGGGTACAAATGAGTTAGTTTAAAGTCAGAGTTGTAATTGATAGCGAAAGAAGGCGCGCGGCGGCGGGTCCGACAGCGTGATCTAGCACGTCTGCCCGCTAATTTCATTTGAGACTCTGTCGTCCTGATTAAATATTAAAGACGTGCAGGGACGGAAATTTCCCCTCGGCGTCCGTCCGCGTGTTTACGGGGGGCCGCGGAGGGGCGGCGGGGACGCGGGGAGAATTTAAACGGCCGTCGGGTTTAACGGAGCGCTGGTGGCGTTTCTGTCCCGCTACGCTGTCGCCATTAAATCTCAGCAGCGGAATAAATAAAATCTAATGGAGCCGATTATACGCGTCGCTTTTAGTCCCCGGTGGGGGGCGGGGCTTCACCAAACACTCCACTGATACTTTATGTAAAAAAGATTCTAATGGGACGGAATCCTGTTTTAATAAAGCCGAAATTCATTTATGAAGGACGCCTGCATAAAAGATTCAGTGACGTTTGCTAACAGGTGGAATAAATCAGTCATTTAAAGAAAATTCTACACCTCTGAGTTTGCAGCAACAGTTTAGGGAAGGACCTTCGCTGGTCTAGTATGAGTGAGCTAGTCATGCCTCAGTTCTGGGATGAACCGGAACACTGACTGACCCAACAGGCACAAATTCCCACACACAGACACACTCACAATCTAGTCAGAAGCTTCTCAGATAAGCTGAAAGGATCGCTTTCCTGTACAGAGATTCACACCATCATCTGCACCATCCTCCTTATTAGGCAGGGACAGTAGGGCCAGGTGAACGCCCGGCCAGGTCGATAGCACAGATGAGATTCGAACCCGAGAGCCTGAGAGGCGCATTAGAGAGGCGCTGCTCCAGCCAAGCGCCCCGGTCTGACACGTGCAGTGAATTATGGAAACGACGCCGTGGAACCAAGCTGTTCTGATTTCCCTGCCATCCTCCATCAGCAGTGTGTGTGTGTGTACACTCTGTGTGTGCGCGCTCAGTGTAAGTGTGTGTGTACACTGTGTGTGTGTGTGTGCGCGCTCAGTGTGTGTGTACGGTCTGTGTGTGTGTGTGTGTGTGTACGCTCCGTGTGCGTTCTCAGTATGATTGTTTGCACTGCACACACTCGTACAGGCTCTTTGAAGTCTGTTTACCGCGCAGGAGCCGCGCGGTGCCACCAGAATGCCAAGCACCGACGCCCCGGCGTGTCGCCGTCTAAAACACTCCACTCTGCAAATGCCACGCAGATCTGCTCTCAGCGCAGGAATTTCATAATAATGCGCCGCTGTAAACGCAGTCCCTGTCCTCCACGTGCTCCACCAAGAACCGCTTTTATTTACTTCAACCTCACGTCACAGCACAAAACCAACCACGGCCGGATCTGCTGGTCCAAATTATCACACTGAGGAACCTGGAGGAACCTGATGGAACCCTCAGGAATCTGGAGGAACCCTGAGGAACCTGAAGGAACTTGAAGAAACCCTGAGGAACCTGGAGGAGCCTGGAGGAACCCAAAGAAACAATGAGGAATCTGAAGGAACCTGGAAAAACCTAAAGTAACCTGATGGAACCTGGAGGAACCCTGAGGAACACCTGACCATTTGTTTGTTGGACATTTCGCTCTAAAAACATGAGCATATCTTTGCAGCTATAACTGTGAACCATACAGGTTCCTCAGAGTTCCTCCAGGTTCCTTGATCCTTTCTTGTGGATTCTCCTCCTCAGAACTTGTAGCTTCTATCGAACCCTGACGCTAACCTACCACTGCTGAGATCCAGGTTTGAATTACATTGATGCTATCAGCCTGATGGGTGTCTACACAGACATGACTGGCCTGGCTGAAGCTCTGAAACGTCTCTGTGTTCATGCTGCCGGTGTGTTTTTGGACCACGTTACTAATTTGTATGATTTGTTTTCAGAAGAAATATAAAGCGAGAGCCTCCAGGTTCCTGGGTGAAGAATCTTCCAGGAGCAGATCTGCAGACTCTGCACTTTTTGGGAGTTAAAGCCATTTACCAGATGAGGAGCGTTTTTATTACCCCGAGGAGCCGAGCGACGGTGGAACATAAACCCGCCTCGGATAGAACAGATGGAAGCACGGCGACCATAAAGCCCCAAATATCCTCGGACGCGCTTTTATCGCTGACTTATGAAAGCCGAGCGTCGGCGCCGGCGCGGCCTTCGTTAAATAACACGCTAACGAGCGTCGCTGGCTAACTACAAATCACTTTTAAACACGGGCCGAGCGTCTCCGCATTAATACGGGCGGGTTTAATCCGGATCCAGAAGGATAACGACGCTGCGGCGTTACCGCCAACTTCGCTTCGTTAGCGTTTCTCACGGAAGTCGCTGCAGATTTACTGCTGACGCGTCCATCGTTTCTAAACCTCCAGATTCAGTTAGAATTCGGTTAGTGTGAGTTCAAATCTCAGCTTTGCTATCAGCCGGCCGGGCGCCTGCACAGACCCATGATTGGCTGTGAGTTTAAAACATGGCTCCTTGTTGCTGCTGCGATCATGATCTCTGCTGGCCGGTCGAGGTGCCTGCAGCCTCAGCCAATTTTACACCCACTCCAGGAACCTGTAGAAACCCTGAGGAACCTGGAGGAGCCTGGAGGAACCCTGAGGAACCTGGAGGAAACCTGAGGAACCTGGAGGAGCCTGGAGGAACCCTGAGGAGCCTGGAGGAACCCTGAGGAGCTTGGAGAAACCTGGAGGAGCCTGAAGGAGTTTGAAGGAACCCTAAGGAACCTGGAGGATCACCTGACCATGAGCTTGTCTGACATCCCGCTCTAAAAACATGGGTATATCTTTACAGCCTGCTGGACCAGGACATCTGCTGTACCATCTCGTCCTTGCAGGAGTAGTTTGGAACTGTGTGGCATTTTGGCTGAGTTGTTGTTGCTCCCAGACTTTTCCGTTTTACAGTAACAGCACTTACGGTCGAACAGGGCGGCACTTTCAGGAGTTAATGAGAGTCGTTTCTTTCACAGATCCCGTGACTGACTGACTGCATCACACACACACACACACACACACACACATCTATAATGTTGATTGTCCCTCAGTGGAGGACATTTTGGAAGGACAGGACAGCGGGACCATCTGCTCCTCATGTGCGTGAGGAGTAAAACCTCGTCGTCATCAGCATCTCTTCACTTCCACACCAGAACGCGTCTGCAGGACGAGCCGGACACGGTCAGAGGTCATGATCGTACCACACGACGCCGCACGACTGTGGGCAACCAGTGTTCCTGTAACCCAGTAAACCAGACATGAGAACCTCGAATAACCAGACGCTGAGATCCGGCCGGGCGTCCACACAGACGCTGAGATGAATGAAGTCCTGAGATGAATCGGCACCCTGTGCTGAGTATTACTTATGTTGAGAATGATTCATTTAAACAGAGTCGTTCATGTTGAGAACGATTCGTCTGAACTAAGTTAATAATGACAAGAATGAGTCATTTCAACAAAGTCATTCATGTCTGAAATGATTCATTAGAACAGTGTTTATTATGCTGAGAATGATTCGTTTGAATGGAGTCGTTCATGTTAAGAATGATTTTTTTAAATACAGTTATTCATGTCGAGAATGATTCATTTATACTGAGTTATTCAGCTGTTCATGTCTAGAATCATTCGTTTGAACAGAGTCATTCATGTTGAGAATGATTCATTTGAACAGAGTCGTTCATGTCGAGAATGATTCGTCTAAACTAAGTTAATAATGACAAGAATGAGTCATTTCAACAGAGTCATTTACGTTGAGAATGATTCTTTAAAACAAAGTCATTCATGTCAAAAATGATTCGTCTGAACAGAGTTATTCTTGTCAAGAATGATTCTTTTGAACAGAGTCATTCATGTCGATAATGATTCATTATTATTCGGGTTATTCTTGCACAGAACAAAAATAAAGAACATTACAGTTTATCTGCCGTAGCGCCAGATTTGGAGCTCGCATTAAACAGAACTAAAGGATTCGGTGTTATGGTGCAAATTATGGAGCAGAATTGGTGTCAATATGATCCGAATCATGAGAAATGAGGACCAGCGTGAGTCAAATCAATACAAAGGGCCAATAGAAGTGAAACACATACAAATTATTAAATAGGGGTGAAAATATGTGATTATATGATATAAATGTGAAAACACGAGGATGTGAGGAAATAATAAACAATATGAGCTGTATTAGAAGAAACATTGCTCATTCTGAGGGGAGATTTGTGTCAATATGAGCCAAACTGGGACGCATCACTGGAAATGAGTCTCAGGATACGACCAATACACACCAAACTAAAGGTCGATAAGGTCGAACATGAGCAGAACCTTTACAAATAAACCACGTCAAACCGCATCAGGGGTCAACACGAGACAAATGAGGACAAAATCATTAAAACAGCACAAACTGCCCCAACACAGATAAAAAAAACATGATTTATTGACGCTAGTGTGAGGAATCAGTGCCACGTCACTATTAACCCAATTAGAACAAATTAAAGCATCATGAAGATCGTTCCGTGTCCTGCCCTGACAGATGAGATGAATATGGGTCAATTAAAGGCGTAACGTGTTAAATTAGGGGGCAATAAAAGCAGAACGCGAACAAACTGAGGAAACGATCGTCAGTATGTGCCAAAATCTGCAAATTATTAGTAACAAAGAGCCAAATAGGGGGTCAATATGAGCCCGATTATGTTAAAAGAGGTGTGTGGGGGGGGGGGGGTAATTTAGGAAAGAACAATACAAACCAGATTAGGACAGATTATTGGAAAACAGTACTGCTGATGAAGTGGATTGGGTGTGGTTTACCTCCTGGTACTGACTGTAAGGACTTTTGGACGTCCTCCCTGTGTCCTCAGGTGATTCTGTTTACTCTACCTTCCAAAAACATGCAGAAGGTGGATTGGTTTCTCCAAACTGCTCCTAGGTGTGAGAGTGATGCTGGATCGCGGTGTTTCTGAGGATAAATGTGAGTAAGAATGAATAAATGAATAAAAGAGTTGGATTTTGAATGTTTTTAAATATTTCCGATGCCGTGTTGATGAAACCCTCGGATCAGGTGTGAACTGAGGTGCGTTTGCACTTCTGGAGGTGTTTAAATTTCACACTCGGAGGCTGAAACCGAACCTCAGAGCGGGTTTTTAGTGAGAAGTGTTAATCGGGAGGATTTGGTACTGATTATGAAAACATGACCAGCGCTGGCGGGGTTTGATCGCTGAGTGGAAAACGCTGCGCTGCTCTTTTCTCTCCGCCAAGGTGAAAAAGACGTGTTTAAAGAATTTATGCAGCGTAAATCCAGCACCGAGAACTCGGGCTCTCGAGATCTCAGCTCTGTTATCAGCCGACCGGGCGCCAACACAGACACGTGATTGGATGTGGGTCTGTAGGGGGAGGGGCAATGGCTAAATCAGGGTGCGTGCTGGTTGAGAATGATTCGTTTGAACAGAGTCATTCTTGTAGAGAATAATTCATTAAACAGAGTCATTCATGTCGAGAATGATTCGTTTGAACAGAGTCATTAACGTCCAGAATGATTCGTTTGAACAGAGTCATTTATGTTGAGAATGATTCGTTTGAACTGAGTCATTAACGTCCAGAATGCTTCGTTTGAACAGAGTCATTAATGTCAAGAACGATTCATTAAAACAAAGTCATTCCTGTCGAAAATGATTCATTTGAACAGAGTCATTCATGTCAGAATGATTCATTAAAACAGAGTCATTTATGTCTAGAATGATTTGTTAGAAGAGAGTCATTCATGTCAAGAGTGATGCATTAAAAAAGAGTCATTCATGTAAAAAATGATTCGTTTAAACTGAGTTGTAATAGTTG
The DNA here is from genome assembly GCF_030014385.1 of Trichomycterus rosablanca. Classification (NCBI taxonomy): domain Eukaryota; kingdom Metazoa; phylum Chordata; class Actinopteri; order Siluriformes; family Trichomycteridae; genus Trichomycterus; species Trichomycterus rosablanca. The sequence goes on from NC_086010.1 coordinate 19,155,681, forward strand.
AAAACGGTTACTTTAAACAGAGTCATTTATGTTGAGAATGATTCATCAAAACAGAGTCATCCTATTCTATTCATGTCAAAAATGATTCGTTTAAACTGAGTTGTAATAGTTGAAAACGGTTACTTTAAACAGAGTCATTTATGTTGAGAATGATTCATCAAAACAGAGTCATCCTATTCTATTCATGTCAAAAATGATTCGTTTGAAGAGAGTCATTTATGCTGAGAATGATTCACTTAGTGACCTAACCAGTGAGCTACTCCAAACCCCCACCCCCACCCCCCCACTCTATTGCTCAGTTTAATCACTAATTATTATTTTTAGTAGAACTTTGTGAAGTTCGGGAGGAAGTGCCCACCCGGGAGTGGCACCGAGACGTACGGCGTCTCTGCAGGGCATTTCTGCTACACAATAAAGTCTATTAGCCATTAGCCTTAATGTTGTGAGAGGACATTAGCCTGGACATTAAGCGGAGCTTCTTTCTCCTCCTGAATGTTTCTCTTCTTTATTTATTGATTTATTTGCTGATTAAAACTCATCTGACTCTCGTGTCACATGTTCATTAAGGTTTTATATATTTGTTTTATTTTCCTCCCTTCAGATCACAGCGACGTGTTTCGCTAACATCTAGGGCGGTGACGTGGATTTCATAACACGCCGAGGTCCCATCGCTGGGCCGAGCTGAACCCAGGCACATTTAGCTAATTATGCTAATTAGCGGAGTCAGCAGCAGATACAAACAGCTGCCGGGCGTAATGTGTGTACGGGATCCGACTCGTAATTTTGGCGGCGTGGAATAAAACGCTGCGTTACGCGCTCTGGAGTTTGTTCAGCTTGTTCAGCGGTGTGGAGCGATTAGCGGGGTCATCTCAGGTGGGTACAGCGCCCCGATAGCATAGCTACTCGCTGTACAGACAAATATACACCTATCAAAATACATGTGAGGGTGATCTGATGGTGAGGGTGATGGATCTATTAGATGTGGATCTGATGGTGTGTGTGAGGGATCTATTAGATGTGGATCTGATGGTGCGTGTGAGGGTGAGGGATCTATCAGAATTTTCTCTTCGTCATCAGGCAGTGGTGGATTCTCTCTGGACGCAGCGTTTGGTTCAGTCCTGTGGAATTCAGGACTGTTTAGGGTCCTGGGCGTCGCCCACCAGGTTTCACACCACAGCCTCCACGCCAGCGGTGGCGATCACGCTCACTTCCTGTACCTGAGCGTCCAGACCTGGAACTCTTCCAGTTAACGAGGATTTAATATAAACAGTGTGAAGCTTCCGGAGGGGTTTACACGGGTAGCGTACGCGCTGGTACACACGGGTAGCGTACGCGCTGGTACACACGGGTAGCGTACGCGCTGGTACACACGGGTAGCGTACGCGCTGGTAAACACGGGTAGCGTACGCGCTGGTACACACGGGTAGCGTACGCGCTGGTAAACACGGGTAGCGTACGCGCTGGTAAACACGGGTAGCGTACGCGCTGGTAAACACGGGTAGCGTACGCGCTGGTAAACACGGGTAGCGTACGCGCTGGTACACACGGGTAGCGTACGCGCTCATCAGCGGGTTCGGAACGTAAACAGAACACTGGAGCCTTAATCACGCTCCGCTCCTCCATCTGTACTGATTCTGAAGACGTCTCTCACCAAACGAATAAATAAAAGAAATAACGAAACACCGCCGTGTGTGTGTGTGTGTGTGTGTGTGTGTGTGTGTGTGCATGTGTGTGTGTGTGTGTGTGTGTTCGGGGATTAAAGGTCACGCTCTCTTTTTATCTCGGCTTTTTAACTAGTCTGAATAATCGCTGGCATTCTCTGCCCACTGGCATTTTCACGGCACTTTATTATGGGAGCGCGGTTCTACATTTTTGATTTGATCAGAGGTGAGACGCCGGCGTTAACGAGGACGGATCAGGGCGGAGTATAAAAAAACAAGCTGCTCTTTTTCATTTATAAGAAAGAAAGAAACGCGGATTCTGATCAGACGGTGCTGCCGAAATTAACAGTAATTATTTGAATCATGGGGGGGCGGTGGGGGGGTGGTGGTGTTGGCACATGGATGAAATATTTAACACGTTACTTTGTGATATTAATAATGAATCCCGGAATTACAGCGGCGGATCGTGTACGCTACGGAACCTGGATGGTGCAGAGGAGGAAGGCTGGCGGCTACAAAAATCTGCATACACCACACAATCAAAAGTATGTGGACGCTGAGTTTAACGCTCTATACTTATTCCAGCATGGTCGTGCCTGCTGTGCCCATAGCTGAGCCCTTACCACAAGCTGCAGTGAAAATCTTTGAGATGAATCGGAATGCCAGTTGTGAGCCAGATGTTCTCAGTTTAAATCTAAACAGCCACACCTTCAAATCTTCTTTAGATTTTGTCATCATACTGCTTATGATTAGGTGTCCATATACTTTTGGACATAGTTTTTCTCCTAATTTAGTCATATCCAATTCCCCTAATGGTACCTCCACTCCTGACCAAGGAGGGCCGTGACTAACACACGCCCCCTCTGACACGCGTGCAGTACCGACCGCTTCTTTTCACTTGCACTGGGCCTGTTCATACGGAGATCTGTATCGTGCACGGAGAGTCACACACTGATCTCTATTATTCCCCGTCTCTGTGCAGCACCATCCATCAGCCAGAAGTTATAAGAAATTCCTACTACACTCTCACCCTTGGAAGAGCCGAGTTTTTAAGGTGGCATCCTCAAGTTTTACAAAAGCTCTTTTGGCAGAGAGGGCATGAATTCCCACAGACGCAGTACAAAATCCGGTGAAAAGTTGAGACCCTTTTTCCCAGCCGAAATCAGGTCTGTATAAACGAACTCGTTCTGGAGGGTGCACAAACTTTTTCCTGAAGTGAGATCCGAGCACTGAGATCGGCAGTAATCCTCCGTTCTGAGTCGTTTACGCTCCTGTTAGAACCCGCGGGCCGTTAATTAGGAATTAATGATGCGTGTTGAGATAATTAGGGAGGCTTTCCGTAGAAATCGGAATATTTACGACCCGCCCCGCTCCCCCCGCAGACTGATGGTTATATTTGTTCTTCTGCTTCATGCCACCTTGATCGGGCAGCGTAATGCTAACGAGGAGCTCGAGTCGGGCGGATGAACACGGGCCGATCGGGGAGCGGCGCTCACGTTACCGCTGTTCCTCCGTTCTCGTGAATCAAGACTGAACGGCAGATGAAAGAACACCGAGACACTCGAGAGACGACGAGGGGGGCGCGGCGGGTTTGGGGGTTTAGACAGGGACCAAATCACAAGCGCTAACAGATGCGAACGGGACGGGCAGCCGACGCCCCCGTGGCACAGCGGAACAGGGGCGGCGAAAACCGGAACTGGGAATCACGACTGGTGGAGGTGGAGAGAACAGGAACGTGCTTTTAGTAACGGCACACACGCTGCACCAAAAGTATGTGGACACCCTCCTGATTGTCGTGACTCTCTGACGATTTCGGAACGGGGCGTCCAGTAACCTCATACCCAGGGGTGCACATACTTTTAGGCATTGAGGCATTCAGTATATGAACCTACATTTGAGAGCCAAAAGTATGTGGACGGCCTGTTGGGTCCCCCGTTCTAAAGCTGCGGGGGTTAATACAGAGTCTCTGCCCACCCTTGCAGCTTCAACAGCCTCCGCTCCGCCGAGCATTCGTGAAGTCAGGCAAGAGGGCCTGGCTCAAGATCAGCATTCCGATTCATCCCAACAGGCACAAATTCCCACAGACACCCCCCCCCCCATTTGTGCGCTCTGTCACCGAGTACATTCATAATCTACAGTCAAACTAGCCCTAGTTATACAGGCACAGAGAAGTCACCAGCTGTAAGGAATTGTATCGCTAATAAGGATTTCTTTTTTTTGTCCAGTCAAATGCTGTAATTTTTTAATTAAACAGGCACAAATTCCCACAGACACACTCCAAAGTCCCCTCCCATCCTCTTTGTTGCTATAACAGTCTCTACAAAACGGAACATGCTCGAATCATTCAGTCACAGATAAAAAAGTTGCAGAAACGATTACACTTTCGGAGACGCGCCTCAAAGCGGGTGTATGTAAACTTTTGACCACATTAAAGACTTCCAGGAGGGATTCATTAGCATTTTTATTAATTACCCATTAACTTAAAGACACTGACATTTCAACGTGACCAAAAATCTGTACTCACTCCTGCTTATCTGGGATTATTTAAGATCTGAAGCGTTTCCCCACTTCTTCGACTCCACGCTGCAGGGTTTGAACCCTTCCTCTAAGCTAATACCCGCGATCGGCTAATTTTTCGCGACGGATGTCCGAAATTTGCGCATCCGGAGCGTCACAACCCCGAACGGACCCGTAATTTACAGCTTAATTAGGTGGCGGCGGCCGGTCGCGTGCCGGGATGTTTTGCCATGAATAATAGACGAGGGTTTGAAGGTCGTTAAAAGGAACGCCGAGGGGAGACGACGGCGTGAGGACGGCGTGCCAGACGCCGGCACATTAACAATGCCACACACTACGGGCGAGCTGGGGCCCATTTGTCAAATACTCCAGCGCAGCCATCTGTGATGCACGCCGCTACAACCCTGACTAATGCGCCCCTCTTTTATCGTAAGGGTGCGTGTCTGAGACGCCACGGATTTTTAAAAAGGGACGGGCATCGCAGGGCATCGAACATGCGCAACACAGGCAAAAGTATTGGGACGCTCCTTCTAATTTCTGCATTCATGTTTTACATACACAACAGGTGCTAACAGGTGTAATAAATCAGTTATATCAAGGGAATTACATGCTTGCATCAACAGTTTAGGGAAGGTCCTTTCCTGTTCCAGCATGAGTGAGCTCTATAAGCTCTGTGTCCTGCACAGCCGTAAGCTCAGCCCCACCAAACAGCTCTGGGATGAACCGGAACACAGACTGATCGATCAGCGTCCAGCCAGTTCAGTATTTCTGTCCGAGTGGACGTCACTGCGGGCTCAGACGACCAAACCCAAATCAGGCCTGGAAACGACGCTAACACAGAAATATCGTCCACGCCGGATATAAATCAGTTATGAATATGCTGGGGGTGATTTGGAGGTGGGGGAGGGGGTTGGGGGGGGGTGGTTGGGGGGGTACGAGGGGGGCGCTGAGGAGCCCAGAGTAATTTTTAGACGGGGCGTGGGAATTTAATCAGAAATGAAATATAGACGTGGCGTCTCTGCGCGGCGCCGGCCTTCATTTTCATTAGCATTTTTTCAATTTGGCGCTCGTTTAGGGTCGGATTCGTGAATGAATTGGTTTATCGCTTCGTTCTGTATCTACAGGAACGCGGCGCCCCAATTCTTCTGCAATAAAAGATTCTATTTTCCGGACGTTACCGGACGGCACGCGGTTCTGACCCCCTTACAGGTGGTTTTCCTCTGGATAATCAGGTTTCCTCCCACCTTTAAAACATACAGAAAAGGAGCTCAGTGCAGGAAGAAGGTTTATGGCTGTGTGTGTGTGTGTGTGTGTGTGTGTGTGTGTGTGTGTGTGTGTGATGAAGATCAGACTGACACTGACAGTATTTTTTGGAGACTCTTGGTGCCACAGGTCTCGGTTCACATTAGATTTTGAGGACAGAACTGAGTGTGAGGGCACAGAGAGCGCTGACATTTACCAGCCTGGACCTCACGCTGAGGAATCAACTGATCCACACTGTGTGTGTGTGTGTGTGTGTGTGTGTGTGTGTGTTAAATGTCTCTATGGTTCCTGATCTGATTCCAGAGTGATTCCCAGTGTCGTTTATGATGTGATTCCTGACGTGATTTGTGAATCATGTAAGTGATTCCTTTTATGATGAAATGATTGCTGATGGGATACAAGAATGATTCCTGAAGTGATTCCTGGTGTGATTCCTTATATGATTCCAGATCGGATTTCTTAATGATTCCTGATGTGATTCTGAAGTGATAACTGATGTGATTCTTCATATGATTCCTGATGTGATTCCTTATAAGATTCCTGGTGTTTTTCCTGATGTGATTCCTTTATGATTCCTACTGTGATTCTTAAGTGATTCCTAGTGTGATTCCTAGTGTGATTCCTTATGTGATTCCTGATGTGATTCTTCAAATGATTCCTAATGTGATTCCTTATAAGATTCCTGGTGTGATTCCTTATGTGATTCCTGATATGACTCCTTATATGATTCCTATTGTGATTCTGAAGTGATTCCTAGTGTGATTTCTTATATGATTCCAGATCGGATTTCTTAATGATTCCTGATGTGATTCTGAAGTGATAACTAATGTGATTCTTTATATGATTCCTGCTGTAATTCCTGATATGATTCCCAGTGTGATTTCTTAAATGATTCCTTATATGATTCCTGATGGGATTCAAGAGTGATTCCTGAAGCGATTCAATATATGATTCCTGAGTGATTCAAGAGTGATTCTTGATCTTATACCCAACCAGGTTCCTGATGTGATTCCTCATATGATTCCTAATGATATTTCTAATGTGAATCCTGAATCATGTTAAGGATTTGGGCTCCATGTTGGTCCTAATGGTTTTGATATGGGATGCGCAGCTTAGGTTCAGGCGTCTACATACTTTTGGCCATAGGAGAAAAATAAAATCCTGGATGTTGTGAGGAGGACGTGTCCTGGAGGAAGAGGGCGGCCGGGCGCTCCAGTGGAGGAGGAGGAGTGTGTGGGTGGGTGTAGGAGAGCTGGGTATGGCGCTGTGGGTAGTGATGGGAAACTTGGCATTTTGGTGCACCAGTGTGAGGAAGCATGGTGGTGTGTGTGTGGGCGGAGAAGGTGTGTGTGTGTGTGTGCGTGGGTGGAGAAGGTGTGTGTGTGGTGCATGTGTGGGTGAAGAAGGTGTTTGTGTGGTGTATGTGTGTGTGTGTGTGTGTGTGTGTGTGTGTGTGGGTGGAGAAGGTGTGTGTGTGTGTGTGTGTGTGTGTGTAAGACCGGGTCACCAGGTTGCCAGGAGAGGGGGTGGAAGGTCCGGAGGAAAACACGGGGTGAGCGATGAGTCAATCAGCCCAGAGCACCTGTTCTCACACACACACACACACACACACACACACACACACACACCACACACTCACACACACACACACACACACACACACACACACACACACACACACACACACACACACACACACACACTCGTGTTGCATGTTTCTCACGTGTAATCTCCACAGATCAGCACCAGCAGTCGGGCGGGTCTTTCTGGGGCACAGATGGTTGAGTGGCTGCTGCACAGCATGGGTCCTGGAATCCTGGGTTTGAACCTTGTGTCTGGTGACTGTAGGGAGTTTTGTATGTTCTCCCGCATATTGGTGGCCGCAAGATTTCTGATGTAATTTCTGAGTGATTCCTGATCTGATTCCTGATATGATTCTTGATCTGATCTGATTCCTGATTGATTCCTGATATGATTCTTGATGTGATTTCGAAGTGATTCCTGATCTAATTTGGTAGTGATTCCTGATCTGATTCCTGAGTGATTCCTGAGTGATTCCTGATGTGATTCCTGATGTGATTCCTATGTGATTCCTGAGTGATTCCTGAGTGATTCCTGATGTGATTCCTGAGTGATTCCTGAGTGATTCCTGAGTGATTCCTGAGTGATTCCTGAGTGATTCCTGATGTGATTCCTAATCTGATTCCTGATGTGATTCCTAATGTGATTAGCATTTGAACATGAGACGCTCGATCAGAATGTGACCTTCAGAGCTCCGCGGCGCTCCGCCGGAGGAAAACCTCGAGGTCGTTCCCGGTGTTCTCTCTGCATCCTTGATGTTTCGGTTTCTCACCGCGTTCCTCACAAACCAGAGAAATTAATTAGCAATTCAAAGCTGGAGGAAGAGAAGGACAGGCGGCAGGAATTCATAAAAACGTGACGTTCTCACCGCCTGCAGACAATGTACCGAGATTTATTCATTATTACATACATTATTATCTTCATGTACTAGCTCAACACTGTACTGGTCAGGATCCAGGTGGGTCCGGCCTCCAGGAAACACAGAGAGTGAGGCTGCAAATTCACCTTTTTTATCACAGTTCAAAACTCATTCACTCACAATAAAATAATTGCTCAAACTTCCATCATAAAATATTTAGTTTTAATATTTATTTTTTATTCATTCATTTAATTATATACTTTAATTATATACTTACTTGTTTATTCATTTACTTATTTATTTATTATCTTTTTTATTTTATTTATTATGTATTTATTTTATTTATTTATTATGTATTTATTATTTTATTTATTTATTATTTATTTAATTTTTTATTTATTTATTTATAAATAATTTCAGCTGCTGCTGCACAATTTTTACACCGGATTCCCTTCTTAATGTGTCTCTCCTATTTATTTGGACTTGTGACCTGCACTAAGAGTGCACTGATAAGTGCAAGTGCACCTCCCAATGATTAGATGTCCATGCAGACGCCCAAACAGCCGATAACACCGCCGAGCTTTGAACCCTGGAACTTTATCACTGCTCCTCTTGATTATCCATCAATTAATAAATAAATTAAAATAAACAATTTGCGGAAGGTCCTTTTTCTTCCTTTTGTTCCAGCTTGATATTTTTCTGTTCTAGCATCAGTCCTGACCTCACAAACGCTCTTGTATATAAATATCTATATCTATATTTTATGTAACAGTAGTCGTGAGTGGTTTTGCTCGGCCGCGTCTCATTCGTAAACGTTTCTGTCGGGTCGTGAGTGTTGAGTGTTGAGTGCCGCGTTTTCTGAGACCTCAGGGACCCGCGGAGCCGCTCTGACTTTATCTCCGTCAGAGAGCGTGTAATCTGGGCTCTGACTGAACACCGGCAATCATTCGGCACTTCAGACTGATGGACTCGGCGCGTCGCTGCAGACGGAGACGCCGTGATTGCCGGTCGGTCGGCACGGCGTAGCGATGGCGCTCGGGGTGACGACAATTTGGTAAAAAAAAAACAATCTGATGGAGTCAATAATAATAACAGCAGCTCGACTGAAGCGCCGGCGCTGGTTTTGAGTCTGATCGTTGGTAAAATAGGGAGCAAATGGAAGGAGTCAAGGGTTAGAGGCTGGAAAATAATCTGTCTGGTGAAAACATGTGGCCTGTCGCTTCAGACGCACCATGTGGGCAAAAGTATCTGGACTCCTGAGCGTGAGCTCCTTAGACATCCGGTTCCTATTAAACTGAATCGCTCTCTTTATTCTTTGCAGCTTCAGGGAGGCATTTCTACAAAGCTGTTGGAGTGCGTCTGTGGGGATTTGTGCTCGCTCAATAGAGTCAGTGAGGTCAGGCGCTGCTGTTCAGGAGAAGAGAGTCGAATTAAGTGTTCGTCACGACTCAGTGTTAATGGCATATCATGTACCTTAGGACATTTTTTACACGGAAAACCACATCCAGTCGTTACAGCCACTACTGCTGAGATCTGGGGATTCTCTGGGGATCCAGGGTTCCAATCTCAGAGGTGCTATCATCCCATCAGTCGTACAGGGAGTCTAGCGTAACATACAGGCTACAGTTAGTGATTGTATAGCTGGATAGTTCATCTGTACCTTAGTAATAATATAGACCGCTGTTCTTAATACTAGAATGAAATGTGAATACTTTGAAGTCCGCGAAAGAAATGAGAGTAAAAATGTGGGCGGATTTGCCTTAGTAATGACTAACCAATTATTAGGTGATAATCGCTTCCAGACGAGTCCGTGATGGTTAGATATGAAGCTGTAGGCGTAACTCCCGGCGACGGAGTGATTTGTGAGCAGCGTTAGGCGTAGCGGGATTAGCGATATGATGAACGGCCTCTTTTCACTGGCGCGGCACTACGATACGTTTAAAAAGATGTCAGGATCGCACGCCGGCGTCAGGACAGCAGCGAGGACCGGCGACGACACGCTCGTCCTGGGCGATTACGGCCGGGCGCGTCTCGCGCGAGGAATATTTATTATTCGCTCCCCCACCGCTGCCGCGTCTTCATTATTTACACTTACAGCTCTCATAAACAGAAATTATGCTAATGCAAATCATTTCCAGAACGATCCGCGGTTCTGCCGGAGCGGAGAAATGAAAAGCATCAAGCCGCGGAGTTTTATTAAAAGAAACGAGCGCTGTAGCTGCTTCCCTTTCGGCATAAACGCGCTCGATCAGTCTCGATGACTGAAGTTCGGGGGTTGTTGTTTACGTCGGAGGTTTTATCCTCACGCTCTGTTCGTTTAACCGCCGCTGTTATCAGGAGCAACCTGGCAGGGTTTGACCTCACAGACAAAATGGGCACAAATTCCGTCATACGCTTTTCCCAGAGGAGTGGAGGCTGTTATAGCCACAAAGGACTGTAACGCTTCATAACAGTGCCCACGATTTCAGAACCATATGTCCAGGAGGTCATGGGTTGCATCCACTGATCTGTGAGTCATTCATACATGTTCTGGTCAGGGTCTCGCTGGGTCCGGAGTCAACCAAAAACCCTAGGCACGGGGAGCAGGGTGCCAATCCGTCACAGGGCTTTACCCAGAGGCCAGTTAAGAGCAAATAGTCCACACGGTGCATGCTATTTATTTCTGTATTTATTTTTTATTTTATTTTATTTATTTATGTCTGTATGTATTTATTTATTTTCTGTATTTCTGTATTTATTTATTCTTGTTTTTATTTATTTATTTCTGTATTTATTTATTTATGGATTTATTTATTTCTGGATTTATTTTATTTATTTATGGATTTATGGATTTATTTATTTTCTGTATTTATGTAGTTATTTATTCTTGTATTTATTTATTTATTTCTGTATTGATTTATTTCTGTATTTATTTATTTATTTCTGTATTGATTTATTTCTGTATTTATTTATTTATTTCTGTATTTATTCATTTATTTATGTATTTATTTATTTCTGTATTTATTTATTTATTTCTGTATTTATTTATTTATATCTGTATTTATTTATTTCTGTATTTATTTATTTCTGTATTTATTTATTTATTTCTGTATTGATTTATTTCTGTATTTATTGATTTATTTCTGTATTGATTTATTTCTGTATTTATTTATTTCAGTATTTATTTATTTGGTGGGTAGGATTTAACTGAAGTACCTGGAGATGATTAATTTGAAGCCACTTTTATTTGTAGTGGAGCTGAAGTGTGACGCCTGGCACCACGTTGGCGTATCTGAGTTAGGTTCCTGCGCCGTGCTCCTCTGTGTTCGTGTGTTTCTGTAGTTTATAATTATTTAGATTTTTAACGCCGGCCGTTATTAAAACCTCTCCATATTAATTCATTCTCAGAAAACAAACAGACGAACTTCATCTCCAGTGTAATTACCATAGTAACGCACCGCGCCCTGACCGCCGTCTCCCAGCGCCCCTCTGCTCCTGCGCTAATTTCCTGTTTGTCATTCCGCTCAGGCGTCGTTAGTGAGATGAGAGCGGGGCGAAGGCCGGCCGCCCCGAGGGGAGCGGATCGATGTTTGGGATTTGTAGATCTTTAGCAGGGTGTGGGGTCGACGCCCTCCCTGCACCGAGGGTAACCGCGCCATGTAGGTTCAAGGACCCGCTGAAGGATGACGAGTTCAGTTCCTGGACTCCTGACTGTTTCTCTAAGATCTTACCCCTCCAAACAATCCGGCTTTGCAGCTCTAACAGGCTTCACTCCTCCAGGAGGGTTTTACACAAGATTTTGGAGTGTGTCTGTGGGAATGTTGTGAGTTCAGACACTGATGTATGAGAATGTTATTAAGGTGTGTGTGGAGGTAACACAGCTTTATGTTTGGTTAGGTTAGTGCAGATTGATATACAGTGTATCACAAAAGTGAGTACACCCCTCACATTTCTGCAGATATTGAAGTATATCTTTTCATGGGACAACACTGACAAAATGACACTTTGACACAATGAAAAGTAGTCTGTGTGCAGCTTATATAACAGTGTAAATTTATTCTTCCCTCAAAATAACTCAATATACAGCCATTAATGTCTAAACCACCGGCAACAAAAGTGAGTACACCCCTAAGAGACTACACCCCTAAATGTCCAAATTGAGCACTGCTTGTCATTTTCCCTCCAAAATGTCATGTGACTTGTTAGTGTTACTAGGTCTCAGGTGTGCATAGGGAGCAGGTGTGTTCAATTTAGTAGTACAGCTCTCACACTCTCTCATACTGGTCACTGAAAGTTCCAACATGGCACCTCATGGCAAAGAACTCTCTGAGGATCTTAAAAGACGAATTGTTGCGCTACATGAAGATGGCCAAGGCTACAAGAACATTGCCAACACCCTGAAACTGAGCTGCAGCACAGTGGGCAAGATCATCCAGCGTTTTAAAAGAGCAGGGTCCACTCAGAACAGACCTCGCGTTGGTCGTCCAAAGAAGCTGAGTGCACGTGCTCAGCGTCACATCCAGCTGCTGTCTTTGAAAGATAGGCACAGGAGTGCTGTCAGCATTGCTGCAGAGATTGAAAAGGTGGGGGGTCAGCCTGTCAGTGCTCAGACCATACGCCGCACACTACATCAAATTGGTCTGCATGGCTGTCACCCCAGAAGGAAGCCTCTTCTGAAGTCTCTACACAAGAAAGCCCGCAAACAGTTTGCTGAAGACATGTCAATAAAGGACATGGATTACTGGAACCATGTCCTATGGTCTGATGAGACCAAGATTAATTTGTTTGGTTCAGATGGTCTCAAGCATGAGTAGCGGCAATCAGGTGAGGAGTACAAAGATAAGTGTGTCATGCCTACAGTCAAGCATGGTGGTGGGAATGCCATGGTCTGGGGCTGCATGAGTGCAGCAGGTGTTGGGGAGTTACATTTCATTGAGGGACACATGAACTCCAATATGTACTGTGAAATACTGAAGCAGAGCATGATCCCCTCCCTCCGGAAACTGGGTCGCAGGGCAGTGTTCCAGCGTGATAATGACCCCAAACACACCTCTAAGACGACCACTGCTTTATTGAAGAGGCTGAGGGTAAAGGTGATGGACTGGCCAAGCATGTCTCCAGACCTAAACCCAATAGAACATCTTTGGGGCATCCTCAAGCGGAAGGTGGAGGAGCGCAAAGTCTCGAATATCCGCCAGCTCCGTGATGTCATGGAGGAGTGGAAAAGCATTCCAGTGGAAACCTGTGAAGCTCTGGTAAACTCCATGCCCAGGAGAGTTAAGGCAGTTCTGGGAAATAATGGTGGCCACACAAAATATTGACACTTCAGGAACTTTCACTTAGGGGTGTACTCACTTTTGTTGCCGGTGGTTTAGACATTAATGGCTGTATATTGAGTTATTTTGAGGGAAGAATAAATTTACACTGTTATATAAGCTGCACACAGACTACTTTTCATTGTGTCAAAGTGTCATTTTGTCAGTGTTGTCCCATGAAAAGATATACTTCAATATCTGCAGAAATGTGAGGGGTGTACTCACTTTTGTGATACACTGTAGTAAGTTAGTGTAGGGTAGAGTAGTACTGTAGATTAGTGTAGATTATTATAATAGGTTAGTGTAGTAGATGAGTGCAGGTTAGTGTAGATTAGTGTAGTAGATTAGTGCAGGTTAGTGCAGGTTAGTGTAGGTTAGTGTAGTAGATTAGTGCAGGTTATTGTAGTAGTTTAGTGTAGGTTAGTATAAGTTAGTGTAGGTTAGTATAAGTTAGTGTAGGTTAGTGCAGGTTAATGCAGGTTAGTGTAGGTTAGGGTAGGTTAGTCTGAATCTCTCTCTGGGTTGTGTTTCAGTAACCCGGGTCCTCGGTGAGATTTATTCTGACAGTAAAAAGGTGAATTTTTTTTGTTGAAAGTGTTTTTGACGTTTTGCGACACTGAAACCCCCCGAACATACACACACACACACACACACACACACACACACACCTACACTTAGACACACACACACACACACACACACGAGGAACCCAGAGCCTGTCGCACCTTGACGCTTTTGTCACTGTTACCATGGCAACCATGCGATGGGAGCTCATTAGACCATGTGAGTGTGTGTAGGTGTGTAGGTGTGTGTGTGTGTGTGTGTGTGTAGGTGTGTGTAGGTGTGTGTGTGTGTGTGTGTGTAAGTGGAGGTGTGTGTGTTTCTGTTAAAATTATTATTGAAATTAAAAATATATATTTATTTTGGCTTATAAATAAAATCAGGATTAAAATTTTAGTGAAACATTAAATTAAATATAAATAATAATTGTAATAATTTTATTTGACTTGGAGAATATCTAAAAATATAAAGATTATTCAGTTATTCACTATCTGTTTTACCACCCACTTTATCCACACACACACACACACACACACACACACACACACACACACACACCTACACACACACACACACCTACACACACACACACACACCTACACACACACACACCTACACACACAGGAAACCGGAGGAGAATAAAATGTTAAAAATGTGTTACAGCAGAATCCTGAATATTTACTCAACATTATTTTATTACATTAATAAATACAGTGGGAGCTTAGTGGGTGGAGCTTTGGGCTGTCAATCAAAAGGTTGTGGGATTAAATCCCAACTGCTGGGCCCTCGAGCAAAGCAAAAGATCAGGAGGATGCCGTGCTCTGTAGGACCTCCCGGTTACGTCCTGGTACAGGATATCACAGGAAGTCTGTCAGACATCCGGGCGGGTGGTAGCACAGGCCGATAGAGTCGGTGTCGCCCAACCTCAAGGTCCCGGTTTCTCAGAAGTTCATGTTACTAAACTAAAACTTCCTTGATGAAATATTCTCAGCTTTAAGAGCGTACTGGGATCAGTTTCCTTAAATCCGAAAGCACACCCCATCTAACACCACCCCCGCCCCCCACCCCCAGGAGCGTCCATTATGTTAAATAATAAAAGAACTGGGAGCTGAAGGAGCTTTAAAGTGAAGCAAATAACCCACGATTAGCTCCACATTCAGTCTGAAACGCTCCGGCTCTCCCCAGCAGATGGAAATATTAAATCCTAATGAAGATAAAAAGTCTGATATCAGAACGAGAAGCGTCGCCGGGGCGTCGCCGCCCCTCCACCGGAGTCTCACTGAGAGATTAAAGGCGTCGAAAACACGGCGGGAGGAGAAAGAGTTTAGAATGATTTAAATAAAGGGCCTGAATCAGACGATTAAAATACAGACGAGACAGAACGAGAGAGAGACGAAAAATACAGAACCAAACTCTACTGAGCACCAGCTTATCACCGTTACACACCAACACTACACCAGCATTCATTCATTCATCATCATTCACTCATTCATTCATTCACTCATTCATTCATTCACTTATTCATTCAACAGTTAAACTAAATTAAATTAAACTTAATTAATTAATTTAATTTAATTAAGTTAAATTAAACTGTTGCTGCACATATGATTGATGTATTACACCTGTTAGTGAGTGTTGTGGCTGAAACAGTAGACTCAGTAATTAGAAGGGCGTCCTGATACTTTAGTCCCTATAGCCCGTGCTGCTGTATGTACCCTGTACGTACGCGTTACCGCTATCCCTCCCGTGGGGGACGCCTCGGTTCTGACGTGAGCGCGTGTTGATTTAGGCGTGTCGCGCTCTCGCCGATCCGCTACATTGGTGCTGCCGGGGGGGCGTCATGTTTTCCATCTCCGGCTGACGCGTTCCTTTAAAGAGCAGCGTGTTTACCCACTCGGGATCCTCTCCTCGGCCTCGCCCGCGTCTGCACCTCAGCACGTACCTCCCTCCCCCGCGTGGAGGCCATCTGGGGACCGAGCGCGTGCAGATTCACAATCACGAGAGAGCGACGCCGCCGCCAGGGTTCTGTTTACTCCAACCCGAGTTAGTGGGTTCCTGTAATAAAGCGCATGTAATCCCCCCCCCCCCCCCCCCGACAATCCTGTACCTTATCTTTCTTTACATCTCTCGCCCGGATCAGATACCTCGACCCAACACCAGATCTCGTGTGTATTAACCCGGTTCATATGGGGTGTGATTAGGATGGTGGGGTGTGTGTGTGGGGTGTGATTAGGACGGTGGGTGGAGGGGAGGAGTCCACTCCACCGTCACTCCCTCGGTCTCTCCGTAACAGTTACTGTAAATATTGACCTCAGAAAGAACAGATTCCAGATCGGAGAGTAAATGTTCCAGGAGTCAATATTTACTCAGCAGATCTTCAGTATCTGTTTCAGAACCAAGGGGAGAGAGCGGCCTGTCGACTCCACACACACTCTCACACACACACACACACACTCACACACACACACACTCACACTCACGCACACACACACACACACACACACACACACACACACTCACGCACTCACACACTCACACACTCACTACGATCCTAATCACACCCCACACAGACCTGTGTGATATGCATAAGACGTCTGATCTCATTAAACATGAGACCTGGAGGATGTGATCCCAGAGCTGGGCGAGAGACATCAACTAAGAGAGAGAGAGACAGAGAGAGAGAGAGAGAGAGAGAGAGAGAGAGTTGCACCGCGGTGAATATCTGCAATAACAGAGAGCGAAAAAACATCGAGCACATGTTCAATAAAATATATCTAAAAATTATATTAAAAAATAATTATGTAAATAATAATAACAATAACAACAATAATAAAAAAATAATAATGATAATAATAATGATGATGATGATGATGATAATAATAATAATAATAATAAGTCATTATTATAATAAAAAATAAAATAAATAATTAAAATAATAATAATAATAATACTTAAAAATAATAACATATTGATAAAATAAATAATGATAAAAACATAATATAATAATAATGATTAATGCAGATAATAAAAATAATGACAATATAATATTGATAATTTTAATAATGATAATAATAATAATACAACAATACAATAACAAATAATAATAATATTATTATAAAAATTAATTATTTAATAAAAAATTATAATTAAATTCAGTAAAGAAAATGATAAAAATTAATAATTACAATAATAGTAATAATAGTTATAATTAAAATAATAACAATTATTATTATTGTTATTATTATTATTATTATTATTATTATTATTATTAAAATAATAATAATACATTGAGATCATTTCACTTCATTTAAAGATGTTAAATGTTTTTTACATAAGTTTATTTATTTATTTATTATTTATCTGGCTGGGTTCCACCACGTCGGTGTTGAGAAGCTCCTCGGTTCTATTTCTGCTCATTTATTTTCAGCACATTTCTGATGTAAGCTGAATGAGATCTAACAATAAACCTCGGTCGTGATCCGGGTTCTTCCTGAATTATTCTTATTTTTATTCAGACAGACGGCAGAATTATGCAGGACTGAAATAAAAATAAAAATAAAGTCTGATAACGGGATGGCTCTGAAGTTTACATACAGAAGAACCGGGCGTGTCTTGGCGTTTCTGATTTTTTTGGTCGGAGATGAATAATTGGAACCGTAATGAACTTTTCATGATGTGTACATATTTTTGATAACCTTATTTATTTATTATTATTATTATTATTATTATTATTATTATTATTATTATTATTATTTATTATTTATTGTTATTATTTATGTATTATCATTATTATTATTATCATAATTTATTGTTATTATTATTATTAATATTATTATTATTTTTTTTAAAACACCATAATAAATCCACATGTTCCAGATGTTTAGTCAGAAATAAAGAGCCTCAGAAATTATTAAAGTCTCATGACCTGCTCAGCGGTTAAAGTACAGGACTGGTAATCATAAGGTTGCCAGTTTAAGCCCCTCCCATCACCAAGTTGCCACTGTTGGGCCCCTGAGCAAGGCCCTTAACCCTCAGTTGCTCAAAATTGTTAAGGGAAGACCCCAGTGCACAAAGCATGAACAGGAACCACAACGGCCCGCACAGAGCTCTGACCTTGCCCCACCGAACAGCTCTGGGACGAATTGGAATGTCTGGAATATGGCACTGTTTTCTTTGCTGTTTTTTTTCTCTGTGTTCCTCAGGAATGCGAGCAGCTTCACACTCCACACACGCAGCGGTTTTTCACTTTGTGGATTTTTGCATATTTCCCTGCGAGACGTGAAGAAGCACCAGCGCACCAGCGCACCATCTCACATCCGCCCACATCCACACGACTTTTATCATCAATAATCTGCTGGATGTGAGGACGAGGACGGTGGTGGTGGTGGTGGTGCGGGGAGAGAAGATGCACCCGAGTCTCACGGCTCTGTAAATTATAGATGGGGTTTATCATCCTGCTCGCTCAGCTTTCGTTTTTTTATGGGGGGAGGACGGGGCGTGCAGGTAGGGGTGCAGCTCGGAACAAAAGTATTGGGAAGCTTCTTCTAATGAAGTCACGACCATCGCTAACAGGTGTAATAAATCGATCATATTAAGAAAAGACACGCTTTTGATATTCCAACAGTTTAGGGAAGGTCCTGTCTTAAAAAGACGTGAAGAAAAACTGCACAGAGCCCTGACCTCTACCCCACTCACAAGCTCTGGGATGAACCGGAACACCAACTGATCGATCAGTATCTTATAATACAGAACGGGCACAAATTCCCACATGCAGACACGCTTCAGTCTTGTGAGAAGCTTCTCGATAGAGTGGCTGTCGTTCCAGAACATATTATGAGTGGTGCGCTTGTCAGTGCGCTTTCAGTGCAGGTCCCAGGCCCAGATAGGGTCGCGTCAGGTTTCCATGCCTCCTGGTGGTTCTCTGGTGGGATTTCGTGTTGGAGCTCACTGGTGGACTGAGTAGCTTGGAACCACACCTGAGCTCACTTCGTTTCCTACAATGTTCTAGTGAACACAAGCTCGGGCCAGAGCTTCCTGACAGCCGGCAGGTCCACTTTTATAAAATTAGGCATCGATTTTGGAGACTTTGCGCACCTCGTGGTTGAATTCATCTCGTTTTTGTAGCTCCGACTCAGAGATCTGGAACATACATCATTAATATTCCTTCTGTACGACTCGGGTGAGTGTTAGCGCTGACATGTTCTGTTATTCCAGCACAAGGGGTCTCGTACATGAGAACAGGCGCCCCGGTGGCACCCCGGTTCCACCATTAGAGGAAGGAAAGTGTGTAACTGTGAACTCGCGGGGCTTTTTTACCTGACACGCGGTCACACCCCAACGAACCGACGGGGCGCGGCGGTGTGCCGGAGGAGCTCGAGCAGAGAGGAACACGGAGAGACCAGACGGCACCGACGCCTCCAAAATAAAAAGGTGGTGCAGAATTATATCTCGTAACCGCAACTCTTGATGCGTGGAGCGCCCGACCGGGCCGGTGGCACCGCCGAGGGTCGAACTCGGGGGCCCGATGGGGGGTTGTTGAATCTGGTAAAGCGGGCGGAGACTCTGTGGTTTAAATAAACGAGGTTTTTTTGCTGCTCCGCTCGGAGTCCTGACCTGTCTGACAGCAGCATGTTTTTATAAAGTGTGTTTTATTTCCACACAGCAGCAGTGCTTACACACACACACACGCATCCTCTCAGTGTGTGTGTGTGTGTGTGTGTGTGTGTGTGTGTGTGTGTGTGTGTGTGTGTGTGTGTGTCTGATTTGCATTCGCGCTCATGTTTTTTTCCCGCTGTGTATTGGCGGCTCGCTGGTGGCTCGCCCTGCCGTCTCTCAGCATTACAGCACTTGCTGAAAATAAAATCCTCCCTCCAGCGTCTCCGTCTGAATTCTACTGCAACGTGATGAGAAACCAAACAAACAAAAACGAACCAGGAGCGGCCAATCCACCTTCTGCATGTGCTCGAGGAGGTTAGAAAACCGGAGAACATCAGAGTCGTGTCAAACCGGAACAGGAGTGAGGATCGAACCCAGGCCGCCAGGTCCGTGGTGCTGTGTGGCACCGTTCCACCCCACACTTACAGTCACTCTCTGATTCAGTTAATTCAGTAATAAACTGGTCAGGATCACTGTGGGTCCAGAGCAGAAATGCCGGATGGCAACTGAGTTTTATCTTCATCCCTCCTTCATCGTCATCTTCATCTTCATCCCTCCATCATCATCTTCATTCCTCCTTTAGTATCATCATCATCACCTTCATCTCTCCTCCATCATCATCATCATCATCTTCTTCATCCCTCTATCATCATTATCATCTTCATTCCTCCTTCATCATCATCATCTTCACCTTCATCTCTCCTTTATCTTCATCATCATCATCCCTCCATCATCATCTTTATTCCTGTTATCTTTATTATCTTCATCATCATCTTCATCATCTTCATTCCTCCATCATCATCATCTTCATCCCTCCTCCATCATCTTCACCTCTCCTTCATTATCTCCATCATCTTCATCATCCCTCCATCATCATCTTTATTTCTGTTATCTTCATCATCCTCATCACCATCTTCATCCCTCCTTTGTTTCATGGTTGACATGGTTCAGTAAAGATTTTCCTGGTGTGGTATCTCACTGGAGATCATATCTGGTCCTGCAGGTTCCTCATCAGCAGAACTTTTCTCACTGACAGGAACCGGGTTTATGATGCTGTAGATGCTTTATGTATATATATATATATGAAGATGCTATATAGATGAAAATAATTCTGACTCTTTGGTGAGTCGCATCAGAATCACATCAGCGCATCAGCACATCAGCGACGCTTCAGCCATCAGTCAGGATCATCGTTCCATAGTTCTTTTATTTCGGAATACTTGGACCATTCAATGTGCAGGAGTTCGGGGGACGTGAAGGGGTTCGGGTTGCGGCCCCGTAGTGACCCGGCTAACAGAACAGCCGAGAGCCGCCGGGGTTTGTGGTACAGAACGTGGAATGAGCAGTTCTCCTGTTTTTTATTTATTTATTTAAGAGGACGCTGAGTCTCGACTCGAGAACAAATACGTGGAAAATCTGGATTGATTTAATGCATTCGTGCTCAGACGCCCCTTGATCCTGCAGGGGCCTCTGGGAAATCTGCGGCGGCGACTTTCCGAAGAGAAGCGCTTTATAAATTCGGCTTTTCATAATCACACTTCAGATCTCATGCCGAAACGTCTCCTGACATTAAAAGGATGGCGCGTGTTATTAGGGACATTATAACGTCTCTCCTCCGGCCGGGGGGACGGACGCTCGCCCCTCCGTCGCTTTCAATCAAAATGCTAATGCTTTACTCTGTGCGCGCGCTCGTACCGCAGTGAGACGTAGCCGTGATTCGGCTCGTGTTCGCGACTCGAGCGTTTTATGAAGGTTTTACGTGCGGCGGAATTCCCACGAGCTTGATTGATTTTTAATATTGATACGACGAGATGATTTGTCTGTACAAGGGCGCAGCGGAGAGCCGGAGAGGGGCAGGATGGGAGCGAACCCGCCGAAAAACAGAACAAGAAACGAGGAGCGAGCCGTCCCTAATAACTTTTACTCAAATAATAATCATTCAAGTGCTGACGTCAATCAACTAATGACATTTAGACTGAAGTTGGCATTGAAATCGGGGCACATACTTACCATTTGACTCAGTTCTTTCTTTTCAAATGAATTTACCCTAAAATACCCACACACACACACACACACACACACACACACACACACACACACATTAACCCCTCAGCAAACCTAAAATTCTGGCTGGATTTGACACTTGAATGTTCGTTTTTTTTTTACCTGCAGTACCGTGTTTCTAGCACAGAGGTCGCCAATTCACACGTAGTGCAGCTTCAACCCACCTAATAATTAGTGAGATTGGTTAGAAATGGCAAATCTAGCGATCCACGGCTAGAAACGTTTGTGTTTTTATTAAATTTCTACCCCGGGGGTAACGAATATTCACATTTCTGCCCCTTTTCTGCGCTCTATGGCATTACGACTGGCGTTTGTGCGTTTTAAACCTGTACAGTTTATAGTATCAGCTGGTACAGTCCAGAATTCCCTCCTCAGCCTCGGCGCGCCTCGTTCCTTTTTTTGGAAACGCAGAACGGCGCATATTTCTCTGAGGAAAGTCAAAATATCAAACTGGCTTCCGTCTGGAATCATCGGGCCGCTCGTCCATCACCGCTTCTGCGCGTCTGAGGCCGCCTGGGTTCGATCAATCCTGGTTAGAGCTTTATATCGGCGGCTTCCCCGGCACGCTGACAGATAATTTCTCTGCCGGAGCAATTCGGCGCTAACGCTATCAAATCTCTCCTTCTACAGAGAGGGGGGACGAAACCACCCATTTAAATGCACTTACCGCGAAGGAGGAGTCGCTCGTGCCCGTATTCGGGAGAGGAAAATGAGTGTTATAAGATGAGAGGAGGTTATAAAGGCTCTCCATCACCCAGAGAAAGATTTTATTCTCTTTAAATGATGATAACTGGGCTAAATCAGAGCCATAAAGCAGCCGCGAGTCTATTAGCACTCGTTACAGGGTGCAGGCAATATCGCTGAGAACATAGCGGAGCGCTCGAACCCTCCTGTAGCGCCGCACCACGTTCTGCTCCCTGATTTACATGTTTTATCTCCATACAGCCACGACGTTTCAGCTCAGAACGTCCCAGCAGCTCCACGTGGACGAAGAGACGCCTGAACATCACATACCACACCAGCTTCATAACGATCAAAACCCATGATCATTAATCTGATTCATATTATTCATAACTACGGTTCCTCCATTCTTTTGCAAACCACCGACTGGACTTTGGAACATGACTGCTAGGACTGCCAGGCTGAGCACTGATGATGAGTGATGAGGTTTGTGTTCTGGAACAGTCGGTGATCCGGTTTCTCCCAGTGTTGGGCTTGATATCAGGTCCAAACCACCAAAACAGACCATGTTCCTTATTCACCAGATTCACCAAATTCACTGAATATATTAATAATAATTAGCAATAAATTAATAATAATAAGATATTGTACTTATAATAATGATTGATGGTTAATTCATTAATTTAAAAAAAGCAACAATAATATGAATAATAATAATAAAAATAATATAAATAATAAAACACAATAAATAATTATTCATAATGATAATAAGATACAAATAACAGTAATAAATGATAATAAAATAATAACACAAATAAAGAAAATAATAGTTAATCAATAATAGTAAATAATAATAGTAATAATAAATAATAAATAAAATAATACAACAATAATGATAATAAATTATTAAAAATAAATATCAATTATAAAATAACATTAAGTAATAAAATATGAATAATAAGTTATAAATAATTAAAAATAATAACGATTACAGTAACAACAACAATAATAATAATAATACTATAAAATGTTAAAAACAATAATGAATAATAAAATAAAATAATAATAAACAATTACAGTACAATATTAATAATAATATTAATAATCACAATAAAATAAAGAATAAACCTTGAGTGTTTGCACACATTTTTTCGTTTTTACCTTCAGTCTGCACTTAATCACACAGAATCATTTATTCAACATTAAATCCACAAACTCGAGGGGTGTGAATACTTTCTGAATCCTCTGTGTTCCGGACGAGACTCGTTTCAGGGCCGCTGATGTAAACATTTCTATTCTAACTCTATTTTATATGTTTTACTGTTTATAGACAGTTTATAGACATATTAATTACGTTTGGGGTTAAAATTCGGACATTTTGGGGTTAAGATCTAAACCCTGATGTTTCTGTTTCCGGTCCTCCTCCTCCTCACCGCCACGCTCGCTCTCAATCACACGCCGACGCGACACCGCCTTCCTCTCCGACCTAAATTTACCCACAACTCCTTTGTGTAACGAAAACAAGTGAACTTTCATTATTGCCGATCCCGGCGAAGCCGCCAAACAACTTCACGGGCGAGACAGGATGATTGATACTCTTCATCACCCAGAGGTCCCCCCCCCCCGTCCCTAATATGATTCCGAACCGACCGCCGCGCGCCAGCATCCATACGGAAGTGACTTACGGCCCCCGCCGACTCCTCTCGCGTAATAACACAAACTCTCCAGGTACGGCCACGCCCGGCCGGCGCGGGCACACGGAAAACCAGGAACAACAAGAGAGAGAGAGAGAGAGAGAGAGATAGTTTATTATTTTTCTTTATTTATTTCTGACCCGCTGCTGAACAGGAACCCGGATCTGTCTCTTTATATCTGCCCACTTTATTAGGAACAGCATGTTAATACGAGGTGGCACCAGTGCCAAAGAAAACACCCGTCCTGAAAAACGCCAAATTCACATCCATCCCAGGACCGGAAATCCGAAGCCCTGCAGATGACGTTTCTCCGAACGGTTCTGTTCCAGTGAGCCTGTGCCTACTGTAACCTGGACTATGTGTATACTATCACAGTACTGTAAATTGCTTACGATAAATGAGTGTATTATATTACATTTGGCGTGACGGCGGTGCAGCTGCTTCCCTGCGTTCACCGATCAGGGGTTTGGCATGTTCTCCGCATACATATCCATCAGAACCAAAAACATCCCTAAGAACACTAGAAGTGAAGCACCAGGAATCGATGGGAAACCGTGAACCGAGCCGATGGAGCTCCAGTCAGGGATCCGGACGGTCGTGAGTGATGAATGTGTATAATATTCGTGCTCATTATGGAGCGCCCCCGCCCCTCCTTCCTGCACAGCTCACCCCCCCCTCCGAGCTCCTGTCCGAGTCAGCACCCCAGATCCGCTCCCGAACCGTCATCACATTTCCCACCCGCGGCTGGATAATCGGCGCCGGCGGATTTCTTTTCAGGACTAAGCACTTTTCACGGGAACCGGCGGCGGAGTTTCGCTCGGCTCTTCGGTTCCCGCCGCCTCGATCCTGCAGCCGACTCGGCTCAGCCCGGCGTCCGCCCCTCTCCGAAACGGAGCGCCGGCAAATTGCTTCATAACTCAGTTTGTTGGGAATCTGCCGTCGCTGCAAGGCGAGCTTAATTTCCCAAGAAAGTGATGCGTTTATCTGAAATATTATTAAAGGAGGAGCCGCCGCTTGTCTGCGTTCAGACCACAAACTTTCTGCTGAGCGTGTAAAACCCAAAAACAAAACCAGCACCACCACCCAGCGCCGCGCTCCCTCCGTGAGGCGTCGCGCCATCTCATCTGGGCCTCGGTGAGGTGTCAGCTCCCACGGCGCTCGCCTCGGAAGCGCTTAGCTCAGCACGGAGCCGCTTTAACGAAATTCGCTCTCCGCGTACGCTCCGGCTGTTGCTAAAAATGATCTCGCTTTCTCGGCGGAGGTGGAAGCGCTCGCCGCTGAAGTACGCTTTGGACGCCACGTGATTGGATTAACGTAATGCGCTTTTTATTGGAAAAAAGAAATAAAAAAAGCATGCGTGGGGTCTGAGGCGGTGCCCACCGACTGAGCGACGCAAGCGACTCACGTTTCACCCATAAATCCTGAAAATAGGAACGCGTTTACCAAAACAACAGACCTCGACCAGTCACTGGAAACGCTCTGCTTACTGACGTCACCAGTTTTGCCTGTTTTTGCCATTTTTCCTCCCACTTCTAGTTCCTCCCTCAATCTATCAATCATATCCAATTCCCGACTGATTCCCGACCTAAAATAGAGAGCCGTATCGTGTACGGAGAGGCATGCACTGATCCCTATCATCAGTGTATAGGTGCCCGGCCTGACTGATGATCATTTGCACCATCAGATCAGAATCGAATAGATCGAGCCCTTAAATCCGTCCTTTGCCGGCGGTTCCAGCGTTTGATGAGTTTTGCTATTCTTCCCGTGTCCATGTGGGTTTCCATCAGGTATTCCGCTTCACTCCGCTTCACTCCGCTCCACAAACACACCTGCCGGAGGTTCTGAGGTTTACAGGATCCCAGCGTGCACATGGAGGATGAAATTCTAAACTCTCCCCTGCAGCTTTAATGAGTCTACAGTGTAAATATGATCGACTGCAGAGGGTTTTATTTATTTATTTATTTATTTATTTATTTACTCCCAGGATGCAGTGCTGCTGCGGTGATGCTGCCAACTCGTCCAACAAGAAAAGAACAAAAAATTCATTCAGCTTTAAAACCGCAGAGATGAAACGAGAGCAGAGAGAACCGGACAGACGGACAGACGGGGTATAAATATTTCAGAGGAACACGGTCCAAACAGAAATGCTCCAGATACACGGACAAAAGTATTGGGACGCCACTTATTTCCGAATTCATGTGTTCCAGCCACAGCAGTCGCTAATCAGGCATGATAAATCATTTATATAATTACAGCAACAGTTTCGGGAAGGCCCCTGCACAAAGCTGACCAACAGCTCTGGGATATACCGGAACACCAACTGATCAATCAGCGCCCAGTCGTACAAACGCTGTCACAAATCCTCACAGACACACTCCAAAGTCTTGCTGTTGTTCGAGCTGAAAATATCACACAGACGTCGTTCTGTTTTAACAGCGCTTGTTTTCGAAATGAGACACTCCCGTTTAGGCGTCCGTATACTTTCGGGCGTAATGGTCTGGGTCAAGCTTGCCCACTGTCGGCCGGGCGGTCGTCTACACAGACACGTGGCTACACCTGAGAGGAGAGGAAAGTCGAAGCCCTATTCAGAGTTCCTCTGTCCTCTGTGGGCCGTGCCACCCTGGAGCCACGCTGGTGAAGCGATGGCACCGTGCCCTGAAACACTGGTCAGATGTTGGACTAAAAGAAGGGCCGATCAAACCTGCAGCCTAGCGGTGGTGGGCAAGCGTACCGGGCCTCTGTGCCACCTGAGCGCCCATCATTCAGGTGTAATGAGCTGGTTTGTTCGCTAGACGATGCATCCACAATAATAATATGATAAATAATGAATACCTTTCCACGCCGTGATGTTTTAATATTAGTGTGTGCGCGATACGAACACGGTGATGCTAAACTGGCAGATACACGCGCAGGTGAAGCACACGATGCTAATAACGTCGCCTCGGCATCGATTATTATAATCAGATCCTGTAATTCCTTTAACACGAGGACTGACGAGGAATCGTTTCTGCTCAGGTGTTTTAACCCTGACACCGCTCTGCCCCCAACGATCGACACCTTTAATTACGCGCTAATCTGGTTTTGGATAATTAGCGCATGAGCGTGATGAAGGGAAAACGTTTTCCTGAGAGACGCCGAGCGCCGGCGGATCGATAGCAGCAGATCAGTTGTTTTATTCCGAAAACAAAACGTTAAATCGGCTCTGATGTCGTCATTTGTTCCTCTGATTTCACGCCGAGTTCAGTTTAATAGAGAAACATTAGTGTTTAACGTTTACGAGGCGTTTATGACGTTTTTATGAAGACGGATCAGCATGAGGATCGAATTCTGGTTTTATTAGGATTTAATTGTTAAATGTGAACAGATCCGATGTGATTTTCCTTAAACAGAGGGCGGCACGATGGCTAAGTGGGTAGCACCGTCGCCTCACAGCAAAAAGGTCCTGGGTTCGATTCCCAGGTGGGGCGGTATGGGTCCTTTCTGTGTGGAGTTTGCATGTTCTCCCCGTGTCTGCGTGGGTTTCCTCCGGGAGCTCCGGTTACCTCCCACAGTACAAAAACATGCAAGTGAGGTGAACTGGAGACACTAAATTGTCCTTGACTGTGTTTGATATAACCTTGTGAACTGATGAATCTTGTGTAATGAGTAACTACCGTTCCTGTCATGAATGTAAGCAAAGTGTAAAACATGACGTTATAATCCTAACAAACAAACATGGAAAAATAAAGACGAAATATAAAAGCACGAATAATACAAAACAATCATGTTATGAGATGAATTAAATATAAATTTTAAATCCTTTAAATTTGTCAGAACGATTCAATCAGCCCCTAAAAACACAGAAAACACAGACGACCCCTAAAACAAACCAAACGCTCATGATGTTGATGTGTGGTGACACCGCTGACATTTTTTCTTCTGTTTTTCAGAAAGCCCCGTTTGTTTAGGTTCAACTGAACTGAAAATCAGAACCTGACAACATTTCCGACGCCTCTGCATCACAAACACAAACCCTACACGGTCAAAAGTATTCGGACGCCTGGGCGTGAGCTTGCTGGACGTCCTGTTTTAGAAACAGACAGTATTAAAGTAGAGCGACGTATGTGGGATCTTTTCAGCATCTGTGGGAATATGTGCCCGTAAATTGTAAGAATATAAGACCCTAATTATAAGACCCTGAAAACTATATAAAACTAAAGATTTTATAACGGGCTGTTTAAGGCCAAAAGTAAAGATTTAACTCTAAATGAAATGTTTGATCCAAGTGCAACTATTGAAATGAATCAGAATCGGGCGAATCAAAAGCCTGAGAGACAACGAGCAAAGTCAAATGAAACAAACGGCTAGACTAACAGAAACTGTGGTAAAGTAATGAAAGCACTGGTGGAACTGCGACCGGGATCAGTGTGTTAGCTACTCGTTCCACTAATCACAACCCGATGCTTCTCCCTTAACCCTTAACTAGAAAAATAATGGAAATTAATCGTTAAAGAGTCGGCTCGCTGAACTGATCTTGGGAGTCGTTTAGTGAAGGATGAATTCACACATAGAAATGCGGATCACGGATCCGAATTCAGTAGAAATTAACATATTAGAGTTTTAATAAAGAGCTGGAAGCAAAGCAACACCGATCTTCTATCTTACTGGGTAGGTCAAACTCAAGCTAACGACTCGTTACTCGGGATTCGCTTAAAAAACGCGGGAGTCAGCTTTGGACGATCACTATGGCTTATGGGAATTGTAGTCCT
This sequence comes from Trichomycterus rosablanca, assembly GCF_030014385.1. Lineage (NCBI taxonomy): Eukaryota > Metazoa > Chordata > Actinopteri > Siluriformes > Trichomycteridae > Trichomycterus > Trichomycterus rosablanca. Next base: position 19,184,259 of record NC_086010.1, read on the forward strand.
ACCAGAACTACTAATATTACTACTAGTAGTCGTCCTGCGCACCTCTCTATTAGTGATATAGAACATCACAGGATGATTCCTTTAGAATTTAAGACTATACAAACCCCGATAAAACAGGAATCTAAGAATAAAAACCTCACAAGCAGTGGATTGTTAAAGTTTCTGTTATTTTGTCCACCCCTGTAATAACCCAAAGCACAGGTTACTTGGTGGAATGATCTTTGCAAAAGAAAATCACCAGAAAAGGCTTATACTGTCTACTGAGGGCACAGTGGGTGGCGCTGTTACCTCAAGCAAGAAGGGCATGTGTTCGATTCTGTGTGGGTTTCCTCCGAGTGCTCCGGTTTCCTCCCACAGTCCAAAGACATACAGTGTATCACAAAAGTGAGTACACCCCTCACATTTCTGCAAATATTTCATTATATCTTTTCGTGGGACAACACTATAGACATGAAACTTGGATATAACTTAGAGTAGTCAGTGTACAGCTTGTATAGCAGTGTAGATTTACTGTCTTCTGAAAATAACTCAACACACAGCCATTAATGTCTAAATGGCTGGCAACATAAGTGAGTACACCCCACAGTGAACATGTCCAAATTGTGCCCAAATGTGTCGTTGTCCCTCCCTGGTGTCATGTGTCAAGGTCCCAGGTGTAAATGGGGAGCAGGGCTGTTAAATTTGGTGTTTTGGGTACAATTCTCTCATACTGGCCACTGGATATTCAACATGGCACCTCATGGCAAAGAACTCTCTGAGGATGTGAGAAATAGAATTGTTGCTCTCCACAAAGATGGCCTGGGCTATAAGAAGATTGCTAACACCCTGAAACTGAGCTACAGCATGGTGGCCAAGGTCATACAGCGGTTTTCCAGGACAGGTTCCACTCGGAACAGGCTTCGCCAGGGTCGACCAAAGAAGTTGAGTCCACGTGTTCGGCGTCATATCCAGAGGTTGGCTTTAAAAAATAGACACATGAGTGCTGCCAGCATTGCTGCAGAGGTTGAAGACGTGGGAGGTCAGCCTGTCAGTGCTCAGACCATACGCCGCACACTGCATCAACTCGGTCTGCATGGTCGTCATCCCAGAAGGAAGCTGAGGCACAAGAAAGCCCGCAAACAGTTTGCTGAAGACAAGCAGTCCAAGAACATGGATTACTGGAATGCCCTGTGGTCTGACGAGACCAAGATAAACTTGTTTGGCTCAGATGGTGTCCAGCATGTGTGGCGGCGCCCTGGTGAGAAGTACCAAGACAACTGTATCTTGCCTACAGTCAAGCATGGTGGTGGTAGCATCATGGTCTTGGGCTGCATAAGTGTTGCTGGCACTGGGGAGCTGCAGTTCATTGAGGGAAACATGAATTCCAACATGTACTGTGACATTCTGAAACAGAGCATGATCCCCTCCCTTCGAAAACTGGGCCTCATGGCAGTTTTCCAACAGGATAACGACCCCAAACACAACCTCCAAGATGACAACTGCCTTGCTGAGGAAGCTGAAGGTAAAGGTGATGGACTAAACCCAATTGAGCACCTGTGGCGCATCCTCAAGTGGAAGGTGGAGGAGTTCAAGGTGTCTAACATCCACCAGCTCCGTGATGTCATCATGGAGGAGTGGAAGAGGATTCCAGTAGCAACTTGTGCAGCTCTGGTGAATTCCATGCCCAGGAGGGTTAAGGCAGTGCTGGATAATAATGGTGGTCACACAAAATATTGACACATTTGGGCACAATTTGGACATGTTCACTGTGGGGGGTACTCACTTATGTTGCAGCTATTTAGACATTAATGGCTGTGTGTTGAGTTATTTTCAGAAGACAGTAAATCTACACTGCTATACAAGTTGTACACTGACTACTCTAAGTTATATCCAAGTTTCATGTCTATAGTGTTGTCCCATGAAAAGATATAATGAAATATTTGCAGAAATGTGAGGGGTGTACTCACTTTTGTGATACACTGTACATTTACATTTTCAGCATTTAGCAGACGCCTTTATCCAAAGCGACTTACATTACTGTTAGAGTATACAGTCTGAGCAATTGAGGGTTAAGGGCCTTGCTCAAGGGTCCAACAGCAGCAACCTAGCAGTGGGGGGCTTAAACCTGCAACCTTCTGATTACTAGTCCAGTACCTTAACCGCTAGGCTACATACAGTCAGGATCATTGGAGATACTAGACATTTACTATGATTGTGTGTGTGTGTATCTGTGCTGTGATGGACTAGCGACCTAACGGTGTTTCCTGGCTTTTGCCAAACGAATCGGACCCACTGTGACCCTGACCAGGCGAAAGCGGTGCTAAAACAGACACTGAATGAATAAATATGAGATCTGAGAGTTAATTAGATCAAATTAGAGTCGTATGTGAATGCTGTGCATTACAGTTCTGCTGCGTTTCTTTAATCATTTAACGTTTGGTTTGAATAAGCGAGTGTGAAAATGTCACCGTTTTTTTTGTGTGTTTTTTTTAAGCGGGTCTCTGGACTCCTGGTGTAACCGTGTGGATCAGACGAGGAGGAGATGATTCAGGGGGCAGATCTTCCCCCTAATTGGACAGATGAAAGACGTGGCTGCCGGGACCGCTCTGCCTTATTAGGCGCTAACGTAAAAACCAATATTTCAGTTCACGTCAAGGTGCGGAGGGAGAGCGCCGGCCCCCCGCCGAGAGCTGGAGAGCACACCGGCCATTGTTCTTCGTCTTTCTCTTCCTGTTTAATTCACAGCCGGGAACGCCTTCAAATGCCGGCTCCCGGCTTTCAGGGGGGATGAAGACGCGGCAGGTTAAAGCGGCTCAGAAAAAAAATAAAACACAAACTGTGAAGCTGTGAGTGGAGAGAGAGAAACGGGGTGAAAATATGCCGTTTTTTACTGTAATTAAAGGAAAATCTCGAGGAACGAGGCTACACTTGAACTTTGAAGAAGATCCGTCGGCTTTCAGACACCTTGACGAGAAAAAAAGATTTTTAGTCTCTATTTTTAAGGAGAAATAACAGGCGAGAGCGAGAGAGAGAAATAAACCGCATTTACTCCTTTATCATAACCGTTTCATCCTGGTCAGGGTCGCGGCGGGTCTGGTGCCACACTGAAACACTGGAGGAAACTGGAGCACCCAGACAAGACCCACATGGCTGTGGGGAGAACATACCAAATCCTGACATTCCCTAGTGAATGACAGGAGAAGAGGATGGATTATCAGGTTTTCCTGCAAGGATCGGTGAGTGGCGTAAAGCACACTGCCACCGGACCCAGGAGCACAGCAGCTGGGTTTAGTGCAGCATAATTATTTGAGGCATCGTTTGACATTTTAAAAGCTACAGTGTAATAAAACGGTTTGGGGAATGCCCTGTCCTCTTTCAGCAGGGCAATATGATAGGCGTCTGTAAATGAATCCCTGCAGTCCCGTTCCGCATTCCTAATGCTAATGCTGCAGCATTATGGTGTTCAGGTTTTTGCAGAGGTACAGCAAGATGCATCCAGAGACCCGGGTTCGATCCTCGCACAGTTACTGACAGGTAGGAGAAACGCTGACTGGTATCTCGTCTAGGGTGCATTTCTGCTTCGCCCACTGCGACCCTGACCAGGATGAGGAGCCTGGTGAAGACGGATGAATGAATGAATGAATGTGTGGATGGAAGCCGAGCTCAGTGGAACTCCGTCCCTGTCAGAATGTGGAGCTGGAACGGATGTAGGTGTTTTCTGCTTGGTGCCAGTGCCGTGCCCTCATTACTGTGAATACATGAGGTGTGTGTGTGTGTGTGTGTGTGTGTGTGTGTGTGTGTTGGGAGCGTGCCAGCATTTCCCTGCGGACCGACATGTCACGCTACACCGACCCGTTCATCGCAGACGCGCTCCGCTCCCTCGTTTGCGCCGGTGTAACTTCCGCCTGGTGAACAGGTCTGAGAAAGGAAAGCGGAGCGACGGAGGATTTCTCGCGTCTGAACGTTTTGGCGGCGCGGCGCCTCGGAGTCGCGCTAATTACGGGAAAACCTGTGATACAATTAGCATTCTAATACTGAATAATTAGCAGTCGGCGCTAATGGTGCGGAGGGAAGCTGTTTGTACCGAGATAAACACGTCTCGTTTGGCTGCTCGTTTTCTGCACGATTAACGTGTCGGAGCTGAAATGTTTATTTTCTTTATTCCGGTTTATTTCTTCTTCATCTTTTTGCTTTGTGCTGTAAGAGCTGCGCACACAAGCCTAAGATCACCACGTGCAACACCCACGGTCCAGGACCTGCCTCCTGTTTAAAAAGCAAGATCTTTTATCAAGCAAGAATGGAAATAAAATCTGCACACACACAAACACACACACCACAGCATTATCTGTACGAACCAACAACAAACACGTGGCGTGGCGTGTTTGAGCGTCAGGCGTCCACAAACTTTAGACAGACAGACGTAAGACAGACCGAACAGCTCAAACTGAACCTCTATGATTAAAAATTAAAGTCCAATTTTGTGCCGCGTGCACCGCGGTCACTCGGCCGACTATTGATTTTAATAAAGTGGCAGAGCAGCCTGGACCCGGCGCGATAACACCGGAGCTAAAGTACACACACACACACACACACACACTCATACACACTCACACTCACACTCACACACACACACACACTCATACACTCACACACATACACACTCACACTCACACACACACACACACACACACACTCAGAACCACGACCTGCTGCATGATCAGCTTAAAAGAGTCATACGTAACAGCATCCTGGTGCCAAATTAACCCCAAAATCTGCGACCAACCGACCAACCAACCAACTGAATAACCAATCGATTGACCAACCAACCAATCGAATGACTGACCAGCCTCTTGGGTGATTTGCAAATCAATGCTCTGTATTTTTAGTTAAAAACATTTAGTTCTTAAGGAGGTGAAACTTTAGCAGGTGAAGATAAATAAATGATCCCAGCGTGTGTGTGTGTGTGTGTGAGGCTCCTGTTCTCTCTGCTGGGTGCTGATGTGGGTGATGCTGCGTACGGGATGCTGCGGTGTGTGTGTGTGTGTGTGTGTGTGTGTGTGTGTGTGTGTGTGTGTGCGCGCGCTCTGACACTTGAAGTGTTTGGATGATGACAGCTCTCCGTGACTCCTCCACCCGCCAGGAGAAGCTTCACACGCTCTCACTGATGCCGGCGGTAAGGAGGCCCAGGAACACATGACTAATACATGCGGCTTCCTGTAGATCCGCCGCTCACCGACCCTCAGTCCTGCACCCTGCACCAGCGACAACTAGTCCCTAAAGTATCTGAAGTACCGGTGTATGGCTGGGTCACATGACTCCTGATTTTACCGTAATTAAATAAAAATATTAATCAAGACGTGATTTTAGTTTACGTTTATGTAGCAGTTTTACTTTTAGATGGACGACGTGTTTTAGTTTTTGAAGTTCTTTTATTGTAAGGTGAACATGCAAAATCTCCTGCTGTGTAATGGTAATAAAATTAAGTATAACTAGTATAAGTATCACTCCAAATGGAATAAAACCGCTTTTATAAACTAACCAACCAAGCAGCCGTCCAACAAAAACAACTGACCAACCAACCAACTGACTGACCAGCCAACCAAACTGACCAACCGAACAGCCAACCTACCAACCAACTGACTGACTGACTGACCAATCAACTGACTGACTGACTGACCAATCAACTGACTGACTGTCCTACCAACCAACCAACAATCAAACCAACCAACCAACTGACTGACCAACCGAACAGCCAACCAACCAATTGACCTACCAAACAAGCAAACAACCGACTGACTGACCAACTGACCAACCAATAGATTTACCTACCATCCAACTGACCAACCGACCAAGCGTTAGACCAAACGACCAACCAGCCAATCGACCGACCTATTAACCAACCGACAAAAATCAACAAAATAAATAAAAAAATTGGGAGAAAAGATTGTTTGAATTATTCAGTCACATGAAGAACGTTTACAGAAATTGTTTCAGTTCTAAATCTGCTGGATTTGTGGTTTATATTTTATTTTCCTCAGACACGTCGAAATGTTTGATTTATATTTGATAATTCAGTTTGATCCCCCCCCTCCCCCCACAGCTAATATACCTTCTGCATTCTGTCCCCAGGTGAAGAATCCAGTCAGGATGAGAGAAGGTGGAGTTGGTGGATGTTCTCTGAAGGCTCTAAATCGATGAGCTTCAGTTCGGGAGGTTTTTAATGAATCCTCACGCTGATGGAATAGAAATGTAAATGAAAGGGTTCGATGCCCTTTACCCACCAGTCAGATCATCCTGATCGATACCTGTGGCTCCGCTAGCATGATGAATATCTTTATGGAGGCTAAATTAATTTAAGGTTTTTTTTCTTTATTTTTATTGCTGGTAATTAATGAAGCCGATTCCCTGGACGTTCAGTTTCCTGAAGCGCTTCTGTAACGACGCTGTACTGAACCTGAAATAAACAAACCCGCTCACATCCATCAACGTCTCCGCGCTCACTCCGCCAACTACAGACCTGCAGGAGGAGCTCGGAGCCGGGAGTGTGTTCCGAAATCTAACAACCAGAAAACTGGAACAATAAAGAGAGCGCCGCTTCACCTGCTGTATAAAATCATCAGAACTGCTTCATTATTTCTGTCTTTTTCTTCCTCAAACTAAATTAAAAACAAAACAAACAAAACCTGCAGAAAGAATCGTTTGGTTCTTACAGGAAAATGTGATCCAACACCAACTGGGAATTGGTCCTTCCCTAAACTGTTGCTGCAAAGTCTGGAAAATGTTAACAAGCAATGTCTTAAGAGTCATAAAAGAATAGGAAAGGACCTTCCCTAAACTGTTTCTACATATCGTACTAAGCCATATCTTAAAAGCCATTATCTCGGAATGGGGAATTGGCCCTTCCCTAAACCCCAGAACCCCAGAACCTCAGAACCCCAGAACTTCAGAGCCTCAGAACCCCAGAACTTCAGAGCCTCAGAACCCCAGAACCTCAAAACCCCAGAACCTCAGAACTTTAGAACCTCAGAACTTTAGAACCACAGAACCCCAGAACCTCAGAACCCCAGAACTTCAGAACCCCAGAACCTCAGAACCTAAGAACCTCAGAACCCCAGATACTCAGAACCTATCTCAGAATGGTAAAAAGGACCTTCCCTAAACTGTTGCTACATATCGTATTAAGCCATTTCTTAAAAGCCATTATCTCGGAATGAGGAACTGGACCTTCCCTAAACTGTTGCTGTGATGTTGAGAGCATATTATTTATTTTAGCGCTCAGGTGGTGCAGCGGTTAAGGTACTGAACTAATAATCAGAAGGTTGCTGGTTCAAGCCCCACCACCACCACCAAGTTGCCACTGTTGGACCCCTGAGCGAGGCCCTTATTCCTCATTCAGTCATAATTGTAAGTCGCTTTAGATAAAATGTTACTGAGTTCTGATCTAAACACCGAAAAGACGAGAACCAAACGGCACATCGTGGCTCGAGGCAAACGTCTCGTATCTGGCGCAGAGCCATAGAACATCGTTTCCTGGGAAGGGCATGGTTCGCATCCCAGTGTCGATGGAACACAGGAGGATCTGTGCACCCGGGTTCATACCTGAGCCTCCTTACAATCCGTCAGTTCCTGCACCACAGATGCTGAACCTCACCTGAAACACCAACCAAAAATAATAAATAAATAAATAAAATCCTCAGAGATTCTTATTTATTTATTTATTTATTTATTTATTTATTTATTTTTGCGTACAGCTGCAGGAAGGTTTCAGAGGGACTCGCTGTTCACCAAACAGCGACGAAAGCGACGCTTCAGCTGCCGAGTTTATCCGACGTGAATTCAGCATCTGTTTAGCGCCACGCCTAATGACGGTTCCGACTGCCGGGAGGAACCGCGCTCGGCTCTCATCCAGCATAAATTAGCGGCTGTCGGCCGCGTCGCGCCGGCGTTTCCTCGTACAGCTGCGCCTCTGGAATTCCTCTTTATCTTTTTATTTTTTTACGGAGGCCCAATGAGTCGCATCACAACAACAGTTACACAACAACAGCGTTAACGCAAGTACAATAGCAGGAACGCAGCATTAAATAAATAAAAACGCTAAACATAAAAACGCTGCATTAACTAATGTCAACAGCTACAATGATAAAGTGCGCCCCCTAGTGGCCAGGAGCTTTTCCACTGCAGCGTTTTTAAAATATGAACCTAAGAACCTCAGAGCTTTAGAACCTCAGAACCCCACAACCCCAAAACCTCAGAGCATCAGAACCTTGTAACCTCAGAACCCCAGTACCGTAGAGCCTCAGAACCTTAGAAGACCAGAACCTCAGAGCTTTAGAACCCCAGAACCTAAGAACCTTAGAACCTCTGAACTTTAGAGCCTCAGAACCCCACAACCCCAAAACCTTAGAGCATCAGAACTTCAGAACCTTGTAACCTCAGAACCCCAGAACCTCATAGCCTCAGAACCTCAGAACCTTGTAACCTCAGAACCCCAGAACCTCAGAGCTTTAGAACCCCAGAACCTAAGAACCTTAGAACCTCTGAACTTTAGAGCCTCATAACCCCAGAATCTCAGAGCCTCAGAATTCCAGAACCCCAGAAAATCAACCTCAGAACCCTAGAACCTCAGAAGCTAAGAACCTCAGAACCTTAGAGCTTCAGAAACTCAGAACTTTAGAGCCTTAGAACCCCAGAACCTCAGAACGTATTATTTGTCCTGCAGAACCACACTAGAGACGCCACAATGACACGACCGTGATATAAATAAATAGTTTGGGGAATGGAACATGTCCTGGTGTTTGTGGTTTTGCTGTTGGATCAAACAAGTAGGTATAAAATATTCAGACGGAGAGATGAATTGGATTTGTCTTGAGGAGCCGCTGGTATCTCAGAAGTGAGAAGGTCAGGAACGTCCAGCAGATACCCCCCCCCCCCCCCCCCCCCCAACCAACCCTTCCCGAAATCAAAATCCATCCGAGCTCTCAGTGGGATCTCCGGACCGTCGTGTTTGATGTTTTAACCCCCGCTCGTGCTCGACACGGTAACCTTCTCCTGAACCGGACGCTCCTGCACCGCTCCCGCCG